>NC_080097.1:41745860-42400860 GCF_950005125.1 Chionomys nivalis
TTAGATACAACTTTGAGGGAGTTCCCAGAGAGGTTCAACTGGAGTGGGAAGACCTACTCTGTAATGTGGGTGGTTCCATCCCATAGGCTGGAATCTGGGGTAAAGAACAAACAAGTTTTCTATGGGAGGGATTCCAGTAAGTTTGAATACTTCTGACAGTGAATTGTCTTTTTGATTGACATGGAGTTGCTAACTGTTGCCTAGCCATAACTCTGGGGCCATTTTTGCCCAGGATTCATTGGTCCTTGGAGAATTGATGTTGAGTAGCTCATCCTCATTTAGAAGGAATTCTATCCACACCCTAGAGTATACTGTACTGTACCAATACCTGCTGTTTGCAGATATTCCTGAAGACTGTGTCCCTAACTTCTCGGAATTACAGGTGAGTCATAGGGAAGATGCTTTTCAGCTTTTATATGATCAATGCCACTGAAAATGTCATCCTTCTTTAAGGGAATTGTGGGACTTATGTGACTACTTTATGAACCTGAGTGAAGGATGGATACTTGAAGGATGTGGGAATCACAGTAGATGCTCCTCAAATCAATTAGTAAGCACTTCACTAGTGGAATACCAGGGTAAAGCCCAGGAGAATTGCAGTGGAGAAGTGATTTTAAAGTTTCCTTCTGAAGAGGAAAGAACATGAGATCGTTACTCAAAAGAAGAGAACTTTGAAGTAAGAACAGAGGCAAGCCCCAGAGACTGAACAGCTTATATCTCCAAGGGACACTACTCATCTAGGTTGCGATGTACAGCCTTCTGACAAATGCCTAATGGGAAATCTTACTACAACTGAGCTGTTTCAGTTTTTATGTAGCATCCTTTTCTTCTCCCTGTATGAAATCTTAGTGAAATGGATATGATTCTCTATCTCCCACCTCCCTCCCACTCCCTTACTGTGTGTGTGTATGTGTGTGTGTATACATCAGATGACAACCGTAGGTGTTGTTCTACAAGAACTACCCACTTTGCCTTTGGAGACAGGATCTCTCACTGACTACGAACTTGCCCCCAAAGATCCACCTGTCTTTTCCTCATCAGCTCTTGGATTACAAGCATGCACCACAGTGCTCAGCTTTTTAGCATTGGTACTGGGAATCAAACTTGGGTTTTCATGCTTGCAAGACAAGGACTTTATCAACTGAGCCTAAATGGACAGGATTTTCTAATGCATTGTTTGGGAGGATGTGACCAGATGTTATCCACATTTTCACCTTGGTGGTGGTAAGAGAGCTGGGTCTCAGTGTGTTGAGGCTAAAAATATAGTGAGTTCGGGCCTCTAAATCAGCTGCTGCTTGGTTATGTAAGTATGGATATATAAACATTCTTCCTGCCAAAGATTGAACGGTGACAGCAAAATTACAGTACATTAGTAACCCTATTTAGCAGAAGGAAAACTAAGAAATATTAAGTCGACACAATAAAGGAAGTCCTGGGAGACCTGGGATGGGACACTAGGCTGTGTGTTCCTCATTGTATTGTCCACCTTAAAGATGGATAAAATATGGGCCAAGGGACGTCCCATGTTCTCCTTTCATCAATAATTCCAGGAATCCTGATGCCAGGGAACTTGGTGCTCGGCGCAGCTCTCTCACTCGTGTCATCAATCTTAAAAGGGGGCTTGGAGCTAAGACCGAGGCTTACCTGCTGAGTGACATTTTCAAGATGGTTTGGGGAAAACATTCCACTTTCTCTTCTTAATACTGTCTAATGGGAAAACAAGTATCTTCACCTTTCAGCCCTCTGATAGAGAAATCCATGCCCAGAATTTCCAAACAGCAGCTTAAGAAACAAATAACCTTTGTCCCACTAATTTATCATTTTCGTAACTGGATAATAGTGCTCTTCCAGCTGGGCTACTGTATTATAATGAGGCATGTCAGAAAGATCTTGGCGCTTAATGAATACAAAGAAATTAAACTCCCAAACCTGCTGATCTGAACAATCACCACTTCCCACCCCATCCCTTTTGGAAGGGGTGTGTTTCTGAGCCATTAAAAAAAAAAAAACTAATTACTTTCTCTCTTCCATTTGCCCAATAACTGAGGTCAGATTTGAATGTGTAAGCAGTGAATGGCTCACCTTTCTGACTTCAAAACAGCACAGGCAGAAATTATCTCTTATAGTGATGAGGTTGCTTACCCCCTATTCTTGCTGAAAGCATAGTATTTTACAGATAGGTCAGGCAGAAACCTGCTTTTAAAATCTTCATATAACTTAGGAACAAAATAATAATAAGTGGCTAGGAATGAGAAGGGAAGAGGATATGCCAGCGCTGTCAGGATACCTTGACAAACCAGTTTGGCGACTGCAGGTAATGGTGGCAGTACAGGAGACTAGAATAGCAATGACTGAGCAGAGATGGGTTGGTAGAAGAAGAGGAATTCAACTTATCACATTTTTGGAAGAGAAGAGATGGTATGGCTGTTAGGACCCATTCCTCCTGGTTTTGGTAACACGACACCATTGGTAGCAGATCAGCTGACAAGAGCAGAGTATCTGAGGGCACTAGGAGGAGAGTGTGGTGCTCAGCAAATATGAGGTCAAGGGGATGGGCGCTAGTTCAAGGCAGACCTGAGACTCGAGTCACTAACCATCCTTGCCTCGCCAGCTATAAAATGGATATGAGTTTATTTGATGATTTCACAAATTCTTCAGTGCTTATCCCCATGACTGGTACATTGCGGGCTATTAACAGATTACAGATGTATTATCCAGATAGATTCTTTAAAATACTTATACTATGTTCACATGTGTGTGAGAGAGAATGTGTGTATTTGTGCATGCATATGTTCAAAGGGGCTAGAAGAGGGTATAGGATCCCTACAACTGAAGTAAGATGGTTGTGAGCTTCCTGACATGGGTACCGGGGACCTAACAGTGGAACTCAGGAAGAACAGCAACTGCTGAACCATTTCACCAGCCCTCCATTAATATTATTTTATTATGTATGTAAATCCAGATAAAAATCAAAATTGTAGTACAAATCAGTAAAGGTTGCATGGGTCTTGTAAATAAAAAAAGAGAGTGAGATTGACTTAGATGCTTGGGGGTGCTTGTGACTCTAACACCAAGAAGCCAAACTCTACCCAGGGCCACCCAGATGAATCAGCACTGGAGAAGCAAGGAAGAGTCACTGATGCTGGGCCAGGTGCAGAGGGTAGAAAGTTAAAAAAAAAAAATGTAGTTACGCTGAAAAACCTCTACTTTGAAGCTACTTAGAGTTACACACAGAAAGACAAAACACCCAGAGAGAAGAAAAACACAGAACGACAGAACTTTACTACAAGGAAAGGATAAGACTAGAAAAATGCAGGGTGTGTCAAGCCAGGGTTAAATCCCTACATGTAGTTCATTCCTGGCCAGTGGGAGGCTGGTAAGAGGCTGGTAAAAGTCAGAGGCGAAGATGCTTTGTGAGAGCAGGGCATCACTTTCTAACCTCTTTTCAGCTGATTAGTTTATAGGCTCAAGGTAAGAGTCTGAGTACTCAGTGGGAGTGGAGGGATCCAGTCTAGTCTCTCCTGTTCACACCAGAGGCCGTAGGCTTAGGCGGGATAATGGGTAATGTGGGTCCAGGCTAGGGAAGCTGACAGGTTACTTGGAGTCAGGGGAGTTCCAACATCAGCTCATCTTTTAGGTTCCTTGGACTCACAGGGAATTCCAACACCAGCCCCCCTTCACTGTGAGAATTTGAGGGAGCTCTATGTGCTCTGAAAACTTGAACAAGATAGGGCTCTTTACCCTCTTCACTGCCCCTTCCCCCGATCTGTTATACTTGAGCATTCCAGGTTTATTGGGTCTCCCTAGAATAAAGCATCTTTCCTAGCATCCTGCTAAGATGCATGTTTGCATCTCTCTAGACTTTAAGGGGCACTCTGTTGAATGGGACGTCTCCAGCGTTGCCAGTTCCAACGGTTGATCCTGGGACCCTGTGAGTTTCTCACATCTCTAGCTAGCTGCCTAGGGAAAGGGGGGAGGTCACAAGCCCCCAGTCAATTTTTAATCACAGATGGCAGATCTTGAAGCCCGGGATTTATGGAAGCTTTTCATCTTAACTAACCTACTGCTAGCTCGCGGTGACTCTCTCCCCCTTGACCTGTATGATTTATACATCTATCGCCCACTGCGGCAAGCCAGCGGCCGAGCCTCAGAAATAAGTTGCCTTGCCCCTTTCTTCGTTCTGGTTCTCTTATGATGTAATAATAAACTCATTTGCTGACAGGAATCTTATCCCACGGAACACCACCTACAGACAGCCTCCCCCACAGCCCATCAGCCCTCCCGACATAATCCAGAGATCTCTCTTATACCTGCCCCCCTGGAGGATTGTGGTTTCTTAAATGAAGCCTAAACTGATGGATTTGGAAGGCAGTCAAGGACTGGTGGGTTTCAAAGGTCACTCTATGAGGCCTGCCTGTGAGTTCCCACCCCTCCCTTTGAAGCTCAGACAAAATGCCCACACTTCTTCCATTTGTAGCTTAGATGCCACAAATCCAAACACATCTCAAGGAGGAAAGACTTAGATCACTTGAAAAAAATTCTATGTATATTTTAATGCATTACAATGTTCTTCTATGGCTTACAGTAGCCCAACCTATTGAGAAACATCCCACCTCTCTCTCTCTCTCTCTCTCTCTCTCTCTCTCTCTCTCTCTCTCTCTCTCTCTCTCTCTCTCCTCTCTCTCTCTCTCTCTCTTTCTCTCTCTCTCTCTCCTATGTATACTCACACTCATATGGAGTGTTTGTGTGCAGAGTGTGTGTGCTGTGCAGGCATGTAGAAATAAGTGCATACCCTTAACTGTTATTCCATGGAAGTCATCCTTCCCATTTTCTGAGGCCTCTCACCTCCAGAGCTCACTGGGTAAGCTAGGCTAGCTGGCCAATGAGCCCTGTCTATCTTTGCCTTCCCAGTACTGGGATACATGCATCATATCTAGCAATCCCTCCCCCCTTTTTTTGTTAACATGGATTCTAGGGATTGAACTCAAGTCTTCATGCTTGCATAACAAGCTATTCCAAAGCCCAGACATATTTAGTGATCCTTAGGAGGTAAAAGGCTTCTACCAGTTAGGTGATGTAATGGTAAATCCCACATGGCCATGGGACTCTGGAGTTACCTATTAGCCCTTAACTGTAGTGTCTGGTCTTTCACCTCCATAGTGCAGGCAGGTAACATGAAAGGCCTTCAGTATAGCTAAGACAATAAGGAATAATGGTGTCTGTGGCAATCTAAGAAAATGCATTCTGTATACAGAAGTTAACACTTTAACTGGTTTGTCTCTTGGAGAAATTTTCTAAATTTCATTAAATAACCATAGAGATATACATTTTTAAAAAGTGAAAACTCACAAATAATTGACATTTTTCATTGAAATTAGGATTCAGCAAAAAGATCCTGATTTGGGTCCAAGATCTCCAGAGTTCAAACTCTTGGATGTTTAATCTGAGTCCCCTCAAATTATGGCTTTTTATTATTTCTTCTTCAGTGTAATGAAAATAGCAGGACTGGGTTTTATGAATCTCATCTTTAGTAACACAGATGGCAAGTCACAGTAAAGGGCTCAGAAACAGGTCTGCCGGGTCCTCCCAACTGTGTCCTCTGTCCCTCGAAAGAGTCTGTCTATCAGCTGTCAGGTGTCTTTGCCAGTGTAGAATCATACAAATAGGGTGTTTCCCCTTTTCATGCTTCTAGGCTTTTTGGGTCATTATGAAGCTTTTTATGACCTCATAGAACCTGATTACCAAATACTCAAAAACTTTGAAAGCACTGTAGCTCTTTATCTAGAGTAGGGGTCTTTTAGGATTTTCCCTTCTGTGTTAGCATAGTTGCTGGTGTCATCCTTGTTCAGGTCTTGTTTAGGCAACCATGTTGTTGAGACTTCTTGGTGTAGCTTCCCTGACGTTTTCCAGAGACACAGTCTAATAGCAGGCATCCTGCTCTGATGTGGGATTCCCCTCCATATGCTGTGAATACCAATGGTTAATAAAGAAACTGCTTTGGACCTATATCAGGGCAGCACTTAGATAAGTGAGGAAAACTAAACTGAATGCTGGGAGAAAGGAGGCAGAGTCAGAGAGAAGCCATGTAGCCCCACTGGAGACAGATGCCGGAACTTTAGCAAGTAAGCCATAGCCACGTGGTCATACACAGATTAATAGAAATGAGTTAAATTAATATGTAAGAGTTATCCAATAAGAAGGTAGAGTGAATGGGCCAAGCAGTGATTTAATTAATACAGTATCTGTGTGATTATTTCAGAGCTAAGTGGCCGGGAACTAAGTAGCGGCCTCCTCCAACACTGCTCCTCTGGTTCTTAGAATTGTCTGAGATGTTCCCTGAGCCTTGGGTGTGGGAGACAGAGGACTATAGGCAACTAAGGAAAGCTGTGAGCAGGAGAATATTCTTCCCCAGGGAAGAGCACACCACTTGGTTATCCAGTACCACGTGGTCAGTGGTGTGTGTGTGTGCATATGTGTGTGTGAGTGACAGTATACAAACCTAGGATGTCCTATCTATATTTAGTAATATTTATTATCTACTTACACATCTATCTATCTATCTATCTATCTATCTATCTATCTATCTATCTATCTATCATCTCTCTATCTATTTATCTATTATCTATCTTATCTATCTGTCATCTATCTTATCTACCTACCTACCTATCAACCTACCTACCTACCTATCTCTATCATCTGTCTATTTGGAAGAACAATTATAGGAAAATAGGGCAGAGGTCATACATTTGAGAGAGAGCAAGAAGAGGTCAGAGGAAAGAGAGGGAAAGGAGAGAGTGATATTTTAATTTCTTAAAAGTCACCAAAAAAATCTACAGAAGAAAAACACCTTTGATTTTCAGTCACAGTGCTTGTTATAGGTACTTCAAATACAGCTATTTAATTCCTAAAAATGCAAATTTTTCTTTCTTAAAAAAAAAAAAATCTCCCTGTGTCGAGAGAGATCTGTGCCTGTGTGAGTCATGGTGCCTGTGGTGGAGGTCAGAGGATGGTGGCATTTTGCCCTGGAACTGTAGTCACAGGGGGTTGTGGGTTGCCTACTGTGAGTTCTGAACTCATGTCCTCTATAAGAGCAACATGTTCTCTTAACAGCTGAGTCACCTTTCCAGGCCTTTTTTGATGGATTTTATTTTGAGCCTATGGCATTGCTTTTATGTAAAGGGAATGATTACAAATTTCTGGAGCTCCTAAGTCAATCATGTACAGAGGATTAACCTAAATTTTCTTGCTTGTCAAATAGACTTGAAGATGGAAGGGTGTTCAGCAAGCAGCTGTAGATATGCCTGGCCATGTGCTCCATTCCCTCATACTTTTATTCAATCCAATTATCGCTTTGTTTAAATGATAACTTTTATTTAAACTAATTATCATTGTAATTTTGTGGATTGAAAATTATTAACTTCATTTTACAAATGAGAAAGTTGAGCCTGGAAAGTTTAAGTAGCATAATAAAAATTCTGCAGTACAAATAGAACCAGAATTCGAATGAAGGCTGCCCGACTCCAAACCCACTGCTCTTTCTCCTGAGCTGTGCTGCCTTTGAATATCTGTAAACCTGTTTGGGATAACAAGCCATGAAGGAATGCCTTTCTTAAATTCCATTATTTCATTGAATCAGAATAAAGGAAAATAAGTATAATTTATATCAATAGTGGAAGTGTGAACTTCGTTTTCAAGAAAGAGATCTTTTTTAAACTTGTTTTTTTTATTTATTCTTTGTGTCTTTCACATCATGCATCTACATCCCATTCCTTTCTCCATCCCTTTTTATCCACCCTCTGCCCTTGCAAGTTCTCCCCCAAAATAAAATAAAATTATTTAAGAAAAATAAAAAGAGAGGGAAAACCGATCTCACTGTGGACGTTGCAGTGTGACACAGTGAATTACACAGTAGGCCCTTTAGTCTTATACCCTTACTCGCAAGTGTTCACTGCAGAGTCATTGGTCTGGTTCGAGGCCTCAATGCTGGGCTCTCACTGCGACTCTTCTTGGATATCCTGTTGTTGCCCCGTGTTGTGAAGATCCTGCAGCTTTGGGTCTGCAGGACCAGGCTCTTCACGTACTCCAGCAGATCACAGATGGGGAGGATGTTGGAGTGGGCCACGCAAAACCCTGGTTCTGGGCCTGGGTAGTTGCAATGTTGATCAGCCCGCCCGCTGTCCCTCTTCCTCACCACCAGAGTGACCTCTCCTGCATTGCCCTGGCCTGTTCACCCCACGCAGTGACGAGCATGGAGTTGGACCAATTTTGCTTTCATGTCCTAAGGGGTGGTTCTCCCACACCGACACCTTCAGGGCCTGCTCTACTGTGTTGCCCAGGCATGGTGGCATACAGGCCACTCCCCTGACTGTACTTGGTGAAGGGCAGAGACAACTCTCTCACTCTTATGACTGCAGGTCTAGCTCTCCTACCTACCTCAGGTGTTGATGGGGGGGTATCTATCTCTTACCCATGCCACCACATGACAGATGAGTAATAGAAACAGCTCTCCCATGCAAGAAAGAAAGATTCTTAATTTAAGATTTACCCAGGTTAAGCGGGGATCTCAAATAACCCTTTTTAGTCATTAGAAGTTGCACTGAAATTTTTAAAATTACTTTTTGAGATTACAATATAATTATTTCTCCTCCCCTTTCCTCCCTCCAAAGCACCCTATATACCTTTCCTTGATACCTTTCAAATTTATGCTCTCTTTTGTTTGATTAATGGCTGTTTCACACACACACACACACACACACACACACACACACACACACACACGACGGGGGAGAACAGAGAGATACTCCAAAATACTTAAATACAACTTGCTCAGTCTGGATAATGTTACTTGCACATATATGTTTTCAAGTCTGACTATTTGGTGCTGGATAACAAATTGGTGTGCTTCTCTGGGGGAAGACTGTTTCTCCTGATTCATCATTCCTTAGTTGCCCATAGTTCTTTGAGTAGTGTTAAGACTCATAGGGTTTTCCCTGTCCACATAAGCCTGTATATTTCTGTCATTCTTTTTCAGCTCTTGTTTTGGAATTCATATTGATTAGATAGATTTTATACATACAGCTTCTGAAATTCCTAGAAGGCACAGTCTTAAAGCAACTCCCTGTTCCTCTGTCTCTTAGAATTTTCCACTCTCCTTCCACAGTAATCACAAGAGTAGATCTGTAGATATCTCAGTTGTCCACAATTCTACATTTTGAATTGGCTGTGGTTTTCTGTAATGGTTTCCCTCAGGTAGTTGCAAAGAGAAGTTTCCTTGATGAGAGGTGAGAAGCATGTTTATCTTTGGGTACAAGGACAAATATATAGGATGCAATGGAAGTTACATTGGTTGTAAAGTGGTGGATATTGGTTATCCTCCAAGATCCAAGAATTCACTATTCCTAGGTAGTTTGGTAGAAATGATCTAAGTTTTTTTTCTTTGATTTTTGTTTGTTTTTGTTTTTCAAGACAGGGTTTCATTGTGTAAGAGCCCTAGCTGTCCTGGAACTAGCTCTTGTAGACCAGGCTGGATTCAAACTCACAGAGATTCACCTACTTCTGCCTCCTGAGTGCTGGAATTAAAGGCATGCACCACCACCACCCAGCTGTAAGTTTCGGATATAAGTAAAAACACAGCTATTGTTTTTATTTGTGGTTTTTATTGTTTTAGTGTTGTTAATGTTGTTGATAGTGGAGATGGCTGCATATGTACAGTCAAATGTTCTATGTGAAAATAAAATATGTCTAATATGTTCACACTGTCCTGTAGAGAACCGTAATGACCATCTTTCCATATTTGTTCCAAATAGTTTCTCCACTGTAGGTCAAAACCCCCATGTTTCCATTGCTCTGCACAGAGTTCTTGACATTCCTTCATTTGCGTCCTACCTCCTTGGCAGTAGTACATCAGTTAAGTATAGGACCCGAACTCCTTCTCCTGATTATCTATGTTTGAAACTTATGCACACACATACTGGGAAGAATACGATATGCTTAATTTGGGGATATGGTGGTACTTTGTGCTATTTCCACTCGCATGTAGAATCTGCCCTTGCCAACAAAACATCTTACCTTGGATCAAGGTTGTTAGCACATTTATAGAGACCTAGGAAAAGTTGAGAGCTAAAATATAAATTGAGACATGAAAGACTGAATTAATTCTTACTGAGGACACTCTAGACCTTAGGCTAGTAGTAGTACTGAAGTCAGTCTATATCCCAAGGGAGATGGTTGGTAGAGAAGGAGCCTGAGATGGAAGTTATTGGGCCAATGGAAGGGCCAATGTCAAAAAAGACAATTGCTGAAAGATAAAGGAAGAGATACAGTACTCCATAGTGAGAACCTGGCAAATAGAGAGGGACAGGGAGCCAGGAACAAGAAAATCTCATGTGGTTTTGTCAGCTGTGGCTCCTTGGCCCAGAACTCAGGGCTTTGGTTATTTCACACCATTTTCTATAAGCATTCAACCCCCCTCTACGCAGTTCAAATCACTTAGTTTCGATGCAGTGTGATTCAATGCAATTCAGTCTGCTGCACTGAGGATGAATTAAGTAACTGCTATATGTCTACTGCTATATTAGTTACTGTGATGATTATAAAAAAGGATTGGACAAAATAGCGCCATTCTCAAGGAGACTGTGAGCATAATCCTGTGACAGAAATAGCTGCTCAGTATTCAACCAAAATCATAGGAAAAAACAAGAGAACCGGATTGCAAGTCAGCTCAGGGTTTTACTTCCAGATCAGCAACTTAGTGACTGGGCCATTTAATCTTTCTCTCTCTCCCTTACTTTCTTCTTCAGTAAAATGAAGTATTATAATAGATTAATGGTTCTCAAACTTACTGTATTTAATGCCCCCTTTTATAACAAATAATTTGCAATGCCTCATTTACCAAAATGAGATTTGCAGATATTATACTTATGTCCATAATAAAAATCATTATAATGACCTAGGTATAATGCAAGCAAGAAATAAAAGCAAGGTTTTAAAATAAATAATAATGACTTCAACCTGTAAGTGTTCAGCTATAGCTAGGATAGAAGTTGTAATGAGCAAAGTAGTCAGAGAATTGCAACTGCTTGTGATGGAGTCATTTGCACTTTAAGGAAGAAGATATCAAGCAGCCTGTCAAAGAAGTGCATACCCACACAGATATTCTACAACTAAAATATATAAAGAATAACCAGAAACAGGCATGCTTATTTGTATATAAAAAGAGAAATAAGGAAATAACTTCACTTGAAGCAAGAACAATGGACTAATTCAAATGTCAGGCCTTAGAAGTAGAGAAAATGAAGACACAGGGTATTCTTATAATGAGCTGAGCCTTAGTTGTAGACGTGGTACTGAAATAGTGCCTAATGTGCCATTGGATGAGAGAATAAAGAAGCATCATGGAGCGCATATGTTCTGTGGGAAATCCTGCTGTCAAGACATGACCTCAGTACTGTTGTCTGGTCAGACACTTCAGACATTCATAGACTTTGAGACAGTGTTCTGTTTTTACTGAGGACCAAGGAAAGAGTTCTAGAAACCTTTTCTGTTTCCACCACATGCTTAAATCCTGTAGAATTGTAACTTAGGACAACTAGGAATACCACTCTATATTATAAAGATACTTGTTCCATTAAGTGGTTCTTATGTTTGAAATTCCATCAGTTGAAAAATAATTCAGAGTCAAATGTGTGGATTAGTCAACAAACTCAATGGTGGGTGATAAAGGAGATAATTAAGAACAGAACTCATCTTTATGGAAGAAAAGGAGGATTTGAAGCTGTCTGGAAGGATGATTAGCATTTGACTAACAAGAGTAAAATGAAAGGTTGGTGTAGAATAATGAAGATGGCAGCGAGTTTCCCTGAAGTAGCCAGATATTACAGGACCATCCCTGAATCTTTAACCCCCATAACTTAAATATACATGTCTTATTAAGGGTTTCTGTTGCCATCAAGAGACACCTTGACCACAGCAACTTTTATAAAGAGAACATTCTATTGGGCTGCCTTGCTTACAGTTTCAGAGGTTCAGTCTATTTTCATCATGATGGGGAGCATGGCACCGTGCAAGCAGATGTGGTGCTGGAGTAGCTAAGAGTTCTACATTTTGTAGGCAACCAAAAGCCAACTGACTCAGTAGTACTCAGTGAAGACGGAACAAAAAAGACCTCAAAGTCTGCCCCCACAGTGACACACTTTCTCCAACAAGGTCACACTTCCTAATAGTGTCGCTCCATCTTCTTTCAAACCACAGCAATGCAGATCCTGAATGTTCATTATAGCAGATTACAAATTAAGAGGGGGCTTTGTGCACAAGTCTAGGGGACACTGTGCTCTTCAAAATAAGCCAGGGAGAGAAAGACAATTTTTTCAAGCTATCACTTGTGTACAAAATTCAAATAAAGCTGAGTTCACAGAAGCTGAAAGCATGAACGTGCTTACAAGGAAGTACAGGCGGGCAGGGGACAGAGCGTTTGCTCAGCAGTCCAAAGTCGTCATGAGTGAGATTAAGTCCCGGTGTTCTGTGGCACATCGAGATGACTATAGTTAACAATGGTACACTGTGTACTTCAAAATAATTTAAAAAAGAGGGCTTAAAGTGTTCTCACTGCAAACACATGATAGATATGTGTAGTTATGCGCAGGCTAATTAACTCTTATTCAATCATTCTACAATATATTCTTGCATTTAAATGTCATAACGTGGCTCGATCTATTATTATTATCAATTAAAAATGAAACAGAACAAGGGCTGGGGAGGCAGCTCAGATGTAGAAGTCTTGCTGAATGCAACATTCTTGGGGTTAAATCTCCTGGGGTATTTAATAAATGGAAGAATAAATTAAAGAACAATCCAAAGTGAGAACCCCAGGCATATTCATCAATATTTCCCAATTTTAGACTTTTGAAAATGCAAACTGACTTTAATTGAATTGATTCTGAATGATAGAGGCTTAAAAGGAAGAAATTTTAAAATGAATGACAACAACAATAAAACAGTAGTTCTATGAGAAGTCCACACATGTGCTGGGATCACATTCATCCTCTCTCCAAACTAGATCCATTTACCATTCCCTACACACCTAGCTTTGTGCATCCAGAAAGTCCAACCTGTGCTGCCCATCTATTCTTGGATGTGTGGCCTTCCACTGGACTACCATTGACTTACCAGGGGCTAAGGTCATTCTCTCCTATTGACTATCAGTTGCTAATAGCTCCTTGACAAGGGGTGGGACTTAAATTGGCCAAAATGGAGGAATGAGGTTCCAAGCTCAGGGATCCTGGGGCTATTGATTCAACTATGTTGTACATTATCAGTGAGCGTTTCCATCCTGCTAATATAGAGCTCTCCTCTGGCTAACTGACACTCCGCTGAACCTCTCCACAGATGATACGAAGAGTGACGCTTTTAAGAGCAGCCTGGGAACCTTTCCATCGCAGGCAGAGTTTTGATGATAGCACTTAAGCCTGAGGGAATCTGTCATCACATTCAAGTGCATTAACAGCCGAGGGAACAACAGAAGCAAGCACATTCGAGAAACCCCTCTCTAAGGACACTTCAAAAGTGAAGGCAGAGGTGGTAGGCACAGCCAAAAGGGCAAACAAGTGTATCAAGAAACCGCTGTAGCTACTCAGGTAGTGAGACCCATCCCTGAGAATAAGAGAGACTATGGACCATATGGAGAAAGGCACAAAACTCAGTACTGTGGTTCAGGTGTGCTTTGTCTGCTCTGTGACTTCCTTTCCATCAGTTTCTGAAACACTCTTTGAGGCTTTGATGCATTTTGCTGTGCATACACTGGTTACTTGCTGCCATCCTGCAGCATCCTCTGATTTTAGTGTTGTCCATGCCTTTTTTCAGGATGACTCTTCCCCAGGAAGTTCAAGGCATACTCAAGGTTTTAACTGAAGAGAGGTATTAATGATGGGACTTCGTGCAATGACGGGAGCAGGTTTAGGGGGAATCAAAAGTGATGGGGTGTGGTAAGAAGCAGTGAGTGGAAGGCCTTTTCTTGCCACAGATTCCCAGCAGCAGCAGGAGCAATGGAACGAACAGCTGTGGCACCCAGAAGTGTTTGTCTGTGTGCAAGGAAAGTAACCCGAGAAGCAACAGCTGAAACCTGCCTCTGGATCCTTCAGGAAAATCCAAACCTTCGTAAGTGCAAGAGTGGCTAGAAGCCACAGAAGGAAGTGGCCACAAGAAGATGTGATTGGCTCAACACCAGCTGAAGGAAACTCTGGAAAATATGGTTGTCCATAAGCTTTCTAGCCATTCTAAATGGAGGGGAATGAAGAGGGTGAGAAAATTCATCTGGGTACTCACCATATGTCTAGGTCTTCACTAAAGGATTCCCTTGATCCAAACTTCGCTTTGCAGACACTGCAACCTTCCATCCTGACTTCATTTCTCAGATGCTACCTACTCAGGGAGGAAAGGCTTCCTTCCTTTTGTGTCTGCAGAAAGTTTCTCTCACTCATTTAATTACCCCGTTACCTTGTTTTATCATTCAAACCTGAAATATAATCCTATATTTACTCGTTTTCCTAAGTACCCTTTTCCACTGTTCCTTAGTAATCATTTGTTGGAGGAATGTTGGAGAGAGGAAGCAGGCTGGGTCAGATGGCCAAGAACTATCATGAGACACACTAGATGGTTACTGGTCCTGTTTCCTCAGAGGGGACTGTGCAAAGGAGCAGAGACTAAAAGGAATGTGAAATTTCCGAGAGTTATAATAAAGGACAGGGTGGCAGTTGAGTGGCAGCCTGGAGAGGAGAGTGCTGTCATTGGTGTACGTCCTAAGTTTCACACTAAGTCAAGACACTTGGTACACGAAGTCATACGATGGCATTAGGAGGTAGAACCTTTGGAAGGTGATTGGCTCAGGAGGCCCCTGCCTTTATGAAGGCATCAATATCTTTATATATGACTGAGTAACAAGCTCTCCTTGACACCCTTCTCTGTCCCACCTCGTGATGCTGTTCTCCACGTTATGATATACTGAGAAGAGCCTCACTAGAAGCTGGGAAGATGCTCTTAAACCTCCGAGCTTCCAGAAGCATAAGAACTGTGTTTCTCCTCTTCACAAGTTATCTAGGCTTGCTTATTCATTTACAGTGACAGACAGTGTATTTAGACAGGCAGTGACAAGAGACAGCTGTTCAACAAGAAAGGAAGTCACTCATTCCCCCTGAGCAGCACCTATTGGTGTTAAGGGCGTGTGAACAATCTAGAGATGGGACAGGGTGAGCTCTTGTAGAGTTAAAGCAATAAACTCATTGCCCTCAAAAGCCATTGATCTGTGTGGGGAAAATTAGGCAGTGGCACCCTAAAACATACAGAGCATGTAAAACATATTCATACAACTCGAGTGTATGGGTCCCTAGGGTTCTCCCAGATGGAAGATCTTCCCCTGAGCAAGCCTGAATCAGAAGACTTCCCAAGAGGCCTGAGGATGAGATACATATCAAGGGACACTGGGAGGCATCTAGAAAAGGAACAAGTCTACTTAGAGGCTGTGATGGCCGATTGTAAACTGAACTTGCTAAAGCAAAATCGACTGAGTTCCAAATGAGAAATCGTCTGTCTGAGGTTGGCCTGTGGGTGCATCTCTAGATTAGCTTGCTTGCCTTAGCTGATGTAGGAAAACCTGCCCTAAGAAATGTGGTCAGAGCCTTCTTTTAGTAGTCCAGATAAAGGGGACATGGAAGAAGGAAGCTTTCCTTGCGGCAAAGTTGTCAATCTTCTAGCCCCAGCTTGTGTTATGTGTAGTTCCAAGCACCGAGCATGTATTTGCTTATTTACGCCAACACCACCTCCTTGGAGCAGAACTAAGACAAGTAGAAGTTAAGCAATCATCCCATTGTCTCAGAGCTAGGAAGAAGTAGAACTGAGGCTCCACTTTGGTAACCTGGTTACCAAACATGCTCAATGCCCACAAGCACAGCAACAGCACAGCTTGAGGGAACTCAGATGGTGGGTAGAGGAAGTTCTTAACTGGGAATACAGTCTCAGCTTTGGTCCGTGGGATTGAAAGTGATTCTGTTGTTGAACAGCTGCACGCTCTGGAAGGGGTTATTTATCTAACTTTAATCACATCATTTGAAAAGTGAACCTACCACTAAGATTTATCACACACAGTTATTCTGTTGCTTAAAATGAAAAAGAACATGAAGACTAGTCAGATCCAAGAAGGTAGCTCAGTGGAGAAAGTGTTTGCTGCCAAGCCTGAGAACCTGAGTTTGATCCCTGAGTTCCACATGGTGAAAGAAAATAACAGATTTCCTAGAAATTGTTCTCTGAACTCCACACCTGTGCAGTGGTGTGTAACTCCCAACATACACAAAGACACACACGTACATACTCACAAAACACAACATACGTGCACACATATATATCCAACTCACATGTACACACACACCCAACCCATACACACACACACACACACACACACACACACAGAGAGATAAGTAAATAGCTGTGATAAAAATAAGATATTCTTAAAGTAGTATCTGCTATGTGGAGCAATTTTACAAAAGTATATTTTCATGAAATGTCATCACAATGTTATCTCTTCCCCTTTGTATTACAGCTGTTTGTATGCTGATCTCTAATCCCTCCTCTAAGATTGTTGCCTTTCTCTTCATGACATATGCTTTAGTCCTTACTTACAATGGCTGTGAAATGAGTGTATAGATGATCTTCTCATTGTGATTCATTTAAAGACATAAAGATTGGAGAGTTGGCAAGGACATTGGGACTATGATCGAATAAAGCTTCCAGGACCGGAGAGATGGTGCAGAGGTTGAGACACTTGTTGCTCTTGTAGAGGACCCAGGTTCTGTTCTCATCACAGTAGGTATACGTGTGGCATATATATATATATATATATATATATATATATATATATATAGTCAAAACAAACATAAGCATATAATAATCTAAGTCCAAAAAAGAAAGTTTCCAAAGATGGAAGTTGCCAAAAGGAAGGCACTATCCTCTTCCTCCTCCATCACTGTTCTGTTGGAAGGATTATGTAATAGGTCTCCCCGTCTTCTCATTCTCTTGAGGCATGATGGGTAATCACCTCACAGCTACTACTGAGGTTTTTAGATTATTTTCTGAATAGAATAAACTTAATAACTTTTCAAGACTCAGTGGAGCCTTAAACATCTCGGTCAATCTATTGCCTAACAAACTGAGGTTATAGAAAGAAGGAATTCTGGAGGAATTGGTGCTTTGGAGAAACCTAGTTGGAGTCCAATGTCATGACTCATAGAATGATTCTCTGTAACTACAAGGTTTCTCTTTTTTTTTTTTTTCTTTTGTCGGGTGTCATGAGAGCAGATGGGGGAGGGTTACCAAATTCATGCATTTTGGGGGGGATTCTTTTGGTTTTCACTGCTGTCCCTGAATTAAATGTTGGTATCCTACATCGCCACTGTCTCATTGACAGTGTGAAGGAACTAGGGGGCACTGGTGTTAGAAGAAACCTCTATCTTATCGGCTAGCCTCATCTTTCTGCAACTCCTGCTGCGTCCTTTATTTGGGCCCCATCAGTGTAACCTTGGCAGCAGATGTAAAGCTTTCCTTTAATACCACTGGCCTTTTTGCTTAAATACACATGGAAAGGAAACTGTATATCATTACTGTAAATGGAAAACCAATACCATTTCCTAAAAATGGAAGGCAAAAAAAAAATAATAATAAGCCAACAGTGTTATTAAATTCTCGCTTGATGCTACTGCTTGCCAACAGTCTATGCCCGAGGCTAGTGTTCTCTTCATTGGAAAGGTAAATTAGCAGACATTAGAGAGGTGGTAACTGAGAACCTGAACTGTGCTGTGACTGGAAGGATCGAAAGATAATTGAGAGAATTAAGTGTAACATAATGGTATATCCATGCCCTCCCCTAAAATTATCTCCACTGTCCTCCATTTTGAAGAAAAAGTCACTTTCTTGGTTTCCCAGGGGTGGAATTAAAGCCCACATAGAACAAATGTGTTATCATACCACAGACGGGTTGACACGTGCTGTCTTAACTCCTTCTGGGGAGACACAGACAAATGTCCATTCACCCCAGGCAGGACACCAATGACAGATCAAACGAATGCTTCCATTCAGGTCTAACCTGATGGGGCAATGGGTTCAATTAGAGTTGCTTACAGGGTTTGGTTTGAACGGTGACTTACAGAAGTACACGCAACTTCTAGGAAGTAAACTATCAAAGAAAAGGCTGATTTCCCAACAATTAACTGCTTGTATATCTTCAGAGTGGAGCAGTCCTCAGGAACTTCATGACAAAATATTAATGGGCTCAACCTTGTGTCACCTCCTGTGAGCGACCTCAGCTGCTAAAACATTAAAGAAGACAATGGCCATGCCATGCTCAGAGGTCAGCCTTCTACAATAACATACAGAGTTCTAGTCAACTAAGGGTCACAGAGTGACCAATACTACCATCAACAGAGGTGTGTGGGCACCACTAATTCAATAAAGAATTAAGATTACTATTCTATCATATTTTTCCAGAAGTTTTAAGAGATATGGAGACCCTCTTTAATTTTTAATCACATTATAGGGGTAAAAAGAGTGGCCTTGAAAAAGTTCCCGCTATTTTAAGGCTCCATGACCTGCAGGTGGCAGAGCCAAACCCTAGCACCACCTTCTGCTTGTCAACATGTGTTTCCTTTCCACTAGGCATCCAGTCTCTTAAAGATGCTGACTTGACCGCCTTTCATCTTCCATTGCTTTGTGATTGAAATTTCTATGACACACTGATTGAATTATCTGGGAACAAACTACTGCAGGCCCTTTACACTGTTTTCAAGTTCACCTCCTTGTTATTCTCTCTGAGGCATCCAAGAAAGGGAAACAAACCTTGCAGCAACTCTCCTTTTTTCTACCCAATATCAAGCACAAACAGGATACTGTAATAGTAGCTGGGAATCAGCAGGTCCTGCTATCACTAGACCAGTACAGTGGCCAAGTGACCACACTGTGGGGATGAGTGGGGTGGGAACCAATGTGTGCAGTGCTACAGACTTTCCCCTAAGTAGTTAGAGAGGCTCACATCCCACAAGTAGTACAGTCATTCTGACTCTCCCTTGTACACAGCATTTAGCATCTTCCATTGCATCTTGCATTTTTATAAAGTGAGTATTTCATGTCCTAGACTCATGATCACTAGCCTGGAATTCAGGACAGTTCATAGTGTGTGTGTGTGTGTGATTGTCCATGCTGTATGGGACAATCTTTCGTACTCCTCTGCCCCCTTTAGCCTTACTTCTACAATCAATTCAAGCCCTGTTCACAAGACCTTTCCTAAGGGATAGTATTATGCTTCAGTTGATTTTCTCAGTTACGAAGGAATTGAATCTTTTCACATCTTGCTTATTTTGACTTCTGTATATAGTTTGATCTTAAACATTTTTGAGGTGGTGACTTGATGCTCGAGGGAGCTACCACCCCGTTCTGTTCTTTGCACTGACTGCTGCCTGCCCTCTTTTGCATATGAGGAGCATGATCAGTGCAAGCATAGCCTAGGAATGTCTTTCCAACTAAGATACATTAGCAAAGTGCTGGTCTGTGTGTGTTCCTTGGTGATAGAGTGCTTGCCTAGCACGTAGTAGGCCCTGGTTTTGATCCTTGGCTTTGACCCTGGCAAAAATGAAACACAAATCTATAATGTTCTTCATCTTAGAAGTCAGAGAAAGGAGTTTAGGTCTATGATTATCTCTCTTGGTCTATTATATACACTCACCCCTAGCAATTATACTGGAAGAAATAGTTCATTTTTGTTGAACCCCTTGGGTTGTGGGGCAAATACTCATGGGCCCATCTATCAAAACTTTGCAGTTTCCTTCAGGCCTGCTGGAGTCCTTTTTATTCCCATCAGGAAGGAAGCAGGTGAGAATTCCTCACTTCTCTCTCATTGGCTCCCCTGCTTCCTTTCTTCTTCTCAGTTGTCACCAAAATCTGTTCCCAAAGGCCTTGAGAAAATATAGAGAAGCGGGATTGCTGCCTGGGCTAATCTCCCAGCAGGAAGGTTCCAAATGAGCATCAGAGACCCTGGTAGAGAGAAGATACAGGAGTTGCCTGAGCTGTAATTGTCATGAAGTCTTGTTGTCATGGTGACCATGGTTGGCAGAGGAAACAGAATGAAGAGAGAGAGAGGATGGGAAACAAGCCAGAAGAAGAAGGAGGGAGCGAGGGACTAGAGACAACAGGAGGAAGGAAGGGAGAGAGAAGATGCCAGGAAGGCAGATGGGAAAAGAGAGAAAGAGAAAGAAGCAAGGATCCTCCTGGAAGGTGGGAAAGTGTTTGACTTAAGGAAGAGAGCAAGATCTGGGTGGGTAATTGCAATCACTGTGGGAGGGAAAGCAGCTGTGAGGTCAATGAATGTGAGGGAGAGAACACAAGGGGCTCAGGCAGGAAGGAGAGGAGGAGAGATGAGTGGAAAGGACAAGAGGAGACAAAGATGAAAGAAAGCTGAGGAGTGAGCAAGGCCAAATATCAGGAGGGAGGGGAGGCAGCTCTGCTCTTACAGTTAATACCTAATTATTGCCTGGTGTTTTCTGTCTCTATCTGCTCTTTGATCTCCTGTGCTGCACATTAAATATGAGCAACCAAAAGCCCGAATCTCAAGTTTGAAAAAAAGACTTCAAAGCGAGGAGAGGAACAATATTGGGGGGGGGGCACACCTGGCATTTTGCACCTCCAGTTTCCTGGCCCAATTAGGTTAAATGCAGTCTGCAATCACCTGCCAGTCTGAGTTTGACTGCCCAACTTGTTCCTACAATCAGCTGCCAAGCTTAATGAGATCAGCAGCTCAGACTGGCCAGTCACTGTGACCCTGCCAGGGCCTGCCTGGAAGCAGACAAAGTAGATCGGGTTTTTTGTGGTGGTATCTTAGCAACCTCCAGGAGATGTTGAAGATATGAGTCTTGTGGTTGGAGTCCATTTTCTCAGGGGTTAGGACAGCCACTTCTGAAACAAGAACCGCCATTGAGGCTTAACTCTCATCCCCTTGTCCTGAATTTCTTCTTAGTATTGAGTTCCCAGAGGCAGCCATGCCCAGATCCTTTGTCCTGTAGATTTAAACTTGGCCTGATCTACCAACAGCAATGAACTAGTTAGCATCCCAAAGTCTCCATGTTTCCTCTTTAAATGGAGGAACCAGACACTGCTCATGTTCTCTCATGATGCTGAAGTTTCCTGGGATGATTCCAGACTTCCTGCAAAGTACCTCTGCTCAATAGTTCCCAAGGCTTCCTTAGTTGCCAGAAAGTTCATTTTCTCTTGGGGCCCTACTTTGCCCTAGTCCACTCTACCATCCCAGTGTGCAAGCAAGATTTCTATGTGGGGTATGAGTGTGTGTGCGTGCGCGCGTGTGTGTGCATGCGTGTGTGTGAGCATATGTATAGAAGCCAGAAGTCCACCTTGTAATGTCATTCCTAAGATAGTGTCCACTTTGTATTTTGAGACAGTCTCACCATCAGCAGAAAACTGACCCACTGATTAGGCTAGGCTGGCAGGCCAACAATCCCTTGGGATCACCCTGCCCATCTCCCCATTGCTGGGATTAAGTGTCCCAATATGGCCTGGATTTTCTTCCTTTGAGCAAGTAAGTTTTGAATTTTACCCGTTATCCTCTTGAAAGCTCTTATCTTACCTGGACCATGCCCACCTAACAGAGAGAAAAAAGACACCGAATAAACACATTCACACTGAGTTGAGGGAGGGATGATGAGAATGCAAAGAGAGTATCCCTCATCTGAAATGCTTGGATTCAGAAGTGTTTGGGATTTGCATTTTGGGGGATTTTGCAATATTTGCATATACATAAGGACATATCTTGGGAGACCCAAGTCTAAACATGGATTTCACTTTTTGTTTCATTTATACTTTATGCACATAGCCCAAAGGTAATTTCATACAATATGTGTAATAATTTTGTGCCTGAAACCAAGTTATTTTTTTAATTTTTTTTGGTGCGGAATTTTCTGCTTGGCACATTGTATGGACATTCGGGGTTCAGAGCTCAGCCTTAAGGAATTCAGATTAGGAATGCTCAGCCTATATAAACACCCTGACAAAACAGCCAGCAAGACAGTAGTGATTCTCCCAGGAGCGAGACACTGAGGACTCAAGTGTAGACATTTGATTCCTGCAAAACAAGAGAGTGCTTTGTCTGTCAATCATCTTAATTCTGGGTGCTGGGAGTTTGGTGGGAGGTTGTAGATCTTGATTGACACCATTGGGCATTCACATCTCCTTTTCCTCATCACTCCACAATCTTGAACTGGTTATGAAGCTTAGTAGTGATTGGGACATGCAAGGGTGAGTGAAGATGAAGTTGAGTTGCTTGTAGCAGAAAGCTATGAACAGAACCCTCTCTGCTTTGAAGCATCACAGAACGCAGAGGGGGGAATTTCTGCCTTAGGTTACTAGCTTGTCCTTGAGGCATTGTCCCGTAGGATCCTTCGGTAGGCATGTTTTATCAGGTTCTTCCTTCCAGGAACCATGTATCAGTGGCAGAGTAAGCCACCAAGCACCAGACCCTCTGGGGACCACCACCAATGACAGTTCTTTTATAGAACACAGCCCCAGAGATGTTTCATACATAGTCTGTAAGTATGTAAGCCACACGGCAGACAACTGGAAAGAATGAAGGCAGGGGAAAGGAGTTTTTCTTGTTTGTTTTTCTCCTGCTGACTGATGGGGAGAAGAAAATGCTGGAGTAGCAATGGGTTCTTCTCTTTTGGAGTGTTTTTGAAAGCAGAAACTCTGGCAGATTTATCTGGCCTCTGAGCTCATGAAGCAATAGATGAAGTCCTACCAGGTAGACTCTGGATATTTGTGCTTATATGTGTAAATCTGACACTTCAGCTGAAGCTGCACACAGGCAAAATGGGACATCTGCTCTAGCTAATGTTTTATCACAAACTTTTAGGCACCATCTGAATTCAGTCCAGTGCTCTAGAGCAGGGTTAGCCACCATCAATCACACCCTGAGACTCCCTGAGTGAGTTGGGACATAATACTCTGTACCTCACTTTCTCGTAAAGTGGTAACATCAACTGATCCAAGCCATAGTCCTGTTGTAGGGAATCACTCTAAGTGCCTGGTGAATCATATATATTATTTGCATCATTAATTTAATTCGGATATCATAGACTCTCTTACAACCCTTGTCGTAGAAAGAGAAAAGATTGCTTCCCCCACACATGCTGAGATTCTGTCCTTTGTCACCTTTCCTATATCTGCTACCTTTGGGTTATTATTGCTGCGATGAAACATCTTATTCAAAGCAACTTAGGGGAGGAAAGAGTTCATTTGGCTTACACTTCCACATCACTGCTCAGGACAGGAATGCAAACAGGGCAGGAACCATGAGACATGAGCTGATGCAAAGGCCATGGAGGGTGCTACTTACTGGTTTGCTTAACCTGTTTTCATCTAGACCCCAGGACAACCAGACCAGGATGGCACTCCCACAATGGACTGGGCCCTTCCTCAACAACCACTAATTTAGGACATGCCCTACAGGCTTGCCTACAGCCAGATCTTGTAGAGGCATTTTCTCAACTGAAGTTTCCTTCTCTTCAATGACTCCAGCTTGCATTAAGTTGACATAAAGCTAGTCTATACATCTGCTGTGGTGACCAAGAACAGCCTTCAGTTTTAATAGATATGGTATCAAGTATTGTACAGATGTAAGTGTTCTTGAGAGACCTGGGAGGAAACAGTCTGTGTGGAGGCAGACCCACATTGGGGGATCTGTCCAGACCTGTAATTGTCTTCCTGATGTCAACATTTGTTTTCTGGAGTGTGCCAGTGCCTCGAGGATAGAGTTTGCCTGGTTTGCTCTCTGTTCTGTCTCTATGCATAGAACAAGGTGGAGAGTGCCAATACGCATGGTACTAACATGGAACACCTTTTGGGCATTGTGTTCTCTAGACTACTTCCTGTAGTCTGAGGGTGCTGGAAACTTTGGGAGAATCCTGAGAAAATTAGGATAATTGTCATGTCCTGGATAGAATAGTCTGTGAGGCTGGACCATCTCAGCCAACAGCCTTGAAGCTATTCTGGATGCAGAACTCTGAGGAGACAGCAACAGAGGCATTCTGAGAGGCTGGATCACCTGAGCCACTTGTTTTGTTTGAAAACACATACACTTTCAAAGTAACATACATATCTGCATTAATACAAGTATAGATGGTATGTTGTACACAAGCCAGCTAAAGTTTTTGTTTGTTTGTATTATCTTTGAGCAGGTAGAATATACCTCAGCTGTCTTGTAGTTTTTCTGGGTATATTTCTTCATGTCTATAGCCAGGATTTTTAGGGGGGTCTCCCATGATCAAGCCTGATCCTCTTTAACCTTGAGTGAAAGTCTTTCATTTTCTGGAGAAACAGAAGCATAACCTCTTCCCCAAAGCAAAATAAATTTTACTTCCATTTTGAAGTAAAGACATTTTTAAATATATAGGTTGGTTTAATTTAGTAGTTTTTATAATCAAATATCTCTCAGCAGCTATTGCATGCTCATCAGTAATCAAAAGAATTTAATGACAATATTGTGAACTTTATTTTTTTCAAGCTTTTTCAGGATTTATGTGGATACATATGGCCAGATGTGGGTACAATTTTTAGGTGGATTTTTCTGTCTCTCTTGCCAGCTCCCAAATCACAACATGGAAACTTAGTATTAATTATTAAAGCTCAGCTGATAGCTTGTTTCTATTTCTTATATCTTAAATTAACCCATTTTTTTTATTAATCTACATTCTAACATGTGGCTTTTACCGCTACCACATTTTGTATGTCCAGCTCATTCTGAGTCTGGCTGGCCTCTCTGCCCTTCTTCCCAGCATTTTCTCTGATCCTAAAAGGTTTGTTTCTAACTATCTCTTTTTTGTTGTTGTTGTTGTTTTTAAAAATATTTATTTATTTATTTATTTATTTATTATGTATACAACATTCTGTCTGTGTGTATGCCTGCAGGCCAGAAGAGGGCACCAAACCCCATTACAGATGGTTGTGAGCCACCATGTGGTTGCTGGGAATTGAACTCAGGACCTTTGGAAGAGCAGGCAATGCTCTTAACCTCTGTGCCATCTCTCCAGCCCCCTCTAACTATCTCTTATATCTTAAATTGACCAATATTTTTTATCAATCTATGTTCTACCATGTGGCTTTTAGCTCTATCTTCTTTTGTATGCCTAACTTGTTCTGAGTCTGACTGGCTTCTCTGCCCTTCTTCCCAGTATTTTCACTGCCTCCAAAATCCTTCCCAGCTATTGGTCATTTACCTTTTTATCAAACCAATCACATTTACATTTCTTCACCCAGTGGAACGGAATATTCCACAAAAACTAAGTCTTTATAAGCTGCACTTCTGAAAGGACTTACAGAGGTTGCACAATGAATGTTTGCTGTAGTTGGAGCTAAGAGCCTAACAAGAGGGCCCCTGATCCAAACTTTTTAATATATTAGGATACTAACTGATTGTTACATCTCAAGCCTAGCTCTTCCAGGACCTTCCCCTTATACTTCTTTATTTTATAACTTCATCAGCCACCCCAGTCCCCCCAGCCTTGCTCTTTAAACTTGAAATAATTGTCACCTGCCAACCAAGTTTGCTGTTTCTCCCTAGGCACTCAAACTGTAAGCTAGAAGTAGCCTTCCCATTGCCTCATATATGCCTATGCTAAGCTGAGCTACTTCTCCATTCTCTCAGAATCTGTCTGCCCATTTTCCTTTTGTGAAGCACCATTTATTTTTTTTTTCTTTTCTTCTGCACCTGAAACTTTTAGCAGAATGTCCTGTGTCAGTCTGTATCCTGCTTGCCCAGTTCTTTCTCTATCAGATGTCCACCCCTATAGAAGGGGATACAGGCAGTCCTCCATCTAGACATGCTCATCCACCTATGAATTTAGCTAACTATAGATCAAAAAATATTCAGAAGCAAAAAAACTCCTCAAAGCTCCAAAACACAAAGCTGGAATTTGCTACTTGCCAGTCACTCTTCTGGATGTGCAGAAACGAAGTATAGGTACCATTCTGAGCCCTCACCACACACAGGATTTTAGTCCCTCTATAGAGCTTGGTATTTGGACAGTGTTTCTTTTGTGTCTTGTTCATGTGCTATGTAGTTAGACCTATTATACTTGTGTCTGTACAGATTTTTATGTTATCATTCTTTCATTCTTTGGCAAATCAACCCAGTACAACAAATACCTAGTATCAATGCTGTACTAGGTACTAGAAGTAATCCATAGATGCTTTAAAAAATGCAGGAAGATGTATAGTATTGCTTTATAGAAAGAGCTTCAACAACTTGTGAATTTTCCTTTTTTTGAGGCTTTATTGCTTTATAAAATACACATAGTGTTTTTGTCTCTGTGTAAATCTGTGCGCCTTGTTTTTACAGTGCCCACAGAGGACTGAAGAAGGTATCATATCCCCTTGAAACTGGAGTTGCAGATGGTGCTTAGCCATCATGCTAGTGCTGAGAATTAAACCTCAGTCCCCTGGAAGAACAGCCAGTGATCTTAACTTCTGAGCCATTTCTCTATTCCCTGTCCTATGGATTTATGTATCCCAGAGAAGGTTCTAGAACCATTCCCTTGCAGATCCTGAAGGATGACTGCACTTAGTTTATCTCTGCTTGGAAAGGGACCAGGGGTGCCTTCCTCACCGTTGGGGTTTTCTTCATCATCTGATAGGGACACACATGTAGCTCTTTAGTACATGTCTTTACCCTGAGGCCTGCATGATGATGTTGCCCATCTTTGACTCTGTATTTCTGATGCCACTATTCACTCCAGCTCCAGCATGGTACACAACTGAATTTCATTCTGAAACACGAGAGATGTTTGGTGAGGTGACTTTGTAAAATGGGTACCCTGTAGGGCAGTGTTCATTTACGGGTAAGCATCCCCAGATACTATGAACTTGTTATCTACTAGGGGAAGCAGAACTACCAGGCTGGCAAAGACCAAGGGGTGCATGGAAAGAAAGCAAATCTGCCTGTGACAGTGCTGGGAAGACTGAGTTGTGACCATGAAGCACCTCTGTTGTCTTCCGCATTCAGCCATATCTATTTCCCCTGCCGTTTGCTCACGGAGACCCTAGGTTTTCCTTTCTTCCCGCCCCCCCCATCACCAGATTTCCCAGACTGAATATTATAGTAAGGCATATAACATAGTGGAGATTCAGATTCATAGTGAAAAAGCAGTATCAGAAAGTCTAGGGAATCTGGAGCTCAACAATTCAGTGTGTTTGCTACTGCTCCCAAGGACTGGCATTTGGTTCCCAACACCCGTGTCAAGTGGTTCACGGCTAAGTGTAACTCTGGCTAGAAGAAACCTGATGCTCCCTTCTCAGTCCTTCTGGCATCTGCATGCATGTACACAGATTTCCCAGACTCAGGGGATGAGTTGGTTTCTGTTTGCTAGTGAGTCTTCCCAGACAGCCGTTCAGTTTATAAGACTCTCTGCATTCCATTTGGCATTACTAATGGCTGGGACTAATTTTAAGCTACTGTTTGGAGATAGCAATGAGTAAATGATTCTGTTGGGGAAACTCTGGGTTTATTATCACTGGAAACAATAAATACTCTTTAGATTGATTTTCCCCTTCCCCCCTTTTCTTGATGCAGTAATAAAAACAAGTAAGTCAACTTTGGATTGTTCATTAGGGTGCTTTTTACATAACTACTGAGAGCTCCACGAGGTTGTAAAATAAATTTCAAAAAGGAATACAAAGTCCCCGGAGGAATTATACAAAATAGTTGGTTTTTGTCATCAGGCCACCAAATCCAGATATTAGGTAGTCACAGGAGCATGATAAAGTATATACAACATTAAGGCTGCCACTGGGGAAGCATTTGGCCATTCATTCTTATCTAATATGTATCGGTATGCAAAAGCTTCATTCTATACACCATGGTAGGCTCAGCAATTTAAGTAAAGAGCTGTCTTCATAGAATAGATAAATTACTGAAAAATAAAAGACCACTGCTATAAAAGAAACAAACTAGAAACTCATAGGAAGTCTAGTGAGAATTCATGGTACTCATGCAGGTACAGTAGTCAAGTTATTTGAGAGGAATTATTTCTAAGATAGAAATGAGAAAAGCGAGTCCATGAAAGTTCAAGTCTACTTCGAGGTGGAAGCAGCAACAGGCACAGCAGGATAGGGACCTGTCTGGTCAAAGCACACAAGCAGTGCAAAGCAGTATGAGATTAAAAATGTCTCCATGGCTATATTCCATCAAAGACACAAGAAGGAATCTGTTCAATGTTCCCAAAAGATTCTTCTAATGTAAGGTACCAATCCCACTTGATGCCACCTGTAGAGAATGTTGGGAGATCAACTGGAAGGATTTGCAATGCCTTTAAAATTGGTGAGTAATATAGAAAGGAATTTGAGAGAGCAATTTGTATCTTGTCCCAGGTTACTGGTTTGAGCACCTGAGTAAAAGGTGGTTCCATTTTTGCTGAAATGGGTCAGATTGGAGACATCGATAGTGAAGGGAAACTTCAAGAGTTCAGTTTCAGACATATTAAGCCTAACAAATCATGTGTCTAATTACAAATGTCAAATGTACAGATAAACACACATGATTAAATTTCCAAGGTATGTCTTTCCTTGGAGATAAAAATGTGTAAGTTGCCAGTTTCAGAGGGCATTTAATGTGAGAAGAGAGGAGGAAATCATGGAGAGAGATGGTGGCCATAGCAGTTCTTTCCTTGGCACCTACAGACAGAACATAAGCAACCATAGCAGCTAAGGAGGCTGGAATAAAGCAGTCAATGGTGAAAAGAAAGTCTAGGAGACTGTGGTATCCTAAGAAATCAAGGGAAGAATGCTGTGTGGAAGATCTGGATTGAAGGAAATCAGGTGAAAGTGATGGCATAAAATGAACCAGGATGTGCTGACGTACAGATGGAAAACCTGAAGTCAGAGACAATATGTGAATCCACAAAGCAGTTGGGCATTGGTGTAGAGAGAAAGAATGGAGTATTGACTTCATGCAAAAGGCAGAACCAACCAAATTATCTACCATGCATCAGTCACACATCTCAGTTATAAAGAGTTCATTGAGATGGGTCAAGGTCAAAGTCAGCAAAGGTCATATCACATTGTCAGGTGACTTGGTACATGTTATACAGGGATGAGAGCTGAGCACGTGTCAAAGTTAAGAAGTCAGAGCAGGAACTTTTTAGGAGACTAAGTCTGAGACCAAATTAGACTCCCAGAGCTGGAGCTTCAGTAGCCCTGAATATTATAGTAAGGCATATAACATAGTGGAGATTCAGATTCAAAGTGAAAAAGCAGTATCAGAAAGTCTAGGGAATCTGGAGCTCAACAATTCAGTGTGTTTGCTACTGCTCCCAAGGACTGGCATTTGGTTCCCAACACCCGTGTCAAGTGGTTCACGGCTAAGTGTAACTCTGGCTAGAAGAAACCTGATGCTCCCTTCTCAGTCCTTCTGGCATCTGCATGCATGTACACAGAGATATATAAATACACCCACACACACGTTTTTAAAAAGAGAGACATGTAAGATAGACATGAATGAGGTCAAATGTGCTGATATCAAAAGCTTTTTGCTCAAGCAGTGGCTAGCCATATAAGAAAATCTCTGATGGCTTGGTCCTAAGGCAGAAATTCAATTGGAAAAATAAATGGTTATTAACCTTTGTTCAGAAAATCCCAGGTAGGCATATCCCAAATATAACCTGCAACCTTCTGATTAAACTTGACTTAGACAGAACATAAGCTCACATTGTCACTCTGTTCGCTGACTTCCTTCTTTACATAGCCCATGAAAAAACAGCACCCAATTCACATGGCCAGGCATCGGCAATCTGGTCTTTATCTTTCTCAGCACTGAGAATCCCTAGTATGGCTCTGAACACATATAATCCTTTTTATGTCACTCATTACATACTAAAAAGAAAGCTGGGGTTGGTCTACAAAGAGAGGTTGAGAGAGAAAAGTAAGTAAAGAAACATGAAAAGAGAAGGGAAGAGGTGAACAGAATATTTAGAATGCTTACTTAGAATGATAGCCTGCCTTTTCATGACCCCCAACACAGTGCCCTTTCAGGCTGCTCTTGCTACCCACCATTGCCAACCCACCAGGTATCTTCATGACCTTGTAATTATTTAGTTTGTTTAAAGTCAACTTGTTTAAGAACAAATTTAGATGCAGTAAAAGTTTTGTTTCCGTGAGTTTGGACATGACATCGTCAAGTTCTAGAACATTTCTCCCTTCTTATTTGTTATTATCTCCTGCTATCCAGAAAGCACACATCTGGTTTCTATACCTCTATATTTTTCTTTTCCAGAAAGTTCTTTGAGCGAACACTCACAGTAATTCTTTAAACTAGCAAACACACTTGTGTCTCCCCTATGTCTATCCGTGTGGCAATAACTGGTTCATTTTCACTGTTGACTCCTGATCAGCTATGTGGCTGCATCACAGATTTTCCTTCACTGGCTGATGGATTTGGAGTGCCTCTAGTTTTAGGCATTTATGAATGGAACCACTGTAACTGTAATACATAAACCTTTATGTAAACATGGCTTCTCATTTCTCTCATGTAACTAGCTAGGGTCTTTCCTGGATCATATGCCATTTGCTTAACTGTATAAGACCCTGCCAAGCTACTTTCCACAGTGACTGTATCATTTTCTAATCCATCCAAGATCTGAGAGCTTCTATTTGCCTCATGGTTAACTGCATTTGGTAATGTTGACCCCTTGTTTCTTTTCAGGGTGAGCCTTTCTGACATGTATGTAGCAGTATCTAACAAGGTTTAATTTCAGTTCTCTAATGACCTGTGACTTCAAACACCTTACAAACATCTTTCTTGTCTGTATATTCATTATGTGAATTGTCTATTCAAATCATTTTCTTCTTTATTTTGTGTGTGCATGTGTTTGTATGTATGCACCTCTGTGTATGGCAGGTGTGAGTGCACATATGTGTGCTGGAAGAAGGAGGTCAGAGGTCAATGCTGGATGTCTTCTAGCACACTCCAAACTTTGAGACAGAGATTTTCATTTAACTTGGAACTTACTGACTTGGCAAGACTAGGTGGCCAGTAAGCCCTAGGGATTGTCCTGTTTTGATCTAACCCATTCTGTGATCAGAGAAACTTACTGCAGTACAAGTGCCTCTGTGGGTATGTCAAAATCAGAGGACAGCTTCCAGCAGACAGTTCTCTCCCACTACTGTGGGTTCCAGGGCAAAAACTCAAGTCATCAGACTTGGCAGCAAGTGTCTTCACCTATCAATGGTTCTCAACCTTCCTATGTTGTTGACCCTTTAATACAGTTCCTCACATTGTGATGACCTCTTAAACAAAATTTATTTTTGTTCATATTTCATAACTGTAGTTTTGCTACTGTTATGAATTATAGTATAAATATCTAATATGAAGGATATCCGATATACAACCCCCATGAAAGGTTCATTCTACCCAAAAAAGGAATCACGACCCACAGGTTGAGAACTGCTGAAAGCATCTCATTTGGGCCAATATTAAACCAGGTGTTGGGGATCCAACCTCAGGTCTTGTGGTCTCTCGTTAAGAATTTTACTGATAGAGCCATCTCTCCAGCCCAGTTTCACTCACTTTTAAGTTCTCGTTATTGTGTGTTAAGAGGTCTTTATATATTGAGAGGCAAATCTCTGATCAGATACACCCTTGTAAATATTTTCTCAAAAACATTTAATTTAATTAATTTATTTATTTAGTATTAAATTTAATATTAAATGTGTGTGGATGTATGCCTTAGTACACACCTGTGCAGCACACGCACACAGGTGTGCATGGTCCAGAAGAGGGCATCAGAGCCCCGGAAACTGGAGCCATAGGTGGTTGTGAGCTGTCCATTTTGAATTCTAGGAGCCAGACCTGAAGACCTGAACCTTCAGCAGGAGCAGCAAGTGCTCTTACTTGCTGAACTATCTCCCCGGCATTCCCTCCTCTAGCAAATGTCATTCCTGATTCTCATCATCAAGCCTGGACGGATTATGAAATACACTGAGAGCACATTCATTTTTATTTTTTCTAGAAACCAGAGGCAGAGGTGCAGCTCCTTCTGCACACCTGCTGTTTCTAATGTCACGGACATTAGAGCACACAGCGTCTGGGGCTCGCCTGAGAAGGATGGCGCAGAGTGCTGATGGGCTCTTTCCACTGAGAAGTTAAGTTCGGTTAAGTGGCACCAGATTGCTTCAGAAAAAGGAAACAGGTCTTTGCCAAACATGCTTGCCACAGGTCCTACGGCATGCCAGGAGCTGATTTGGGTCAGCAAACCACAAGCTGATTGATAATCAAATCTGACCTTGATTTAATTCTCTGCAGCTTGTGCAGTAAGGGGACATTTAAAGGTGTGCATTTGCAGTTGATGGGATGACAGGGAAATAAACCGTGAACCCTGTCCGGGGACATTTAATCTCTACTTCAAAGTAATTTTACTCTCTTTCTTTAGATGTGCACTTAAGAAAATTACACTCAACCTGGGCGGTGGTGGCGCACGCCTTTAATCCCAGCACTTGGGAGGCAGAGGCAGGCGGATCTCTGTGAGTTTGAGGTCAGTCTGGTCTACAAGAGCTAGTTCCAGGACAGGAACCAAAAGCTACGGAGAAACCCTGTCTCAAAAAAAAAAAAAGAAAAAAAAAGAAAAAGAAAATTACACTCAGAGATCATTATTGTTCTAATCATATGTTGTATTATCATTATGCTTTGGATTTTGTCAACAATGCATTTGCTTTCTCTCGTGTTCCACGAGGACCTACACAGTACCCTCTAAGGAGCATCTTGATCTACAGAACCCAGAGCTCTTGCTATCAAGCCTTCTAAAGGAAACGTTTTCTGTCACTGATTTATGTAGTTACAAGTTAGCATTCCTTTAACCATTAGAATTTGAAACAGCCTATTTTGCAGAAGAGAGAAATTGGTCTCTTTGCAAAAGATAAATAAGTTCTGAATAAGGATTTGGGGGTGGGTGCTGCACTCCAGTGATGGCCCAACACTAAGAACAAGACAAATAAGACCTGCTGGGATATAAATTAGAAAGAACAACATAGAGAAAGCAAAGATGGCGGGGCAGTTAGGGGCTAGGGAAGAAGTCTTAAAAGCTACAGGGAAGTGTGCAAAGTGAATATTACCCAAATACCTTGATAAATGTAAGAAATTTTCAAAAAATAATAGAATGTTATATTTTAAAGCAGATTTATAGCTGCAACTTAGGAGAAAATGAAAATGAACAAAATCAGTTTCTGGGAGTGGAGTGTGCTCTAGCTTCACCTCCAGAATTCTCCAGAATGCTTTCATTGGGCAACACATGGGCTGTGCACCGAGACTAGAGGGTCGTCAGAATAATGACAGAATTCTTGGGGACTCTCAAACAACTCCAGGGAAATTCTATTTTCTTCACTCCACTTCACTAGCTGAAGTAGATATAAAATTTTTTTTTAAAGCTTTTCAATAATGAGGTTTATACAAAAAGTATCTTAAGTAACACCCAGTGAAGCTGTTAAGTACATGAGGCATGGGACTGGAATATCTATTTCAACATGTCAGAGCTGCTCATCTTATGAGCTGTATGACCTTGGGACGGTGAAGTAAGCAGAAGTACCTCAATTTACTGTTTCTGCAACAGGACCTATGCGTGGGTATTCTAGAGAGTCCAGTGCACCAGTACCGGCAGAGTCCTTGATGCAGCTCAAGTACTTTATCATTATCTATTAAACAACTAAAATAAATGCCTGGTTAAACAGAAAATTTAATCTCCAGAAATTATGTCTCTGGATGTGTGATTAATCAAGAATTTTTCTGCATTAAACAGGTCCAAAGGAGCCAAAGGGAACTTGAAAGAGACAGAATTGCCTCAACTTCCCCGTTGTAATCAGAGATTTTTGATGGGGGTGTTTGCTGCCACCTGTAGCCCAGCTACACACTCCCCAACCACAAGCTCCTGTTAGATACTTTTTTACCTCTGTGGCAAAATATCTGAGTAGAAAAATTTGATGGAGGAAGGATTTGGTTTAGCATTTGTTTTAAGAGTGCAGTCAGCCCATCATGGTAGGGAAGGCATGACTGTGGAAGTGGAAGGCTGCTTGCTCATATTCACATAGACTAGGAAACAGAGAAGGGGGAATGTTACTCTGGTTATCTTTTTGGCTTTTTTAGTCAGTCAAATCCTCAGCCTGTGGGGTGGTTCTGCACATGTTCAAGGTTGCTCTTCCTCACTCTCCTTGTGCTTTCCCAAAAGGCCCCAGAGTCATACCCAAAGATACATTTCACTTACCCTAGGTAAATTCCATCAAATACACTTGATAATAGATATTAGTCATCATGTTGGGTCTGGCAAAAATTAGAATTATTTACAATTACATCAGTCTAGTGAAATAGTCCCCATCTCTGACTTACAGGGTCAGAAAGATGTGTTGCTTCTTTCTATGTCTCCCTTCTCCAGCTGCAGAAACCCACGCCCGTTTGTGTTCTCTGCTGATATTATAACCCAGATTCTCCACCTTAAATGCTCCTCTACCCATGTGGCTTCCAGTGTTGATGAAGTTGAGACAGATACACAAACAGACCCTCTCATATGTTATTGAATAGGAAATTCAATTAATAGAATTCCCTCAGGAACCTTAATGATATTCTTAACCAGTGAGTTTACTTCCAAGAAGCAAACTCAAAGGCACAGACACAAGGAGGGTGTTCCTAGCAGGGTGCAGATCTTGTGAACCACGAAGAAAGTAAGTATTTTACATGTTGGGAATATTCTGGGGAAGACAAATGTATTGGAAACAAGAGACGGTAAGTGGGTGCTTCATGTCTGAAGGTCTGTTTGTGGATAAATCTGCCAGCATGGTGGCTGCTCAAGTTCAGAAGGAGGCAGGGTCGGGGTACCACGTCTTATACGGCACCCGAACTGCCCAGTACAGCTACAGCTGCTTGGGAGAGTCTAGCGCAGCCAGAGTCACTCAATGACCCTCACCATGGGATGGAGTCTGTGAACTTATAGGACCCAGTGGGATACAGTCGGCCCTGAAGTTTTCATTCTGGCCTTTCCCTCTCGCCATGAGTCTTGAGGACCCAATACATGAGAAATTGTCCTAAAAGTAAAAATTTCTATATAAACATTAGGGATTATTATCTATATCCACAGGATTCCCGAGTTTCTTAATCTTCTTAGGTTAGAGTCTCAGACACCCTGGGGTTTCCTTAAATTTCTTGTCATAATTCAAGATAACTAAGCTTTAATCACTTTAATTTAAACAAATGAGTGATTTGGCAGTCACATTTTTTAAAGGGAGAGCAGTTTAAATCAAGCAGGGAACCCCTAAAACAAAAATGGTAGCATTCCACGGTGCTGAGAGTTGGGGTGTGTTTTTTGTTTACTTGTTAACATACAAAGGAGACCCATACTGAACCCATGTAGAGTCCAGAGAGGCAAGCTCTCCTTACCGAATCCTATTTGAGGGACATAGGCTGAACCTCTTACCTCAGATTAGGTTCTGCTTTTATGGAAGAACAAAGATTTGAACCCACATCATTCAAACAAGGGCCACTGTGTTTTCTCAAAACTGTCATTGTCAGATTCTGGACCATTGATGCAGGTATGTTTTTAATAGTATAGATAATTTATTCATTCTGTCAATCATAGTACAGCACGGTTACCTGGTGGTTATTTCCTCAACTGTATTTGCTTGTTTCCATTGAAAGGTATGTTTATATGTTGGTCTCACTCTCTTGCATCAGTGCTCTGAGCTCTAACATTAAAGGTAGATTGTTTAGATATGAAGGCAGCATAGGAGAGCATGTAAGAGGTATTAGCTCCTTGCTATGATAAAATATCCAAACAAAAAGCAAATTATTTTGCTTACAGTTTAAGACCAGTCTAACATAAAGCATGGCAGTAAGAGAGGAGACTGGCCTTCTAGTCTAGGAGCAGAGTTATCACATCTCACCTGCACACAGAAAACAGAGAGGGAGGGAGGGAGAGGGATATGGAAAGAAAGGAAAGAGGAGGGAGGGCAGGCTATAGAACTTTGAAGCTGGTCCCCACTGACCTATTTCCTTCAGCAAGGCTCTTCCTCCTAAACATTCTATTATCACCCCAAACAGGAGCACTAGCTGGAAACCCAGTGTTCAAATACAGCCTATCTATGGGGATCATTTCTCAAACCACTACAGTCATGGAGTGTGATGTTGAGACTCTGTCTACTGAAATGATGGTTCTATTGCACCTGGAGCTTTAGACTTCCTTTTGTTACCCCAAGAAACATGAACAATGGCTCAGAACTCTCATATTCCATTTGTCACAGGAACCTATTTTGATGTTCTCTCTTAGTGGATCATAGTCTGTTCTTGGCTCAGGATCTCCCCGACACCTCCTCATCCTGCCCACAAAATCCCTTTCTATGCCTTTTCTTAAGACTTAGGAGGATGTTAAGCTTTGGTGAAACTCAAATGTATACCTCAGGAAATTACTCCAAGGAGTGTATCATGTCTGCTGAGAGGAGATCTTCAAGGTTTTTCAATCCATGATGCTTGAATCTCTTCAATATGATGCAATCGTAACTTTGAAAAACTATAAACTTGGGACGGGAGTATGGCTAAGTGGTAGAGTAAGCCTAGAACACCCAAGGGTCTAATTTTGATCCCCAAACTGTAAACATTTAATCTTAACCTTCATTTATGTAAGAGAATACAGTCTTTCTCCACTTTAGTTGGCCTATGCTCCTCTGACCTCCTGCTTCTGTGGGAAAGATATCATTTCTGGGTCTCTCTGATTGCAGTGGTCACACCAACAAGGGGATCTTCCCAGGGGAATATTGTAACAGCCTGTTAACAGTTAACTTGAAAGGGGCTGGAATCACCAAGGAGGCAAGCCTCCAGACACACAATAATGTGACATTATTAAGTCTTGGAGCATGCTGGGGGGGATTATTAATTGGGTTAGAGTGGGAAGACAAATCCTAAAAGTGGATGGCACCATGTCATAGACTGGGATCCTGTATTGCATAAGGAGAAGTAAGTGAGCTGAGCACAGGCTCTGTTGTTCTTGTCTTGTCTGTGAATGGTCTTTCTCAAGCCCCTACTGCCTTCATGTCCTCAAATGATGGACTGTGTCCCAGAACTGTGAGTTGAAATAAATCCTTCCTTAATTTCTTTCTGTCAGAATATATATCACAGCAACAGAAAAACAGTGGAGATAACTGTAAATCATATTCCATAGGGTCCCTGGACACCTTCAGAATATCTGTCTCCTTAGTGCCTTTGAGCTGGAGTAGGTAGAAGAGAGTTTGCCAACTTTTACTAAAGGCATCCGTATATCTATGGCTTAAGGTGGGAAGAGGACCAAGAAGATAGATAAGGTCCCTGACTTATAGCATCGAAATCTAGGGAGGGAACAACGAGAAACCCAATGACGACTTAAGGTAGTGAGTTGTGAGATTGTTCTGTGCTAGACTGAACATCATCCAGAGGATACAGGCCTACCAAGATCGATATCTTTTTTTGCCTGCGCTGAATTACTAGTTACTGCGATGCCTGGAATATAGCAGACACTAAACACATGTTTATTTAAGGAAAGAATGAATGAGCCTAAAAACCTGCACCTCAGACATAGTGATCCCATTACAATTCCGCTAACGTATGTTAACACAAGTTATATGCTATATACTATATTTTAGTACTCTCATGAATATTTATCCTTCTAACAACAACTCTAAGCAAGTATTTTATAGAGGAAGAAATTAAAGCGCAGGGCTAAAGATGTAGCTTAGTATTAAAGTACCCATTTTTCATGTGAGGCCCTAGCGTCCATCAATCCCCAGTACAACAAAAACAGAAAAAAAAAATCTCAGTGACTTGCCAAAGACACACTAGGGTGCCTGAAGTGGAGGGGAATTTTGAACTCAGGTCTGTAGTTCAATGTTCCTTTCAATATAACTATTTTTTCCTTCCATTTCACATATGATTGTTGCCCCTGTCTCCTGTACTGTGTTCTCTCTTTCCTTCTCCTCATAAGTACAGTTCTCTCTTGGGCCTGTGAGTTTCACTCTTGTGGTTCTGGACCATCAAGAAAGTTCAATGACATTTGGCCCCAGAAATTCTAAACAGATTTCCAAGGCCAACAACTGCTAGGTAGTAAGGGCCAAACAAATAGCTCTATTGCTCTCTTATAACAAAAGTGTGTTAATAAATTTAATTAGCATTGACCTGAAAAAAGTCTCAACAATAACCTATGGGTATTAGGATCAAATGTAATGAAGCATAAGCAAGAGTAGTAGTAGTAGTAGTAATAATAATAATGATAATAATAATAATAAGCCTTCATTACTGCTTTCTTTGGAGAGGTTGTCACTGATCTCTGGGATGGAGAGGATGAGGATGTTTACATCTCCCAGGATTCTCCATGCCTTCTTTAAACCAGACTAAGGGATCCTGAGTCTCACTTGGTGTGCCAACTTGTAGGTAAATGTGTAGATGCATTTGACCCCAGTTAGGATTAGACAGTGGGATATGTGGTCAAGGGTGGCATAGGGTAGATTTGGGCTCTAGTGGGTGTCTGTAAAGATGAAACCAAAAACTAGAGGAGGCAACAAGCCCTCAGAAATGGCAGCTATTACTTTTCTAGGTGAAGTTGTGTGTTTCTGGAATGATGGTAGACAGAGTCTACTCTAGTTGTTTAGAAAAAAAAAATTTGTTTCAGTTAGTCAGCTGATTTAGAGAAAGGTGTCTGATCCACTGGGAACCTGAATGATCAGGTAGAAGATGAAAGAGGGAAGAGGAACCAAGTCATGGGATTGTATAAGGCTAGAAAGGAAAGGTATAAATTCAGGAAGTCCAACGTGTACCCAAAGAAAACTCTGTGGCAATAAGAATCTTCTAGGTTTAGGCCCAGCAGTGGTGGTGCACGCTTATAATCCCAGGACTCAGGAGGCAGAGCCAGGTGGATCTCTATAAGTTAAAGACCAGCCTGGTCTATAGAGCAAGTTACAGGACAACCAAGAATGTTACAAAGAGAAACCCTGTCTTGAAAAACCAAAAAAAAAAAAAAAAAAACCAAAATGAAACAAAACAAAAAGAATATTCTAGATTCTATCCTCTAGTAGTCATGGTAACTGATTTCTCACTTCCACTGACCATAACTGACTAAGATACCAGGCAAGAGTGTGAAAATCATTACTGATTCTTCTGTAGATCACTGTGGGGGTGGAAGTCACCAACATTATCCAATGAAATCCTTTTCCCCAAAGACCATATTTTACTTCTGAATTCCTGATTTGTGTCAGACTTTGATGGGTTAAGTGGAGGACACATAAATGAGTAAGCCTCTATACAGTGGGACTAAACAATTTTCTTAAACCTCCCTTTGTGCCTACTTCCATGACAGCATGGTGGGCTATTTGAGAGGTATGTAGATGTCTTGTATCATCCTCAATGTGCTTCAACCAACTTCCAGCTCAGCTCTAAAGGACAGGACTGATCCAAACCCCTTAGGTTCCCCTCTGTTGTAAATACTCTATGGCTTCTTCTATGTATATCTGACATCAGAGGCTTGGATTCTCAGGAACCCAGAAGAGTATGAAGGGCAGAAGATTTTTTCTGGAAAAAAAATAATGACAGATACTTTCAGATTTTGCCTCCAACACTGCAGCGGCATATTAGGTTTTAGTATAAAGTACTCCTCCAAGCTCATGTGTTAATCCTGGGCCCTGGGCTGGCAGTACTGTTTTGAGAAGTTGTTGAAGCTTTAAGGAATTAGGACACTGGATGTAGTTCTTTAGGGACATCCCATCATCCCTGCCAGATTTCCTTCCTGTCACAGCAGTTTCCAGAGTCCTGGCTGCCCACCTTTGTAATCTGTTCTGCTCCACCACACTGTCCTTGCCATAATGGGTTGAATCTTCTGAAATCATAAACACAAATATAAATATTCCCTCCTCCTTAAAGTGGTCTGTTAAACATTTAGTCCCAGACACGAGAAAATGACCAGTGTGGAAGGTTTTTGGGATGGAAGGGAACACTAAGAATGAAAAAGTGACACTCTCGTGGGAAGTGTCTCTTTCATGTGGCACTTAGAACATGCATACTTTGGTGACAAAAAAAAGAGAAATGCATCCAGAGGACAATATTTTGGACAGTATGAGAGAGAGAAGAGAGAGAGAGAGGGGAGAGATAGAGAAGAGAGAGAATGAGAGAGAGAGAGAGAGAGAGAGAGAGAGAGAGAGAGAGAGAGAGAGAGAGAGAGAGAGAGAGAGAGAGAGAGAGAGAAAGAGAAGCAATCTGAGGCCTCGAGAAGAAGGCAACCTCACATACCCACCTTTGCTCCTGTCCCTGTATCCACTGCAAACCTCAAGCTCTACTCTGGAACGATGACTCCATGAGAAAGACCATGGAAGGAGCTTTCATAGAAAGCTCTGGAGTGTTTGCTCTGTCTTACCCTTGACCTGCCAGATGAACTTGGAGGAGGTAGCCTCCAGCAGCTGCCCCAGCTGGGGAGGTCTTCTCTCCTTCCCCAAATGCCTTCCTCGGCTGCTTGATGGTGCCTGAAATTGTACCATAATAACCTAATTCCTTTAGCTTTGGCTGCAATTCCCCTGTTAAAATGCAAATACTCTGGGGAGAGTCAAGTTATTAAACTTTATTAGACTTTTATATCTCATGGTGAATTTATCGATCAGACCCTTCTCCTTAGAAATGGCTAGGATAAGGAAGAAAGATGGAGGCAGTTTAGAGATCCCAGGCTCCAGGGAATAAGGTCACTTAGAAGGCCATGGGTGGAGGAGCAGAGGCTTAGAAAGGATTGATGGGAGTTTGAAAGCTCAGAGAACAGACATTTTCCATGTGTTCTGGTGTGTAGGACCATAACTGAGAGTGCCTGTGGTTGAGATTGGTTGAAGATGGGGTCATAGGACCATTTCTCAGTTAAGATGGGACTCTTAATTCACCTTAGGACCCTTCCTGGCCTCTGACTGGTCCAAGAAAACTGTGCTGTGAGCCTTGAGCACTGTGAAGAGTTTTTGCACATGCTCTGAACCCCGTGACCTGGTTCAGTGTCCCCGGATCTGCAGGTAGTCACCTAAGGTCTGTGGGTGAACCTGAGTAGTAGTCCATGATGTGTTTCTACTTTTTTGTGGCACTCATCAGGCTCCTTTGATTCAGAAGTGACCCCAAGGCTTGATTTTCTAACCCTGTCACAGACCGGATGCTGAAGCCCCCATTTCATGTCTATCCATTGCCTAGACTGTGGTAAGAAATGGATTAGCAGAGAAAGCTTGGTTTAAAGACACATTGGGGTTTTGAGAACAATATTATTTTATGTGTTTTCAAAACACTTTGTTCTGCCTTCAGATTTATGGGATGGCCTTTATTACTTCAATAAAATATTTAAAACAAAAAGAGGAGAGGAAGCCCGAGGTTATCAGCCTCCATTTCTCTGGAGCCAGCCCATGAGCAAACACCCCTCAATCTCATCCCTGCAGAGACCCCAGGGGCCTTGACTGCCACAAGATTGAAGAGTTATGCAAGGCTGTACTTCAGACTAAAGCTTTATTTAATAAATGGAGTTTGGGGGCCAGAGAAAGAGAGGGAAAACATGGTTGGATTCTATCACAGGGATCCTTTATTCATTGCTGTTGTTCATTGATTCATTGTAGTGTGTTTGTACTTTCCTTTTTTGGTGCAATCAAAACAGCCCACAATAGCATTATAAATGGGATAGAATGTGGTTTCTATACCTAATAATGGCAATGAGATAGTTGTGTGGGCAGACCTATACTATTTAACAGGATGCCTAGGCTCTGAAACATAAATACCACCACTGATGGAGCTTTGGGGGAATGGTGCCACCTGTAGACCACACACATTTTCAATCATTCATGGGTAATCACTGAATGTCTATCATTCATGAGTATTATGCATCCATGTTCTTCTGAGAAGCAAGAGGGGTAGAGGAAAGTGGCTTCTTCCGAATCTAAGATCCAGTAGAAAAACTGGTTTTAGTGGCATGAAAACTTTGGATGTTTAGGAAGACAAGAAGAATCGACAAGTGTCTTCTCCTCATTTCTTAAGTAGCTAATGGAATTTCCAAATGCCAAGGTCATAGGAGCCTGCACTGGGTGGTAGGTGGCCAATTGTGCCTTCTTCACAGATGCTGAGGCTGTGTGCTACAGGTGCTGGGTCCTTATAATTCTCCTGATGTTATCAAATTCTCCTTCTTCCCAATGGGTTTTCTTCTTCTGCTCTAAAGGCAAATGCCTCTGTTGAAAGGGTTGGTCCCAAGAAGATTATGAGAAAAATCCAGGTGGCTCCATCCAAGTTCATATTTAGACATCTTTCCTCTCCTCCCTGCCTTTTTGTGAGGGGAGAAGGTGCCTGGGGAGGGGGCAGGTTCATCTAGTATCCTTGCAGGCATTTCTCTAGGCATCTATCCTGTGGTCTTTCTCCTTGAGAAGTGTATTTGTTACTTCTCGGGCGTCTTTGATAAATGACTCTGACAAAAGCTACTTCAGGGAGGAAGCATTTATTTCAGCTCAGGGAGGGTATAGTCTATCAGAGAGAGGAAGTCTTGGTACAGGAGCTTGAGGTGGCGAGTCATATTGTATTTGCAGACATGGGTGATTGCTCATGCTTGGCTAGCTTGGTCCTCCAAAAAATTTAGTTGACTTATTTATGTGTGTGATGTTTTACCTGCATGCATGTCTGTGTGCAGCACACACATGTAGTGCCCATGGAGGTCAGAAGAGGGTATTGGGAACCCAACCCAGGTCCTCTGCAACAGCAACAAGAGATCTTAACCACTGAAGCATTGCTCTTGCCCCAGCTTGCTCCTTTTTATGCGGTCTAAGGGAATGCTGCTCCATTAACCTAATCTAGCTAACCCCCTTACAAACATGACCAGAGATTAACCTAATCTAGATAATTACTCGCATATGTGCATAGGTACTTTTCTCCTAGGCTATTCTAGATCTTCTCAAATTTTTATCATCTCAGTTCGCTGAGATGAAACTCTCTTATTGCAGAGTTGTTTGTCAAGTACAAGACATTGCCCTCCACTGTGCACCACCAAAGCTTTCTGAGTCAAGGGTCATTTACTACGCACACATTTGTAGATGAGAAGTAATTGCCGAGAGAGATCGAGTCTCACAAGATCATATTAAATGGAACAGAACAGAGAGTTGCATGCTTTCATGCTCAAGAGTGATAACCATTGCTGAGTCAAGGTTGGGTCTGATGTGTAGTTATAGAGGTTTGTACTGGGTAAGCTCTTTATGCGAGAGGGTGGGGTATTCTAAGCAAGTACACAGATAAACAAACTGATCATTATATTGTTACTGTACATATTATATTTCTGACTTCAGCATCATACTACCTGGTTGCTTCTCTCTGCTTACCCACAGATGTCTACTTGGGGGAAATGTGCCATTAATAAAATAGAGAGTGTCTTTGGACAGTGATTTGGGATAGAAGTATGAAGGGAGATACTGCTATTTAAGATTGTGCCAGATTGTAATTCTCTTGAAATTGGTTGTTCAAACAGTACTTTCAGACTCTTGGATGCCCTTTGGCTCTGCCTCGGGCTGCCCACTTAAGAAACTACTTTATCATCCTTGTGATTGTGCAAAACCTGGGCTGAAAGGTCCTTTTTAAATTCAAAGGGTTTTAAAGGACCAAGACACTGGAGAAATAGACATCTGTATTTTTGGCTTCTGGTTCTTTTTACTTAGAAGAGAAGGTCATAGCCAATTTGGGGGTAGACCTTGATGATCTTTCAGAAAAGGTCAATGTCTGACGCCACTTGTGATTTCAGATGGAAGTCACAGTATGTGTGCTGGCTAGCTTTGTGTCAATTTGACATGAACTAGAATCATTTTGGAATAGGGAATCTCAGTTGAGAAAACATTCCCACTAGATTGGCCTGTGGGCAAGCCTGTAGTACATTTACTTGGTTGATGGTTGATATGGGAGTGTCCAACTCACCATGGGCTGTGCCAACTGGTGGTCCTGGGTGCTCCAAGAAAGCAGGTTAACCAAGGAAGCAAATCAGTAAGTAGCACTCCTCTGGGGCCTCTGTATCAGCTCTTGCCTCCAGGTTCTTGTCTTCTTTGACCTGCCCTGATTTCCCTCAGCGACAGACTGTGATGTTGCAAGCTGAAATAAACCCTTTCCTCCATATTCCTTTTGACTATGGTGTTTTGTCACAGCAATAGAAACACTGACTAAGATAGTGTTATTGGAAGACTTCCTAAAAGAGGATTCTCAGAAGCTGAACACCTGATCTCATCTATGATGTGATCTGTATTTTAGTAGCATAGACTCAGAAACTACAACGTAGTGTGTCATCCTTAGACATGCAAAAGATGGTAAGGTTCTTCTCCAACTGCTATTAACAGAGAGTAATGGAATGAATGATGAAACCATGGAAATGGCTGGGAAATCAGAAGGGATTGTGATGGATGGATTTTCACCACAAATCTCCACCCTTTGCAAAAGCTAGGCCCTTGTGATTGATAGAAAGTATCTTGTCACCCCCTGACTGGGAAATTCAGTCATGGGTCTTGCCCTGGTCAAAGGGATGCTAGGATAAGTAATGGTACCAGGATCTTAAACTCTGCTTAAGCAGTAGATCCTGTCTTCTGCCACACCCACGAGAAAATGTCCTAGAAAGATCACTAGTTACAGGAGAAGGATGACAAATGTGTGGAACAGAGGCATCCCACTCAACCCTAGTGACAGAGAATGGCACAGGAGTCAGAAAACCCACGAAAGAGCTCAATCTTATCATTATTTACCACTGATTATTTTGTGAATTTATGTGCAAAGTTTCACCTGTTGGGCTAGGGAATCTTATTTTCCCACCTTTCTCCCTTGTTTACAGAGATGGTCTAGATCTTTTGGAAATGCTAGGCCCTGTTGAGACATGAAGGCTAAAGACATAACTCCTGTTTTCAGACACATTACTATCTCCGTCAGTTCTCCCAATTCTGTTTCCACATCCCTAATAAGAAATGATGTAAGGAAGGACTTGTTCTGGCTTACAATTTGAGGGGACACATTATATCATAGTGGGATAGGGAAGAGGCATGGTGACGAAAGCAATGTGGGCTGGGGAGCTCATCATGGCACATGTGCCTTTGGGAAATGGACTTAAACTATACAATTTCAATGTCCTACTTCGCAAAGCCTCTTGAAGAAAGACTCTGCCTTATAGAGGTTCCTCAACCTTCCCAAACAATGTCATGGGGGGGGGAGTCAACTATTCAAACACATGAGACTATGGGGGACATTTCACATTCAAAACCCAAAACCATCAAGAAGAATAATAAAGTAAGTACTCTAGCCCAAGGGGTGTTTCATCACAACTTTAACCTGGTAGTTACAGCTCCCAACTGTCCATGTTAGACAGGTCTCCCAGCTTTTCTATCTTTGCATGTATGTGTATGTTGATTCTGGGAGGTATACTATATAGTAATATAACTAGATATTTGCTTTAGTTTCATACCTACTCCCTGTACATATATTCTATAAAAATATGACTAAAATCAAGGAAAACAACTTTTGTCAATCATGGCTTTCAGAGCAAGTTCTACATAAATGTCCATTTCATTTCTCAGTCATGGGTGATAGGAGAAACCTGATAGGTCTACTTAATTCAAAGGTCACAGTCTTTCCCATCCACTATTAGCTGTCACTCTAGATGAGCGACAGTGTGTTGTGACTACCATGCTCAACTTTGGAGAGCAATAAGTGGTGTGGGAAGTCCTTCTGTATATGTGTTGATTTTATTGGTTAATGAATAAAGAAGCTGCTTGGGCCTATGACAGGGCAGAATAGAGCTAGGCAGGAAAACTAAACTCAATGTTGGGAGAAAGAAGGCAGAGTCAGAGAGATTCCATGTAACTGCTGAAGGAGAAAGACATAAGCCACCAGTCAGAAGCTTACCGGTAAACCATGAGCCTCATGGTAAAATATAAAATAAGAGAAATATGTTAATTTAAGATGTAAGAGCTAGCTAGAAATATGGTTAAGCTATTGGTCAAGCAGTGTTTTAATTAATATAGTTTCTGTGCGATTATTTCGGGTCTGGGTGGCCAGGAAATGAATAAGCAGTCACTGCCTACAGCTGGGTCTGGTACTCATTCCATCTTTTTTACTGAAGACTTTGGGTTTGCTGTCTAAAATTTATTATATTTCTATGTTCTTCAAATGGGGATAATTCCTACCCATGGGAGGAATTATGGGAGTTAGAGAAATAGTTTCTGGAAAGAGCTGCCTCGTAACCTGCTTTCTCACCTCATGCCAATTCATATGCTTGAGCCCCAAACTTAGTATTTCCGGATGTAACCTGTAACAGTATGTGAGGCAAGGCCTTTGACTGGGCAGTTAGGTTAAAAAGGGGTCATTTGAATGGGTCTAATCCAATGTGATTGGTGTCCTTATAAAAGGAGATTATGATGCACATGCCTGAGTATACACACACACGCCACACGCATGCACACACAATACACACGTGCACACACAGAGCAAGAGAGAAAGAGGGAGGGAGGGAGGGAGGGAGGGAGGGAGGGAAAGAGAGAGAGAGAGAGAGAGGGAGAGAGAAAGAGAGAGAGAGGCCTTAAAGAGAAAACACTGCTTGCACCTTGCTTTCAGAATTTCAGCCTTCAGAATGGTGAAAAGATAAATCCTTGTTGTTTTAACCACCGAGCCTGTGGTACTTTGTTATGGCAGCCAGAGTAAATTAACACAGTGTCTGAAACCCCTGGCAAAGAACCAAGAGTGAAGCCTGCAACTCCAGCAGCTGCCTTTCTCTCCAGGCCCTCCCTCCTCCTTCCCTCTGTGGTCATTTCTCTTTCCCCCTCTCTTTCCCTCCCTCCTCTCTCCCCTCTGCCCTGCTTTTCACGTCTTTCCTTCATCTTCCCTTGCTTTACTCTAACAACATAGGTTCCCAGTCTCTCAGCAGGAGGTGAGAGGCCTGTGGTGGGTGAACATTCTAAGGGGTATTTATGCCCATATAAAAGAAAGGAGAACCACTCTGGCATTTTCCCTGTGCTGGCAGAAGTCACAGAAGAATAACAATCAGGTGAGGCACAGGGCTGCTCCTGGTGGTAAGCACTTCTTTTAGGATTATGGGGTTTAACTGAATTGGAATGGGGAGAACACATGCTTGGAGTGGTAAATCTCTCACTGTACTGGAAAAGCAGGAACTACTCTATGTGTTGAGGGAAAGTGTTGGAGAGATGAATCCGTCCTTCTTCCTTCTATGGTTAGAATCCAGGCTTCTGGAGAAGCCTTTGGCTTTGTTCCCATTATTTGTCTCCTTACTTCCAAAGACAGGGCAGAGCTGGCAAGAGGGCATGTAAAATGCCCAGGAGGAGTTGCCCGGGTCCATTATGCAGCTCCTCCCATTGGAAAGTTAGGGTAGTCTTTGGCAATCGACTTCCCTTCCAGAAAAGACACTTCCCTCCACCAGAAAAAATGAGTGTAATCAGTCTGGCTGGCTGATTTCGCGCCTCGAGATTTCCTGGATGAGAGGCTCTATGTAAACTGGGGCCTCTGTTGTTTTTGTACCTGGCTGCTGGTCCAAGAGAACAGGGAAATGGGAAGGCAAAGCTAGAATGACTCCTTGGCAGGCAGACTCCTGGCCTCTCAATCATGCCCGATGCTGCCGCAGAGCTCAGCAGACAGTGGCTGCAGGAAAGAGTGTGGGGCGGGCCAGACCTGCAGCACAGAGGGAGAAGGATGTAAGCAATAAGAGCTCCGGAAGGTCAGCTGGCCCAGCAGCCCTTGCACATCTACTGCTGTTTCTTTGCCTTCCGTGTGAGCCTTCGGACCCTCCTGTCGTTTCTGGAGTTCAGGTTATGAGATTACCAGAGTTCCCTTTTAGCAACTAATAGAGGGCATCCAGGTCAGTAAAAGGACCACCAAGAAGAAAAAGAGGCAATCAAGAAGATGAGGGTGAGAGGAAAAGAGGGACGGAGGAGGGGAGAGGAAGGTGAACCGAAGCCAGCTCCTGATCTGGAGTCAGCAGAGGGCATCTTCCTGATCCATGTCCTGCTGCCTTCCACACCACTTCAAGCAGGAAGCAGTGGCAGCCGTACAGACAGACTGGGGCTCTCCCACCCAACTGCAGGGCCGGAACTCCTTTCCTGGCTTTCCCAGGTGATCTCTAGTCTAGGATGCTATTAAGAAAAGAAGAGAGTATTGTCTCCAAACAGAATGCCTCTGCAAAGGGTAGAAACAAGTCAAGGCCCACTCCTTTCATTCTTTTCTTGTATTTGATCTTGGAGACAGGAAGAATTTTACCGATTGGAGGAGCTTCCTGGATGGTGCAAGAGTCCTTTTCCGCCCTCCTACCTTGCCACCGACTTGAAATGCCATGGCAGGGAGTGATGTCTGCCGGCTGCTTAGTATGCAGGAGGAAGGAGCCATAAAGTCAAGTGTCTATAGTATTTAATGCGACTATCAGAGAAAGGCTGTCACTCCTAGTCTCTGCGCCTCATTACACATGATTGGCGAAGGTGCCACCTGGCACTGCAGACAGAGGATTGAGTCATATGTGTGCACACGAGGAGACCTCACACATTTGCCGTTTCTCTGTGTAAACACTCACGCACATGCACACAATTACAAGTGACAGCTGACCACAGAATGGTAGCTGAGGTCTTCCAATCACTATAAAATTGATTCTCACAGCAGCTGCGTCTCAAGGATTTCCCCTTTCCTGGGACCAGACACCTTCTCTGGACCAAGGAGTCCAATAGTTAATTCCATGATTCCAGATATCACAAAAGACTGTGGCAGAACCAAAATGATAGTTTTACCACCCACTCTCATCATTCATAACAGCAATCATTCCCGCGGAACTGCTGTGGCCCAGGTTGCTGGTTTCTGGTCTCGTGCGTGCTTGGGCAGACTTGGTCCTCATGTTGACCATCATTATTCCTGTCCCTGGAGTAGGGGGGTCTCTGCCTAATTGCTAACATCTTCTCATTACAGAACTTAATTTCTCTTCTCTAGAAGGTCCCTTTTCTCTAGAAAAATCTGAAAATGCTAACTTGGAACAGGCCAGAGGATGGTAGCGAAGGATGAAGGCAATGATTCTCACTGTGACCTAGGAATGGAAGGGGCGAGTGGCCTGCTCTTCTGGGTTGTACTCTGTGAGGGACTAAATCATAGCTTCCATTTATTGGCCACAGAACCCTCTCTATTCTCTTAAGCTCAGAATCCATCTTCAGGCAGGTGTAACTCCTGGTGGCTAGTGATAACGCCCACTGTCTTCTCAGTGTGTGCATAGATGACCTCAGAGTCTCATTTCCCCATATTGCAGGGTTTCCTAGATGAAAACCTCACTATTTTATATGTTATTAATGACAATAGACATTCAATACCTCTAAGGCAACCATTGGAAGAATAAGCTTATTGCAGAGAGGACAGCTAGATACGGTTGTCCCCTTTGACCCATGACCATGGACTCCACCTCTTGGAGGATTGTAGCACAAATGATAAAAACCCAGAGACAGATATTGCTGTTCAAGCTGAAGATCAGAAAAACAAAGCAGTCAACCACTAGGGAGTTCTTACCTCTACAAAGGCTCAGACAAACAAAGGGGAGATCCTGCAATGTTCTCCACCAACCTCAGACTCCACACTTCATTGAGTTCCTGCCTCTCATCCTTTGTATTTATTTCTCTTTCTGCCCAACCATATCACTCCTTTCTCCTCCTCCTTAGTGCTGGGTATAGGCTTGTGACCCCAAGTTCTGGAATCACCTTTATTTGAACTCTGTTTCTCTTTTAGACTGATTTAGTATTGTGTATCCCAGGGTGGCCTTGAACTCACAGAGACCCTTCTGCTTCCTTTCTTGAGTCCTGGGATTAAAGGTGTGTGCCACCACTCTCTGGCCTGTATGGCTGACTACTATCACTGCTTTGCTCTCTGCTCTTCAGGCAAGCTTTATTTATTAAAATAAATATATTTAAAAATATATAAAATGTATTTTATAAATAAAATAAATATACAAATAATATGCCACTGTAGAGTAATATTCAACTGATTATGATGTCATACCATTGTGACATCTGTTAACCATAGGTGGTTGGGTCCAGAGCAGTCAGCTACTTCCTTTTAACTATGCATGGACCCAGTACTTCATTGTTGTCAGAACCAGGATTTGCCAAAGGGTACAGGAAAAAAATGTTCACAAAAAAATCTGTGTGGATTCTGACAATTTTGGTCAGAACTGGACAAATATTGGACAGTCCAATGATAAGAAGTATTTTTTTTCTCATTACACCAGAAATATAGGGAGGGAGATGTAGTGATATTTTATTTGTATTTTAATAAATAAAGCTTGCCTGAAGATCAGAGTGCAAAGCTAAGCCACTAGAGGCCAGGGAGTAATGGCCCACACCTTTAACCCCAGGACTCAGGAGACAGATGCAGACAGATCTCTGTGAGTTCAAGGCTACCTTGGGCTACAGAAAATGGATCCAGAAACAGATCCAAGTTGTGGAAGCTCACACCTTTAATTCCAGTGTTTGGGAGTCACATACCTTTAATCCCAGTACCCAGGGAGTTGGAGACAGGAGCGATATGGCTGGGCAAAAAAGGGGAAGAGATAGGAACTCCCTGGAGTGTGGAATCTGAGGGTTGGGAGAAGCATAGTGCAGTCTAGGTAGTCTGAGGATCACCCCTTCAGTCTGAGCATTAGTAGAGGAAAAAGGTCTCTCTAGTGACTTGCTGCTCTGTTTCTCTGATCTTCAGCTTGAACCCCTGTATCTGTCTCTGGGTTTTTATTATTTTTGCTACAGGTGGAAGGGATGAACCCCCAACAACTTCTCATCTTTAAATAGACTATTTTTTTCTTCCTTCTATTCTAGATGAAGATATCCAAAGATTATAAGCCTCCCAGGTCTAAATTGTTTGCTCACACTCAGCCTGCACATCAAATGTGAACCTGGAAGGAAACTCAAGGATCATTAGTTGGGTCTGATGGCTAAGAGCTTTTTATAGAGATTTCTAGAGACATTTCTGGACTTTTGAACCCATGTACTTTGGAAGGGCACCTATGCCTTTTTTTGCTATTATTTTTATTGACTTTATAGGTCATTTCACCCAAAACTTTTAGATCATATCCACTCCTACTTTCCCTCCAATTCCTTCCATATCCCTCTACATCCCCCTTCCAACTTCATGTCTTCTTCCCCCTCCTCTTCTCCATTGAGTACAATTAGTGATGTCCAGATACACAAGGGTGCAGGGCGCTCTCCACTGTAGCATGGACAGCCTACCATGGGCCACACCTCTGATGAAAACTTTACTTCTGTCTTAGGGTTTCTTTTGCTCTGAAGAGACGCCATGACCATGGAACCTCTTATAAAAAAAACCTTTTAATTATGATGGCTTACATCTTTACAGGTTTAATCCATTATCATCATGGTGTGGCGTGGCAGTGTGCAGACAGACATGGTGCTGGAAAAGTAACTCAAAGCACTGCATTTTAACCTGCAGGCAACAGGAAATGGTCTGAGACACTGGGCATGGCTTAAGCAAATATGAGCCCTCAAAGTCCAGCCCCACAGTGACACATTTCCTCCAAGAAGGCCACACCTACTCCAACAAATCCACACCTCTGAATTGTGCCCCTCTCTGGGTTCTCAGAGGGGCAATTATATTCAAACTACCACACCATCACTATCGATGGCTCCTCAGCCAGGAGTAGGACCTTGGCATGCCTCCAACCCCAAAGACGGAGCATAGGTTGGCTTGACTTTATGCAGGTCTCACATAGCAACCACAGCTGCTCTCAGTTCAGGAGTGTAACAGCCCTTCTAGGCCTGTTGATTGTAATGACCTTTCCTAACTTCTGGCTCTTCTAGTTTTCTGTCTTTTATAATGTTCCCTGAACCTTTCTGGGTATGGGGGAGTAGTGATATAAGTATCACATTTAAGACTGAGTATTCATTAGTTTCTGATTCTCTACATTTTGACTAGTTATGAATTTCTGGTGATTAGTACAAAGTGTATTCTTTCTATTCCCTGAGAAGAGACACTCTCTCGACATTTCAAATACAAAGAAAATAAGGCCATAGGTGGGACTCGCTCAGACTATGTAAATGTTAGCAACATTGTTTTGTTGTTGATCCCTTGCCTATTTCAATCTGGCACCTTAACAACAATTTATTAAAGACCGAGTTTTCATTATGTAGCTCAGGCTGGCTTTGAACTCACAGAGATCTGCCTGGTTCTTCCTCTTGAATGTGGGTATTAAAGACATGAACCATTAGCTGGGCAGTGGGGGTGCAAGACTTTAATCTTCAGGAGGCAGAAGTAAGCTGATCTCTGAGTTCTAAACCAGCCTGGTCTACAGGGTGAGTGCCAGAGTAGCCAGGGCTACACAGAGAAACCCTGATTCAGATAGATAGATAGATAGATAGATAGATAGATAGATAGATAGATAGATAGATAGATAGATAAATAGATAGATGATAGATAGATAGGAAAGAAAAGAAATATATCATCAAGTTTGGCCTCTAATAACAAAGCTTTACTTAAATGTAGGACTCTATGCATAAGTGCCCACTAAAGGCATAGTAACTTGAAGGTAGCAATACCAAATGCTCATTGCTTTAGACAAAGAAGGAGGACTGTTGCAATATGTGCACAAGACATAGGAGGAGGTAAGCTTGAACGGGAATGTATTCCAGTGAACTTAGCTTGCTCCTTCTGCTCACCCATATGCCTGCAGCAACTTTGACGGTTACCCTTTTCCCTTCATTCATTCACATGGGTCATTTATCAGCATGTATCCACCTGCCTGTATGTCCCATCTTGGTCCTGTGTCTTGCTCTTCATGACTCTTGGAGACATACCTTTCTCTAGAAAATAAGAGTGGAGTTTTTAAGTGCCCTTCTTAACCTCCATACAGAGTTGTTTCTCCCACTTTGTGTGGTCATTCTGAACCTTGTCACACACAACTTTCCCACTTCCCCCTTGTCCTCATTTGTGATTGCCTTATCACTGACAAGATGGGACACTGAAAACAAATAATGAATCTGAGACTTAAGTGAAGCCTGACTGAAGAATGAAATGGCAGAAGAATCATTGCCCCAAAGATGTAACAGGATATGTCTGAAGACTCTGAAATGGTGGCTTTTGAGACCCAGAGACTCTACCCTTTAATTCTACTGTGGTTTTTGCCAAAAGGACTAACATCATTTCCCCTTGTCCTGTCTTTTCCGCTCCCTTTACCACCATACTTCTTCATCAAGGACACATCCTTCCCACACTTCTTCTGCCAATGATGCAAATTACAGATACAGATGGCAATTCATGGGGGGAAAGAAAAAAAAAAAAACCTTCCCCTAAAGTCCCTGGCTATATTTCATCCAAATTTCCTACATTCCTCTGCTAGCAAGAAGACACCTCTCGAGCTCTGTGCCTCAGATTTTGGTGCACTGGTCTCTCTGTAGTGAGCTCTTCATTACTGTCATATTTTACTTGTGTCTCAGCATAAGATGTTTTGACTTCCTTTCCTTTAATGTAACTTCCTGGTCTTACCACCCCTATCAGTTTGGGGGTGGGGGGACTGTGAAAGTTAGTTCTGGCCCAAAGCCCCTCCCAACTAGACGCTTAGTGTATAGCTGATATGTATAAGGAGTCAAAGGCAAAGGCTAGCTGTCAGTCACCGAGAGATGTAGCCAAGTAACCTTGGTGCTAAGCAACAGATTGGAGCTTATAGAGTCTTGGTTCACTCCAATGGCAGCTGTACAGAACTTGGCCTTGGCTAGAGGAATGGTTTGATTTGGTTAGAGGAAAAGATAGACAGGGAAAGAGAAAGGATTGGGGCAGGGATATGGGGTGTACTGAGAAAGGAAGGGAGAAGGCAAGAGTGAGAGATGAAAAGATACAGATATCTGTCATTAAGAATAATATCTAAAAAATGATCTGGGAGTCTTATTCCCCCTATAGTTTAAATTGTAACAGCTAATCAGCTTTTACAAAACATTTTTGAACATGCTTGACTTGGTTCATTGGTTGGTGAATGTATCTTCTGGGATGTCAAAATTTTCCTTCTTGAAAGCCCTCAAAACCTATCTCTCCCATGGTCCATCCAGAAGTCAAGCATCCCTTCTCTTACTGGCTGGCTGGTCACTACACACTGCCCTGCAGCATGCATCTGGGATGGAATTTTGTGAGAAAGGGCCAGAAACACAGTCAGGTATAGAACATTATGGCAAAGAACAGAACGGGGAGGAATGCGGGTTGAAGAGGGAGGTCAGACTGAGCCTTTCAACTTGGTGATGTGACATATTTGATGTCAGCTTTGTGACCAATATGAATAACACTCTATTTTCTAGTTTCTTCCAAGTATTCTTAGGAAATCGGTGAGGAGCGGTTCAATCCTTTCTGAAAATGGGATGGCATGGTGTTTAGATGATCTAGGAAAGCCTGTCTTGGGTGGCAAAGATCAGAGGAAACCGCTTGGCAGTGTACTATAACCATGCTGTACACTGACAGTGACAGAGCTGCATGGCTCAAGGTGTTGGATACTAGGCAACGCCTGGCATCTAAAATACCATACCTGAACTTTTCCTACTCGCCAATTCACTCTACCCACACTCCATCAAGTGCTTTCTCTGTGCCCGCTTATCTAGTCAGGTACCCCGCCAAGTGGCTAGAATGACTGGAAGCAGTTGCAGCACGGTCAAGGTCTCAGATGAACTCTTCTCGCTGAGGCACGTAAGACTGCATAGCATCCTAGCGGCCAAAATGGGGTACTTAGGAGCTGTCATTTCCTTTCGCTCAGCCAATTTGTCTGTATCAGAAGTGAGCCATCAGAATCTCTTAGATTCATGGAAAGGTGTCTGAACCCAGAACACACTTGGCATATGGCTAGCGGGGCACATGCTTCTGAGCTGGGTGCCTCATCCCTGGTTGAGATCGATCATCAACAGCCAAGTCTCAAACACTACAATTTGCGAATCTCCTGCTTTTGTGGTTTGTCTCCTCCCTTGGGTGAGTCCCAGGTCTGGCTCTGCCTGAAAAGTACCAGGTGTGTTTGGTCTGGGGCTGATGAGATGTCTCTTTCGGTTTGGCTTTGAAAAGCTAGACGAGAAGAACACTGGGGATAAGCCCATTGTAGTGTCAGATGAAGATATTCTGCAATAGAGAGGTGTGTGTGTGTGTGTGTGTGTGTGTGTGTGTTACAGAAATAATTCGAAGATAGAAAGGTGCCTGGGGACTTAGACACACACATAATCATTCTCAAAGAAATACACATTTGGAAAAAGATAATGCTACTTAAAATTCACATAAACAGCCAGATGAAATGGATATTTCATATTCCGTGGAGCCTTCATATGCACGTTGGTGAATTTCTTGTTGACCACACACTAAATGAACCCCCTTTGTACATGGATGATTCCATCTTCCAATACAGAAGCTGCCTGCAATTACATTATGATTTTCCTCTAGCAATATTAAAATAACCCATTCTATCACCACCATCTTAGACTACCACCTAGAGTAGAGATGCGTGTCTCCATGCCATCAGCCAGCAGCCACACTAATGACAAAATCAGCTGCATAGAAAGTAACTCTGAGGAGTTTGTTTGGTGGTAATTTAAGGAGCTGCCATAGCTTCTCCATGCCCCCACCCAAGCAAAAGTGGCATCCGGGACCTGTTTTTAGTTTCTCAGAGAAACAAGAGACACCCTTCAGCAGTTAGAGCTTAGGGATGGCAGTAAGAGGGCGGGGGTTCCCCATGATTACCACACACACACACACACACACACACACATACACGCACACACGCACACACCAGTTGAGGTGAGTATAATTCAGTCTTGCATCTCTGAACGGCCTGGAGATCTTGTGAGCAACAGCTGTTTTTTAGTAAAGCATTCTTCCGTTAAATCAGCAAAATTGGTTTGCATTTGTTCTCAATTAATATGATTGATGCAGAAATTGGTATTAGATATGATTAAAGACAGTGGTTCAGGGAAATGGAGGGTGGCTTTGAATTTTATTTTTCTGGTCTTGGTAATTGTGAGGGAAGTAAACTTCCAGGTTTTATTTCAGAACAGAATTCTGGCAGTGGCTTTCAATGATGTCGCCTATCAAATTATTATCTATGGTGATCAGCACTAATGTATCTGTTAAAGGGGATTCAAGGAACCCAGTTACCTGGAACAGCTTAAATGACAAAACACGAACTGCTGTTGCATGAGCAAGGCTCTTTACATAATGTTAAAATTGAAATAGATGTTGCAACTAATTTCGAAGCTTAAACTGTACCCTAAAAAACAGAAACTGTTTTAGAATCTGCTAAAAGACTCCAGTTTACTCCATGTTTATGTGGAGGTGACCAGTCATCTTCAGAATCTGATCCCATCAATGTCAAGAACTCAGAGCTTTATTGTAGATCTCAGATAAAAGCTAAGACAGTGTTTCACCGACAGTGACACTCCAAAACATGCAATGGAGTATACAGGGTGGTTCAGGTAAATCAAAATACCCTTAATCCTTACTCTCCCACACCCCATTTTTCATGCATGTATTATATGTGCAGCACATGCCTGTGAGTTGTGTGTTGAAAGGAGGCCGCTTTGTTTCTGGCTGCTCAGTCCCTAAATAATCACACAGAAACTATATTATTTGCAGTACTGTTTGGTCAATAGCTTAAGCGTATTTCTGCCTAACTCATATCCAAAACTAACCCGTCTCTATTAATCTGTGTATCACCATGCGGCTGTGGCTTATCTGATAAAGTCCCATCTGACGTCTGTCTCCAGTGAGGCTACATGGCTTCTCTTTCACTCCAACTCCTTTCTCCCAGGAGTCAGTTTTGTTTTCCCTGCCTAGCTCTGTTATGTCCTATCAGGCCAAGCCAGTTTCTTTATTAAATAATGGTATTCAGTTCATACAGAGGGGAATCCCACATCAGTTGTGTGCATGTATGATACAGGCCAGAGTTTTACATTGGTTTTCTGCCTTGACCACTCTTCATCTTATCTTTTAGGAGAGGTTTTTCAAGGAGCTTGGTCCTCACTGATTCAGCTAGACTAGCAGACTAGACAGCTCCCATGATCCTCCTGTATTCACCTCCCCGGCACTGGGATTACAAGCATATGCCTCCATGCCTGGCTTCTTACACGGGTTTTGGGAATCCAAACTCAGCCATTCACACTTGCTAAGCAAACATTTTACTGAGTGAGCAGCTTTTAATCGTCAAAATGCCTCCTCCTTTCTTGTCTGAGTATGATGAGCCTACTATAATTAAAGACCCTGAAATAAATGACTTATCTCCTCTTTTTACTGATAACACAAGCTGATAGAATTTGGGGGATCAAATGAAGCTTGTAACCTGGAGAGACACATCTATGTCATAATGAGAAGAACAGGTGAGGTGATAATGCCCTGACTTCCCATCTCAGCTACATTTAGGTGAACTCATCAGTCGGTTATACAGGCACAATTTAGCTTAGTTCTGTGATCTTGTAAACCACTGAGAAGAGACACTTTCCCAGGTAATTACCAGTCACCACCCCCCAAAAGAAAACAGAGGCAGGCAGGAGAAACTCAAAACCATTTTTTTCTGAAAGTCAAAGGTTAGACCCTGGACCCTGAAGGTAAAGTATGAATGGCAGCCTAACCTGTTTTGCTCCCAACAACCTGCTTTTGGGGGCAATTTGTAGTTCTGTATTGCTCCAGCTACTTGGACAACACAGTATTGCTTCCTCTGGTCTTTCTACTTGACTGTGTAAGCGGTGTAGAAACATGATCTGTAGAAAGCAGCAGTTGACTGTGAGAAACTTGATCAGGCAGTGACTCCGATGGGACCTGCTGCCCTAGATCCTGTTTCTTGATTGCCACAAATTAACATAAACTGTATCTGGTGGGAACCTGTACATCCAAGTGCTGTTCCTGTATTTCAATACGAAGAAAAGCAACAAAGTTAAAAGGGTGTGTTCACCTACCAGGGATAACAATATACCCTGCGCCCATTCTTCAGGGTTATGGTAAATCCCTATCAATCATTTTGCTCTTCCTACTAAATATCATCTTGATCATTGGTGGCACATATCTGTCAGAGTGATGGAACCAATGGGCACAATAACAATTCAGGGTTTTCCTGTGTCAGACACATCGGGCGTATTCCCACAATCCACAGTGCATCACATTTGCCCTCCCTGTCTCTAACGAAGATACACAGTGCTTGGAAGCCTTTGAGAGATGACATTTAAGTAGTTCAGATACATCTCTCTCATTCATACATTGGCTGGCAATTTTAGATATCTCCTTGGTTATCAAATCTGAGTTACAGCATTGCCACTTGGGTTTTATAACTCTGAAGATCCAGGAAGATTAAAATGTCAAAGATATATAAGATGCTTTAGGATCCCCATAGAAAACCTTGAATGCAAAAATCTCAGCTTTGGGACTCAGGATCTTGGAGCACTTCAATATTATTTTTTAAGCAAAGAATTTCCTCCTCCCTTTGGCAAACTTGTTACCTTGCTATAATCATCCAAGGGGCATGCTGTAATATGCCCATACTCACTGGGTCTTATGCAGTCAATCAAGCCATACATTGTATTAGTATGAACACACGGTTCTGGAAACACGAAGTGGCATATAAGAGATCTTAATAAAAACATCTCTGCATGTACCTGTTGCACAAAATTCCTTGTATATTTTCTGTGTTCTGTGTACCTATTGCTGTCAGACTGTCACATTCCACATCTACACCTGCGGTGTCCCCATCACTTGACCCAAAAGGAAAAAAGATGTGTGTATATATATATATGTGTGTGTGTGTGTGTGTGTGTGTGTGTATGTATGTGTATGTATGTATTTGTGTGCTTGTATGTGTGTAGACATAATCTTCAAAAGTTATCCAGTACAGCCATGAAGTTTTCATTGGGGATTGGGTCTAGTGGAACAATGACCAAGTAAAAAAATCTTCCGAAATATCTTAACTTCACAACTAGAGGGACAGGAGGGAGTAAGCAAAAGCCATAACAAAATATACCTTATCAAGCAACTTCAAGTTTGGTTGTGGGTGACCCTCCTCCAAAAATCCCACTGCCCACTAGATTTCTATTGCTCAGAGGAAATCGAGTGGGAAATATGGTGATAGTCGCTACTGTACAGAAGCAATTGCCATGGCCTTGTGTGCTTCAGGGAGCCTTGTCTTCAATTGCATACTAGACTGCATGGGGTTGTAAATAAAGGAAACAACCAGGTTGCATGAGCCAATTCAGTTCAACAAATATTTAAAGTTAGAACCCAGCCATTTCTTCAAGGGATGTAGGCCTTTGGCTGATAGACAAAGCAATTAGCGAACAAACTTTATTGTGCATGATGAAGAAAAGGACAAAAATTACTGTACAGTAGTAATAAATATATCTTATATGCTGGTGCCCGTTTAACTCTTTGTGTGTGCTCAAGTGTGCGATCCACACAGTCTTAATCTAGAAAGAATTTAAGGTGGCTCCATAAATAAATGTACAGAGAGGTGAAATAAATGTAAAATATTCAGATGAGGGAAGTGGTATGAAGAAAATATCAAAACAGCAAAAAATATAAGATATCACAAGTGTTTAGTGCACATGACTTGCTATATATTTAGTACAGGTGGAAATAAAATTGACTTTAAGTTATTTAGCACCCTACCAAAGAAGGAAAACAAAGAAAATAATGTTAAATTTTTAAAGAAAATAACTGAATTCCTCAGGCCAGGGAAGCAGGTAGGCTGCCTGCAGGTCTTCCCTCTTCCTGTACTCCCCCAGACCTTTTCACAACTCTGAAGCAGACTGCCTGATGCAGTCTTCCTAACTCCTCCCTAAACCCTGACTCCAGCAGGCCACAGAGACCTTCATCTCCTGAACACACAAAGACCTTTCTCTCTACCCATTGCTTTGTCCCAGCCTCCAACTTCAGCAGACACTCTCTAGGAGCCCACAGACCACTCTGACCAATCCAGAAAGTAAGCTAATTGCAAATCTCCCTTCCCACAAGCCTAGTCCTCCAATCTCATTCCCAGGCCTGCAGCAGATCTTCTGTTGTGACCTCTCCTCACTTTCTGCCCCCATTTTCAAGGAACTAAGGAAATTCTGGTGGAATTCTATACTTTCTTCCTTCCTGTGGAGCTCCTCAGCCTTCATCCAACTAGCCTATCCCCATCCTAAGTATCAGCTCCCAATACCCAGAAAAACATTTTGCCTGGAGCTTTCAGTGGCCCCACCTATCAGAAGCCCGAGAGATTTACCTTCAAAGGTAACACGTAGATACCACACTCTCTTAAGAAATACAGGAAACACAAACCAAGAAATAAAACACATACTCAACAAAGATAGGACCAGATATCAGCATCTACAACTAAAGTCTTCCCAAACCCAGATTCCTAGATGCCAACATAAAAACACAATAATAGCGTATTATGTCTCCACTAGAGCTCAGAAACATAGCTAAAGCACAAGAGAAAGACCATAAAATGGCCTTTATCAATTTGACAAAGAGCTTTAAGGAGGAAACAAATAAATCTCTTAAAGAAATCAATGAAAAAAACATGTAGTAGAAGGAAATAAATAAAAGAGTTAAAGACATGAAAGTGGAAATAGAATCAATAAGAAAACCTAAACTGGAGGAAATCTAAAAATGAAAAACTTAGGGACTTGAACAGGAACCTCAGAGGCAAAACTCACCAAAAGCATACAAGAGTTAGAAGAGAAAAATCTTAGGTATCAAAAACGCCATAGAAGAAATGGATACCTTAGTCAAAGAAAATTTAAATCTAAAATCTCATGGAACAAAAAATTTAGGAAATCTGGGACACTGTGTAAAGAACCAATCTAATAATAATAATGGAATACAGGAGGGAGAAGAAAATATTTTCAACAAAATCATAGAAGAAATGTTCTAATCTAAAGACAGGGACACCTATTCAAGGCATTAGAAACAGAAGAAGGATGCAGAACTCCAAATAGTCTGGACTAGAAAAAATAATTACCCTCAATGTGTAATAGTCGAAACAGTAAGTATGCAGAACATGGAAAGAATATTAAATATTAATGTTAAAAGGTGCAAGGAGAAAAGATTACCTACCATATAAAGAATTAGAATTACTCTTGACTTTTCCATGGCAACTCTAAAAGGCAGAAGGGCCTGGGAATATGTGTCATAGACTCTAAGAGATTACAAATCCCAGCCCAGGGTACTATACCTAGCAAAACTTTCAATCACGATAGATGGAGAAAATACAACATTTTATGATAAAATGATATTTAAGCAATATCTATCTTCAAATCCAGCCCTATAAAAGGTGTTAGAAGGAAAACTCTAACCCAAATATGTTAACTAGACCTAAGAGAATAAGTACAGAGAATACATAATCACAGACAGACCAGACAATCAAAAGAGACAAGCCATAGAAACAAACACACAAGCACACACACACACACACACACACACACACACACACACACACAAGCACCCACCACTACCACCAGAAAAAACAACAAGAAAATAATAAGAATCACAAACACTACTTGTTGATACCTTCCAATATCAATGGTCTCAATTCACTACTAAAAATCACAGACTAACAGAATGAATGCGAAAACAGAACTAATTCTCCGCATCTAAGAAACACACCTTAACATCAATGATAGACACCATCTCAGGGTAAAAGAACAGAAAAAGATATTTCAAGAAAATGCACCCAAGAAGCACACTGGTGGAGTCATTTCCATATCTGATAAAATAGACTTCAAACCAAAACCAATCGGAAGATATAGGGAAGGAGACTACATAGTCATCAAAGAAAATTCCACTAAGAGGACATTGAAATTATTAGCATCTATATACCAAATACAAGGGTGCCCAAGTTTGTGAAAGAAATACTACGACAGTGTAAATTGCATATTGAACCTCACACACCAATAGTACAAGACCTTAAGACCGATAGACAGGTCATCCAGACAAAAACTAAATAGAGAAATGTTGGAGCTAAAGGACATTATAAACCAAATAAATATAACAGATATTTATACAATATTTCATGCAAATACAAAAGAATTTATGTTCTTTTCAGCACCTCATGGAACTTACTCCAAAATTGTACATACACTTTGACACACAGCAAATCTCAACAGATACAAGAAAATTGAAATGATCCACTACATCTTATTTGAACCCTACAGATTAAAGCTGAAAATCAACAACACCAGAAACAACAAAAATCTAACAAACTTATGGAAACTGAACAACTTTCTATTGAATGAAAAATGGGTAAAGACAAAAATTTAAAAAAAAAATTAAAGACTTTTTGGAATTGAATACAAATTAGAACACAACAGAACCAAACTTATACAGAACACAATGATAAGAGGCAAGTTCATAGTACTAAGCAACTATATAAAACACTGGAGAGATCTCATACTAGTAACCTAATAACACACCTGAAAACTCTACAAAAAAAAAAGAATAAAAGAAAAAAAAGAAAGAAATAATACTCCAAAGGAGTAGATAGTAAGAAATAAACTCATGGATATAATCAATAAAATAGAAACAAACAAACAAGCAAAAACAACTTAAAGAATCAATGAAGCAAAGAGCTGGTTCTTTGATAAAACATGAAAGATTGACAAATCTTATGCAAATTCAGTAAAAGGCAGGACAAAAATCCTAATCAACAAGTTTAGAAAAGAAAATGTGGACATGCCAACAGATACCGAGCATATCCAGAGGACTATAAGGACATAATTTAAAAACCTGTAGTCCATCAAATTTGACAATCTAAAATAAATGATAATTTTATCAATACAAGCTACTTACCAAAGTTAAATAAAGATCAGACAAGCAATTTAAATGTACCTAATACCCCCAGTGAAATAAAAACAGTCAACAAGTCTTCCAAACAAAAAAATACCCAGAGTCAAATGGTTTTAATGCAGAATTTTACCAGACTTTCAAAAGAAAGTTGATGCCAATATATTATTCCACAAAATAGAAATGGAAGAAACTCTGCCCGTTTTTTTAATGATGCCATAGTTATCTGATACTCAAACCACATAAAGATCCAACAAAGAAAGAGAATTGCAGACCAAGTTCTCTTATGAGCATACATGCAAAAGTTCTCAATAAAATGCTTACAAACTGAATCAAGAATATATCAAAAAGGTCATCCACCATGATCAAGTAGGCTTCATCCCAGAGATGTTGGGATGGTTCATCACATGTAAATCAACAAACTCAATCAACCATATAAACAAACTTGCTGAACAAAAAACTATAATTATCTTGTTAGATGTAGAAAAGACCTTTGACAAAATCCAATACCAAAGGGATCCCATAGTCATCGCCAAACAAGCCAAGCTCTTTCCAAGATGATAGGTTGCTCTCCATAAACTGACGGCAAGCCCCATTGCTGAAGACAATACTTACACAACTGATTGAACTTGGGGAAGTCTAACTGGTGTCAACATATAGCCTTCATCCCTACCTTCTGGAATCTTCGGTACAGAAAGGCACTCTGCAGGTTTTGAAAAGAGAAACATCAAGCTAGCCACAAAACCTTTGATCTACAATGGTGTCCTGCTTGCAAGATATGCTAGGGCAATTGTGGCACAAACCAATATCTGATTTGACGTAAGACCAGCTCCATGAGCAGTAACCCATACCTGACACTGCTTTGGTGACCAAGAACCTGACATTAGATAGCCCAGGGACCCTGGATAAAACCAATACTTTTTTTGTTAAAGTTCTTTAAAGAAAATAACAATAAGATTACTCTTAATGACCTTCTGTTATACTCATAGATCTGTGCCTTGCTCAGCAATTATCAGAGAAGATTCCTCCTGCAGAAAAGGGGAGCAAATACAGAGACGCATAACCAGATATTACACCGAGAGTGGGAGACCTCCTAACATTCAGCCCAAATACTATATACCCCATCAAATCCTTCCCCTCAGGGCTCAGTGAACCACATGGAAGAGGCGGCACAAAGAGTACAAAAGACGGATGAAAGGCAAAACAAACAAACAAACAAACAAAAAACCAAGACTCACTTAATCAACATGATTCTGAATTCATAGAGACTGAGACCGTGTTCACGGGTCTGCACTGGTCTTTGCCAGGTTCTCTGCATTTATATTATGGCTTCCAGTTTAATGTTTTCTATGGGATTCCTCAGTTTGTGAATGAGTTGGTCTCGGATTCTTGTGCCTTTCCTTGAATTCTTTTCCTTTCGCTTCTTCATTCAATTCTGATGTTTGAGTTCTTGCTTCATCTTATCTTATCATATTATTATGCTTTAGAAGCCATATTGTTTCTAATGAGTGACAGAAAGGAAGTGGATCTGGTTAGGAGGGCAGGTGGGGAGAATCTGGAAGGAGTGGAGGGAGGGGAAACTGTAATCATGATATATTAAGTGAAAAATAATGTATTTTCAATAAACGGGGGAAATGAAAAAGAAAATACATGAGTAGGCTGGGGAAATGGAAATTAACAGATATTTAGCAACTGTTCCATTCATTTCCAAGACAGCCTACGGAAAAGGTGTTGATTCATGTTTTTGAAATTAGAAACGTGGTGTTGAAAATGTTTAAAATAAACATTTTAACCTTCTTTCATAGCTGATAAGTCTAACCTAGATCTCTAACGCTAAAACCCACCCTCCCTCCATTACTGCATACGGCCTTCACATATCTAGGAGTGTCTATTCCCGAGAAAGTAAGTGCAAGGAGGCACTCTCTCCTCTCTTCACCAGCGATGTCTTCCAACAGCCAAGGCCAGATTTCCTCAGAAACCACACCAGCTTGTCCATATTCCCACTAACCATTTGACCTTTGCAGGGCAGTCAGAGTGAAGGTCACTATTGTCAGCTGCCTCTTTGTAGCAGATGTGCCGCCACCATCGCCATTGAGATGGCGGGAAAGAAAGAGAATAAGTAGTAGAGGCATTTCTACAGGAAGTTTCAAGCAAGTGAATTTCTTAAAAAGATAAATACTGAAGGAGTATGGAAAGGTGTATTTTTCTCTTCTAAAGATGTCATGAAGAGGCTTTCTCTTCAATTCCTCGTAATTACTAGCCTCCCTAGCAGTGAATTGCCCTATATTAATTAACTTTATTTATTGCTGTTGGCAGAGTGACTGTACAGTAAATCAAGCAATTAACAACCTCCTATATTGCACTCAGAAGAGAGGTAATGAGATGCCAAACAGATTAGCTTCTTTTCCCTGTGTTCCACCCAGTGTCTTTCTTTTCAGGGTGTTGACCTTTGTGCTGTTACTATTATGGGAAGTTGGTCAGTATGGGTGGAGTTTTGAGGTCCCATAAAGGGCAAAGATGTGGGCACAGCAGCTTGGATGAACAAAGTTTTCAGTGGGAGGAGCTAAACTCCTAAATCCCTGAGAATAAAGCATATGACACTCCTTGGTACAGGAAATGGGACTGATCATGGCTCTTATGGTTTCTTTGCTCAGGAGTGTCAGTTGCTACATCTTATGTTAGTGATGATAGCAGGATGGCCTTCCGGTTTCTAACAGCTCAGATTACTGATATAAACACTGAGATATCTAGAAATCCTCTGTTGGATTTATTAACTCTGCACTAAGTGGTCCTGATGGAGACATATGTGGTTTTAAGAAGAAAGAAATCACTCAGTCTCTGGACAGGCCCCTCTCAGTTGGATGCACAGCATTTCTATGCCTATATTCTAATTCAGTAAGGTGCCTAAGTCATCCAGTGGCACCCTCACTTGCAACAGCTATATAAACGCCCACAGTTTTCCTCTCGACCCAACCAACACAGTAGTCTAAGTCCAAGTACAAGTATGACATAGAATTGTCATACCTGCTGAACTTTGCATTTCTTAATTAAAAAATTAAAAATCCTACTATCTGTTTCCTTTTCTATGCTTACCTTTCTCCAGTTACCTTGCTGCTAGTGTGTTTTGTTTTCTTGAGGGAAGGGACTCTGTCTCTGAGCATCTGACTATTTGCGTTTTGTAAAGTACATGGAAGTGTTTAAACTGAGCCAATTCATGACACCGATTCTGCCATCTGTTTCCTTCCTTGATCAGATATGCATTCATTCCTGGATCCTTTGCTGCTCCTTACCAACTATGTGTCCAGACATTTTCATGTCCTCCTAATAGTGAAGCTACTGGCTATGCGATACCCAGCAGTTTAGAGATCACTTTTTATGCTAGTGAGTGTGTTTTGTCTTCATAATAAGTGAAGCCATATCCTTGAATTTTTATCCTGGCCAAGTGGCCATGAACTGAGTTGGCTCTGCAGACACCAGTCTTCTCTCCTGTGATTGCTCAATTCCTGGCTCCTCTACTCTCAGAGCTCCAGGACCATGAATCTTATTAGTCTGAAGAACATTCACACAAAAGATGCAATGCTGACTTGAGGTTGAGATCTCTATAGTCTGTATAGAATAACTAAGTAAAGTAGCATTTTTCACCTTAAAATCTTGTTTTAGGTGGTTAGGTAGATTATTCAGTAGTGTAGTGGTGTTTCATTTTTATTTTAATAAATAAAGTTTGCTTGAGGATCAGAAAAGTAGAACACTGGTCAGCTTTACAGACAAACCTTTAATCCCAATAGCCACACTAGTTTGCCATAGAAACTGGGCAGTGCATGCCTTTAATCCCAATGGTACACATCTTTAATCCCAGCTCTAGAAAGGATTATAAGATGGGAGGAAACAGCTCTCAGTTTGTTTGGTCCCATAAAGGGCAAAGATGTGGGCATATATATAACATAAAGTACATGTATATATAACATAAAATATGAGCAGACTTTTAAAATTATATAAAATATATTTGCACAAAAACATGTATTATATTTGCACATACACATACATATACAGCTTTTGGATTGCATTTCAGGTGATAAGTTTAAAACTGCAAAAAGTACCTTTTTCTGACTTTAATAGGAAAATGTCCCTACTCCGACATTTTTGGTTTGGGTTCTGTTTGGGTACAGTCTTGCTGTGTTGCCCAGGTTGGCTCAAACTCTGGATCTCCATTTTCTATGATTACAGATTCATGCTTCCATGCCCTATTTCCATGCTGCCTTAGTTGACTGATTAGTTTGTCTATTTTCAAAATTTCAAAACTAAAATGTTTGAATATAATTTAGATTATATTCCATGAGTTTGATAAAAATTGTTTATCAATTATAAGTCACTATCAGTTTTTAAAATTTGAATTCATTTGCTGGAATTAGATGTCATGTTATTTAGAGAATGCCATGTGCAGTGATTGCTTGACATTTTTGTTTATTGTGTGATAAAACTTTATGTTTATAAGCTCTAAAGAAAGATGTTTTGCATAAATAGTATAAAGAGTTTAATGGTAATATATTGAAATTCCATTATTTCTATTTAATATCTTTTGGCAAAATTTTTCTTTGTTTTACTATTAAAAGGGTGACCCTCTTGTTTCAAAATATTAATTTGACATATTGGTAGATTTTCTCTGTTTTTTCTTGATTGTTTCTGTCTTATTGAGTTTTTCTTAGATGTCTTAGTAGCATTCATCCATCATGCCTTGCTTTATATTTTAGACTAGACTATAAATAGTCTGACTCAATTATTACACATTCTGCTTTTATTTACAGAACTTAAAAAAGCTCAGTCTTAATTTATCCCTTTATACTTGCAGCTTCCTGTCTTTCTTGGACATCTTTCATTATGTGGGCTTATTTACATAAAAAATCAGGAATCAGTGTGATCAATCACTTTGTGTTAGATAGGAGGCTTACAGATGTTTCAAAGATCTTTCCAGACAAATGTCATTAAAGTAATGTGGCTAAAACACCTGTGGCAACGTGATTTTTTTATCCAGGTTCTTTATTTAGCTACAATTTTTATAATTCTATAATTTGGGAGTGTTTCAAAGAGTGTTTCCAGTTCTATACTCTTGTACTGTGGGATGTAGGAGGAGGCTGCTTTTTCATCCCGGCTGCCCAGAACCAAAATAACCACACAGAAACAGTGTTTTATATTAATTAAAACACTACTTGGCCCATTAGCTCTAACTTCTTATTGGCTAACTCTTACATCTTAATTTAGCCCATTTCTAGTAATTTATGTATCACCATAAGGGCATGGCCTACCAGAAAAGTTTCAGCACTCTGTCTCCAGTGGCAACTCCATGGCTTCTCTCCACCTCTGCCTCCTTTCACCCAGCAATCAGCTTAGTTTTCCCCATCTAGCTCTGTTCTTCTATAGCTCTGCTATAGGCCCAAAGCAGTTTCATTATTGATCAAGGGTACTCAAGCATATAGGGGGAAATCCCACATCGGTGGGATAATGCTCTTGTACCCTGTAAAGATTTGTCACTTGTGTTAGTTCAATAAAATGCTGATTGACCAGTAGCCAAGCAGGAATTCTAGGTGGGATGACTGGAACAGTAGAATTCTGGAAAGAAAAAAGCCTCAGTCTACAGTCAGCAGCCAGACAGAGAAAAAGCAAGATAAGAATGCCTCACTGAGTAAGGTACCAAGCCACGTGGCCAAATATAAAAATTATTTGTTAATTTAAGTTGTAACAGCTAACCAGTAATAAGTCTGAGCTAATAGGCTAACAATTGTATAATTAATGTAAGTTTCTGTGTGCTTTGTTGGGACTGAACAGCTGCAGAACCAGGCAGAATAGAAATTTCTGTCTACATTCTTGACTTATAACAACAAATAAAGAGTCATGGGGCTTTCAGCCTCTTAGGGAGAGAGTTTGAAACATTTCACTTGTCCTATTCTTTCTCCTTTACTTTAGTGGTCTTTGATGATACAGTTTTTACTGTTTTATTCTTACTAATAAAATCATAGCAATACTATCAGCTTCAATTTGAAATATATTAAATAAGCTCTTAAACAAGGTTAAGGATCTTAAGACTAATTTCTGTTTTAATGTTTAGAGTACTTAACATTCCTTCTGCCATGCAGTTGTCTCCTTCATTAGTTCTAGAATTTTTCCAACATGGCATTTTATTTAAAGAAGTACATATGGTCATTAGTGTTTTCTAGACACATACATTTGCCAAGAAAACTTGAATGCTTTAATTCATTTCTTTATACATTTTCTTGACATTCTTCAAGTTTTTCTCATTACCTTTTGGTTTTGTTGTTATTTAAAAAAGAATTCTGAGACCCATAAGATTATTCTTTCAATGACTGCATGGATTAAAGCTCTTGGCAGTGAGAATTAAGGACGATTCTCACAAACTTAAGAAAACAGGATTGACGAAAAGGATTATGTTACAGAATCAAAAGAAGAAATGAAATCCAGGCTTTGTGAAGGTCAGAAACTAAGATAATTACAGCTGCTTCCTGGATATTTCTAGAGGAAAACTATTAAAGCAGTTTACCCCAAAGACTTTCTAGTCAGGCATCCTTTCCTGAGAGACAATACCAGAGTTGTGACCACCACAATATCAAACAACACTGGCCCTCATTGTTCAGCCTCTGATAGGCTGGGGATCACCAAGGCACACTTGAGAATCCCCGGAAGTTAAAAAAAAAAAAAGAACTGAAAAACAGTTTGGCTGGTACCTGCTGGAGTACCTTGATCCTTAAAAAGTAATTTTATTATTTCCTTGAGAGTTTTATACAATGTATTTTGATAATATTCATACCACATTTCTCCTTCTAACTCTTCATTGATCCATCCTCACCTCACTTGCCACAACTTTTTATTCTCTTAAAATATATCCACTAACTACAGTTTGTGCTCCTCATATATTCCTGCATGAGGTACCCCATAGAGCATATTCAACATACCAGGAGCCACCTCAGTGAAGAAAACTCTTCTTCCCCCCATAGTTTCCACAGCTGCTCAGCTCTGAGTGGAAGCTTATAAACTCTTCCCCTCTCTAGACTACAATGTTGACTTAATTGTTTATTCGGGTCTTGTGAAGGCACCCACAGAGGCTGTGTGCTACAATCATTTCCTGTACATAGGCCATTGCTTCATGTTCATTCCAGTCCTTGACTTCTGTCCTTCCAATCTTTCTGCCCTGCCTCTTCCATGATGGTTCTTGAATGTGATATGGATGTTCTATTTGCGATTGAACAGTCAATTGATGCTGATTCTCTGTGCTTTGATCAGTGTGGGTTCCTGCATTAAACTTTGTTCCCTGCACAAAGAAATTTCTTTGATAAGATCTAAGAATTATACTTCTATGGGAAGAGATAGAAATTTAGTGAGCAGTTTGATATTAAGTTCATTTAACAAAGTATTAGTAGTAGGTTCATTCTTGGCATATTAGTTCTCCAAATCTTGGCAAGACTTACAGAACCAAACATGGGTTTATTCCTACAGAGTGGTCCTTCAATTCAAGCAGTTGGTTACTCTCATACTGCTTATGACACTATTGTACCTATGAATGTGTCTTGGGACACTGCTCATTATTATAGTTCAGTTTTCACAACTGGGTAAGTCTATTGAGTTTTCCTCTATTAGCTTCCATAGTATCATCCAGTACTATGAAATCTAGCTATCAGTGAAGAAGATTTCTGGCCATTACCAACTTGATTTTCCATGGCCTGTGACTAATAAGTGTAGTGTCTTCAACAATGGGGTCTCACTCTGGTGGGGATTAAATAACAATGACAATAGCCTGCTTTTGTTTGAGGGTCTCCTAGACACCTCTAACCAACAACCTAAGTGGTATTATCCCACATTTGATAGCTAACTTTTTATTTGTCAACCAATGGCTAACAAGATGAGCATGATACCTTGAACAGATTAACTACACCTAAACTCTTTTAATATATATAGTCCCATATAGAGTATGTCCATGTATGTATCTCTTAGCTTAGTGTCCTCTTTGTTGTCTAAATTATCTGAGATTGTGAATTGTAGTCTGGTTCTTTCTTTCTTTTTTTTTAACCTTATGTCTAAAAGTCACTTATGAGTAAATACATGTAATCTTTGTCTTTCTGGGTCTGGGTTACCTCACTTAACGTGATTCTCAATTCATCCATTTGCCCACAAACTTCAAGATGTCATATTTTTCTGCTGTGTAGTATTCCATTATGTAAATGTACATTTTCCTTATCCATTCTTCTGTAAAAAGGCACTTAGGTTGTTTCCAGGTTTCAGTTATAAAAAAATAATGCTGCTAAGAACATAGTTGAGCATATGTCCTTGTGGTATGATTTAGCATTCTTTGGGTATATACCAAAAAGTGGTATGCTGGGTCTTGAGGAAGGTTGTTTCTTAATTTTCTGAGAAATCACCATACTGATATCCAAAGGGGCTTCTGAGAAATCACCATACTGATATCCAAAGGGGCTGTACCAGCTTGCATTCCCACCAGCAATGCAGGAGTGTTCCTTTACCCCATATCCTCTCCAACATAAGTTGTCATCCATGTTTTTGATTTTGGTCATTCTTACAGATGTAGGATTGAATCTCAGAGTTGTTTTGATTTGCATTTCTCTGATACCTAAGGATGTTGAGCATTTCCTTAAGTGTTTTTCAGCCATTTTAGATTCCTCTGTTGAGAGTTCTCTGTTTAGGTCTGTACTCCAGTTTTTATTGGATTATTTGTTCTTTTGATGACCAGTTTCTTGAGTTCTTTATATGCCTTGGAGATCAGCCCTTTGTCTGATATGGGGTTGATGAAGATCTTTTCCCATTCTGTAGGCTGCTGTTTTGTTTTATGACCATGTTCTTTGCTTTATTGAAGCTTCTCAATTTTAGGAGGTCCCATTTATTAATTGTTTTTCTCAGTGTCTGTGATACTGGGCTTATGTTTAGAAAGTGGTCTCCTTTAACAATGCATTCATGTGTACTTCCTATATTTTTTTATGAGGTTTCTGTGTTGAGGTCTTTGATCCATTTGGACTTGAAGACTCTACTTTTTACTACAGATTAGCATTTCATCTTAATGTACATGCCTCAATTATATCTTCCATGTCCCTTAGTCCAAATAAAATAACATATTCACAGATACCAGCAGGTAAGTGTTAGGCTGACAGGGACATTATTACAGCTTGTTGCAGTATGAAACATTAATATTAATGAAACTCCAGTTTTGCTAATTTCAGTGGTTTTTCACAAATGTCTTATTTATAGTCTAGAATGGTATCAGTTACTTTTGCATCACTGTGAAAAACTATCCAACAGAAATAACTTAGGGGAGGAAAGATTTCTTTTGGCTTATTGTTTTAGTCCATATCAGAGGGGAGGGCTTGGAAATGATCATGGTGGAAGCTCCTCACATCACAGCTCATTAGGAAATACAGAGAGTTTGAGTCAGGGCCAGGCTGTACCTTTCAAAGGTCAGCTCCAAGTTGCCAACTTCTAGATCTGCTCCACTTCCCAAAGGTTCCATGCCATCCCAAACTCCTGCCTCTTGCTAGGGAACAAAACGTGAACCTGTGAAAACTTTTCTGATTCAAACCATAACAAGGATCCAATCCAGTATTTCACAATCCACCCAGCTACCACCTGTCTTTTACTGTCCTTTACTTCTCTACTGCTCCAAAGATGCATAGTTTTCTATCCTTTATTTTTTTCTGTTCTTCTTTCGAGTACTACCCTTTTCTCTCTTGAATGCATGTTGCCATATTTTGTTCCACTTAGGTTCTTCTACCTCTATTGCCACCCCTATTTCATTTTCTTTATTATGTGTTTCTATTCTTTCAGAAACCAATTATTTCACATTCTATTGAACATGCCAGATAGGTTCCTGCAGTTTCCTTTTTTACCCTGCAGTAGCTGTTGTGGGAGCAATGTTCTTCCTCTGAGTCTTCTGACTTTGTTCTCAGTGAAACATTCAGATATGCTACAGACTAACTATACTAGGCATTTGCCAATACTCATGTACTCTTCCCAATATATGTCCACAGTACTGGTAGAAGAATCAGTCCCTTAACTCAAGTGATAAAAGGCTTGGGACTCTCAATTCTAGGAAGAGACTGAAAGAAGAGAAATTGTTGCCTGATTCCAACTAGTCTTTCTGAGATAAAATCTGAGCAGATATTTATGCCATTTCCTTTGTTCTCTATGATTGAGGAAGATCCATAAATTTCTGTGAGTAGGCTTACAGTCCATTTATGGGTGGGGTGGTCTTTCCTTGGTCTAAGTCTTGGAGTAGGCTTACAGGCCCCTGACACAGGAATAAAACTCCAAATATAAAAGCCATAAAATGTACAGAAGATGTTTGGAGCTGGAGCACTAACCTATATTATATAAGGAAAGAATTGATACAGGCTCAAAATAGAGATTCTGATACAGCATGTGTTCATATCTCTATCAGCCTATGGGGAGTCCAGATCTGAAAGCAATGTACTACATGCAAGAAAATTCTCATTTTTCAGGCACTGTGGATCCCCTCAATTCTGAAGCAAGCCTTGTAGTAAAAGGACAGTGCTAGTTTAGAGGTGTGTAACACAGTATGAAAGAAGTGAGTTCAAATTCTATCATGTGCCTTATAATGAGATTTGAGTGCATGCTGGGCCATATGTATTATAGTGGCCCCAAAAGATTATATTGGAACTGACGAATTCCTATTGCTTAAAGAAACTGAAGTCACCATGGAACAATACTATAATTTAGTACTTATGTTCATGGTGAGGCTAATATAAATAGAACTGGTTCCTTGATAGTTGTGCAAAGGGTAGTGCACTTTGTTGTAAATAGGGTGACTTATAACGGCAGCAACCTCTTACATATGTTTCCATAATTTTCTCTTATGCTTGATTCAATCTCATCTTGTGTCCCTTATGGCCCTAACACACACACACACACACACACACACACAAACACACAACGACACACACATGTAGATGTGTTTTACACTATTCCCTGTATGTTAATAATGTACATTCTGCAATGCTTATGAAACTATGAGGTCGACCAATGATGCATTTCTAGAAACAGCTTGTTCTTAAGTAACATGGAACAGTGTCGGCTCAACTACATGCACATGTGAAACAGAGAGATGGCATTTTCCTCTCTGGAGCTCCAGTTTTGCATATGATAGATGCATTTACTGAAAGAATTTACCTTAATGATTGTAAAATAGCTTATTTGGTGTGTAACTGGTAGTCATTAAATCTCACATCAGTAAAATATATAACTGGTATACTTCAACATACATGTCTGTGAAAAAGGGCCCCACCATCAGGGTGATGTGCAAACCCACCATCTCCTCTATTGCAATTCCTCTTTCCCACATACTTCCTTGCCTCCATATTTTCCCCATGCAACTATTGCTCAATTTTCTGCAACTGTATATTGGGTTTCATTTTCCATAGTTTTATTTCTGACTTCTGTCATTTACCATAATTTTGAGATTCATTCATATCACTGAAGCTTTCTACAGTACCTGCTTATTCACAATGGAAGTTCAATTTGTATTTTCTTTTTTATACTGATAATGCTCTTCATATCACAGTGGTAAGGAGGGGAGAAGGAAATTGACATCACAAAGGTTTTATTTTACATTTTCTTTTAGAAGTTACATGTTTTTAGATTTTTACATGTAGGTCCTGTGTGAGCTCTTTGTATTGCTCTTACAAGATATCACAGACTGGGAGATTTATAAAACATAGAACTATGTCTCTTGTCCAGGGAATTGAATTTTGTCTTGTCAAACTTTTTCTCTATGCTGTTGATTTTCCTTTCCAGGTCTCAGATTAAATTCATTTTCTTTCTTTCTTGCATCTTATTTGAGGTCATTGATTACTTTCACTAATTATTATTGAGATCTTCATCTAGTAATTGATCTATTTCAGTATTATTGAATTTAGGAGATGAGAAATAATCTTTTTGGGGAAGTCATGTTGCCTTTTCATTTTCCTCTATGTTGAAAGTTTTGCATCTGTTAGTTTTAATACCGCATCTGGATTTATTGGGGGACTTTGTTATGGAGTGGTTAATTTTGATGTCAGTGTGGAGATAGGAAAGAAATGCGATACAGTAAGTGAAGAGGAAAAATAGAGGAGAAACAAATTTAAAAAAGGAAAAGAAGAATAAAGTTGTAGAAGAATGTTATGTAAGATGAATGAGTAATAAACTAAAAGTCGGATATATATGGGGAGAATAAAACATAAAAGTGCTATGGGATAATGCTCTTGTATCTTGTAAAGATTTGTCACTTATATTGGTTTAATAGAATGCTGATTGTCCATAGCCAAGTAAGAAGTATAGGTGGGGTGACCAGACTAGGAGAATTCTGGATAGAAGAAAGGCTCAATCTGCAGTTGCCACCCAAATGAAGAAGAAGCAAAAATGAAAATGCAGCATTCAGAAAAGGTACTAGCCATGTGGCTAAATATAGATAAGAATTATGGATTAATTTAAGTTATAAGAGCTAGTTAATAGTAAGCCTGAGCCAATAGGCTAGCCAGTTTATAATTAATATAAAACTTTGTATACTTCTTAGCGACTGAATGGCTGTGGGACCATGTGGGACAGAAACTCTGTTTAAAAAGTGACACCCAACATGGGGCAACCATATTTGCATAAAATCTGAGAGAGATGAGAAGGGATTCTAGATAAAAAACAACAGATTTAAGCATGACATCTTGGTATAAGCATTTTCTTAGATGTGCTCTGTTTGCTGACAGCAAACAGAGGCACAGGTTCTTTAAGAAAGACTTCCTGACTCAGTGCTAGAAGCAAAAATCCTCACAGCTCTTTTAAGAGCTCTGTCACCAAACACTTAAATGGTGTTTATGAGCAGCCCCAGAAACTCCACTGAGTTGTTGTAAAAAACATGGCTCGTACCATGCTGCTAGACTCTCAGGCAACAAAGAAATGGGGAGATTCAACCGCCAAAGCCACGGCTTTAATTCTAGCCATATTGCTTAGCAAATTAAAGACTCATGTAGTCTGAAAAAGAGAGTCATTATAGTAAAAAAGATGTACAGACCGAAAAAATCCTCTAAATGCTTCATAGTGTATTTGAAAATATACCTAGGCTTGGGAGAGAGAAAAAAAAAGAATAGAGGAAATCCTTTAAAAATAGTGAGAAAAAGGGAGTAGTTGGGTGTGGTGGCACACACTTTTAATCTGAGCACTTAGGAGGCAGAGTCAAGTGGATCTCTGTGAGTTTAAAGGCAGCATGGTCTACAGAGTGAGTTCCAGGATAGTCAAAACTACACAGCAAAAACCTGTCTCAAAAAACAAAAATTAAAAGTAAGAGTAAAAGAAATAGAGTAAGCCAGGTGGTGGTGGCGCATGCCTTTAATCCCAGCACTCACACATCAGAGAGTTGTGTTACATCTCTGTGAGTTCAAGGCCAGCCTGGTCTACAAGAGCTAGTTCCAGAACAGGAACCAAAAAAAGCTACGGAGAAACCCTGTCTCAAAAATCAAAAAAAAAAAAAAAAAAAAAAGAAAGAAATAGAGTAAAAAAAAATAATGCCATGTAAAGATAAAGAATGCACAGAGAATATGGATACTGCATGGTATGGTGTTGTCTTTAAATTGTTTGACTGCTGAAGAAGGAACAACATCTGCTAAAATTCATTTGATTATAAATGCTGCTGGATCAAGCCTCTCTCTCAATATATATAAATTATTGGTGTTTAGAGTGTTGGTGATTAGGATAAAAGCAAAACAAAAGAGATTAGATTTAGAGTTCTTGTTTTGAAAACAAAAAGGGGAAGTACTGTGGGATAATGCTCTTGTACCCTATGGAGATTTGTAGCTTGTATTAGTTAAATAAAACACTGATTGGACAGTCACCAGGCAGGAAGTATAGGTGGGGCAACGAGATTAGGAGAATTCTGAGTAGAGGAAAGGCTGCAGTCACCACCAAGATGGAGAAAGCAAGATGAAAATGCTGCACTGAGAAAAGGTACCAACCTATGTGGCTAAACATCCATAAGAATTACGGGTTACTTTAGGTTGTAAGAGTTAGTTAATAGTAAGCCTGAGCTAATAGGCCAACCAGTACAATTAATATAAGCCTCTGTGTGTTTCTTAGGGATTAAATGGCTGCAGGACCAGGTGGGACAGGAACTTCATTTACAGAAAAGTATGAGAGTTTTTAATAAAATGAATTTGAAATACCACAGCATAAAGAAAAGTGTGGAAATTTGGCAAAAAGGAAAGAAGAAGTATATGAGGGGAAAGAAAATAGATTTCCCAATAATGAAAAACAAAGTGAAAACAAAAACAGATAAATGTATAAAATAGAATTTAAAACATAGTTTATAAAAACATGATAAAGTAAAAATATTGCTGAAAGCATAGTAAAAAGACAAAAATTATAGAAAATAGGCAAAAAGATAAAGGAACCAATGTAATATTGGAGTGGCTTTGTCCTGGATCCTTGTAAACTGAAATGTGCTCATTATATCATGGTATGTTGGAGTTGTTGATTTTTGAGCATTCTTGTCTTTCCTGTGGTTTATGCTATTGTTGTACCTAGGTTGGATATTGGCCTGATGTCCAAGAGAACCATATTTACTTTTTAGTGTTCCCTGTTTTCATTCTTTTGTTTGCACTCTGATCAGTGTGTTAGGGCAACAGCTTATTACACAGGCATAAAATGTACAAAGAAAGGCATTTCTAATAACCAGGCTTGCCCTGAGAGCAGTAAGCTTCCTGAAGACTTATATTAGCATCTGTGAAAGAAATTCCTATTCATGAAGATTGAAAAAGTAGCATATTGACAATTGTTCTGCAGTCTAAAAAATTATAAGGATAAACAAACTTTTGTTTCTGCACTGCACAAATTTAATTATCACATAGAATCTGTTTTTCCTTTCTTTCTTTTTTTCCTAAAAGGCATTGATTCCTCTCTGAAGTCCACAAGATAGCAAAGCAAGAAAAAGGCCTGCAACCTCTGCTTTGATTGTGTATGTCTCTTTTATTTTAGGTTAGAATTCTATTTGTCCCTTCATAGGCCACATTCACCACTCAGAGAGTCTCAGCCTACGTAATCTGCTTCATCCTGCTTCAGACTGAAGGCACAGAGATAACTCAGTCTCAAACCTGCAGCTCTCTGGGATTTGAAGAATAGCCAAACCTGGATGAACAGACCAACCTTCAGAGAGGAGTAATTATTCATGATGGTGAGGCTGCTTTGTGGAGTAGAAGTACTCAGCTTGCAGGATCCAGATTGCTCCCCTCAAATAATGACAGCATTAACAACTTCTCATACTATGTTGAAGAACCAGAACTGAGATACTCATCAACCAGACTCTGCACCATAACCAGAACATCTTAGTCATACATATCATTTACCTCCTTCCCAGATCCTTCTCTACTTAAACCTATGCCACCTGCCCAAGATGAACTTGGAGTCACTGGACCTTTGTATTTGGTCTTCTCTCTTGGTGCACTAATCTAATCTCCTCTGCCTGCTGTTCACCATTTCTTGTTTTTGTAATTGGTAAATTGGCACAGGTGATTGAGCTTAGTTTGTTGGGGCTGCCAATACCAAGGCCTTTGCCCTAAAACTTGGATTATATAAAGGAGAATCTTGGGGAAAGGTAATTCCAATCGCCTAAGTACCTCCTTAGTGCAGCGGTTAGGATGTCAGTTTCATATTTCTGAGCTCTACCATACATTTAATGACTCCATCTGTATTTATTATCCACTCATTTCGTACAGGCACTATATTAAGATGATAGGATAATAAAACGCAGAGAAAAAAGTCAGATGAGAGGAAAATGTAGAAAGGTACCTCCAACCCAAGCAATTTGACACCTGTACCTAGTCCTACCTTTCTTTACTTATTCCATAAGCAAGATACAGTTGCATATATAAAGAACTGCATAGTAAGGACTTATCCCTCAAAAGCTTATGATAAAATTAGAAGCAACACTAACATACCAAATAGTAATGTTCTATTATAAAAACTTTTAAAACTATACTATCACATGGAGAGCCCCAGAGCAGTTCATGGTTGTCAGCTGGATTCTACAGAAAATTAACTTCATGAGGCTAAATGTCAATGTGTCTCAAGTGATCAGAGGAAGCTCAGTGGGGAGCATAAGTCCTGCACTTAAGAGAAATCTCAGAATCACATCCTCAGTGGAGGATGACAATTTCAAACCCTCCCAAGTCTTCGTGGGAACATCCTCCTCTCTAGATAATGAGCTGTTGGGGAAGGGATGGCATTTTCCCTTGTGTTTGGTAGGACATGCTGGAGTTTAAAATAGGAGTCTCCAAGATGGTCTGTGGGTGATGTGAACAGCAAAGTAAGCAGCCTTGTTATTATTAGGAACAGATCGTTTTAGGTTAGTGGGTATGAATGTTCTCTAAAAATGCAGAGTCTGAGTCACACTATGGGCATCTAATTTCAGGTAGGTGCCCTTTGCCAATATATAAAGTCTAGCAATTCTCTAATTATGCCAAGGACCCTCTCCTACTTAGAGCTGACTTGTGAGCCAAAAAGAGAAAGTTGTCTTTTTGTCTTTGTGTGGGCAAGTGTCTGTGTGATTCGTTTCCAGAATAAGTCAAAGTAAATCAAGATAAAAGCTATCTGTCTAGTGATATTAAATGGATCCCCTCCCAAAAGGGCACAATTATATGTGTTCTTTTCCTAATGCCGACTAGGTGCTGAGAGACATACTGCTTTTATAAAATAAAAATCTCCTTTGCCAATCAGATTATATGATGTCTGGAATTACACCATCATCGACTCATTTCTTTCATTTTCTCTCTCCCTAGGTTCTTTGATGTGTAAGCAAGTAATTCATGCTGAACAGCTAGTGGGGAGTCAGACCTGCATGTAATGGCTGATTTGGGGAGGGAAAGTAAAAGGCACCATGAAAGCAATATGCCACAGCCCACAGGATCATATTCTCTCACAATATACCTATTTGTAAAACATCATACCAAGTTAGCCTAAGAAGGGAAAAATGCAGTGTCTAGCACAGTTCACAACCCTGAGACTTACAATGCCATACAAAGGGGATGGGTTCTATCTCCTACTCTGGAAAGGCAGAGAGGAGTGAAGGCTGGGACCTCTCCAAGAATTCCCCCTTTCTGTGCATGGTTTCTTTACTTGTGCAGGGAGTTGTGCATACCAACACCTGTTTCTGTATGAGTATTTGTTGGTGGAGGCTGTTTCATTCGTTCCTGGTTGCCCTGACCCGAAATAACCACACAGAAACTATATTATTTGTAATACTGTTTGGCCAATAGCTTAAGTGTATTTCTAGCTAGCTCTTACATCTTAAATTAACCCATTTCTTTTATTTTATATTTTACCACGAGGCTCATAGTTTACCAGTAAAGTTCCCTGGGCATCTGTCTCCTTTGGTAGCAGCTACCTGGTGTCTTCTATCTCTCTCTCTTCCTCCAAGCATTCAGTTAGCTCTATTGTGCCCTATCATAGGCCAAAGCAGCTTCTCTATTCATTAACCAATAAAAGTAACGCATATACAGAAGGACTTCCCACATCAAGTATCTATGTCTACATCCTCCAAAGATCAGGGGCTATTCCTTCATTATCCTTCATCATCCCACTGACTAATAACTATCAGGGCAGCCATTTAGACTAACACCATCCTCATCAGTAAAATTCCAAGAAATACAACACGTCCTCACAGAGGTTAGGGAAAAGAGAGGCATGAAATAAACAAAGGAAAGAAAACCCAGCAAATACTTGGAAATGGAAAAATCAAAATATCGGGAAATATTTTTTCTACCAAAGAAGATCATAGAAATTTTTATACAAGTGTTCAGAAAGTCTTCCATGAAATGAGGATAATCTACTTCCCACCATGAACAATCACTTCTGTCTGAACAATGATAGCAGCCTCTAACATCACAGTCAGAAGAACCCAAGAACTGGGCGTACTTTCTGAAGATGGACCAGAGATTCAGTTACACAAAAGCAGTCAGTACACAGACAGAAAATAGAACAAGAGCTTCCAAGTAACCAGGGAAGTATAACTCCAAGTACTGGAATACTACAAGATTAACAGGTGGTCAGATCTCAAAAAAACAAAGCAAAGCAAAACAAAACAAAAAACCCCACATCTGCTTAAGAGTAACAGCATGGAAAATCTGGTGAGGACTGGAGGGGTAAAATAACAGAGACAAACAGGCTGACTAAGTAAGATTAAATAATCCCTAGAATGAGTTCTCATTCAGAATGAGTAGCACATGGTTGAAAGAGTGAATAAAGACATCAAAGCCAAAGACTTGTCCTTGGAGTGAGGTAACACGGTATGTAAAGGAAAATAAAATAAAGTTATGTCTTTTAGATCAACTTGTTCCTAAGAATTGTTCCTGAAGGAAGCCTTGCTCTCAGGGAGGGAACTCAAGGACAAGGCAGAGACTCCATTACTCCCAATGCTGCATTTGTATAACTTAATCCTGAGCCCCACCAATAAACTCAGTTGAGGTTCTCATTGTTTCTGCAGTCTCTGCCAGAACCCAACCAGGCTTCATCCTAGCCAGATCTGATGAGTGTCTTTGGGATGCTAAGTTTGGACAGCCCCTAGACAGGAACTGAGCCTGTACTTAGCCCTAAGCATTGATAGAAAAGAACAAACTGACAGATTGCTGTAGAGGTTTCTCTCTGCACTGAACTGACCAGATGTCCTGAGGTTACAACAGAGCTCAGCACCAGGAGAAAAGTCCGAAGATGTGTTGTTGGAAACATCGACAATTTGATAAGATTAAAACAGAGGCCATCAGGGATTTCACTGCCTGTGCCTAGTTTGTTAGTTTGGTTTCTAGTATTTAAGCTTTAGGAGTCATGGTTAGAGAAGTAACTGGTCATTCGCAGAGGCACAAGGCTCGCTAGGAACCATCCATCTGGTACCCTGTGCTGAGTAATGTTTAGTGAAATCCCTTTGATTTTCAGTGTGTGTCTACCAAGATAACACAGTGAGCTTGTATGTAGACTGTCTTCTATAGAGCCACCCTCCTCCTTCCAAACTTGTTTCTGCTCAAGGACTTGAGTTTTCAAGAGTAGCCTCCCCACTCCAGACTGAGTTAATCTAGAATAAGTGGGCAGAAGCCAATGGGTGGATGCATTTGTGGCCCAGCTCCTTCTCTGAGATAACTGTGTGATTCCAATACTTGGTCAGAATTCTCAGGTCCTGCCAGACACAGCATTTTTCAAGTTCCGGGCTCTTCATCCCCAACCTCTTTAAGGCTATCCGGGCTCTGTTGTTTCTTCTTTGGGGTTGCTGAACATTTGCGTTGATTTTCCTAAATCCTAATGACGTCCTTGTAAATAGTTCTTACCGGCAGTTCTCCTTGTCTGTTTTCAGAAGTTATCTCTTTTTCAGCCTACCTTGTAGAAACAGTCACCATCGACCCATTTTCCACTCTCTTTAGAATCTGTCCCGCCTATTGAGCACAGCCCTGCCGAAGGAGTGACTGTCAAGGACAAAAGGCCCAGTAAAAACCACTCATACCGTGTTGACCCACACCTTACTTCACTAAATAATAAAGTACTCATACCTGACTACCGTAAGCGACCACTGTTTCTTACGTTATCTTCTGGTATTTTCTGAAGTATTTTCCTCACCTGGAGCCTAGTTCTTACCCAGCTTCCTCACAGAGCTGCAGGTAGGATAGCTGCATGGTTACCAGCTGGGAAACGGCAGAAACAAAATTTAAAGCCCGAACCTCTGACTCTTAAGTTCAGGGCCCTTTCTACCAAAATGTGCCACTGGATAGCACTGTCATTACACAGCTGACAGTCACCACTGCGATGGGCTCTCGGGAGTTGTCAGCTGCTGTGTGACATTGATTCTTCCGAGGAGAGATGTAGCAATCAAAGGACTTCTTGCTCTGCCAAAAATTTAGAGTGTTTTGTAGCTTCCCCCAGATAGATGACAAGGGTGGAAGAGAGAATTTAGTGACCTGGGGATTACGTGCACCAAGCAACCAGGAACAGACGTTGTCTTTGCTCTTGTTTTGACTGCGGAGGATGGAGACTCAAGAGATTAATTCTCAAAACAACTCTGAGGTGTTGACAGTTATTTCCATGATATGGATGGTGGCTGTGGAGGTCAATAATAGCTCAAGGAATTTAGAAAGTCAAAAATCTGAATTTGTCTAATCTCAAAACCTGGAGTGTTGGTCTTTGGACTTTGGCCTTGTGGAAAGACAAAAAGTGATTGAGGAAAATATTTCTCTGTTCTTTTCCTAGCACCGTCTTCAAACAATACCCAGGCAATCACAAAAGGGCTATTTCCAAGTAGCAAATAGGAGTTAGTCGTGACTTCCTGTCTAAGCTGAGCCAGCTTCTCCCACAGAAGCTCCTCGAGAGACTGGGAGGGGCAGGTGCCTCCTTTGGTTTCCTTGTCTGTAGCAAATTCTGGGCCCCTCACACTGAAAGATACCTGTTAGTACTCACAGTTGAGGTTCTGTGCTCACTTGGCCTTTTCTACTGATTAATAATTGAAAAGAGGTGGATGCTAAGCCTCCTGCTAGTGATAATTACCGAACTCCAAAGGGGGAGGAGGAGCTTACCTGGGGCTTTATAAATATTGAACAAGATCCTTTCATCTCGGTAAGGCACTGCAGCCTTTGACCACATCTTAGGAAGTTGTTTCATGGTCCCCCTTTATCCTGGTGGCTCAATAGCCTAGGACACCTGGGGTCACAAACTCCACCCATCAGTGGGGTGGAGTGGGGCAAACTGTGAGCACAACCCCAGAAATGCTTACAGGGCGTGGGATGGTACAAGTGTCACCACTTCTGTGCCACTGTCCTTTAACAAAGTCTGCCATCTAGAGCTTATCAATGACTGTCCTTTTAATTGTTTAGCCATTGTTTCCACTGCTGGAGTCACAGACACACTCACAATAGTGTTTGGACCTGCAGCTTGCGATACTTGAGTCAGAGCTGCTAACTTCTTAAAATAAATAATGTAGCTCAATAAATAAGTGAAAGTCTATGGTGTCTTCAGCAGTTCTGACAGCTCATTCATCTCACGTCCCCTCCTTGGCGTGTCAAGTTGTGCCCTGCCGCCAGGACTTCCCTGGGCTGATGGCCTTTTCCTGTCCTGTCACAACAAACAGCCTTTTGTGGAAGAGAGATGTTTCAAGTGCTTCCTCTGCGCCTTTGCAATCACTCAGAGGAGTCATCGAAACAACAGGCAATTTGTAGGGTGGCCCAGAGTGCAGCAGGCAGGCGGGGAGTCTGGGCCAATTCCAGCCCCTCCACTGACGCTGGGTACAGGGGCCCAGGGAGAGGATGAGCCAAGAGGGAAGACACAGCTTGTAGATGGGACAAATTGTAGGTCGAACTGTTTGTGGCTGGGTTGGTGTCCTGAACCCTACACCGAAAGTCTTGCCTAGTTATAAGAGACAGCCAGTTCAGGCTCCATATCCTCTATTGCTAGGAGTCTTAGCTAGGGTCAACCTCATAGATTCCTGGGAGTTTCCATTGCTCTAGGTTTTGAGCTCATCCTAGAGATGCCCCCAAAATTCTAGTTGTTTCTCCTGGTACCCTGTCCCTCTATCCTCTGCCTACCCGATCTCTCCTGTTCCCATTTCTATTCCCCTTTCCAAGATCCTGCCCCCATCCTCTGGCAATGTTCATTTTATTTCCTCTTTATAGTGAGCTTCATACAACCCTCTGCCCCTTGAGGCCTCCTTGTTATTTAGCTTCTCTGGGTCTGTGGGTTGTAGCATGGTCCTCCTTTATTTTATGGCTAATATTCATTTATGAGTGAGCTCACACCATGTTTGTCTTTCTGGGTCTGAATTACCTCAGTCGGGATGATATTTTCTAGTTCCATCCACCTGTCAGCAAATTTCCCAATGGCGTTGTTTTTAACAGCTGAGTACTACTCCATTATGTAAATGTACCCCATTTTCTTTAATCATTCTTCCGTTGCGGGGCATCTAGGTTGTTTCCAGTTTCTGGCTCTTATGAATAAAGCTGCTATGCACATATTTATGCAAGTGGCCATCTGGTATGGTGTAGTGTCCTATGGGCATATGCCCCGGAGTGATATAGCTGGGTCCTGAGGTAGATCGATTCCCGATTTTCTGAGAAACTGCCATATTGATCTCCATAGTAACTGTCCAAGTTCGCACTCCCACCAGCAGTGAAGGAGTGTTCCCTTGTTCTACAACCAAGATGGCACAGAAATTGTGGATGTGATCAACTGATCACTGGCACAATTGGAGACCCATACCCTGAGAGGGAGCTGAGGGCCAGGACTAAGAAACAGGATATCCCAGAGACATAGGATAGACCCAAGCAGGAACAACAAAAATAAATAAATAAATAAAATTAATGTAATCACTTCTAATTATATTCTGCTCTACTCAGATTGGTGCCTAGTCCAACTGTCATCAGAGAGGCTTCACTCAGAAACTGATGGGAACAGATTCAGGGACCCACAGCCAACATTAGGTGGAGCTTAGGGAATCCCCCAGATGAGGGAGAAGAAGAATTGTAGGACTCGGTGATGTCAAGGACACCATAAGAAAACCCAAAGAGCCAACTAAACTGATCTCAGGGTTCACAGAGACTGCACCAACCACCAGGGACCCTGCATGGGACCAACCGAGGCCCTCCAGATTCATGATACAGTTGTGTAACTTGGTCTTCATGTGGGATTCCTAACAGTGAGAGCAGGGGATGTCTCTGACTCTGTTGCCTGATTTGGGGACCCATTTCTCCTGCTGGATTGCTTCAACTAACCTTGGTGGAGGAGGGGGGGGGTGCCTGTTCTCGCTGTAGCTTGATATACCGTGGCTGGTTGATCTCCATAGGATGCCTGGCTGTGTCTGAAGAGAAACAGTGAAGGAGGAGTGGATGGGGGAGGGTGTGTTAAGAAGAGGTGAAAAGCTTTGGTAAGGATGTAAAAACAAGAAAATAATAATAAAAAAGAGGCAAGAAAAACAGGGAGGGAAGGATGCAGGAGGAGATCTGGGTATGGAACATAGAATTCTGGGAAAAATAAGAAAAGCTACAGTTGTCTGTGTGCTAGCCAGGGTTTCTGCAGCGAGATAAATCAATGTGAAAACGATGACTATCAGTTCTAACCACACATACACACACACACACACCCACAGAGAGAGAGAGAGAGAGAGAGAGAGAGAGAGAGAGAGAGAGAGAGGAGAGAAGGAGAGGAGAGAGGGAGAAAGAGAGAGAGAGAGAGAGACAGACAGACAGACAGACAGACAGGCATTAGGGAAATTGCCTCATGTCGACGGCTGATGAGTTCTATAACATCTACAAGACACAGATCTTCTGACAGTGGTGGTATAGCTTAATCCAAGCACAAAGGCCTAAGAACTTGAAGAATCTTTACTTGAGTCATGAAGTTCAAAGGGCAGAGAGTTTCTGATGTCCAAGTGCATGATGGGTATGGGAGAGACTGTTTCAGCTCCAATAGAAAAAGCAAATACTTTTTCCCCCTCCTTTTCTTGTTCTATCCAGCCTACAAGTTGATTGGATGGCACACATCTTACAGAAATCCGGTTCATTTAGCCAGCCACCTGACCGACAAGCCAGTGCCTCCCGGAATACCTTTACAGTTGCATCCAAAATTAATATTTGATTAATTTCATGGGCATGTCTTAATGCAGTCAAGTTGGTGGCTAAAATTAACTCCTTTATCCTTCATGCCAACCTAAAAGAGTAGGGGAAATGGAAGACACCATAGCCATGTGGAAATTAGTGTCATATCAGGGCAGAGTCAGAAACTGAAGTTCAGTGTTGACTGCCTGAGGCCAGGTGTTTCCCTTTTGGAACTTCTGGAGACAGATGGCAGCCAGCTACTCAAGGGCTAGGCACTATGCGCAGGCCATCATACTCCTTGGATACTTACACTGGTAGAGGGGGCACCCTGGTCATCTCTTCAATTTAAGATTCCTGGCACTTTAGCCTGGTGTATTCTATCTCTAAACCTGTCAGAAACAAGCTTAGGAACACATGTCCATAAAAAAAAAATTCCATTTGAAAAGCCCACTGCCATCCTTTCCCTAATAAGACAACCACTTTACTGCTCATGCCCAACAGAGGAAAAGATGAAAGGTTTCCCAGCTGCCCTTTGAGAAGCATGGCAAGGCAGGGCAGGGCAGACAGACGTCAGTTGGGCCAGAAAATTCACCCCTACTCCAAAGAGGATTGTTCTTATCAGTGCAAAACCCAGCCGGTGGGGCACCACAATCCAATTAAAGTAATTGTTGCCTAAATGGCCCTTGAAGAAGGGACATAGTCGCTAAGGGCGGGGAACAGCCTCCTTCAAGTAAACCGGATGACTGGAAAATACACGAAACAATTTCTCTAGATGGAAAATGAACACAATGAATCCGCGTGCGGCAGGAAATCTTATGAGAAAATAAGACTTTGGGAGGATTTATTGAAAGACATAATTGCAACAAGTATATTGATTTTACATAGATAAGAAAACAAATGTTGGCAGGGATTGAATTTGGTTTATTACATTTATTTCCCCACAGAGTTAATGCATTTAAAGACATGGTTTATTTTTCAAATGGAGAAACATTGTTTTCAGAGGCCTTTATTAGGTTCGTGCTAATTCCCCCGACTTCCCTTTCCAAGAAAATTGGTTTGTATATGGGGGTGGGGGGTATGGAGGTCCTCTCTCTCTGGGACATTCTGGAACCAGAGACTGGCGGTGCTTTCCAGACAAGGAAGAGCCACTTTCTGCATTTCCTTTTTCCTTCAGACGCCCGGAGAACAGATAGATGTGAAGGAGTGAGGTGCAGGAAGATGCCAGGACACTAAGTACCTACCATCCTTTCCACACACACCTAGCTCAGTCATAGGAAATACAGCACAGTGACCACTTCACCATTTAGAACCCCCCCTCAGGAAGCAGAAACCACTGGTTCTAATCTTTGGCTTCTATTCTGAAATCCCTCGGCATAGATTCTGTGGTATTGATGGGTTGAAGTTTGCAAGAATTATTATGTTGGATTTACAATTGAGCAACTCCGTTATTATTGGGTTTATTCTTTTTTAAAAATTTTATTATTTATTTATTTATTAAAAATTTCCACCTCCTCCCATTTCCCTCCCACTCCCCCCACTCCCTATCCCCCTCCCTCTCCAGTCCTAAGAGCAGTCAGGGTTTCCTGCCCTGTGGAAAGTCCAAGGTCCTCCCTCCTTCGTCCAGGTCTAGGAAGATGAGCATCCAAACAGACTAGGCTCCCACAAGGCCAGTCCATGCAGTAGAATCAAGACTCAGTGCCATTGTCCTTGGCTTCTCAGTCAGCCCTCATTGTCAGCCACATTCAGAGAGTCTAGTTTGATCACATGTTCCATCAGTACCAGTCCAGCCGGCCTTGGTGAGCTCCCATTAGATCAGTCCCATTGTCTCAGTTAGTGGACACACCCCTTGTTTTCCTGACTTCCTGGCTCATGTTCTCCCTCCTTCTTCTCCTCATTTGGACCTTGGGAGCTCAGTCCAATGCTCCAATGTTGTTCTCTGTCTCTATCTCCATCCATCGCTGGATGAAGGTTCTATGGTGATATGCAAGATATTCATCAGTGTGGCTATGGGATAAGGCCAGTTCAGGCACCCTCTCCTCTGCTGCCTATGGAACGAGTTGGCAAAATCCCCTTGGACACCTGGGAACCCCTCTAGAGCTAAAACTCTGATGGAGGAAGGGTGGATATGGGAGCAGGGAAGAAATTATCCTAACCAAGGGAGCCACTTTAGGGTTGGTTAGAGTATTGGGTTTATTCTTACTAAAGCCTCATAGCGTAATCATGATTCCTGATTTACAATCCAGATGTCAGGCTTCAGAGATTAAGATAGATATATCATGGATTGCATTTCCTAATACCAAAGTTTGTGAGTTTAAACTCTCCTTTATCTCAGCAATTGAGTTTTGGGACAAGGGGCAAGCTGGGGACTCTATTCCTTTGTGGTTTGCATTCAAAGGAACTAAGATCCATTTGATCTAACAAGGATGGCTCCTTAAGCTCAGGACCCATATAGACAAGTAAATATGGGAAGCGGTAGAGAGGAAGGGACCTAGGTGTAAAGGATAGATCCCTCTCTGTGGGACTCTGACCCTGGTTCCTGATACTCCATCTCAATGGCATCAAATGTCTTGGGCTGGTTCTCCTAACAACTATTCTTCTGCTTTTTTCTTCCCATTTTGATGGAGCTTAGGCACATGTGAACATACTTGCATGTATGCATGTGAAATGTGTGGAGATATGTCATGAGTACCTTACTGATGTGGAATTTTCCTCTGTATGTTATGAATATGTCTCATTACCATTGGTTAATAAAAAAGCTGCTTTGGGCCAAGGACTTAGCAGAGCAAAGCCAGTCAGGAAATTTGAACAGAGATATATACAGAGAGTAGGTAGAGTCAGGGAAATACCATGTAGCCGCTGGGAGGAGACAGGCCCCAGGATTCTTGCTGGTAAGCCACATTCACATGGCGATACACAAATTAGTTGAAATGGGTTAATTTAAGATGTAAGAGTTAACTAAAAACACACTTAAGCTACTGGCCAAACAGTATTTCAAATAGCAGAGTTTCAGTGTGATTATTTCAGGTCTGGGCAGCCGGGAATAAATGTGCAATCTCCGTCTACAGAATGGTGCCCAACATGGGGCTAACCCGCATGACAAGTGACACACTTCAGGTCCAGGTGCTTGTATGCCCACTCAGGTTATAAGGAAAGGAGCTGAGCACATGCCTGCCGCTCAACGCCATGATCTGAGGTACCAGTCTTGTACAACAAACACCTCTACCCTGGTTTTTGCATCACCCAGAGAAAATACAAGCTTTTCTAAGCTCAGCCAGTCACCAGAAGGTTTGCTATCAGATCTGGTGATGCCTCCTTGCAAGCTCGGCCCTTCTCATAACCTTTGAGGTGATCTCAGTGTGAGCTGCAAGCATTAGCCCCACCACCCTGGAGCCTATAGAAACACCTCTCAAGTGTTTCTGCTCCTCTTCCTCTGATAGCTTTGGCCATGTAAATTATTCAGCATTAATCCTGCTTGCTCCTAAATCTCCCTACAGCTTTTCCCGGGTAACTAATACTTGTCTTAATCACATTCCCGAGACACAGCTTTATATGCCACTTGCAACAACACGTTCAATTATGATTGATTGGAATTTAAGTTCTGATTTCTCTTAGAACATAATCAGTCCTGAATGGGAAATTTTTACAGTGACAATTAAAATAATGAAAGTGAACTTTAAATGACATTCAAACAGTGTCACCTGGGAGTAACTCACAACACTGCCCTCCCTACTGCATTGTGGGAGCTCAGCTATTCAGCAGGTCTCTGCCTGGTGCTATTGATACCTGAAGAGCAGTTGCAGGGGCCAGGGTTAACCCTTCACTGACAGCCTTATTAAAACACACTGCACGTTGCCCGCTGCTTAATAGTGTGTTCCTCTGGGCTGATTTCTATTTACATCTAAAAGGCATGTTAATTGTGCAAATGTGTAAACAGCCACCAAATAGCTCCATCAAGGGAAACTCTCTGCTTGGGGAATTCTGTTCCAGGAACCAGGCAGAGATGAGAAAGTTCTCTGTAAACAGTAGACTTGAGCCCTTTGAATGCTGCTGATCTGAAAAATTGGCCCAACCTTGATGCTCCCCACCAGGCAATGGCTCCTCACAGGGGTTCAGAAAAGCAAACATAGTGTCTCTAGCTGGGAACTCAGTCATCAGTAGCATCTTGCTGCTTCCACAGAGGACATGTGTGACATGTGACCTTGAGTAGTACTTCTGTCTGATCTCATACACACAATGAAAGAAAACAATACCCAATAAGGAAAGAAATTATGCTAACAGCAAGACTCTTATAATGGCTTGTATTTTCAGAGAAGGGACAGCAAGATACATGTGCTTAGCTGGTATCAAAGGTGTCTAAAATCTAGTTCCATCCAACTCCATCTCCAGTTAATCACCCATTGCCTCTAATTACATATCAGACTTTTGTTTGTGTCTTGTTTGAATTCACAGTCTCTAGTTAACCTGAGGTGCCCTCACCCCTGTGGGCTTTCTTCTTCCCAGATAACCATCCTTAAGTTGAGCTTGTTGTATCCATCTTCAGGTTGTCAATATTCATTACAATGTCATGCCAGTGCCCCTGTTCCCTATTGGGCAATCCTAGACTTTGTATCTAATCTCACAGTGTATAAAGATGATTAGTGAGATAGAAAATGGGCAGGACAGGTTCTGTTTTGTGGAATCCCTCAAAGCAAGTTTGAGTTCACGCTCTTCCTTTCATAGCTGAAAAGCTTAAGTGCAGATGTTCTATTGTTCAACAGCCTTGTTTCAAACCATTCTTTCCTGTGTACTGTCAATAGGGACCATATTCTATTCTTTGCTTGTATGTGACACCGTTCTCAGGATCCTGGTCAATGTCAGTTCTAGTTCCTATGGAAATAAATGATCTTCCTCACAAATCAGAAAATTCTATAAAAAGATGCTACTCCATTTTCTATTGTAATAATAATGTACTTGAAGCTGAGTAGTCAATAAAACAAAAAGGTTATTTATTTATTTGGTTCATTCTTATGAGTCAGAGACATATGAGATCATGGGGCCAACATCTGCTCAGTTTCTGGTGGGAAACCCTCGGTGAATGGGATCATATGGAGAGGAGCAGCAAGGAAGGGAGGGAGGCAAGGAGGTAGGGAGGGAGGGAGAGAGAGAGAGAGAGAGAGAGAGAGAGAGAGAGAGAGAGAGAGAGATGCATTATTTCACATTCATAGTAAGGTACCTAGTCTGGAGAGACCTATCTTGATCCCCCCAGTACAGTGGTTCTCAACCTTCCCAGTGTTGTGACCCTTTAATACAACTCTCTTGTTGTGGTGACCCACAATCATAAAATTATTTTCATTGCTACTTCATAACTAATTATTCTACTTTTATAAATATTAATGTAAATATTTTTGGAGATAGAGGCTTGCCAAAGTGGTCACAACCCACAGGCTGTGAATCACTTCACTAGGACCTAATTTGCTCTTGTAAGACTTAATCCAGTCTCCAGAGAACTAACCCAGTCTTGAAGAAAGACTGTTCTGGTCATAAGGGAAGTATGCTAATAATTTCCTATTAGGCCCCACCTCCTGAAGTTACTACCCTCGACACCCCTTCTTTCATTCTCTTTTATGTTTATGAATAATCTGCATGCATGCATTACTGTGCATTGCATGCATCTGCCTGCATATATGTCTGTGCATTGCATGCATCTGCCTGCATATATGTCTGTGCATTGCATGCATATGCCTGCATGTATGTTTGTGCATTGCATGCATGTATGTCTGTGAATTGCCTGTGTGTATGTCTGTGCATTGCATGCATGTGTGTTTGTGCACTGCATGCATGAATGTTTGTACACTGAGTGCATGCACCACCACCACATTGAATCCTTGCTCTGAAAACCACGTTTCCAGAAGATGAACCCTTGGAGGAATTAATTGTATGCAAACCACAGAAAGGGCCATTGGCAAAGATCAAGACATAGTGTAAGGAAATGTGCATTGGATTTCTAGGACCAGTCATCAGAAGTTCTACCAGTAATAGACTCAAAGTACATGGATAAAGCTCATTCCAGACATTGTCAAAATACTAGAAAAATACTTGACACTATGCTATTTATTCTGAAATATATAATAACAGATAAGGTGAAAGTAAAATGATGGAAGAAGCATACTGAGGAAACCCAAGGAAATTGTAATGACGCTATTAATGTCCAATTTGTGTTTGAAACAAAGGATCTCACAAAAGATGAAAAAAGATTTTTTCATAATGGCAAACAAGCTGATTGATAAAAACACATAGTGGTTTTCAGAATAGTTGTATAGCAAGAGTCTAAAAATCATGAGGCAATAGTCATTAGAACCAAATGAAGAAGTAGATCACAACCTTAGCTGAGAATTTATTAATTCTGTTCTATAAACTGACAGACAAATCAAGAAAATAGCAGTAAGAATAAATATTTGAATGGTGTCATCAACCAAATGACCTAATTTGTATTCCATCATCATATCCAACAGTAACTGAACATATATTCTTTTCAAATGCATCTGTGATATTTATAGAGATATACCATGTGCTTGGCCAAAATCTGAATTCCATTTCAAAGGACTAAGTTACAGAGTATCTTCTGGTCAAAAGAGAATTTAGCTAAAAACCGGAACCCAAGAAAAAAGACGCAATAAATAGAACTAATTATCTGAGAGCAGAGAAGATCACAGACTGTCCACTTCAAATATAAAAGGGGGCACAAGCCAATAAATGCCAATAGCCTGCAAAAGACGAAAGAATGGCTTTTCTCCCAGACCTTCTAGAATGAGTGGTGGTTTGTCAGCATCTTGACTTTTAATCGGGTATCTTACCTCCAGAATTCCAAATATACATCATCTCAAATCTACATTTGTGGAAATTTGACACACAAAGAGTATGAAATGAATCCAGAAGAAATTTTAAAACATTTCTATGGACAGAAATACAATTTAGTAAATATATATACACATAAGTACATACATATAGGATTCATCTGCTAAACTGTAAGTTTTACCTGAAAATGTTCATTTAAAAATAATTAAATAAAAAAATTTCTTGAGTTTTTATCTTAATAAACCAGAAAAAATAACAAACTGAAGCAAAGTACTATAAAAAGACAATTTAAAGTTTAGAGACCCCACATCGTGGAATAAATGAAATAGCTGGCAAACCAAATAAAAATTAAAGCAAGGAAATAAAATCTCAGTTCTTTGAGTAAGGTTAAAGAATGTAGGAGCCTAGGGCTGGAGAGATGGCTCAGCTCTTTGGATTACTGGCTGCTTTTCCAGAGGACCTGAGTCCAATTGCATTCACACAGTGTCTCAATCATCTATAATCCAGTTCCAGGGCATCCAATGACCTTTTCTGATCTCCATAAGAAGTATATGCATGTGATACAGACATATGTAGGTAAAATATCCATATATATAATAAAACATAAAAACTAAATGTAGGGGCTGGGAATATTTCTCGGTGGTGACGAGTGCTTGGCTCTCCTGCAGAGGACCAGCATTTGGTTTCTAGCACAGGGTGGATCACAATCAACTGTAACTCCAGCTCCAGGAGATTTGACATCCTCTCTGGGCACTGCATTAACGATCACATAACCCTCATGCATAGACATGGCTAAAAATAATTTAAAAAAGAAAAAATATGAAAAAGCCCCAAGACAGATTAAAAGCTAAGTATAGCGCTTCAATCTTGTATCCTCAGCATTTGGGGGGTTAGGGCAGGAGGATCACAAGTTCAAGTTCCACCTGGGTTATAGATAAAGTTCCAGTTCTTCATGAACTATAAAACAAAACCCTGTCCAAAGAACCAAAATAATTAAGAAACAACAAACAAATAGTACCAGAGGGCTGGTCAAGAAAAACAGATATTGAAAATTAATGGAGAAGTTTCTGGAATGTGTTCTAAAGAACTTGACAACAAATACAAAAACAAAAGTTACCAAATGGATAGAAAAAAATAGAAGACCCAGATAACCTCGTATCTATTTGAAAAACTGAAGTAATAATTTAAAACCTACCACCATAAGACCTTATGACCTGGCCAGCTCCTCTGTAAAATTCTGTTAAATGTTTTACAAAGAAAAACCCATGGTGCACAAACTCTCTCACAGAAGGTAGAATGAAACACTTCTGAGTTTGTTTTATGAGACCCACAAAACCACAATCAAACTAACAAAACCTGACCAAGACCTTACCAGGAAATAAAATTAAGGAGGCATACCACTCATGAACATAGACGAATCAAAAATCCTTAAGCTGTTGAATTCAACAGCATATAAAGAAATACATCACAACAAAATGTAATTTATTCTGGAACATCCAGTTTAAACTAATCAATATAATTGATCCTATGAGAATGTAAAGAAGTTCCCTAAAACCATCAATGAATGAAAGAAGACACATGAGCAAAGTCATTGCTCTTTCTTAAAACATAAGGAAATAAAACAGAACTTCTTCAATATGATAAACAGCATGAACATTAAACCCATAATTCTCATTATATGAGTGGAGAAATATTTGAAAGTATAGAGTATAACTATACAAGCAAGGTATAATTAGGGAAGTAATTCACAGCTAAGGAAGTACGTGCTGTTTTTCCAAAGGATCAGGGTTCGTTCCCAGCAACCAAGTTTGGGAGTTCTAATTCCTACTACTAGAGATCCAACTCCCTCTTCTGGTCTTCATTAATGGTTGTACACACACACACACACACACACACACAAATAAATCCTTTTCTAAAACAAGAATAAGGCATGATGCTCATACTCCCCATGCCTATGAAATGTAGCATTCAATGCTATTCAACACAATTGGGTAAGATAGGGGGAAAGCATATCATCATTATTAGTGAAAAAGCAAAACTATGTTTATTTGCAAATGCTCAAAGTGAATATAAAATTCCAAAATAATTCTGAAAGAAAATGAAATCAACTCCTAGATATATTTCATAAATTCAGAAAAATCTGAGATTCTAAGATCAATATATAAATATGAGTGGGATTCTTAAATAACAGAAAACAGAAAAACAAAAATATTAAGAAATCAATTCTAATTATAATAACATCAACAACACAAAACCCCTGAAAATAATTTTGGAAAATAGGTACGAGATTTCTATGAATAACAAGGTATTGATGAAATAAATTAAGACTTAAATGAGTGGAAAGAAAGACCATGCTCATGGGTTGAAAGTTAGGACATTTAAAAAATGTCAGTTCTCTTCATATTGATTTGTAGAGTCAATTAAAAATGTCAGCCACATACTTGGAAGGTGTATTTTAGCTTGTTTTTGTTTTGCAGTGCTGGAAATCAAACCCAGGGCCTTAGACTTGATAGGCAAGCATTCTACCATTGATCATTGAGTGATAGTCCCAGTGCTCAGCAAACTTTTTTTCTTTTCTATTTTAATGTGTATGGGTGTTTTGGTTGCATGCCCATCCTGATTCCTGCAGAGGCCAGAAGATGGCATCGGATCCCCTGGCACTGGAGTTACAGGCTGTGAGCTGCCCTATCGGTGCTGGTAATCAAATATGGGACCCTTGAAAGAACAGTCAGTGTTCTTAATCTCTAAGTCATCTCTCCAGCCCCAGAAAATTATATTATAGAAATTAAAAATCTTATGCTAAAATTTATGTCAGAAATTAAAAATAATAGCCACAGCATTCATGGAAAAGAGGAGCCTTGCTGGAAGAGAAATAATATTAAGCATGACCAGTAAGCTGTAATAATCACAAGAGATACCAACTTTTACATAGACAAATTGATCTGTACAATAGAAAGATCGTATTTAAAAGGTCAAATGATTTTTTTTAAGCAAAAGTGAATGGAAGAATGACTTTGAATGAGGAAAAGGTGTCTTTAAATGAATGGTAGTGGATCAACTTGGTGTCTATAACAGAAAAAAATAGCTTTGACTTTTAACTAGAAATAGATAAGTTATGTCTGCTTACAGATAATCTAAAACTGCAAACTTCTTAAAGAAAACTGCAAGGCCGGGCGATGGTGGCGCACGCCTTTAATCCCAGCACTCGGGAGGCAGAGGCAGGCGGATCTCTGTGAGTTCGAGACCAGCCTGGTCTACAAGAGCTAGTTCCAGGACAGGCTCCAAAACCACAGAGAAACCCTGTCTCGAAAAACCAAAAAAAAAAAAAAAAAAAAAAAAAAAAAAAAAGAAAACTGCAGGACTTCTTTTTTCTTTTTAATCTGGTAGCCCACACAGATTTCTCAGATAGCTATAGGTTCAGACTACAAAGTTTAGCAGAATTTATTATTTTCTCAACAGAGGTAAAATTTTAAAATGAAATAAAGAAAATAACTAAAGTTTAAAACCTTAGGCAAAAAAGAAAAGGGCAAACAAAGAATAAGAGAAGTTATACTAGAGCGGCCTTTTATCTAGAATTAAAATACACTGATGGACATGAATAACAGAAGGAAAATCTAACAAAATGGGTGAAAGACAAGCAGATTAGGGCCATAGTACTCATCAATAAACTCACAATGATGCCCAGCACTTTAAGCAAAACTGAGGCTACATTGGTTATTTGCAAATGTGGCTAGAATCAATAGTTTGGAATGTTGAAATAGAAACTGAGAAAATGTGGGCATCATATATTGCTGATGGAACAATATACTCATAAAAGTCTTGTGGAATTTGTCATGGGGCATAATTCTATTCTTAGGTACATACCAAAATATAAATTATAAAACATATACCCACTAAAGGACTTTAATTTTTAAATATATTTTCTTATGTCCATTGATGTTTTGCCATGGCTGACAGGTCCCCTTGAATTGAAGTTTCAGAGAGTTGTGAGCTGCCATGTGAGTGCTGAATTGAACCTGGCTCCTCTGGAAGAACAGTCAGTGCTCTCAATTCCTGAGCCATCTCTCCAGTCCCCAGAAGGGCGTTTTTGAGATCATGTATCTTCAATGCTATTCATAGTTGGAGGATGTATAGATGACTCAAAGTATACTCATATCATAGAACCAAACTCATCAATTGAAAATGGGTTGAAAATATACACCACAGCACATGCAAATATCAAAAGCAGCATATTGAATTAAAGAAGCCAGGTACAGAAAGGAGTACCTACATACAATACCATATTCAACAATAAACAAAATTAGCTCGTGGAAATTGCAATAGTGTCTTACTCTTGGGTGTACAGAGAGAAGCAAGAGACTGCAAAGGCAAACAAACTTTTAGAGTCATGGGAAGGCTCTACATCTTTATTAATATTCTGGTTACATGAAGAGAGAGAGAGAGAGATAAAATGTTCAATAAACAGGCTAAGATTCACTAAACTATATGCTTTAATATCTGTGTGTTTCACTCTATGTAATTATGTCTTAGTAATACAAGTTCTACCCGAAGAAAAATAAAAGAACAGCAATCTAAACCCGATATTTTCAGTTTTCTAATGTAAAATTAAATCCTGGAAAAGAAAGATGTTCCACTAAATCAACATCTCCCTCCAAGGTTTTCATTAACTATAAAACAAGACTCCCCTAAACCCAGTGCCAAGCTGTGAGAGCGGAAGAGGAAGGTAGCTAGATCTCCAGGATGTCACGGAGCTGAGGGAAAGATGGTGGATCGCTTGGGGATTGGTTGATCTTGGCTTGCAACTGGAGACTGAACTCATAAAGACTCATCTAAATCTTTATATGAGCTGGGCGGTGGTGGCGCACACCTTTAATCCCAGCACTCGGGAGGCAGAGGCAGGGAGATTTCTGAGTTCGAGACCAGCCTGGTCTATAAGAGCTAGTTCCAGGACAGGCTCCAAAACCACAGAGAAACCCTGTCTCGAAAAACCAAAATAAATAAATAAATAAATAAATAAATAAATAAATAAATAAATCTTTATATGAGGTGAAAGAGAGTTGACGAAAAATTGAGAGTGGGGGGGGGAGAAAGCGCCTGAGAATGAGAGCCAAATATTGACTTGTAGTCTGAATCATAAGATAGGAGGTGGATGTTGCAGCTGGGAACAAGCAAAAAAATTGCATTGTTCACTTTTTCTTAGCTTTTCTTAGCTGAAATGGAATCATTTCTGTCTTCCTTAAATTGGGTGCCCCCCCTACACACATGTGTGCATGTGCACTCATACACACACACACTGGTTTACTCACCGAGCAATTCAAATGTCAATTTCATCTACAGACATGCTCATAAACACTCCCAGACGTAATGTGCAGGATATCAGCATACCCACCATTGGCCCATCAAATCAATAGATAAAGCAACCATCATACTCTGGGTATATGAGATAATAAGGGAGATACATCCAAAAGCCAAGTCTGAAAACATTACACAGTGTTCTGTGGTCCTGCTGCAGGATGGAGTGGAGCAAGGAAGCTGAAGGGAAAGGTGAGAAGCTTCAATCAGATGGTTTTTTACAAAACACCAAGAGAAGAGATTCATGAGGGAGTTTCATTGTTCTTCCCATAACGCTAAGATTGGGACTCTGATGGTTCCCATTCTGTAGCACCCAGTGTTGCACAATATGCAAGTTAGTGTGGGAGGGTGCTGGTGCCTTAGATGTGGTCCATCCCCTCTGTCTCCCAGGCAACCTCATTTTCAGGAAGAACATAAGCAATCAGGCACCTGGGTCCTTTCTTTCTGAATTCCTCTTCTCATTTCTAATTTTTAAAGTTTATCGATTGCTATTGTTATTTCTAATTTTTAAAGTTTATCGATTGCTATTGTTATTATTAGTCATTTTATTACTGGGAATGTGTGTGCTTGTGTGTGTAGGCATGCACATGCTATGGTTTGTGCGCAAAATTCAGAGGATGACTTTCAGGATTCAGTTTCTCATCTACTTTGGGCTCCAGTCCTCAGGCTTATGTACCAAGTGTGTGTACCCACTAAACCATCTCACCACCCCTCCTCTTGGTTCAATTCCATGTCCTTAGAGCCTGGGCTGTGATTAGAAATTCACACCAAGGTGATAATGGGCAATAAAAAATTAATGGCAATTCAAAGTGTTAATGGCTATTCACATCAACTAACTACCAGCGATATACTAGCTAATTCACTTGCAATCTATCACACTTTAGCCTATGGGAATAAAGGGTAGACATTCCAGGCTGGCTGGGTAGATATTAGGTTGCCAATAGCTCAACTCCGCTGGCCAAGTCTAGATTTGTACTTGGCTAAAATACGTGGTCACTGCCGACCCTTTGCACGAAGAACATATTTTTCACTCCTCAGTATGGTTTCTGTAAAAACCTACACAGTGGCTTTTTTTTTTTAACAGCAGCATGCATACTCTTAATGAGACCCTGTCAGAGCCACAAACACAGGTTAAGTGCCACAAAAGCCAGTATATAAGACACATGCCCTGCCTTTTCATGGTTAGTGGAATTCACAACCCAACTCTTTCTGCATGCCCAATTAAATAAAATTGTGTCACCTTGTTTACGGTGTTTAAATACATGTGTGCATATTTGAGAAACAAGAACCATATAATTGTTTAAATATCTTATAATGAACCTTATATTTTCAGAGCTATGGACATGGACACACCCTTCCCTTCAAGAAGTTTGTTTAGTGGAAAAGAAACCTTTCGGATCATATCCAAAACCAAAACACAGGTCCTGAAAAGCATGAGGGCCTGACATGGTTTGGGAATATAAATGATTTCTCTGAATGTGATATTTGGGGTGAGATGAGAAGGCAGCAATATAATTCTGCTAGAGCAGTGATTCTCAACCTCCCTAATGCTGCGATCCTTTAATACAGCCCCTCATATTGTGGCGACCTCAACCACAAAATTATTTTGTAATTGCTTCATAACTGTAATTTTGCTACTGTTATGAATCATTAAAAACATATCTGAGATGAAGGATATCTGAAAAATGACCTCTAAAGGAGTCCCAGCCCCCTGACTGAGAACTGTGCTGGAGGAAGGAGCAATGGTTTATGTTGACCTATGAGGAGGTGTAAAAAGGGGGTGAGGCCCTGAGGTAGAAAGGTAAAAGCATGGATGGTTGTCTAGTGACAAATAGCTCTGAAAACACACACTCACACACATATACATATGTGTGTGTGTAATATTATATGAACTCAACAGGTTATAGTTCATGATATATACATAATGTTATTATGTAATATATAATATGCATGTAATAGCAGCTGATGAAAGAAAGAGGCATGAGTTTGAGGGAGAGTAGGGAGGGGTATATAGAAAGGTTTGGAGGAAAAAAAGAAACGAAAAATACAATTAAATTACAATCTCAAAAACAAAAATAAAAAAAGGAGTCTTTGTTCTCAGAGCATAGAGCAAGAAGGTGTGAAGGAAGCAGAGGCTGCAGAAGAGATGGGACCAGCTCTGGTGTGCTATCCCACATCATACAAAGAAGTTTTCTGCAAGAGAGTTAGGGAGAACAGTTTGGGAACATGGCACATGCCTGAAATACCAGTAGTTTGGAATGGGAGCCATGACAAGCTTGAGTTCTGGATCCACCTGAACTGCAGGATGGGGTACTGTCTCAGAATCTAAAACAAGACCAGGAGTGACAGAGAGCCACTGAAGTCCTTTAAGTCAGGAAGTGACAAGACAGCTTACTGTAAGTGTGAGCAAGTTATCTTCCTTCTGGTCCTTCATCTTCAATGAACTAGGAAACAGCTGTTGTACTATCTCTGAGGTTGTGTCTCTGATACTCTATGATCCTCAATCCACAGACATATCTTTTATTGGGAGAGATCAGTTAGGGGTACAGATATTTATTATTCTTGCTTTTGGGACCCTGTAACCCCAGAGATACCAGGATGACCAATGTCATACACGTAGGGGACCTAAAAATAATTCACTTGGAAATATGAAGAAATACTGTGTGATTCCCCAAGCTCTTTCTGCCAAATTATGGGTCATGGGGAACCAAGTCAGATGACCTGTAATCAGCAAGTGAAATGGCTAAATAATTTAAATCAGTAAGCTAGAGTTGGTCTTTAATAACCTCAGGTCTTATATCTGTAGATTCAACCAGATGTACATCACAAATATTTCCCTAAGAATAAAAAAATTAACAGGACAATAAAAACAATTCAAATGAAAACAGTACAGTATAGTATCTCTATATCATTTATATTGTATAAGTATAAGGAAGTATAAATAATAAAGATGACTTGAGGCATATGGGAGGATTGTTTTTTCTATATGTAAATACTACAGGATTTGATATAAGGGGCATGAGCATCTGTGGAGTTCCTCTTAGAAATAGATGGGCATTAGGAGGAGAAAAATCATCATTTCCCTTTATCTTTGCCATGCTGATGGTTTAGTCTTTTGTAATGCTAGTCTTGAGCCAACTTCTACTGTTATTCTAGTTGCCACATACATAAACCATGCACACACCACACAAACACACATACTCTAACACACAAACACACCATACCAGCACACACAGATGCACCCCCCACACCACATTAACAAATATCATAACACACTGAGAACAGGCATCATCATCACCATCATCATCATCATTGTCATCATGCATTCATTCTAACACACACTGCTAACTACATTTGAGATTATGGCTGGTGCATGTCATACAGTTGATGGTGAATTAATGTTACAAAGCATGCTCACCTTTGAGGTGGTGTATTCCAATCATTTGATATGAATCTTTGTTTATCCAGTCTCTGAGGTGGAGCTGACCTCACGCCTGGAATCATCGAAGCTGGTGGCTCATCAGAAGATACCAAAGCACTTGGCATTTGAGAACTCTCCAGATGCTAAATAATAATAGGCTGGCATGGGCTTTTGATCCTGGCAAGCACACACAGTAATTGCTAATCCCTACCTCCAATCATCCTCTGCCATCCAGTGAGCGCTCTTAGATTCAGGGGAAACTGAGGTGATGCTAGCTGTAGCTATGGAAGCAAGTGTAATTAAGTCCTTACAGATACCGCTGTGTCTCTCCAACCTCTGAGGAAAAGGCTGCTATTTCTATAATCTGAAACAGGAAAAGAAGAGAAAAGCTATCATTTTCCTCCCTATCTTTGCCCTTCTCATTATCCAGCCATCTTTGATTCTGGTTTTCAGGTAGACTCCAACCCAGCAGCAGGTCATAGTCAGGGCGCCCACCTGAGCCTGCAATATGAAAGAATGAGGACCTGGGATTTGGATGTAAAGTCCCAAGTCTGAGACTTGCTTCTTTAAGAAGTGTCTGTATGATATTGGACAAGTCACTGCTTCCAAGCCTCAGTTTCCCCATTCATGAAATGAAATAAGAGCTTTACAAGATGCCCAAGCACAGTTTTCTGTCTGAGGAAGATCCAGGGATATCTTTCTCTTGTGTCTCTTACCATTATCACTAAAGCAGGCCAGCTGACATTCCTGGCCGCCACCTCCCACTCCTCTTTTCCCCCAATGGTTTCTTTTATTTTGATGCTTATTTCATTCTTTTAGGTTTATTTTTAGCTTAATGCCCTCTCAGTGCAAAAGGTCTTGAGCTGAATTGGTGTGAGCTGGGTTGGTGCCTTCTCTGCCCACCACAGTGGCCCACTGTTGACCTTGGTTCAGATCACGGAAGGTTCAGTGGACTGTGTCGGAGAAGTAAGGAAAGCATAGACCACATCCTAGCTGCTCCTAGCCCTAGCGCATGACTGTGAGTGGCATGCATTGGTCCAGGAGGAGGAAGTGCTAGTACCTCTGAGGGTGGGGGGATGATGGATTCAGAGGGTGCAGGGAGCAGAGAAGTAAGACTGTCTCCTGGGAAACAGGCCTGCCATTTCCTCCTCCTCCTAGTTATTCTGCATTGTTCCTGTTGAATACCTCATCTTCTTAGGTGAGAGGCTCTAGCTGTCTCAGCCCCTCCCCCGCCTCCACTGCCACCTGCCTGTCCCCCTCTACACATACACTTCCCTCCAGGCATCAGCAATCAGCTCACACTGTCAGAGCAACCTCGGGGAGGAAATAATGTTTATAGGTCTGGGGAAAAAAAAAACCACAGAAAAAAGCAGGAGGCCTGGGCATAGAGACGGAAGAGGTTCAGTGGGCTTTGAGCACATAAGGAACTATTTCTTCCAAGCTACACATACACCCATGTGAACTGAAGTTAAAAAAAAAAAATACACACACACACACACACACGGGTGTTGAAGATCTTTCAGTCAGAATGGTGAGAACATATGTGGGAAAAGCGTTGATACCTTTCTATTATGTTATAACTATGAAAGTTCTTGTGACTGCTTCCACCAGAGATCATGTTATGTTAGTGTTATGTTAGTGTTCATGGGCCATATTTGTTCACTCGTACCAGGCTCAGAATAAACTATCTATTCCCTTTGGAACGAGGCAATGTTGTGCATTGACTGTATTGACACTGCACCTTTTATATTATTCCAATTAATGAAAGTTGGCAGAGTTCTGACAGTTGACACACCTTGTCCACAGAGTCAAGCCTTCTAGGACTGATCCCTCCAAGAGCAGCTAGCGGTCTAAGCTGGGCTGTGGTGGCGCACACCTTTAATCCCAGCATTTGAGAGAGAGAGGCAGGTGGATCGCTATGAGTTCAAGGCCAGTCTGGTCTACAAGAGCTCGTTCCAGGAAAAAAAAATAGCTAGCAGTCTAACTTTGAGTAGGTTTCTCCTTCTCCGCTGGCCTGAATTCTAAGTTCCTCTACCCACAAGATGAGACTAGCAGGCTATTGGATAGATTCACGCAGCGCTGCACTCCCTGGTGGCTCCCAGATGAACTGTAAGCTCTCTGAGAATTCATGCAACTTAAAATAAAAGTGGTTCTGTGTAGGCATTTATAATGGGAAGAGGCGAGGGCCTCTGGCCTCAAACCAATGTCCTACAAAGCTGTAACCTGAGAAACTGGGTGGAGTTTTGAGACAGGTGAGTTATTGAGGTAGCTGTCTCGTGTTCTGAGTGTTCAGCAAAGTAAGACTGACAGGCAGTCTGCTTTAAGGAGACGCTAGAGAAAAGTGAGGCATTCAGGTCTCAGCCGTCAGTGGGCATAGAGTTGGACATCCCAGGAGTGGTAGAAACCAGACAGGCAGGGGAGCTGGTGAGGTTCTAGGCACCTGCAAGTTCCTTGCACTTATCCACAGCATTTTGCAGGGCTGGTAATGTTGATTTCTCTCATACAAGCAGGAAGACCACATTCTCCTGATTCCCTTGGGGTTGGGTGGGGGTTTGCTTTCTGACCAACAGGACATGGGCAAATAGATGTAAGATATTCCCAGGCTGTTACTCTTCCTCCTTGTCCCCCCCTTTCTTTTTCTTCTTCATATTCTCCTGCTCTACCCTCTTTCCCCCTCCTCCTCTTCTTTTTCGGTATTTTAATTCTAAATAGGGCTTTATGTGCGTCTCTGTGTGGGTTTGTGTACTTTAGTGCAGGTGTCTGCAGAGGCTGAAAGAGGATGTTGAATCCCTTGGAGCAGGAGTTGCTGGTAATGGTACTTGCCCTGTGTGTGAACTTGGGGCCTCTGTAAGAGCAATACACACGCTTAACTGCTGAGCCATCTCTCCAGCACAGATAGCTTCTTTTTTGGTGAACAGAAGGAATGGCTTTCTGATCCACAAGAGCAAGTGATGCTGAGAAGAAATAAGACTTCTATGTCCCCTTGTTGTCAGCAGAAAGCCCAGACACTCCTGATAAATGAACTCTCAGTCTTCAGCCCTAAGAACGGAACTCTTTCTACACAGCCCTACACAACAGGCAAAAGAGAAGATGACAACTCTCAGAGTCACGGTAGCTATTTAAAAGAGAAGCTGGAATCTATGCAACCCAAGTTTACACATTAGCTCTAAAATGTGCCAGCTGTGTGCTCTGTTAACCATCTAGTTATTCCTTGTATATAATTTTGTCGTGTTACTGTATTATTTAGTGATTACCGCCCACTAATTGGTTCAAAACTACATAGTTTAAATTGTATTTGTTATTTCCTGCAGATCTAGAATCAGGTTGCTAGATCTGGTCCTACTCCAGGCTTGAGATGGTAGCTCTTCTGATTTTGCATGAATCTCTCCCATGTTTGGGTGTTAACTGGCCACGGGCTTACTGAGGCCTCTAGTGGAAATAAATGGCTTGTACCGGAAGGTCCGAGCTTGTTTCCACTGCAGTGGCGGGATTCCCGAGAACAGCAGGCATGGTGGGCAGAAACAGTGCATCATGTTGATCACACTGTGTGATGAAAGCAAATCATAAAAAGCAGAGTTCATCTTTGATCGTCATTATTATTATCAGTAGGAGGAGGGATCTTGTGAAATGAGAAGCTAAAGGGAGGCTATGGTTGCTAAAGTTCATTGCTATAGCTAATCTTTCACCGCTGCTTCAAAGACTGAAGATGTTCAGACATGTAAAAAATTTCAGAATAGTGCGTACTGTACGTTTAAAGACCTCATATTCTCTTGCGGTCTCAACATCTTCGCACCCAGGAGTGCTCGTGTTCCCTAGTGTGATGAGGCTTGGATCCCTAGTCTTCCTCTTCCTCAACTGGGATCCAGTGACCTTCAAACACACCAGCGAAATCCTCACATGCCTTTGGCTTGTGTGCTCTACCCTGAACCTGAAGGAAGACACCTTCCTAGAGCTCTTTCAGCTCCTCACACGGGTGAGTTGCTTCACTGGGGTTTCCTCCATGGGTCCCTCCTTGTGTTCTATAGTGAGTGTCTCTCTCAACCCTGTCAATAATAAGCAGTTCTCCCACATCTCTCCCATGTCTCCTCTAGTGGCTATGTCCAAGGGATGTGATGCTCAACTCACTAAAGAAACTGAAGCTAAACACACACGTAGTGTACAGTCTGCGCAGCACCGTATCAACACATACAAAAACAGCTCATTTTAACTAGAATAAGAGAGAGTTCATTCTGGAGCCACTTTGAGAGACCATGGTCCAGGACCTGTATTTAAGTTACTCCAAATTCTTTCTTTCAATGTGGAAGCAGTTTTAAGACATATTTTTACAGACCACCACCAACAACAACAAAAATAAATTCATAAATCAAGGCAAGTTTAAAATATGGGTATATCAGAGGGCTGGTTACAGTAAGATGGAAGAAGTTTTTTTTAAAGGCCACTGATATCTGATTCTTAGCATGTGTGTTGGTAGAAGCTAGTAGCAGGCTAAGTTAATAGCTTTCAAAAGGTTATTATCTGTTTGTCACAGCTGTTCCAGTGCTAAAGCCAATCTTTGCACATACTTCATTTTTCATCAATCAGTCTTTCAAACACAGGCTCTTTTCAGGAATACTCATTCATAAAAGTGTTCAGTAAGTGCTCAATGAGGTTTGGGGCATACAGTAAGTCCTCAATGCCTGTGCACAGTTATGAACACTACCTTCTCTTTATACTCTCCATTAACAGGAATGGTTGGACAGTTTCTATGTATACTGCTCAGCAATTTCCATACTCACCCCGCACTGAGACACAGGTTTTAAAGTTTGGTAGAAACTTGCGCAAATTATAGGTACCAAGTAGCAAAACCAGGTTCAGACTGAACACATGTCCTAACCCTGAGGTGAAGAGCTCCTAGGGTCTTTGAAAGAACTTTTTGTGGTATCTATGGATAGAAAGAAATTCAGATTCCACAGTGCCACATTCAATATTAATGGAATTGATACTGTTTGTCACCCCTGTACCAGGGCACAGGGAATACCAGATGAAGCCAGCCTTCTTACTGCTAAGGGCTTAGAGCCATGACTGGTCTAGAAGTGGGTTTGGAATTCTGCATGACTCTATTGTATTAAAGCTGGTATGGGCCTTGTTTCTTTTGTTTGCCAGTGGCTTAGCTGTGTCTTCAACTGCATAATGAAGCCCAGATAGGTGCAGCTTACAATAGGAACATTGTTTCATTACTCTGGGGGTATCTGAAAGTGAACCCACACTATCTAAGTACATCAGCATGGGTCAGGTAGGCCAGGATTTGTATATACAATTTCTCCCTGCCTCTGTGTTGAAAACAAATATACTCCTGTCTACTTTCTAGCTTCTTGTGAGCACTAGAGAATGGCCAAGAAGTCCCCTGCCTTGCTTCATTCATCAATCCTGCTATGTTCTTGCGAAATTCTGCTATTGGATTCTGCTTTCATCTCCCCTAAGGCATTTCTCCTTTAAGGAACAATACAGAGACCACATGTAAATCCAGCAGAAAATAATGCTGTGACTAGGAGCAAACTTTGCCTTGGAAACGGGAGTCGAATGATGACATAATAGATCTAGAACAATGAGGTCATCACTGGCCACAGTCTGACCTGCATGGGTAGAAAACCTGCTTAAGTTTTCTGACCTGTAGACACCTGACACTGACCCATTGTGCCACCCTGTGCTCTACCAGGCTCAGCCCAGAGGCTGATCCTTCTGCTTTCCCTTTCAATGGTACAAATTATTTCTAGACAAATAACAGCTCAGAGCCAAGCCTGTCAAGTTTTGACCAACCACCAGGTCTTTGGGTAACTTAATTGTAGTGTATGGTGGCCTTAGAGATTGTCCTTGTTCTCTCTAATTCTAACTTTTCTCATGGTGATGACAGAGATTCTTCTATTTGGGTCATGAGCATTCCTCAAAGGTCTGTGTTTTAAAGGTTTTGTCCCTAGTTTGCCACTAATAGGAAGTAGTGCTAAATCCATAGAGGGTTGGGCTAACAAGACGTCCTTAGATCTTCAAGGTATGAACTTAAAGGGAACTAGTCTTTGCTTCCTGGCTGCTTTGCAGACATATGCTCTACCAAATACTCCTTCTGCCTTATATTACCTTGCTACCAGCCCACAGCTATGGGGCCAAATGGTCACAGATTCAACCTACAAGGCTATGAGCCAGCACAATCATTTTCTCTTTTTGCACAAGTTATCTCAGGTATATTGTTCTAACAAAAATCTGCCCAATGACGATTTGAACCAAGGATAAGATGAGAACTTTTCTCATTTTGTAAAAATAAAAATGATGGTTCTTTCAGAGTTCCTATGAGGGTGGTGTCAGTCAGAGCTTCTGTTTGGTGTTAGACACCTAGATCTGATGAAGAGCAACAAGTTTTGAAAGTTTCTGTCCATAGTCAGTTGGCCTCACTGTTTAGGGGCCTGTGGCAAGAGGGGGTTCATGACAGTGGAGCAAAAGCAACCACATCATGACCACAGACAAAGAAAGAAAGGAGGAGAGTCTGGGGTTCAGCAATCCCTCTCAAGGTCACATCCTTTATAAGCAAAAGGCTTCCCAACAGGTGCTACCTCCCGAAGCTTCTACCTCCCCCCAGTAGCACCATGTTAGAGAGTAAAATGTTAATACATGGGAATTTGGGGGACACATGATAAATATAACGATTCATATAAAACACTCAATGCTATTTGTTTCCATGAAACAATTAGTTTAACAGACGTTCAATACTGTGTTAAGGACTTCACATTATCTCATGAATGGGAGTCTGGTGAAGCTTTGATAGCTGGGTTTTACTCTCTAGAACAGTGAGGCCAAGAGAGACTATGTGTAATCCTCCCAAAGTGACAAGGCTAGGAGGGTGAGGGATGAGGACTCAGACTGACATTTCCAAACAAATGCTTCCTCCGTGCAGGCATCTGTAGGCCCACCAAGTTTCAACTGCCCACTTCAGGCTTAGTGAAAGTATATAAACCCCAAAGTCAGGCCTGGATGTAATCCCACTCCTGCTCAACATTGGGGAAGTCACCTTTCCTTTCTGCTCCTATAGTTGCTGGCTACTAAATGAGATGGTGCTAGCGCAATGAGTCCCTGGAATACCCCTATCTCCCCATCATTCTGCTATGCCTCGACCTGCTTTTTCTTGCCCTGACCACAGAGCTTTTCCATAAGTAGGAGGGTTGTATTTTTCTTCCTGTTCAGGACCTGTGAGCTGCATGGAGAGTTTTAACCTCGAAGAGAAAAAGAAACAGCAGTTGGGTATTCATCCCTGGTCCTCCACTTGTTCCTGATATTCCTTTCTGAGTTCCCCTCCTGTTACAGAGCCCTGGTCTTCCTTTCTGCTTTCCTCAGCTTCGGCAGTGCTGTCTCTCACATCAACCCTGATTCTGAAATCATTAGGGAAGGGATGCAGGATCTTACAAACATGCAGAGATCATGGGAGAAACAAACCTTGTACGGAATAAGCACTAAGGTTCAAGGTGCCTGTGTAGCTAAATGCTGTAGGAAAGGAGGAGGTTTCTGTTAGTCAAGGGTTATTTAATCCCAGACAGCCCCCTGCCAGCCTATACTTGCTCTTTAACCTCTTCTCCTAGCAGGAATATGTTTGATTGCTCTCTCCCTGTGGCCAGGATTCAGATCCTGGGATCTCAATCTTCCCAGCAGAAAAGGAATCTATTAAAGCATCCAGTGCATCCAGCATTGAGCAATCAGCTGCTCAGAATCCATTATCAGTTTATTGTCTTTTGGTGATAGAGTGTTTCCTGGGAGTATTTTCCTCATGTTCCCTTCATGCTTCAGAGATCGCGGAGTTCTGCCATAGACTCGGCTATCAAGAACCCTGATCACCTCATCTGCTCACCCTCTGTAAGCCGCTAGCCCTGAATCTCTATCATCCAGCTCCCACCCATCGTGATGACAGCTCAGGTCCTCTAGAGTGTAAAATAAGACCCCTGAGATTTCATGGCGCCCTCATCAGTCCCACCTCCCACATCATTAGCAAAGGATGCAGAGCCTCACAAACACGGAGATGATATGCACTTGGCCTTCTTCTCCACACTGGCTTTGGTTTCTGACACTCTCTGGTATGTTTGTGGACGTATGTGCATATCTTAGGAAGGAGCTGATTTCTATGTTACTGAATTCTGATTGTCAAATCGAGTGTTGAAAGAAATGAAGGTTTCATTGTGTTGTTCTGTTACCTGATGCACTGCAAGCTGTGGCTAAAGACACCTATTGCTTACGTGCATCTACGCATCTGCAGTGGAGCTGAGGGACATCTGAACTACACTGGTTTCTGTCAGGTTCTGTCTCTGCTGTCTATCATTTTGCTTGAGGCCATTTGTCAGATGGCACGTGTCCCCGTGGTGGAGGTAGAGACACGAGGGAGTAAGTGGGAACCTGGAAAAGATAAGGGCACAAGGAGTGTTGGGGAATTTGAAATGACAATTCAGTTCATCCTATTCATGTGCATTATCTTTGTCTGTTTAGTTACCTGTCCTCTCCCCATCTTAGATCAGCCTTCCCTCCCCCAGCCATCCCATTCATTGGGTTTTTTTGCATAGGAGTGTAGGTTGTGGTAACCTTAGATTAAACCAGTATAATTCAGAGAACAAGTGTGTTGCAGGGACCTTTCCAGTTGAGTCTTCACGGATGCTTCCTGTTTCGAGGAAGGCCTGAGCACAATATGTCTGCAAAACCAGTAGGCAAATGGAAGATGCGCATGGCTTGTGGCAGCAGCAGGGGCTGGGTGGGGGTAACATCCAGGTTCTACTTTCCTCTAATTAACAATATCTTGGCAGGAATGTGATTTTAGTTCATTTACATTTTTTTTGATCCTGTGAAGTGGTATAGGAAAAATCTCACTTAATTGTCTCAGCTTCAGGGACAAGAATTTAGTGTCCCATATCTTCCCTATCTCTTCCTGTTTTGATTACCAATACCAGTTTGCATTTCTGGTAGGAAATCCCTGCAGTCTGCTTGCAGTGTGATGTATTTTTGGCTGTCTGGCTTCTGAAGCCCTCCCCACGTTGGGAGCATCTCCTGTAATATATCCTGTGATCTGAGTGTGTCTCCCACCCAAACGCATGTGCTAGAAACAAAATCCTCTCTGAGGCAGTGCTGGGGAGTGAGGCTTCCTGAAGGTGTGTGCACTGTGAAGAAGTCTTCATGAAGGAGCCTTTTTACCAGCAATAGGCACACCAGCTGTTGTAGGAATTTGGCCTGTCTTTCAGTTTCCTATGAAAACTTAAGGCAAAATGAGGCCTTTAGCAGATGTGTCTTGCCAAACCAAAGGTTTCCTGGGTACTAGCACTGAGGAATGAATTAACCTTCTAAGCTCTTTTCTTTATAAATTACCCAGTCTTACATATGTCTTTATGGTAACAGAGTATCTATAGTCCCAGCACTTAGGAGGTGAAGTCAGAAGGATCAAGAGTCCAAGGCTAGAAGCTGGGGATATGGCTCAGTCACTGAAGTATTCGCCATGCACAGATGAGGATCTGAACTTGGATTTCCAGCCCCCACTTAAAATGCCAGACATGGTGACGTGTTGTCTGTACCTCCAGTGCTGGAGTGATGAAGGCAGGTGGAGCCCTAGAGTTCACTGCTGAGTCAGCATAGCTGAATGATAAGCTCCAGATTCAGTGAACAACCCCTTGTCAAAAACTGAGGAAGATGTCTGCTGCTAACCTCTGGTCTCTGCATGCTTATGAATACATACACATGTGCACATATCTATGACAGACACACGAGAGAGAGCATGTGGGAGAGAGGGAAGAGTTCAGCTGCTCAGTGACAGCCTGGCCTAGCTGAGACTATCTTAAAACACACATGCACGCGCGCGCGCACACACACACAAAGGAAAGAGAAAGAAAAGGGAGAAAGACAACATGACCACACAAACACAAGACATACCTTCTACTACACAAACGGAAAAGACCAGACAGTTTCCGGGACTTCTTTGAAATAAGATGCGGGGATCTGATTCATGCTTGGCTGACCATGTGAACCCACTGTGCAGTCTGCTGTGAGCAACTTCCGACAGAAAGGGCAGGAGACAGATGTCCCTGGAAGTGGTGGCTATAGCAGCATCAAAACCTCTCTAGAATAAGGAATGTCATTGTGGTCAATGACACCCCGTGTCCACATGTCCAGGGGAGCCAGGCACTCTGCACGTCTCTGTGCAAAAACGGCAATAGATGTCTGTATGTGATGGCTGTGGCTCTTCGGGCTCTTGGGTCACCCTGTCACTCCACTCTCCTCCAAACTGTGTTCTGGCTTTGGTTTCCACCTCATTCCTGACAAATAGGTTATTCTGTGAATAAATTCCATTCGCGCCTAGTGAGCTTCAATTGTCTGAGACCAAGGACTCTGAACAGTTTGTGTTCTTTTCTATTATCTCATCAGTCCCTCTCAAATGTTCACCTGTAAAGGAGAGGGCCTGAAAGCCATACCTTGCCATCTGGACAGAATCCAGAAGACAGGAAGACAGGAGAATGGCCAGCTGCTTGTTCTTTGCATGATTGTTTTGCCACAGTTTCAAAAGCACACTTGAAAATGCCAACTGGAAGTAGCTTTCTCTGCCTCCCCTCAGACACAAGCATCTCCAAGTGGATCCCCCCCCCCCCGCCCCTCAGAGGACTGAGGACTCCCTGGGGAGATGTCAGCTAACAGCTGCTGTCTGGCCACTTTGGTCAAGTGAGACATCCTAACTCTTCAAGTGATCAGAACGGACCCCTGGAGCTTAATCCAGCCACAGCAATTGTCTACCTCAACACTCTCTCTAACATGAGGTTGCTCTCCTAGTGAGAGATCTGCTTGGGTCACCAATACAGATGGCTGAAAGGAGCAATGGCTCATGGGGTTCTTTGTTCCTCTCCTGTGCTTTCTAGGAGGAACAATGGCTAGTAAAGATGCTATCCTGGTAAAGATGTTATCCTGGTAAAATGCTATTCTGGTGTTGCTCAGGACCAAGGAGGGCCCTTGGAAGGAAGGAAGGTGGGTCTAGAGGAGGTCAGGCAGGTCAGTGAGGCAGGTTTGAGCCTATATGGGTTAAAGAGCCAGTTCTCCAATGATTACACGTCCTCAGAACGAGAACCTCCCCTGGTTACCTCCAGGCTCTACAGATAGTATTTGTTATTTCCATTGCTGTGATTTAAAACAAGGTGCCACCTGCATTTTGGATGGGACAGTTCATTGTGAAGGACTACCCCCTGAACAGCAAAAACATTTAATATCCTTGCAGCCACCTCATTTGATGACAGTAACTCAAGAAGCCCTAGTGACAACCAGTAAATTCCCAACCATTTCTCTGTGTCCCCAGGGATAGTTACCACCTCCGTCTGAAAGCTAGTGCATTGGGGCCTTTGAAGGAGACTTTATTCAAAGCAAATAGTGTGTGGAACACTTTGAGGTTTTGCTAACTATTAATTCTGAATCTTAATTGAGTCTGCTAGACTCTCTGAAATGGAAAACAAGATCCTGTCCTTAAACGGGTATTGAAAAAGTTAGGAATAAAATTCTCAGCATCGTGGCTTATTCCATGGATAGGTTCCCATGAGAAGACGAGAAGACACAAAATGGATGGCTTGGTAGTAGTTTGGTAGCAGGAAACACACAGTACCCCTATACTTTACAGTTTTATGGGGGTTCTGGTGAGGGCAGAGGGCCTAGGTGGGGAATGTAAGGTATGGCGGATTGCTGTTTTCTTACAAATGTTTGCCAAGGTCCCCTTGGTAATTGATGTCCAAAGACTTCAGGGCTGTGGACGTCTAATGACCAGCCAAGACTTAAAGGGAGTCATGTACAGGTTATGTAAGATGGCCAGCATCATCCACACTTCAACAAGGAAAATCCAGGAGAGTCAACTCTTTTGTACAGTCGAACATCTAAAATTTCCAAATACCCAGGGCAACATAGAAGGCTGGGTTTTGTGACAGTTCTATTCACAGATGGGGGAAACTACGCTAGACCAGCGTCCTCAGATATCTCACTCACTATGGGGTAAGCAGGAATGTGAGAAAAACATCGCACTTCGGGGCAGAGGAGACAGGACCAGCGCATTAAAGAGGCAGAAGGAGTGGGATCAGTTGCGCAAAGCCTTCGGAGAAGTGTTCCTAATGAGAGATACCTGTAGACAGGACTGGAGTACTGTCAGCTCCAGGGAAAGGAGCTCTGTGAGAAAGGTATTTGTCATACATCCAGAGCATGTTTTGGGTTGGGGCAGTGGAGAAGAGTGAGGGGTTTGGGGAAGAAAGCTTGGCTCTTGTTGTCACTTAAATTCGTATGCATTTCATTTGGCGCATGTCAGTGAGACCTTCATCACTATCAGCTGCTGATACTTGAGTGCATCTAAGACACCTTTCCCAGAAGTCATAAAACAGGTTTCTTCTCTCCTTTATTTACAGTCAGCCTGCCACTGACATCCTCATACAAAGCATTCTGCAGCAGATGCTGGCCAGGGCAGGTCAGACCCAACACTGTCATTCTCACTAGGGATGCTACCATCTGTGACCTAAATGAAGGAAGGCAGCTCAGGAGGTATAGAAGGAGATCGCTCCTTCCACATATGGTCTCCTTATGTCCATGTGTAACACAAAATAACAATAGGTCTAGGAAGTCTTGCTACTCAGTCGTTCTGATAGCCTGCTGGGTGAGTTGAATGCCATTTTAGTCTGTACCTAAAACTCAAACCATGCAACCTTGAGTGAAGCTGTTATAAGTTAAATATGTGTCCTCCCTAAATCCTTGTGTTGAAACCTATCACCAATGTGATTGTATCAGTAGGCAAAGCCTTTGGGAAGTGGTTATATGGTGAGGCTGCTGCCCTTGTGAATAGGATTAGTGTATTTTATTTTTGAAATCCGCATAGAAAGATTAGGGATATGGTTCAGTGGTTAAGAGTACTTTCTGTGCAGGCATGAGAGCATGATTCAATTGCACAATCACCATGTAAAAGGCCAGTTGTGGCTGCGTCTCCCTGTGACCTAGGATTGTGGAGGTCACTAGAGCTTTCTGGCCAATGGCCTAACTCCTGACTCAGTGAGCTATCTCACCAGAAGGGAATGGGGTTAAGAGTGATACAGCAAGTCACCGAACATGCTTCTCTGGCCTCTATGCCTGCACCTGCACACACCCGTGCACACCATATACACAGAGACACATACACACACATACACACTCACATAGACACACACACACACACACACACACACACACATGGCTTTAAACCTTCCATCTCTTCCATCAATTGAGAAACCAGAATGAAGATTTCCATGAATGCCAAAGTAAACAGCCTTTCCCAGGTGCTGAAGCTTTCAGTGTCTTGATCTTGGACTTTTCAGCATTCACAATTAAAAATAAATTTCTGACATTTTTGTTTGTTTGTTTGTTTGTTTTTGACACTCAGCGTATAGTTTTTCACAGTAGCAAGAGAAACTGACAAGGCAAAGTAAGTCCACAATACAGCAGCTTGAGTTACGAGGCCTCCCAGGAGCTGGCAACAAAAGCGATCCAGGTCCTAGGACCCTGCTCTACGTCATTAGACAATTCCTGGGCTACCTCCTTCCACTGAGAGGCCCTCCACATCTTCCAGATAAAAAACTTGGAATGCTAAAATTATAAAACTTTGCTTACAGCTTTGTATGCAGTTGGAGATGACAGACAGGGCCAAGTCCAATCCCAAGTACGTTCATCCCATGGGGAAGGGAAGTGTCTCTGGAGAAGGCTGGAAGACAAAGACAGCCCATGGGTGCAACCTTTTTGTGTCTCCAGGGAGGCCCCGGGAAGCTCTTCTTTCCTAATTATCCTTAGATAATGAATGAACACAATGGCAAATGTTATTAGAATAATTTATTGTTCATCAAAAACAAGGGATGTTGAGAGTAATTCCCTATTAGCATTCACAAGTCCCCTTGCTCAAGGCGCATCCTCCACCTTGGGCTCCCAGTGCTCCCATTTAGGGAGAGGGAACCCATTTGTGGCACCAGCCCACAGTCAGCATGCTATTAGGGAAGAGGAGTTATTGGCGGTGTAATTAACTATGTAATTAACTCAGATCTCCTAATGCAATCAGCATCTAATCTAATAGGAAGGTGTAATTAAATTGCGTCCTTAATCCCTGGGAAAATCTCTGGATTTGGGTGTGAGAATCAACCTGGCAGGGTGCCCCAGGTCTCCATTATCTTCAATTAGACAATTAATTGATATTCAAGTTACCTTTCTCATTCAAACCTAATTGAATTTCTCCTACTCCCCATGAGGTGTAATGAGTTTATCAAGATGCTTCTCTCCATTCACAGCCCGAAGAACCCACAGAGAAGTGGTCATCACCTGTCTTCCTTTGCCACTTACCGGAATATTAGAAGTAGCCAGTAGTCCCTTTAAGAGACTGATTGGCATTTCACTTTCTCCTTGGTGCCTTTGTATCTACACAGTGGAACAGACTACAGAGCAGGTCTGTTTGTGACTGACGGGTTTTCCCTCCTCACTGCCTCAGAGTCAGACAGTAGCTGCCAATATCTCCATTGTGCTTTTCGGCCCCTCTGATTCAGCAGTAGTCTCTGAATCCTGGTTCCGTCCCTGTGGACCTGCCTACCTCAAACCACCTCGCAAGAGCTTCCCCATGTCTTCACACCTGCCTCCTTCCTCAGAACTAGACTTTGGAGAGCTAAGGACTCGATCTGACCTGTGTGATTTTTGCCAATCGCCTTTGCTCTGCAAAATCAAAGCTCACTCCGGCAACCCTAATAAACTACCTACGCTTCCACTGGGGTCCCGGGTGAAGCTGGAGCTAAAGCTGAGGGGACAGGGAGGCAGGCAAGGGACACAGGGGAGAAGAATGTGGACACCCAGGAAGCAGTAGACAAGAAGTAATGAGAAACAAAGAGACAGGACATGAGAGGGGAGAGAGAAGAATGGATGGGACCAGACTGGGAAATAGAAATGAGAGAGAAAAATAAAAGAAGAAGAAGAAGCCAGTCTAGACGGAGCAGGGAGCTAAAAGGAGCTAATAATGTAATTGAGCTATCCTCAAGGACTCCATGCCAGCCAGGGCAAGCAGGCACCAGGGAGCACCAGCTTTTGGGGAAAGATCTTGTGAACGGCAGAAATAGCAAAGCAGCCCTGGCTGAAATAAGCTGGACCGCACTGCACACCTGATAGGTTAATCTGAAATGAGAATCTCAGAGGAGGTGCTGCAGTGATCAGGGGAGCTGCTTTTAAATTTCTTCTATTTCTACTTCTCTTTTTAATAAATAAAAATGCAACTTTCCTCTCTGCCGTCAGAAGTTTAAGGAAAAGATCCATTCCGGGTCATCTCTAGCCATTATCTCCTGTGGTAGTCAGCTTCAATAAGGTCTGTTCTGAGAACTGCCTTCCCTGCGACAGCAGCAGGGTGTGTTGGACCCACAGAGCTCCGTGTGGAGAACACACCGGACATTGCTTGTCTGGGCTGAAAGGAACTTCTGTTCTTCAGAGGGAGAGGGGAGGAGAAAAGTGATAGGCCCTGACCTGAGCCTGACAGGCCCAATGTTAGGCGAGCTGGGTGGGACAAAGGGGATGTGGACCCAGAAAGAGACTGATCAAGATCACTGAAGTGAGGCTGGAAGGAGCTTGGTCAAACTCTGTCGTAGCACCGCCAGCTAGCTGGATGAGAATAGAGACAGAGATCTGACATCATGTATCTAGGAGAGAGATTGGCAATTTGGGGTATCAGGGATATCTCCCACTTGCCTCTTGTGCTGTGGATAATGCCTGTAACACTTGTACTTTGAAAAATTTGATGATCTTTTTCTTGGACTCCATTAAAATAACTGCATTCTTGCCAGAGATTTCTAAGTCTTGGGTCACTGAGGTGTTTGCAGTCTTCAGCAAAAGCAGTGTCGTTCTCCCTGTACCAGAATTAGGGTGCAGAAACTCTTCTATTCTTGTCTGAGCAGTGGAACAAACAAACCACAAGGACTACAAAGAGCTAGGCTAACTAGGCGCTTTTTGTTTGGCTATCCTACAATTAGCGTCAAATAAGAAGGCTCCCTTTGTTCCGTTGGACCCATGCAGAAGTTGAGAACCAAAGGGGTTGGAGTTGACTGGGCCAAAGCCAGAGAAAGGTAGAACTGACTTTCCTTAGTTCCCAGCCAGACTACAGAGGGGGCGCTAATCCCACCTCACCCCGTACCCCACCAAGAACAGCATTAAGAGGAAAGCTCCCCACTGTCCACTTCTGACTCAGCCTCGAGTGACTGTGACTGGGGGTCCTGGGAGGGGCCTCTCTGTTTCATAAATTCGAAAGTCCTTTCCTAGACAGTGATTCACAAGACAGCTCTAACTTCAATCCCTTTGCAGTAGCGATGCATTCAATAGGTGGAAATGGGGTAAACAGGGAAAACCTGCCTGGGCCCCACACTGACTTTAACATTTTTCCTTCATTAAGAAGTTGGGAGACCTTAGGCAAGTCTTTGAACCCCTGAGAGTGTCTAGCTTCCAAAGCTATAAAACACAGACTTATATGTGTTTTGCCCCACCCTGAAGAATCATTCTAAGTCTCAAGCGCAATGCCCAGGACAATGCGTTTGAATACACAGCCGCCTTTCACTTTGCATCGCCAGGTGCATTCATACTCCTTAGGCTTAAAGACTCAAACTCAAGACGAGATGCCGCCAGCAACCCAGAGGAAGGACTAACTCCGTCTTGGCTGCCTCTGTTAACAGTTTCCCCTAAAGGATAGCCATTTGTTTGCTTTAAGCAAAAGATTGGGTCTCGGTAAAGATATTCATGGCTTTCCGGACATGAAAATGTGCTGTGGATGTCACAAGTTAGTTTGAATTTCACTCCAGGGAGCTCAGCTCAGTAAACACTTTCATGTGTAAGCAGCGCCCTTAATCAAGCCAGTGAATCTTAACCTAACCTTCACAGTAAACGTATAAATAGAGCCCTGATTAAATAATTGTTATTTTCTTGCTGAGAATCTCAGTTGGAATCCTGCCTTTAGTGTAATATGTTATGCAAATGTTACATACGGCATGTATGCAGCTCCTCAGCAGCTGGCTAACTGGGGCTTTGATCATACCAGCACAGAGCTGGGAATCAAAGACTAGGGTTCCATCTTTGTTCTTCCAGTGAGTAGCGGTGTGACCTTGAGAAAGTCAATCTCCCAGAGCCTCTACGTCCTCATCTTGCATAAAACGGCTTGAAGATCAATACCTTGTAGTGGGCTAGTGTCCCTCCCCCAACCATGGAGCCCATGTTTTCAAAAAAAAAGGCTACTAATCTGCATGTATTACATGATAATTAATTCATCTCCCTGAGTCTAAAAATCAAAGGCATTTATAAACGGTAGCCAGAGATTCTGATAAGGCTTGATATAATTGGAGTGAGCACATGGAGCTGAGATAATTTCAACCAAAGGAAAAGATGTGCGACACTTCAGTTTGTTGTGTGGCCTCACAAAGAACAGACGGAAGGAATGCATTGGGCAGTTTTGCAGCTGTGACCATTGCCCAGACACCATCACCACCTGTTCCTAATTCCCGAGGCATACATGTTGAGAGGTGTCCAGAGTGTTCCCCTAAAGTCCAAGTTGGTCACTTAAAGCTCTTGTGTGTCTCTGAGGTTAGCATCCATTCATCCTGGGAATTCAGGGACCCGTGACACCTGAAATCCTCCCTGCCCTTGTGAGGTTTGCACCCTTACTTGAAGAACAGATGACAAGAGGTGGATTTAAAGTACTTTAACAGCTGTTGGTAGGGTGCCTTGAAGTGGTTGAGTGGTGAAATAAGTCCACCGAGATCCTTACAGGCCACCCCAAAGCCTTCACTCTGAGCAGGGTATAGGCACAGTAAAAATTTTAGAGTTTGGGTGTAATGAGCTAACATGCTTTGACCTGAGTTTCAAAAAGGTCAAGTGTTTACAAAAACTGAAAATCCCTAAAAGGAGTGAGTTTGGAGGCTGGGAGAATAGTCCAGGAAGCTGCTGCAGTGGACTAGTATACCCAGGACAGTGGCTTACACCAAGGCAGGATTGCGGGAGTGGGGAAAAGCATTGATTTCTGAGTAGTGGGTTCTCTGAACTTGGTGATGGACTAGCTAGGGAAGGAAAAAAAAACACATTTTGGAACCCATGTGTACTCCCTGTCCTATGAGATGACAATGACATTGATGGATATGTGATAGAGAACTTTGTAGAAAGTTCCATGACTTACCAGTGTGTAGACATTTTCCTGATCTTTAGGGAACCCGTTAAAAATAGTCTGTGATGAAGACAAGCAAATGCAAACTCTGCGAAGAATGTCATGAGAAGTTGTGTCTCACTTTGCAAGCACTGGCTTATGCTCTTGGTAGCACAGTGGAATATGGAAGCCAGTGCTGTAAGCCCCATCCCCCGCCCCACCAGCCAGACTATTTAAAGTGTTGGGTTTTATTTTCCATCTTCACACTTCCATTTTCATTCCCTCCTTGAATGCCTTGGATTCCATACCTCCTAAATGGGCACAGAAAGTGAATTGACTCTGGCAACCTTCTGCTGGTGAAACCATACTTGGGAAAACTAAGCCCCTTGTTTATAAGGAAAACAATAGTTCTTGGCTCCCCCACTGAACACAGAGAAGATACTGATCCAACTATCAAATATACATTTCAGCCACCATAAAGTTCTTTCTGAACCATGGCAGGATGTCAATCAAGAAACGATTAGACCACACCTAATCTTCGCAGAGACAATTCTACAGAACCCTGGGCGTATTCAAATACTACTAACAGGTGTTAGCTGAAAAATATTGTATAATGTACGTTCAAGTTTGAGAGAAGCTAGGCATAACAGGGATCATTAGTTTTCTTTCTGAGTCTTTGGTGTTCCTAGTAAGGATAGTTGAACATGCAGAATTTGCGAGGTATTTGGAGACGTGGAGCTCTATTTCATTCACCCAAATAATAATTCACCCTGGGAAATGCACATCTGTGCTCAAGAACAATATTAGGACTAAAAAAGTATAATGATCATTAGAAGAAGGAACATTTGCTATCTGGGATGAATGGTTGGCAGCTCTTGCCTGGAGGTAGATGAACAGACAAGACAATATTACCAGCGAGTAGTTTTATGTTTCTGTTCCCTTAGATTAAATTCAACAGACTTTGGAGCTACAGTGACAGGACAGAACCAAGATCTGGCTTAGATTTTATATGAGCTCTTTTTCTCTTGCTGGACCAAACTCTGACAAAAGCTACTTAAGGAAAGAAAGGTTCGTTTTGACTTAGAGCTCAAGGAGACAGTCCACCATAGCAGGGAATCCATGGCAGCAGGAACGCAAGGCAGGGGGTCACATGGCATCTGCTGCCTGGAAGCCAAGTGATGAAGGGGAGGAAGCTCTACCACACTTTTCTGTAGGCAATAAGTTCCTTGCCACAGTGAACTCCAACCACCAAATCATAGTTGCATCTATGCAGTTTTCTTAATAGAAACTGTAAGTTAGTGTGGCCACTGTGGGAATGTTCTGCTTGGGTATTTTGGTATGGTTGTCATAGGAAAACTTCAGAGCCATTCAAGATTTTGTAGAAAAAGAATGGAAAGATACATTAGAAGATATCTTCATTACATTTCTCTTGCTGTGAAGAGACACTATGACCAAGGCAACTCAGAAGAAAGCCATAAATAGGGGGTTAAAGTTTCAGAGGGCCAGTCCATAACCATCATGTCAGAGAGCAGGAAGGCATGAATGGCACTGGGGCAGTAACTGAGTAATTGAGAGCTTGCTTGCTGGGACAACTACAATGAGAGAGAGAGAGAGAGAGAGAGAGAGAGAGAGAGAGAGAGAGAGAGATAACTAATTGGAATGGGGTGGGCTTTTGAAATCTCAAAGCTCTCCCCCCTGATACACTTCCCTCAACAAGATTACACCTCCTAATTCTTTCCAAATAATTATACCAACTGGGATCAAGCATTCAACTATATGAGACTATGGGGACCATTCTTAGTCTAACCTCCACATAAGATGAATCAGGACAGTGAGGGCTCCAGGAGAGGTCATAATATGAGTTAATGTCTAGGCCACGCAGTTAATACTTGGGTGGAAAAATTAGGAATGGAGATTGCAGTGCACTGGGGATCGGGGCGTTGGTGACTTTTGAAAAAAAATATTCTTCCCATTCTACAGGTGAACAAGAATTGCAAACAACAGTGCAGGCAGCCTGTCTACACTGAGCCCAAAAATAGCAAATTTTGAGTAAGAAAGATAAGATGTCAGTTTTCGGTACTGCATCTCCTACTCATTACATTGGACAAGCTGTTAACCCCTCTGAACCCTACTTTATCTGCAAAACAGGATTAAAATGCATAGTTATCAATTGTAGCCAGAGGGAGATCACATCTCCAATAACCATTTGGTTCTCTGTGTAGAGCAAAGGACAGGCTGGAATTGGATAAAGCTGTGTGTGCTTCCAATCCATTATGCTCATCTCTCCCATATTTCCAGAGTAAATGTCACTACCATGAGGGACGGCCTGGAAGGATTAATGGATATAAATTCATATATAAGCTGACCGATAGTATGTACTTACTAAATGGGAGCTAATACAATTATACACCAGTACAATAACAAATGAACAAAGTGATCATAACAATATTTCTCATTTTTGAAGAATTACGAGGCACACCGAAATCATGCAAAACCATCTCATTTCCTCAACAGTCATGGGGTTTTCTGCTTACAGTTCTGTGTTACACGTACGGGCAAAATGAGGCTCAATCTTAACCTTCTGTTATGGTTTGATGAAGGGTCCCAGATAGGTTCACATATTTGAACACTTTGTGTTCAGATGTTGCTACTGTTTGGGGAGATTCTGGAATCCATAGGAGGTTGAGTATATCTGGAAAATGTAGGTCGTTGGAAAACAGGCCTCAGGGGCTGTAGCCTGGCTGGGGTCTAGCCTGATCTTTTTGCCTTTTGGGCCACTACAGTGTAAGTCAGCCACTGAATACTCCAGCAACTATGGATCTGCTTATTGATGTTCCTTTCTGCCTTGGATTGTGTCTTCTCAAACCACAAACCAAAGTAAACCTTTCTTTCCTTAGGTTGTTTCTTGGCAGGTATTCACTTGGTCTCACAGATGGGAAAAGTAACTACCAGGCCTTTCCTTCTGGGGTTAGCAGGAGTCCACAGTTTTTGGCAAGAAACTCTGCACGGGTCCTTGAGAGAAAGGAAAGCATAGCATGGATAGGAATGAGGGGGCATTTTGATGGAGGTCCTGGCAGAAGCAGAGCTCTGAAGATAACAGTGAGAGCCACAAGCGAAGAGAATGGGGGAGGACCCTGACTTGGCTAGAGAATAAGGAAGATAGCCAGGAGCTGTGAGCAGGAGACTTGTCCCAGGAAGAGTGCAGGTGCTGGGCTTGAGATCCCTGTCTCTACTTGACAAGCACTAGGAAGCCACTGCAGGTTCATGAACAGAGAAATATCTTAACGAAATGGATAGTTTATAAATGAGTAGAGGGAAGGAATTTCAGATAAAGTATTGGAGGATAAAGAGACTGGAACAAGACAGGCAGCTGAGAGAGATAATGCATTATTGGAAACCTAGGGTGAGGGACAGGACCAGGCCATTCAGCTGCCTGCAGATGAAACAAGGGAAACAGATGCCAGAATAGCAGGACAGGAGGCTCAGAGTAGTGACAAGCGTCCAGTACGAGGCAATGCCATGCACTCCACCAGGAAAGCCTACATCGAGAAGGCTTGGAGCTGTTCACGTTGGAGAATGCAATCTCAGTTTATGCAAATGTTTGATTTCCCCATCTCTTACAAAGGAAAGACTTATAATTTGCACAATAGGCTTATTAATATCTAGGGCCTGGGAAAACAAAAGTGATGTTTAAACTTCAGGCTTTTAAATCTTCCAATTTATACCGCTCTGTGCCTCGCTAAATTCACCACACTCACGACCGTTTGATGTTCAGCAAGCTCTCTCCACACTCCCTTCCTCTTGATAAAACATTAAATCAGTGGGTTCCCCAACCTACCCCTCCCTTTTGCTCTCTAAAGATGAGTATTTCTGGTAACTGAAATTCTGTTTAAATATGTAGAGTTCTGAAGGGAGCCACGGCTGCAGTAGTGATATTTCAAATCATTAGACGTTGTGACTTTAGGCTGTAAAATAGACACCTATTAAAGTACATAATTCAGAATGCTGTAACACATGGGAAAGGGGCAAAGACAGACAGGGAAAGATTCACTGAAGACTGAGGCCAGGCTTGATGTGGCTCTACTGTGTGATAGGCCATTCAGGTCCCTTTGAAATAAAATGCAAAGACACCAAGAAGATGAATCTATCACTATATTTTTTTCTCTGTTATAAATATATAAATATTGTAATAAACCCTGTGCTGGTATTGTTGTGTGTATGTGTGTAAAACATATACAGGGATTAATATGACATGGTTTCTTCCTTTGAGGAACAAATTCCTAGTTGAGTGTTTGCTGTGGGATAATGCTCTTGTACACTGTAAAGATTTGTCACTCATATTGGTTTAATAAAACATTAATTGGCCAGTAGCCGGGCAGGAAGTATAGGCAAGGCAACCAGACTAGGAGAATTTTGGGAAGTAGAAAGACAGAGAGTCAGTCACCAGCTGGATGCAGAGGAAGCAAGATGAGAATGCCTTACGGAGAGGTACCAAGCCACATGGCTAAACATAGACAAAAATTATGGGTGAATTTAAGTCGTAAGAGCTAGTTAGTCTTAAGCCTGAGCAATAGAACAAACAGTTTATAATTAATATAAACCTCTGTGTGTTTATTTAGGACTGAAAGGATGAGGGACTGAGTAGGCCAGAAACTTCTGTCTGCAAGTGTTTCTTCAACTTTTCTTCTATTCTGTTTCTGTGCTCCAATTCTAGAACCATCTTAAACTTGGTACCATTAATTGTCTTCCCACCATAACATGTTCAGCCCTTGGGCATTATCTCTATTGACTTACATTAATTAACAATAAAAAAGTGCTTTATTTTTCCTCTCTCAAATCAGTCCTTCCCTCCTCAAGAGGTATTGTTCCTATTGAAGACAAATTCTGCCCTTGGAGCAGAAATAAAGAGGCATTTGTATCACTTTCTGCATTGGAGATAAACACAGAAACACAAGGAAATGCAGAGGATGTCTAGAGGAATCAAAAACCATGTTCCCATCCTGTCTCAGAACCCGTGAACATTACACATTTGCCATCTTTACCAAATGCCTAAAACAAAGCTAAATTCCATTTGTACATTTCTTTAAATTAAAAATCAAAAGATGAGGGCATCCTGGACTGTCCTGACAGATTTAATGACAAATGTCCTTATGAGAGATGCTGGAGAGACTACCGTGAGAAGACACAGGTAAATATGGAATCAATGCGGTCTTGGACCAAGGAGTGTTTGGAGCCACAAGGAGGTAAGAAAGGTTCTCCTCCTGGAAGGGAGCTTGATCCTACTGACACTTTGATTTCAGACTTCTGTCCCATAGAATTACAAGAGAATACATTTCTGTCATCTAAGCCACTGAGTTTGTGATAATTCATTATAGCAGCTCTGGGCAATGACCAAAGTGTAGAAAGGCAGCTCAGCCTCTTGGAGTGAGGACAACATTGTGGGAGATGATGCAACTGTGTCTCTACAGAATGAACTTTGGCAGGCAGAGACAAAGATGTGTGTAGTTTAAAGAGTAGCACTCAGATACAGGTAAGGCGTAGGGATAGAAGTGTCCCTGAGCATCTCAGTAGTATTGTGGGTCCTAAGCTAGCCTTGTTTACTCCAGTCTTTCCTATAGGATCCCTACTCCAACTTGTGTCAGAGTCTAACAGTAGCCTTGATCAGGGTTTTTGGGGGGCACAGATAAAGACCTAACATTCCAAGCCACACAAAACAGAAGAGTAAAGCAGTCCTATCATTCCCTTGGCCAAGAGATCACCCATCAGGAAGGTGGGTTCACCTTAAACCACACTAAAGACATAGGAAAAATAATTCCCTTAATGAAATAATATACTTTTTCTTCCTTGCATTAACATCCCCTATCATATTGTAAGTCAGCCTACTTCTCAGAATTACTCAGAAAAGCAAAACTTTGCTTTTCTTCATTTATTCTGTTCTAATCATGCTTTCTCTAATACTTTGGGATTCCTTACTTGTCTTCTGAAACTCCCCTCCACCTCCTTTTCTGCCATGAACTCACTTGTCTGCCATATGGCTGACCTCATGGCTACCTCAAATGGCGTGGCTTTCTCCTTTCCATCTTCTCTGTTTTCCTCTCCCAGACAGTTGTTAAGATTTATAACTTGCTTATTTGGGGATTTTTCTTTTAAACTCTCATAAAACTTTCCTCAAGCCTCCTTTTGACTCCATTCTTAAGTTATTTCATTAATGAGACTGAGAACCCTAAGGGGGACCCACGTTTCCCTAGTAACAAGAGTAGGCTAATCTAAAGTATGAATCTAATCCCATCAATCATCTTCACCCCTCACACAGTTTTAGTGATTTCCCACAATTCATAAAGTACAGGTTCCTTGGGCAAACATTTAGATGCTTCTAGAGTCTTTGCCCATCCTACTCAAGGCAAGCAGACTGCTGAGGTGTTCCCAGGGATCCCTGGGAACATAGTCTGTGTAGTCTTTTTAATTTGACTATGAATAGGGCTGAGTAATAGTCTATGAATATATAGAACATAGCAAAAATGATGGGAGATTACATGTGAGACGGGAAAAGGCTTCCATCCCGCAGGCGTTTCTTTCTTACTTTCTCATTGCTCCCTCTAATAGAGACAGGTATCGTTTTAGAAGCCGCTCTGTGAAGAGATCTTTGTGGCAGGGAACTGAGGAAGACTGCAAGCCAATGCTTAGTGGGAAAGGGAACCCTGCCCCACATCACACAGCTGAGCCCCAGAGCAGGTCACTCCACAGTGGATCCTGGAAATGACAACGGCCCTGGCTGAGGCCTTGACAGCAGTTTTGTAAGACCTAAGGACGGGAGGCAGAGGCATCAGCCATGGTAGACCAGTTCTCCTGATCACAGAAGCTTGAAGTAATGACAATTTTATCTTACAAGGCAAATTTTGAGGTGGCTTCTTATGGAGGAATTAATAACTAATTCAGTAATTTTCAATTCCACATCTCAGCCACTTCTACTTCGACACCTTTTTTCTTCACACTGAACTAGCTTGTCTTGAACACACACTAACACACACCCCTGTTGGGCTGTTGTGTGCAACACTCCTTTTGTTCCAAATGCCATCTTTTTCTTTCATGCCTGATAACAATGTGCACTTTGTACATGAATCCATCTGTAATACTACTGCTGTTTAAATGCCTGCCCCAATGCTTGCTTTCTTCTGCCAGTTAGACAGTCCACTTCATGCTCCGCAGCAGTCCACATACATTTGGCTTAGAGCTCCTTGTTGGGTGTGCTACTGTTTACTGACGAAGGTGCTCCTTTGTCTAACTCTTAGCTCTCCTCATACAGAGAGAAGTTCCTGAGTAGATAGAGCGCTGTCCTCATCTTCTACCTCTAATACCTCACAAAGTGATCTGGACATACCCACAGATTCTATATATTTTTATTCTATATTTTAAATATTTTTATTCCATATCTTTTTCATTAAATAGCTTTAACATAGCCATTGAGGAATTACGCCCTTGAATTATTTGTGCCACATGTAAAGCGGCAGCAACAATAGTAAAATTAATAATATGGTGCAGTAATAGTAATAGGAAAATAATAATATGATGATAATAAAAATGTGATAATGATACACTAATGAGGTGTTATTATTGGGACTAGAGCTTCTGTGAGCCAGACGCTGAAGCGAAAGTGTTTGTATATACTACCTGTAAACCTCATGCTGTCTCATAGGGTCAGGAAATTGTACCCATTTCACATAGACGTGGCGGGGGTGGAAGTAAGTTGTTTAAAGTCTCAGAACTTACAATGAAGATGGAGAGAATCCTAGATCTGTTCAGTTCTTTTTCCACAGCAAACTTTAAATAAAGGTCCCCAAGAATAAATGTGGAGGATGACTAAATAGCAGTCACTTTTGAATGGGGCTGATTTCTTCAGAAATTATTCCTTCAGAGACTATCACGTAAACATCCTCCATGTACTGCTGTGGGGTGGTGTGTGTGTGTGTGTGTGTGTGTGCATGTGCATGTATGTGTGTGAGTGCCTGTATGTGCACAGATGTGTGGATGTATATTCATGTGTATATGTGAATGTCTGTAAGCGTGTATATGTGTGTATGTGTGTGTGAATGTCTATTTGTCTGTGTGTATGTGTATATGTGTGTGCATATGTGTATGTATGTCTCTGTGTGTGCATGTGTGTGTATGTCTGTCTGTGTGTGTGTGTATGTGTGGCTCTGTGTGTGTTTGTGTTTCTAAAAGTGTTACTTTCCCCAAGTAAAAGAGAAAAGGATGAATCAAGAAAAGATGATTAATACCCATGTGATAGGGAAAGCCACATGACAAGCCCAACTTCTGTGAAGAAAATGCTCTCTCAGGGCCTGAAGTTGAGCAACAGATCCAATTAGCTGGTTGATATATGAATATATGCAGGTTTGGGCACTACTAGAATGGGTTGCACTTGGCCTTGAGAATTCTGATGAGCCTTTAAAATTCAGTGGACACTACACTAGAATTAATCTAAGTGAATCTTGCTGTACAATGGAAGTGTGGCTCTTTCCTCCTCTAACAGACCCACTAAGCGTCGCTCCTGCCCCTATTCTCATTTCCAATAGTCAACCGTTTACCACCTTGGGGAAAGCCTTCCTCTATGACTGTCTACTACTTAGGTTCTGCACAGCATCTACCCAGGGAAATGAGTAAATTTAGGCTCCCTCAAGAGAGGGAACTTTTATTTTAGTAAATTAAAAAATTTGTGACATCAGACTCAGGTCCACCAATTAGATCTCTCAAGCCAGGCCATCAAATACAGGGCCATAAGAAAGAGGGATGTTTTCTCCCTCTGTGTGGCATGGTACCATTGCATATTAATATTAAAATGATATTTCAAATTAGCAAGCAGGATGGAGGAAGCAGTTTTGCCATTCACCTGTAAACCTGTGTTCTTTTACAAAACCATCCCTTATCTCTCTCCCTTCCTTCCAGGAGTTGTGCAATTGAAAAGCAGAGTTCTAGGGGCTGAGTACACATGGAGAATTAGCATATCAAACACATCCAATAAGCTGAATGGAAATTAGAAGAATCCCAACTCTGACATCTATTGGCTGCACTTAATTGAGGTTAATGTGGTCCAGTCCTTCCTGGTTTAAACAAAGATAAGGAAATGCATATCTTCTCGTGCCTATCCCTTGGGTCCATAAGGCATGTCTCTTCTATGGTGAAAATAAAAGCAATATAAAGAAAAGGAGAGAAAAATAAAAGAAAGGAAGGAAAGAAAAGATCCCAAACACGTTAGTGAGATATATATGTATATTCGCTGATATATAACTTAATAAAAGTTTATGGACCCAGGATAAGGAAGCCACTCTGAACAGATACACTGGGACTGAAATATGGTCCAATTAAGTCTGTAACAGGGTGAGCTTTACTTTGAACATTCTCCAAGTCGAAATGAAAGCTCTGCAGAACAGATAAATCAGACAACATAAAATAAAAAACGCTGATCTGGCACAGCTCCCAAAAGAAGCTAGGGGGAGGTAGGTAGACTGAAGAGACTAGTCAGGGCTGTATGGGGAGGTGTGGAAAAGGAGGGTGGGAAGGGATTCAGCCAGCCCTTTCCATTGGATACTCAAACAGTTGCAGCTCCTGTGACTGTAAATAAACCGTAGATATTTAAGCCATTGCAATTAATGCCTTCTGTGACAGCTATTTATCTATTGAAGGGACGGCAAGGCTTGTCTGCTGCAATTAAGCTGTTTGCTAGTAGTGCCTTCAAATATGCGGTGCCTTTAGCCAAACAGTCATTTGTAGTTTATGGGCATGTTTCTTACTGAAGGAGGGATTTGATAGGAAAATGTGCTGAGCCCCTCTGTACCCTAGACACATACATATACACTACACTACACACACACACAAACACAAACACCGCACACATACACACACACACTACACACACACACGTACACACACACACACACAGAGAGAGAGAGAGAGAGAGAGAGAGAGAGAGAGCGCCAGATATCAGCGCACAATTCAGCCTCAGCTCCCGCAGTGAGCCTTTCTAGTCTTGTTGACTTTTAAGAAAATACAAGCATTCTTTTTGAATTCGTGACAGGAGCTGAGCAACATAGAGTGTGGGTCTTGGTTGGGGACCCTCAGGCCCAGGTTTGCATTTCTTCATTGTCTCTTTTTATCTCTGGGCTCAGGGTTAATTCAGGTCCTGGATGCCAACTAAAAACCACCTGGTACTGCAGAGATGTTTCAGGTAGTAACTGGAGCTTGCTGCACACACGTGAAGACCTGAGTTCACATCCTTAGTATTTGTGTAAAAAAGTTGGTGAGGAGCCAGAGGGATCCTCAGAGGTCACTGAGAGCTCCAGATTCAGCGAAAGATGCTATCTCAAAAATTCAGGATACCTGACTTTAACCTCTAGCTTTCTCTTACATATGTACACTTGTACACATGCATAAGTAAGCAGTGGGTTCAAACATGCACACATAGCACGCAACTTGAACATCCACTGTATCCAAATGCTGAGATGATCATGGTCCAATGGCAGAGGAAACCCAAGTATTGCCAGGCACATAGTAGGGTGTCAAGTTGTGATTTGTCTGATCAAGCTTCTTTCCGTGGTGAAGGGAAATCATAGCTGCTGTGCTTCAGCAAAGTTGTTTTGATTTTTACATCTTTCAGAATATATAGTGGCTTACTTTCTGGAAACACTGTTAAGTCTCTGTGAGACAGTATATTGGAAGCAGATGTCTTTTATTTTGCCCATAATAAGCAACCTTGGGCTGCTACCTCATCCCTTGAAGCCTCATTTCACTCTTCTGTAAAATGTCAGTAAGAATAGCAGTAATAGGACTGGGAAAAAAGTCAGAACAGGGCTTGTTGCACAGGTATGAGTACCTGAGTTTGCATCCCCAGCACCAAGGTAAACCTGAACATGTTTGTAAACCCAGTGTTGGAGAAGAGGACAGCATTAGTGACAGGCAGGTCCCAAAAGCTTGTTAGCTACCCTAGCCAAACCGGCAAGTTCCAGGTTCAATGAGCGATGCTGTTTAAAAACAAGAAGTAGAAAATGACTGAGGAAGACATCCAAAGTTAACCTCGTACTTTCCCATACAAAAGTGTGTCCCTACACATAACATGGTTAGAGAGAGAGGAGAGGGGAGGGGGAAGAAAAGGGGAGAGATAGAGAGAGACAGAGAGACAGAGAAACAGAGAGACAGAGATGCAGAGAGAGAATAACATACTCCACCTAGGTTTGTTGTGACCGTCTAGTATGATCTTCAGTGCTGGAATCAGGCAGGTGAGTCTTCAACTATGGTCAGAAATACTATTTTCCTTTTGCAAAGAAAGTCTCAAAGCCTCACCCTCACGGAAGCTGAATATCCTTCCCTTCCCTAACTGTCAGATACCATAGAGCCAGTGAGAGCTCTCCTTGGCCTCTAACTGTTCCCCCCAAATTTCTCTTGCCTTCTGATAGAGCTGATATCTTCAAGGGGGAGAGGTCTGTCTGCTTCATTGGTGAGCCGTCTGGAGTCTGCTGAGTTATCTGGAGGTATCAGTAAACTTTACAGAAGTAAAAAATACTGTGTGGAGCAAATCAGAGGGGGTTGTTGTCCTGTGTAGATAATGGAAGTAACCTTTGTTTGGACCGGGTGCTGAGTGAGGGGCCTTTATCTCTCGGGTACCTGCTGATTTCTCCCTTTTTGCTTTCCCCCTGATATCTTTCTTCGGAAAGACAACTCTTGTCTTCTATACCCCTGGGGGACAGTCAAAGTCGTTGACACTTGGTGCCCTCTTCCAGAATTGTCTGTGGTATAGTCTGTACTTATCTATACTAGAAGGTTCTGCTCACCAATGACATCATCTTGCCTCCATGACAGGCAGAAAACTACCCTTGAAGTCTGGGGAAGGGTTTGTTCATTGGCAGTGAAACTGGATATCAGGGTCACATTGGATACAAGAATCTTTCTGTGGTCTACCTTTCTCCAAGGTTGGGTAGATGTCAAATCCAGTTTTGAAAAACCTGACTGGAAAATTAGAGGGACCGTGCTGCACAGCAAATCATCTGTGACTCTGTTATGCTAAGTTGGCCCTGCTACTTTTGAGTAGATCCAGGTAGAATTAACGTAGGAAGTGGTGCTATCTCAGGAATGTCTTCTTGTCCTGTGAAAGACTCAGAAGATGCAGCTAGGTCTTTCAGAATCTCAACTTGGAAAACACTGCCTCTTTTCATGTCCTACTCACGCTTGTGATTATGGCAGGTTGTATTGGAGCATCTGTCTTGGGGTACCAGACTCCACTTTTATGATGTGATTGACAGATACAGGAAAGGAAATGTCAAAAGTAGATCTCTACTTCCTTCCATTTCTACTGATAATACACAGTTCAATCAACGTTTTCAAGTTTTGCTAGGAGAGTCCCTGATGACATCCAAGGTCCATGGGAGTTGTTTGACATTATCCCCAAGTCCTGGTATTCTTTGGAAGGTGTGAATACCATCAGGAACTGGGCATAAGATGAGGAGAAGAATAGTCCATGAGGGGAAGAAACTTGTAATATAGAAAGTACGAAAAGCCCACATTGGCTTCTCTGGTTTATAACTTGTTTTAGGAACAGCCTTGAGAGTGAGGCTGTTACCACTCAAACAGTTGAAATTTTTCTTAGCATCTACTGGGTACTAAGTTATCTGATTTTGTTTTTAAAGTCTTCACAATAGGCAGTGCTCATCTTCATCACTGATCCACTGTCAAATAACATCTGTGAGGGTAGAAAAGTTGTGTTCATTGATATATCCCTAGCATCTAAAATTGTCTGTCTCTCTTTCATCAATATTTATTGAGTGAATAAGAATATTGCAAGTCCATTTTACTAATGAGCAGTTCAACTGAGTCCCATAAGTCTTTATTGATTATCCCAGGTGACATGACAGGCTAATAGCAGAGACAGGATTCAAAGAACATCTCTCCAGCTCTGAAGTCCGTGTTTATCCATAGGCATTTGTTCATGATCTTGCTTCTGCATGTACCCACCATGCAGGGGCTGGGGCTCTATATGCCTACCCTGCAGATCCAGCTTAGTGAAGGGATGGGGCTCAAGACTGGCACTTGGGGGGCTCTGAGGTGTTTTTCTCAGAGATGCAACCTGAATGTGAAATATGCTCCCATGGACTTATACATTTTCACACTGAGACCCACTTGGTGCTGCTGATTTGGAAGGTTGTAGAACATCTACGATGTAGGACCAAGCTTGAGGAAGCATGTCACTGAAGATGGGGACAGGCATTGAGGTTTATAAGCAGATCCTTGCTCTGGCCAAGGTCTGTCTTCTTAACTGCTGACTCCATGTTATTGATGTGGGATTCCCCTCTGTATGCTATGAATATGTTTTATTACCATTGGTTAATAAGGAAGCTTCTTTGGCCTATGGCAGGGCAGAATATAGCCAGGCTGGAAGAGGGGAGAGAGAGAGAGAGAGAGAGAGAGAGAGAGAGAGAGAGAGAGAGAGAGAAGGCAGAGTCAAGGCAAAGAAGAAAGATACCAGAACCTTACCCAGTAAGCCACATCCTTGCAGCAATACACAGATTGGTAGAAATGGGTTAATTTGAGATATAAGAGTTATCTATGTAGAACTATGCCTAAGCTATTGACCAAGCACTGTTGTAATTAATATAGTTTCTGTGTGATTATTTGTGTCCAGGCAGCTGAGAAATGAACAAGCAGTCTGTCTATATATTATCAGCTACTTCATATTCTGGCTACTTGGTATAAAGCAGCATATCCCATTAAACTATGAGCCCTCCCAATGTTTTTCTTCTTTTAAGTTGTTCTGCTACATATTTTGTCACAGAAGCAAGAATAGTCACCAACACAGGTATGTGTCACATATTTCTGGACTGTAATTTTCTACTCTATCTGGTGTGGGATTGCAACGGCTTCCCCATCAGCTTCACAGAGAAACAATGAGGTGAAATCAGCTAGTGAAGAAGCTAGGAAGTCACAGACACATGCGAAGGGAAACTGTTCCCCACAAAGCAGCATCTCTAATAGAGTGTTCTCATTGTGGGAATCAGCCTAGCTGTTTCTGCTCCACTCTGCGCCTCCTTCCCTCTCCACTTCTCCCGGAAAAGGAGATTATTTTTAATTACATTCTTACACTGGATTAATGAGTCTGCAGAGTAAGTTAATGAGCAGGACACCGCACCAGGAGACAACAGATCTGATTACTTTCAGCGATTTTCTTGAAGCTTTCTCCTGTCTAGACCTTCACCCAAAAACCACGGCCGAGGAAGAGAGAGGCTGCCAGTGATTTCTGAGCTGCGGCATTTAGGATGCCTGGGACATGGCGACTTCAAAAAGCCTGCCAGGGAGGGGTGGACTCCTGCTCTTTCAGAGGAAGAGTTTCTTACTTTTAACCAACTGGTCCATGTCTCCCTTAGCAAGCACCCCATAAGAGAAAGAGACTTTCTTGCCTCTCTGGGTTCTTTGTTCTCACTACTATTTAGAACCCACCCCACAGAAAACTTTGCTGATGTTTAATTCTGCCTGAGCATCATCTTTGGTGGTCTTCCAGCACTCAATTCTTTGTCTGTATTTCCTTTCCTTCATCCATGTCTTCTCTTCTTGGTCACTGGAAATGGTGAAGGCAGGCACACAGCCTTCTCAAATCACATATGTATACCTGGACCTATTGCAGATACACTGAATCAGAGAAAGAATGACTGATTAATGCACCAGGGAATAAGTGAGGGACTTCCTGATTGAAGTCAAAGCCCCACACTGTGTCTATTGAATAGTTTTCCTTGTGGCTGTATGGCTCATTGTAGCTATCAGGAGAGATTAGATTTTTCAGCAGGAATATGTATGTATTCACACATTTCCAGTTGCTCATGCAACAGAAATGTTTTTATCACCCTTGTCATGGGTACATGATGATTAAACTATTTCAAATGGTAGCTCAGACCCAGCCTGACTAGAACTCCACCATGCTGCTGTTTACACCATCTTGGGCATCATCTAGATTTTCTGAGGAGATGTTGAGAAATACTAAAAACCTTCAAGAACATTTTCCTGTCTGACCTTGAAGTGGTAAAGAATCACTTTTTGTTGTCTAGAAATAAGTGTAAGGTACCACCACACTTCAAGAAGCCAGGCGTGGTGACACACATATTTAGTCCTAGCACTCATGAGGCAGAGACAGGAAGATCTCTGTGAGTTCAAGGCCAGCCTGGCCTACAAGAACTAGTCCCAGGACAGTCTCCAAAGCTACAGAGAAACTCTGTCTTGAAAAACAAACAAAACCCCCAAAAAACCCAAAAAAATGATAAAGAAGAGGAGGAGGGGGAAGAAGAAGAAGAAGAAGAAGAAGAAGAAGAAGAAGAAGAAGAAGAAGAAGAAGAAGAAGAAGAAGAAGAAGAAGAAGAAGAAGAAGAAGAAGAAACTAACTCCAAAATGGGACAAATACCAGGATTTTTCTGGAGTTTGTGAACAGTCTATTGGTTCTAAGTCCTTCATGTATGTCTAATCTGAAATCACTGCACCTGTGCCTTCCAGCTGCACAGAGCCAGATCATCCTCCAACTCTGTGATGGGCAATCTTGATTGTCATCATGATGGGATCTGGAAGCAACTAGCAACTAAGACACAAGTATCTGGATGACTGTGAGGATATTCCTAGAAGGTGCTAACTGAAGAGAGAAGAGCTTCCCCAGAAACACCCTCTGGCAGGTGGCCCAGATAGCGAATGGGTCAAGGAAACTTCAGTGCCATTGGTCTGCCTTTCTCAGCTTCTGGCTGGTGAGTGCTGCTGCTGCAGCTGCTGCTTCTGTTGTTGTTGCTGCTGCTACTGCTTCTGCTGCTGTTGCTGCTGCTTCTGCTGCTACTGCTGTTGTTGTGCTGCTGTTGCTAGCATTTTCCCCTGACATCACGATTAAGCATTTTCATTTTTTCAATGATGTTATGATCAGTGATAAACAAGAAACAATCCATTCCTTTAGCACCAGATGGGAACTGCAGTGGAGTCCAGGTCCACAGACTGAGGAGCTGCTGGGTTCTCAGCTCCTCCAACTTAAAGACAGTCATTGTTAAAATGCTAAGACCCTACCAGTTGGAAGCCATTCTATTAAATTCCCTTTATACTATATAAATATTTTACACATTCTGGACCACTGGATCCCAGACTAGTACAAGGACTGATGATGTGAAGCCTCTATTCTTCTATGCTTTTGTCTCTCTACCATCTTCCATTTGAGATGTTATGTGATAATGCCATCAAGCTGATGAAAGACATCATGACCTTACCCCCCACCCATATTAGTGTATTTAGTCTGCTGTAATAAAGCACCAGAGGCTGGGTGACAGGCAGATACTAAGGTTTATCCTTAGCAATTCTGAAGACTGATTTCTAAGATGATAGTACTGGAAAATTTGATTTCTGGTGAGGTCTCATGTTCCATCTCACAGAAATACCTTCTGAATCCTCACATTGTAGAAGGGCAAACACATTCCTTGGGTCCTATTTTATAAGGGCACTAATCCCATTCACGAATGTGTTGACTTCATTATCTAACTAGCTTCCATCTAGTACCACTGCTATCTGGAGAAGGTATTCCACATATAATTTGGAGGGGACACAGCCATACCCAACTTAAAGAAGGTACCTTTGCATGCTTGAATCTGAAAAACATTTTGTCTGACTTTGATAATTCCATAAACAAAGTAGCAGAGACTGTTTACTGGTGTGAGATTCATGATTTAAATTAACTCCCTAACTAGGCAAGCATCTTGATCTTTTTGGACCTTGTAGACATGCCCCAAAGGCTTATTCTCAGTCTGGACTTCTATTTCCTAATCTGTAATTTACAGCTCACTGCACGCTGGCTTCTGGCTGCATAGGTCATCCCAACCTCCAGCATCAGTGACGACAGGGAAGGACATTTCTGAATTCTCTACATCATCTCCACATTCTTCCTTTAGGGTACAAGCTGACTAATATCTTCTAAAGCAGCTCTACCCCACATTCTTAGCCTTTACTATCTTAAAAGTTAAGTATAATTGTGTGTGTGTGATTGTGTATCTATGTTTGTGTGTGTGTAGAAAGGCACACATGTGTACAGGTGCCTGCAAAAGTCAGAGGTATCTCTCCCTCTGGATGTGGAGTTATTGACAGTTGTGAGCCACCTGACTGTAGCAGAATTTCCTGCTGGCCTGGTGCCAGAGAGTTAGCAACTAGCACCAATCACCACTGGGTCACACCTGGCCTAGCTCTGGCGTTAGTAGCTATCTCTAATCTATCCTGTGTGTTATAGATATCTTTTGTCGCCTTATGTGATTTTGTCTGAGAGTTTCTCAAGGATATAAAGCTATGCCAAACTTGGCTGGGAGGGAACTCAGAAAGCCATAGTTACTCCCCACCCCCTTAATAGAGTCTTGGTACTTGGCATTGTGCTTTTGGAAGCTTCATTCAGGTTGTTTTGAGTGTATAAAAATTAACTGGCCTAATTGTAAATACAGAGAAAAATAAAAATGCCTTGGGCATAGGGAAAGCGCTTCGGCTCTCTGAGGCTGGAGACTCCTGCAGCCACCAAAGGCTAATTTCACTCTCAAGTGTCTCTGAATCTTCATTTCACAGACCCATTTGAGCCCACACCTGTGCCGTGACATCCGTGATACCCGACATGGTTTCTGACAATCAATATCAGGTCCTCTGAAACTTCAGGATGCTCTCATAACTGAGCCATCTGTATCCCTCAGTCCTTTGCTGTTTGTATGTGATTAACTCTCATGGGAGAAAATCTTTCTGTGAGAGCTATTCATGAAGATATCTATAGGAGTACATATGATCTGGACCTAATGTCTCACATCATTGGCTACATATACTGCCACGTGTATAGTATATACTGCCATGTGTATAGTATATCCTGCCACGTGTATAGTATATCTTGCCACGTGTATAGTAGAAACTGCCATGTATATAGTATATAGTGCCATGTAACATTCTCCATTTAGAACGTTAGTGCTCAAGTGCAGCTTTCTCTGGGTGGGGGTTGGGAAAACAATTATTTTTCGTCTGTAGCAGAACAAAGAGTAGTGCCTAGAATATGCAATAGAAATAGCTTCAATTCTGCATCAATAGCATTCTGGTTATCAAGCAGACGAAAGGGGCCCAAGAATGGTACAGGCCATGTGTACATAATGCAGATACCAAGGTTGAGGGGGCTATTTTTAGAATAGTCCAATAAATTATTATCTATTTGGCCTGGGAGAAAAGTCTAGAAAATCTGTTGTCTCAATCAGCAATGAAACTGTTTCTGTCCTTGGAGATTTTGGGTGAGCAGAATTTATGAAGTAATACACATTATTGGGTTCACAGTCTATTTTCAACTTTCACGGGGCCAAAGAATACATGACATGTTCATTGCTTCCCACCACAACTTCCAGATGTATTGAGGAAGGAAGTGAGCCAAAACAGTTCAAGTTCCAGTCTATGATGTCCTTAACTTTGTTCTGAAAGAAGCAAGGAGTGACTCTGGACGCAGTGAGTCTGGGAAGGGTAATGAGATAGAAGCCCAGAGAAATAACAGAAAGACAAAAGGGCTGCTTAGGAAGATGGCTGGAATCGAAGGAATGGGGTAGCAAGTGTGTGGAAGTACAAAGGGCTGGGAAATGATGGGTCATGTGTGAGTGTTACAGAAAGAGCAGAAGACTTTCAGGGAGGGATTCCTAGACAAGCTAAAATGATCATCACTCTGCCATTCACTGGACTTCTTAGGGTCTGTGTATCTCACACAGTGCTTGGAAGATGCGGAGGAACATCCTGCCTTCGTTTCTTCCTGTTAGGTCAGATAGATTGTCACTTTCTTGGCAAGAATGCAGTCATTGTGCATTGGATTGAACAGAACTCAACTGATTTGCAGTGAGACAGTGAGAGCTGGCAGCTAACAGGACTGTAAAGAAAGTGTTGGCCTGGATTCCTTATCATCAAGTTGAAATTGTCAGATTTTCCTCTGAAAGTCACAGTGAGCCTTTGATGATTGTGAGCAAGGGTGTAATGCTTTGAAAAGCATCCATGTTGAAAGAGTCAAGAGACACAGAAACTAGGTTTGGGCTTCCTGGAACTGCTCTGAAGCCTGGCTGGGGACACAATGCTTTCAAGTAATGTGTAAGTAGCTTTATCTATACAAAAACACAGTTTTGTTTCTTTTCCTGTAAACATGAAGTTCTCTCCAGCTCTGCTGGCACCTCCCCAGTTCCAATAGAGTTATGAGTACCAGAAAATATTTTTCCCTGAAGTATTTATTGCTCTATAATCCTCAGGAATGCCATAATCAATGGAAACTGATGCTCCATCGTGACATGGAGGACACTGTGAGGTGTGATGGACACAGTGACAGATTAGAGCCCATATCCTAGACTGACCAGTTGTTACCAAGCAGGAATACAACCCGGACAGTCATCAGATCTTTTAAAAAGGAAAGTAGAGACCCTAATTTCTCCATAACTTCCCAAGTCTTAAAATACTGACACAAATTCACGTAAGAGTCAAGTGAAACATATGTGCAACCCCTACTATTAGATTGTTTCTAAAACATTTTTAAAAACAGCTATAGAACCCAGATCCCAAGACTTGAATCCAGACTCTGAGATCAATGAACCTGATGGAGCCCATTAACCACTTTAAGTTTTACACCCCTAATTCAAAACAAATTGTAGCGAGCACACCTCACCTTGCCAGGTGGTGAGGAAAAAATGGGGTGATGCATTGGGGACCATTATCTTAACTCCAAGAACTACAAAAAGCTCTAGCTCTTTGAGTCTGAGCTAAGAAAAGACATAATGAAAGGACTTGTTATCCAATATAATTCTGTGATGGAACTGCAGGAAGGGAAAGTTTTCTGGGAAGCTGGATGTGGGGATAGTTGGGGAACTGATGCTCTGCTCCCAGTATTCAAAGAAATCTCCTGGTTCTCGAAAACACGCGGCACCTGGGCATGGCAATACATTTGATTGCAGTCGATTAGGGCACAGCCAACTGCGATCAATGACCCAGGCAAGGAAAGATGTCTTTGTAAAAGCGATAAGGACGATCTGTAAGTAAGCATTACCTCTCTCAGATGTGGCTTGAGTTCACAGACCTTTATGGGAGGGATATTCCGAATGTGGACTCAGACCAGTAGAAAACAACAGCTAAGTCAGGAAACAAGGATGTGAAAAACACAAACAGACCCTGATCTGTCACTGCCGGGGAGGCTCAACATCTGTCCCATCTGAGAAGCTCAGCTTCACTTCAGTCTCAGTTTGGTAAGTGTAGGGACATAGCCCCACCCATTGGGGGGCGTGTTCGCCTCGGGCTAATGTTTAGGGATAAATCTGATAAATCTGCCCGTGAGCCCAGCAGCCCTTTTCTTTTGCTCCGCTTTTCCAGTGCTCCGCGGGAACCTGTGGTCCTGTAAGTCTATTTCCTTATTAAAGCTGTATATATCTATATAATCTGTCTGCATTCATTTGCGCCACCACAGGTAAGCTCCAACTGAAGACCACCATTGTGCATTCAGTATTCGCCATCATTAGCTGACGTAGCCACCAGAAAGTACCCTGAAAAACAAACGAAAACCAAAAATCTCTGTTGAAGGATCTTGATTGAGCCCTTTCAAGAGATAGCCCTTGTCTAGTGTTTGCATTGGTACTACACGTTTCCCAGGGAAGCTAGTGATACCGATAAATCCTAGGGCCAAGGAAAGATGTAGAAGCTTCACTTTATATTTAGGTGTCTCTAGTTGTATGGATTCCTTCAAAGCAATAGAAAACTCACCAGAGGGCCACATTGATCCTGGTAGTGAAACCATCTTCTGGAAAGACAATTACAAAGAAAGCATGGTAGCTGACTATATAACGGGACCGACAGACTCAGTATACTTCAGGCCATGGAGAAAGGATGGTGAAACTGTACACATACTACTGCACTATAGAAAATCCTGGAAGACACAGATACCAGGATGTGTGCCTATTTGTCCAAGAACAGTGACTAGGGTGTCCATGTCTAACCACACCACTGACTTTTATAGCTCTTGCATTATCAAGGGGACAGGTGGGTGACAGAGAAATGCATATTTTTGTCTGTTAAATTTGGTGATGCAACTATAAAGTCTTGTTAGCAGTATGATGTTGCATGCATGTTTTGTAGAAGTAGTGTTCAAGAAAACCCTGAAACTTCACTATGCTATGAATTTTACAGGAAGCGGTATGTGGAAAGAGATCCAGTAAAATGTATCCTGTGTTATTATTAGACCTCAGAGTTGTGATCCATGGGAAAACTTAGGTTATACTTAATCTTTGTACCAAGTGGAGAATAGCGCTGCTTCACCACAGGAGATTTCTTGCATTAATTTTGTTCTATTGTTTAACAAGATTTATTGCATCACACAGTAAATTTCATGTGTGTTGGTGTTCATGTGTGTGAAGGCATGTGACCATGTGCCATTGTATATGTGCACCTATCAAAGGATAATCTCCAGTGTTCATCCTCCGCTTCTGCACTGTTTGAGATAAGCTCTCTCGTTCTCTCCTGCTGCATATGCCAGGCTACGTGGACAATGAGCTCCCTGGGATTCTCTTCTCTCTACCTCTCATCCTACTTTAGGAGTACTGGGATTGCAGAACTTTCCCCCTGCATCCAGATTTGCATGGACTCTATGGATCCATACATGCACGGTAAACACTTTCCCCACTGACCCATCTCTTCTGCCAGAAACTTGCATAAAAAATTTTAATGCTATGAGTTTTGACAGATATAGACATAAAAACACAATAATAAGAAATATATGGAACATTGCATAACCTCTTTAATTCTCCCGTGTCTCCTTATACTCATATGATTATCTTAATATAAACAGAAACAGCATTTGATAAAATTGAACAGATATTCATCATAATCACTCATTAGACTAACAGTGGAAGGAATCTTCCTTAATGTAATACTGTATAAACTGCAAAAAATATATAGCAACTTCATACTTCTGAGGTTTGCTGTATTTTTTTTTATAAAATATTTCCAAAATGTATTTTGGTAAGATATCTGAAACATCAACAAGGGTGCCAGCTGTCCTTGTGTCTATTCAACATTATTCTAGACATTTTTATCTAGCACACTAAGGGGGAAAAGAAGACAAAAAAGACTAGAAGAGACATACATTTACTATAGTTTCGGTATATGGAATAAATTATATAAAAAAGAAAAGAAAGTATAAAAACACTATTTAAATTAAAAGGATTCAGGACTCATGAAGACTGATGCACAAATCCATCATGTATAATCAATTTTATTTTCATATTATATCAACAATAATTTTATGAAAGTGTAAAAATTGAAAAAAACTGAAAAATATCTGCCAATCATACATTCAACTAAGGTCTTACACTCATAATAAAGGCCTCTAAAACAATAAACGAGGAGACTAGTAATCCAGTGAAAATTTACTAAAGAAAATTTAGGAATGGAAAAATGAGCAAGCATAATATTAAAGATTCCCCATCCCCAAGCAGATGAAAAGTAAAGACAAAAATGCCAATACAAACTTATTAGCATGATTAAAACTCAAAATTAAAAAAACAGTAAGTCATATCAAGCTAGGTGAGGTGATAGACGCCATGTGGAAAAGATGGCAGAGCACTTAGCAGATACCTCTCAAGCTAGGTAAATTTAGCATGTACCGCCTTACTCTACTCGCAAGTATTGAGTTAAAAGGAACACAAGAGTCTTTCCTTACAAACATCCGTACATAGACATTTACGACAGCTTCACTTATATAGCACCAAGAGTCAGAGAAAGAGCCTGAACATTAAGCAATGCATAAATGAATAAACAATTGTGGCATATCCATACCATAGAATATAGCTCATCAATAAAAAGGAATTTATATGCTATTGATATGCAAAATAGCCTAACAGTATAAATAATTTTAAATATTCCTGCTAAAATAGGCTGCTTGTTCAAAACCCATGTAATGAACAAACTTAAAAATGAAAATTGAGAAAACATTGAAGACAGGTGACAATGGAGCAATCTGATTGAATTATAAACAAAATACTGAGGAAAAGTGATTCAGATACAAAACAATGCATGATCCAGTGTTTTTTGTTTGTTTGTTTTCATTTTGTTTTGTTTTTTGTTTTTACAAGACAAGGTTTCTCTGTAGCTTTGGAGCCTGTCCTGGAACTAGCTCTTGTAGAGCAGGCTGGCCTCAAACTTACAGAGCTCCACCTGCCTCTGCCTCCCGAGTGCTGGGATTAAAGGCGTGCGCCACCACCGCCCGGCATGTTCCAGGTTTTTATAAATATAGAGTTAAAAAAAGAAAAGTGCTGCTCCTTAAGTGGGCAGCTGGCAGAACAGTGAGCACTTTAGTGAGAGGAACTGGTGGCCGGGAGGGGCTCTGATGGGTTTTCTAGATTTCTGGGGATGGTCTGTTTCTTGCAGAAGTTTTATGGCCACATTTTTATGTCAAAATTTCTACTTACAGTTTTAAACTTATACTTCACTGAAATGATTTATTTTAAAACTTCAAAAATACAATTAAAGGTCTGAGAGGTCTTTGTTAACTCAGCTGTGACTCGGATACACTTTTAAAAAAGAATTGTTTATTGACCTCTAATTTCTGTTTTTTTTTTAATTTTTGAGATTGTAATATAATTACTGCATTTGTTTCTTTTCTTTCCTCCCTTTAAGCCTTCCTATATATCCCTTCCTTTTCTTTTTCAAATCCATATTCTCCCTTTTCACTAATTATAAGTATATATGCATATAGGTAGATATTCCTAAATACAGCCTGATCAGTCTATATAATATTACTTGCATGTCTGTATTCAGTGCTGACTGGTCCTGGACAACAACCAATTGGTGTGCTCTATCTAGAGAAGACCCTCCCTCCTGTTCCCAGTTTTCCCCAGTTACCTATAGTTTTCTGAGTAGGACTGATGCTTCATGGGTTTTTCTGTGTTCAGACCATCATGGCTGTTGACGTATTTAAATGATGAACTCTAACCCGCTAATGCAGGACCATTATTATCATGGATTTACTCTTCATATTTTCATCTGGACTTTAAGATTACTGAGAGTAAAGACTGCACCTTTAATACATTTCTCTGTCTTGCACAGCAGTCCTGATTTTCTTATAATATTATATTCCTGTAAAGACATTTTCACTCTAGCTGTCCATTCTGAATTGTTTTGGGGGTAAACATGACGACCACATACATTTATACATCATGATACCATGTAACTAGTAGATAATGATATTGTCACGTATACCATTGAAACTCATTTCCTAACTCACAAATCAATTTACTAAATTGATAAATGAACAGTGCTTGTATTAGAATATCCTCAACACAATACCACACACAACGAATGGAAACAATGATGAAAATGTAAGAAACACACAGTCATGTGCTGTATAACAACGTCTTGGCCAATGATCTACCAATTTTGTGGCAGTGGTCCTGTAAAAGTCATTGTAGTAGCAGTCTCAATTTGTAAAAGTAAACTCTGTAATGTTTCTCCATCCAACAGTGAAAAGACTCAGTGGTCCATGTCTTCAAATGTAATCGTGTCTGTACTCGTGTCTCAGTACGGACTTCTGAAGTTTAGTTACTAGATGTCAGACTCAGCCCAGCAGAGTCCACAGTGGCTTAGACAGCTATTTTCTAAAGCTAGAGAATCTGACAATTATCTCTAGGGTCTAGATTATAGGTGACCCTTTAGCCACTTCTTCAAGGATTTAGAGACTGCAGTTGCCTCCTACAGTGGGGAAGGTTCACACTTTGTGGCCAGACAATTGATCTAATCAACCATCTGTACTTCCTAGTTGGGTGACCTTGGGCAAGTTATTTAACTCTGCTGAGTCCCAATTTCAGCTTTTGAAATGGAAATAATGGTTGTTATCTCACAGGATTAGTGTAAGATTAAATGAGATCACGAGCCTAAACAACCCAGGACAGGAAACACTGAGTATTAAGCACTGCAGAAATCACAGCTATTGCTATTTCAAATTCTATTTTTGGAGGGAGAAACACTGTCAGACGGGGTCCTGGTATTTATACATTTCCATTTCCATGCAGTCAGCGATTTGTGAAGTTTCACATCCTCCTATTCAATGACCTTTCTTGGCTGCTCAATCTGAACCACAGGTGTACGGGGAGGGCATTTTGAGATGAGCAAAAGTGGGCAAACATCTGAAAGCAGTAATGGGATCTTCCAGGGTGGAAGAAAAGCCAGGTGAGTAATCTGAGTCCTTGAAAGAACAGCTTCTAGCTCTGAGTAACCTATTCCATGATCCTCTGAGTCACTGACAACTCTAGAGTACCCAGGTAACTGTCTTTCCAGATTAGAAAGCCTCAGACTCCTGGGGACTGATCACTGAGTCTCCGCCTGCTTGACATCTGAGTCTGGAAATTTGGCCATTTAAACAGGTTGAGCTAGAGTACTGAGAAGCATAGAAATTTAGAGTTTTCTACACCACTTCTCACTGAAACATAGTCACAGCTTGAAGATTCATCAGACAGTTATCGAAGTAAATAAAACCATGTTGATCTACAGACTCTTGGGATATGGGGCAACTAATAGATTTGGTTAGAGGTGACTGTTCTAATTAACGTATAGCTAAAGATATGTTAATGTGAGCCCTGCTGAAGTAATACTGGCTGATCCTCCAGCAATGTGGGTCAATTTCAATGTAGTATTGAGAAAGAGTGACTGCATTTCAAGACCCATAGAGGCAGGAACACAAAATGAAGTTATGAGCACGTGTAGGATCTCTGAGCTACAGGGAGAGGTCAGATGCAAATGCCATCTAGATTCACATTCCTAGAAGGGAGATAAGAAGACAATGAAAATGAAACTTTGATACGTTCTTGCTGCTGAGCATCTTTAGGAGCTAGTGAAGCAGCAAAAACCCCTGTTCTCACAGGTCACATTCCTGTGGCGCATCTTCTTCATCTCCTAATTAGAATTAATTACTCCTTACTTGAAATTTGTTTTGCTCCACTTTCTGTTTACACATATTCAGGGGTACTTGTTCGTATTGTATCCTAGCTTTCGCCATACCTAATAATTTTTACAAGTTGTCACCTGGGGTCCCAGATTGGGAAAGCAGATGGGAATGGTAACGTGTGGTGCTCTTTGGCTAAGGAATGTGTCAGTCACTTTTTCTCAGCCAATGAAGATGGAGAGATTGAATACAGTTAACATGTTTGTGTGCATGAAGAAAACCAATTGTTCCGAATATCTTCCGGTGGTATATTCATTTCCAAGGGACCTGTGCTCAGTACATGTCCATACAACACAGCCTTACATCCAGGTCTTCTTTTTCATAGCACTTCCAATCTTGGCATTTGTTTTTTTTGTTTTGTTTTGTGTTTTTTTTTTGTTGTTTTTTTTTTTTTTTTTTTTTGATTTTTCGAGACAGGGTTTCTCCGTGGCTTTTTTGGTTCCTGTCCTAGAACTAGCTCTTTTAGACCAGGCTGGCCTCGAACTCACAGAGATCCGCCTGCCTCTGCCTCCCGAGTGCTGGGATTAAAGGCGTGCGCCACCACTGCCCGGCTGCATTTGTGGTTTTAACAGTATATTAAGAATGTAGCTATGGAACCACAAATACTACCATCTGCACACTAAGGAAAGAAGCAAGGTGTTTACTTTGGCGACTGACAGGAAGGCCCTTCAAGATATTAATAGTAGAAATGGACAAAAGGAAGGCCTGGCATAACACTGAGGAAGAATACTGTAGAAGCACAACGCATTTCAAAACAAGAAAATACTTACTAGGGAATGAAATAGAGGTTTTTCAGAGCGCATGTCTGGAGAAGGAAGGACCCTGGGGTCAGGTTGCAGGTCTGCTGTGCCATAATGGGAGAGAAGTGTTCTTTAGAGAAGGGATCCACTGTCATTTGAATGTTTCTCTTCCACACTGGCAGCTTAGTCCTGAAAAGCATATTCTAATGGTATTGAGAAACTGGTTTTGGGAGGGGACATAGGATTTCCTGAGGTCATTAGGCTGGAGCCCTTTATTAGGTACTTTTTTCATTGACGTAGCCACATACCGAACAAGGCCAACCACAAGGAGGATGACTCACATTTGAGATGCTGTTACCTCATTGAGATGCTGTTAACTCATTGAGATGCTGTTACCTCATTGAGATGCTATGTTACCTCATTGAGATGCTTTGTTATATCATTGAGATGCTATGTTACATCAATCATGACATGGCAGCTGGGGCTGGTTTAGCTCTGTGCAGTGACTATGGCAAGGATTTCTTACATCTCTGACAATCAGGAAGTAGACAGTTATCCCTCGGTGGCTTTATAACCCATAAGCAACCCGTTTTCCAGTTTCTTCCAAATTGGCCCACCACATAAAGGTTCCACAATTTCTCAGAACAGTCCTACCAGGTGGGGGCCAAGTGTTCAAACACATGGGCCTAGAGGGGACACTTCCCACTCAAACCATAAGTGACACTGCGGTGTTATTGATGAGTTTATATTTATAAGGAACAGAAACCCACTAACTCTGTCTTGTCAGGTGTCACCTTATACCATGTTCTGATGAAGCAAGAAAACCCTCACCAGATGATTGAAATACTCTTTCTTGTATTTCTCTGCCTCAGAACCATGAGCCAAGAAAAAAACTCCTAATCTCTTTAACTCCCATGTCTGTAGTATTTAGTTACAGCAATAGGTAATAGATTAGGACGGGGCACATAAATTAATATCTTCCCTACCTTTGACAAACTGACATTGATTGTTGCTATATAGAAAAACATAAAGCAGAGAGGCCATGTAGCATTCCATCTTCTGAGTTTTCAGTATCTCTAAGTTCCTCTGGTGGGTCTCTTTTTATCAGGTCCCTGTGACAATAAAACCCTAATAAAAAATGTCCTCATTTCTACCTTTCCCCACCAACATGAAGCTCTCAAGTACACAGAGCTGTCTTCTATGTAAACTGTGTTTACCAGTTATTGTATCGCATTGACTTCTTGTGCACTTCTGTATGACATTGTTAGCATCTTAGTAGATAAGAGTGGACCCACAGTGACCTATCTTTCCTAGAGAGAGAAGTCTTTGTCTACTTGTTTAAAATTGAAGAAAATAAAGATATGTTACAAAGTATACGCCATCTTTTTAGGACATACATTTACTGTACCTTTTGAGACAGGATGTCATCAAATGACAAAGGATACACTAAAATTTGTCATTTTCCTGCCTCAGCCTCCCAAGTGCTAGGACTCTTAGATAATTTTGTACATCTGTATAATGCTTTCTGATTGCTCTCATGTACCCTGCTTTTTTTCCTTCCTATCCCTATCAATCCTTGTTCCCCATCACTACTGGTTGGTTTCTTTCTCAGATCTATCACTTCTAGTCATGTGTTATAAAGGAATTGAAGGCAATGCTTCCCCCTCTCCCAGAATCCTCTTCCACCTCCCTTTATGCACAATTGGCACAGAAAAAGAAGCAGCTTAAGGAACAGATTGAAATCTACCTGACTGACCAACCTAATGGACCCTTTTGCAGATGTCCAAGTGTAAAACACTCCACCGAGGAAAGCAGAATAAGGCACTAAAAGTATGGTGTTACCAGTATTCCTGAGAAATGCCCTCTCTTTCTGCTCACGAACAGTAGAGTGTCTCTTTGGACTTTTATGCTTACATTCTTTTTTTGGCGGGGGGGAGGTTGAGACTGGGTTTCTCTGTGGCTTTGGCGCCTGTCCTGGAACTAGCTCTTGTAGACCAGGCTGACCTCAAACTCACAGAGATCTGCCTGCCTCTGCCTCCCAAGTGCTGTGATTAAAGCCATGTGCCACCACTGCCTGGCTTACGCTTACATTCTTTAAAAGCGTCTAGGGGCTTTTTGAAATGCACCAAACCTGGGATTATAAGAGATGTGAATAAGAACATTGGAATACTGAAAGGCAGGGAGCTGAATACCAAAGAGAGAGGAGCAGCAGCCCTGATCTAGAGTCATGCAGTGAAAACATGGATAGGTTGTTTATGATCAAATAGACACACCTGTAGGCCGTGTCTTCAGGTCGGAGATAAGTGTAAACATAGCTATAGGAACTGATGCTTCCTCAGAAGAGATTAGAAGCTAACACTCTGAAAGATTAGCAACAAATAGAGTGGTTTCCCCAAAATTTAAAAAAGTCTTGAAGGGCTGGATACACAGCCCAAGAGTTAAGAACACTTGTTGCCCTTGCAGAGACCTGGGTTTACTTCCTCACATCCACACATTGATTAATAACTTCCTGCACTTCCAGTACCAGGGAATACAATACCTTCTTCTAACCTCTGGTCACCAGACATGCACATATTCACATACATACATGTGAGCAAAATACCAATGCACATAAAATAAAAACAAATATTTAAATTTATTATAGAGCCCTGTGCACAAGATACATTCAGCATGGTCTGTTCATTTCTATTCAAATGGGGAAGTCTTGCAGCATTGGTAGTTATCTACCTAATTGTGGGCTCTGCAATACTCTGCATTTCTAGGTAGGTTTTCTTATATGTAACCGAGCTGGGTTTCAAATGGAGTCATCTGTTACCAAGCCCTGGAAGTTTTGTAAGATTCCTTTTCCTACATTCCACAACTTTCCATAAAAAATATACCCCATTGGTTATTTCACGAATCTAACTCTCTTGGAATAGTTTAGAAAGATTTCATGGACACAGGGAGTGTATCTGGATGCAGTGCTCATTCTCTATAATAACAACTAGGGCTCTTGGCTAGAGAGGAGAAGACAGACTCTCCCTGGGTCTCCTCAACCCTCTTTTCTTGTATGTCTTGTACTTGAAAAAAGACAGGGACATTTTTAATGGTCTATGAGGCCCCTTCATTTCACATCACACAGACGTTTATTGGCAACCAGATACACACAAAGGACTGTACTAAATATCTAAGGGAACAAAGTGGCAGCCTGCATTTCTTCTTTTATGTTTTGGCCATGAATTCCTTTCAGAAAACCAACCTTCTAACTTATTCTGCTTCCCTCTCAATAAATGACCTTTGTTAACTTATTTTTTTAACCCTTTTTATGTTGCGAGCATTTGTGTACCCATAGCTACAGTGATTATAAAACCAGAGGGCTCTTTTGGCCTCTTCATGTCCAATATAGTTTTTCCTAGGTAATTTAGACGGAAGGAAACCAGTAATTACGGAGAGAATTTGAAAGTCATATTCACCACAGTCCTAATGTTGTTCTTCTCTATATATGATTATGGTAATTATGCTAAATATCCCATATTTTCACATTGTTATGCTAGTGGCAAAGCATTTTACATGTATCACCAAGATTTCTCTCCACATGTTAAAATGATTTTATTCCCATTTTGCAGTTTAAAAAACAAAGACCCCAAATCACACATTGTTGAAGGTGAGTTCAATATTTGAACCTTGATTTTATGATTATAAAATTTTGACTCTTTCAATTTACCACATTGCCAAGAAAATGCAGAAAATGGGTTTTTCCAAAACCCATGTTTTTAATCTATAGCCCACAACACTGCTGCCAAAGCATCTTACAGAAGTTCTTAGATAATATCACACTAATACTTTCATGTAATTAGCAGAGATTTTTAACCCCTTTTCGGAAGGGCTATGGCTTGACCTGAGGATGTTGTGTGCACTAAGCAAGGACTGTGACATTGATCTCTAACCCCAGCCCTGAGAACATGTTATTCCTGGAATCTCTCACCGCGCTGGACTCCCTGCTGCCCAGTGAACAGTGGTTATTTTACCTGGTAACTGTATAAATGACCCTAGATGGCTTGACAGCTCAGATAAACACTCCTCCTTCCTTCAACTCAATTTCGATATTTGCAACACTAGAAGTGGGTGATCTATTGGGTACCCAAAGTCTTCTCTGGTGCTCCCCAGTGGAGACTGCTCCTATTGGGTCTCCTAGAGCTTATTCTTTAGATCCTGCCCAGCAGAGAAACCAACATAGCCTAAATGATCAAACTCAGCTCCGAGACTAGAAGCTCAGAGCTCCCACTTTGTGTGACCTCAGGCGAATCACTGTGAATTTTTGGCTTCTGTGCCACTGTGTGCCACATGGCAGGAGTCACAGTATTAGATAACCCAGGGATGTGTTTAGCTCAATCACCCTAACGCTCACTCCTGAAGGCACGAGAGAGAAGGCATATTTTTCTATTCCTAAAGCATTTTTAGTTCATCATACCAAGGGCCAGGTGCACACTATGCGGCTGCCTGGTCACTCCGGCTTCTCCTCCTAAGTCATTAACCACAGGATAACATTCTGGGGGGCATCAGGTTACAACAAGGACATAAAAATTATGAGCTGGGGTTGTCATTGACTCCATGGCCTTTAATGGTCCCGTTGTCTCCTTAAGCAGATGGAAAGTTATCTTCCGGCTGCAGCTTTGGGGAAAGGAAATGTTGAGAGGCTTCTGCACAGAGAAAGAGAGTAGGCATGGCCTGCCCCAGCAGGAAATAGGCTGGCATGGTAATAAAGTCTGGTGGCAAAATGAAACATTAAAACACCCCATAAAAGCCTAAGCGCTTCATCACCATCGCTAATGAAAATATATGATTGCCTAATAAAATGATCCACGCCAGCCGCTGGCCATGGGTCTGCATTTATTAACACCTGTTACAGCTGCCATCTCCTTCCTGGGAAGGGCAGCCTTCTGCTCCAGACGGCTTATGGCCGAGGGAATTGAGCACAGGGCAAATGTCTGGTCAGTCACTCTCACAGGAGAACCCAGCCAACCTGGGACCCAGCAACATCTGTGCTTCTTATGGCTGTGAAGGGACAAGGGCAAGGGTTGGTGAGCCAACTAGAGTAATAAAACAGGATGCTCGACTCTGGACAGCGCCCAGCGGACTGTGGAAGCGAGGCGTACATCATCAACACAGAAGCAAAGCTCAGGGGTGAGAGAGGACACTCAGGAAGGATAAAGAATTGTTTTCCCATTATTCTAGTTTTTACCTTTGGATGAGTATTTCATTCAGTGTTTAAAGCGAGAGTTATTAAGGTCACCTAAGATGTGAAATTTCGGAACAGCTTGTAGCCCCAATATTGAAGCGAGTCCCACACTAAAGTGCATGTTTACGCTGAAAGCCCTCCCCTAGTTCTTCCTCAGCTGAGCAACTTCAGTGCTTCCTGTTACCCAGATGTCAACCCTGACTTATGTTTGCTCTATTTTGATCCTCACGAAGTGGAAAATATAGTTCTTCCCAAATTTGCTGAGAAATATTGGGGAAATTTATTATATTTATTTGAGGTCTCCTAGCTTGTCAGTCTCAAATCTGGGTCCCAAGCAACGGCCTCAGGTTTCTTATTGACCCCAATATCATGAAGCCAAGAGACTCTGTCATATTCTGTGGTCCACTCCCCCTTGTTTTGAAAATGATAGCCACTGCCCATGTGTCAAATGGCAGGACTAACAACCACGTCTTGTGAAAGATTTTTACAGAATTCATGATGTGTGACAGTCAAGGGCCCTAAAGGAGCCACGGGGACTCTAAGGTAAAGGACCTTTTGTCCCAGATCTGGCTTTCACCTTCCTATTGTCAGAACTGCCATCGCACAGTTATGGTTTTGGTCTTAGGAGACCCTCTACCACGTTTTCCAGCCAGACTGTTTCTCTTTATAGAATTTAGGTTTGGGGCTAAATGTCAGGATTTGCTCAGTTGCAAACTTGCCTGTCTCTACTTGGCAACCTGTCTACGATGCGGTTTTTGTAAGAAAGTGGCAATAGACCTAAAGAGGAAAAAAGGGTTCACCTATGGAAGCAGCTATATTTAACAGAAACTGTTCAGATACCATCAGGCATACCCTCCAAGGCAAACATTATTTTTACTGTTTTATAGACTTCAAATTTGAGTCCGATCCAAGGTATAAAATTTGCATAACCCACCCAAATAAGTCCCAAGGGGATGACTTCTATTCCAGGTCACTCAAGTCTTGTCCTCTTTCATTATGACACTCGAGCTCCCAGGGATGTTCCCAACCTTGAGTTTCCTTGTCTCTGTCAGGAAGACCCTAGGACCGCAAATGCTATTATCCAGCTTACGATGTCTCTCTTCTCATAACTTGCCTCCCAGTGAAGACACTTTATTACTGGCTGTATTCTCAAATACATCTTCCCTTCCCGGCCACTACAATTTTCACAAGAAGAGGGGCATTGTTAACGCGAGTTTTCCTTGCTGGACTTGACATCGCCTGATTGCTTTCCACTGACATGCACTCCTCCTGCTGAGTTGCTGAGATGGTCCCCTATCATTTTTGCATCCCAAGCTGGCAGGGTGTGTGGCTTTGCAGGGTCTTTTTTCCACTCCAGAAAGAATAGGATAGAGCAGCTTTATGGATGAAAATCAGAGGCTTGTGTAATGAGAAAGCCAGATTACTGCTTTCCTACCAAGGAGAAAGAAAAACTTACCAACATGAATTTGTTCTCCTGTCCTGTCCCCTCTCTTTCCCTCCCACCTGTATTTCCCACTTTTTGTCTGTGTTTATCTTTTTGAGGGGGAAGAACACGTGTGCCAGGGATAGAACATTTCTAACCCTGAGAGGGCGAGGTGCTGAAATAGCGAAAGAACTGTCCAGGATACTCAACAGTCCTCTTAGTAAAGAACCCATTTAATGGTTGAGTCACAGAATTGCAAACAAGAACGGGGTAACTAAAATCTTTTGTGCTGTCTACTGGATATTTGGTGATCTGAGCAGGTTAGAACAAATGGTGTACGTCATTTAATACTTGCTGAGAGAAAATGTCCCCCACGGTGTGAGGGCCAAAAAGGAGAGCACAGGTTGGCGGGGAGGAGCCACAGTGGAGGTGAAGAGCTAAATTCTGGAGCAAAGAACTTAATGGGGGCAAGCTTAAAGGACTCCTGGGAAATGTTAATCACAGAGGCTGGGAGGAGCAAAGACAGAAAGGCTCTCAAAGTAACTCTCTCACCTGGTAGAACTCCGTCAAGCAAGAATGGTGGCATCTGGAAGCAGGAGCATGTCCAGCAGGGTGGCCCTCAGTGGAGCATAGGGCTGTGAAAGTTAACAGCTGTGCAGAGGTCGCTCACTAGGGGCCACTGTGGAGTCAGTGCTTGAATGGCAAGCTTTGTCTTTCACCATTAGCCTCTCTTTAAGTGGCAAACTCTCTACTGACCAGCTTGCCATTTGCAAAATGAGGAACCTATCATCCAGCCCATGCAGCTGTTTAAGGAATGAATGGAAAAAGATGCTATAGAATTTGAACATACACCCAGACCCCATAAACTCCTGAGAATTTTAAGAGCAAGCCTGCAGCGCTGTGCTTCGAGATCAAAGCCAAGCTACAGAATTTAGAAAGCGTGCCAGGCGTTTGTTTCTTCCCCTTCTCAACAGAAGTTTCTAGTTTGTCACTTACTCTTTTCTCTGGAGTGAGGGATGAGTGAAAGAAATTATGGCAAAAAAATCTTAGGGAATGAGCAGGGACTTGTTGGTATTTAATTGCTAAGAGATGGAAAAACACAGGAGGTGTGGCTTAGAGAAATTTGGGGAGCCTGTTGAGGGCATTTGGGGCCTGTCTTCATTCATTTGGTGCTGCTAGAAGTGGATTCCTGAGATGGGATGACTTGAGGGCACAATTAGAACATATAGAAGCGCAATACATAATGTATGTCTCTGGATACTGAGACGTTCCCCATCAAGGGCCCACATCTAGGGATGGTTTCACTTCATTAGGTCTTAGCAGAAAGTAAAAAAGTCAGAAGAGAGTGGGTGGGTTGGATCAAACTGACAGCCTCAAGGCCCTTTATAATTAACTCATTATGAGAGTGGGGCCTTTATGATCGACACACCTCTTAAACCCCACCTCCAAGCACTGTTGAATTAGAGGTTAAATGCCCAATCCATGCTTTCTGGAGGCACAACCCAACCATAGCCCATTCGTCCTTGATGCTCAATGTGCAGCCAGCTACAGATAGTCTCAAATTAGGCCTCAGGATGAAGTTCAGTGTGGTCCTACTAATAGATCATCCTGTAATTTACCAGGAGAGCTAAGACGCTAATTGTCCTGGTCACCCTGTGACCCAGGTGGTCTCTGCAGAAGACTAGCTCTTTTAAGATCAACTAGCTCAGTCTTCAAGGGTCTGCCCATGGACAGTAAGTAGGTGTGACTGGGAACCTACTATGAAAGACTGTATTTTTCCAGCAGTGGCTGTGCTCAACAGGGACAAGGCTGTGAAATCTTTTAGGCATTCAATTTGTCAACAAACATTTACTCGGGGCCCACTATGAGAGTCATTGATTTAAGCACATTTTTGCTTTTGTGCAGACCTTATCCTATCTGTCTTGGGGCAGAGACTGTGCTGAGAGAAAGGAGGAAGGCGTCAGGAGCTGGTTGCAAGGCTGGCGGTGTACACGCGGGGAATTTTCTGATGGACAGGCATTCAGCCCACATTTACCAAGCCCTATCTGGCTCAGCATCGTGATAAGCACTGCGAGAAACACAAAGATGAATAAAACATAGTCTCTGTCCTTGAGGATCTCACAGTCTAGCGGATAAGACAAACAAATAAGGACATACGAATAACACAAAGAGATATGTTTTGAAATAGAGTGGTATGGAATGTACTCTCAGAGAAATCGTAACCTTCACCACGATGTGTGGGAATCTAGGGCTCCCTGCACTGGTGCTTAGCAACTGGGAAGCCAGAGTCAGGCTGAGATGCAGAAGTCGGATGGAGACCTTGAACCCAGCCAGTAGCTGACTGAGGAGGCAGGCAGCAGGGAGGGGGAGAGTCACAGAAGTTCAGAGGATAATGGTCAAAGCTTGTGTGTTTTGGAGGGTTTTTTTTTTTTTTTTGCATTTTATGTTATAAAACATAAAGATCAGCCATTTAAACAGTGATGCTTTATTTATTTATTTTTAAGTCACAAGTTTAGAATCAAACCGCTTAGAGCCAGTCAGCAAGAGAGTGACAGAACAAACAATGTCATAGGTCTTAGGAATTTATCTTACATAGTCTGCAATGAACAGCCACTGTTCAAAGACGTAGCAACCAGGGTTGTAAATTTACCAGCATGGGTGGGAATTGCTTGGATTTTTGTGATGTGTCTGTCTGTGTCACATACTCTACTCGTGTTTAGTCAATGCTGTGTCATTGATAACAACATCTAAACAAAACCCCTGCATGGTACAAACAGCTCTGTTACTAGTTAATCTGTGTTTGTGTGTGTGTGTGTGCACATGCATGTGTGCACACGAGCATGCAAATGTGCTTATAGAAGTTAGAGTTTAATTGTGGGTATCATCCTCAAGACAAGGTCCATCACTGAACCTGGAGAGTGCTGGTTTGGTTAGACTGGGAGCTGAGCATACCCCGGATATTGTCCTAGTTCTGTTTACCCAATACAGAGATTACAAATGAATACCATAGTGCCCAGCTTTTAGTGTGGGTTTTGGGAGCAGAACTCAGGTCCTCACGCTTGTTCAGCAAATACTTCACCAACCAAGCCATCTTCCTGGCATTTCCTACTCTTATCTAAATCTTGATCTATTTTGTAATAACCAGGAGATTGACTGAAAATTGAGTTTCGGGAAGACATAGAGGAGTGTAGAGGGAATTTCTGGGAGCAGAGGACAGGGCAGGGTAGCAAACGGCTGCAGTACATTCATATACTGAGCATGGTCCACCGATGTCCTCTGCTTTCCCCTTCTGTTGTGGAACTGGCCCTCTTGGGCAGGGCTACTGTGCTTCCTTCCTAAGAAACAAGATCATGTTTCCAGAGGCAAAATGGTTTCTGTCTTTCATCTCTGTGGTAACCTCCATGTAACTAATACTCATTAAATGAAGCTCCAATCATTTGCCGCAGGCATTTGAATTTGATTTAAGAGTTCAATAGCAACGAAAATCCAGAATGGAGGATTTAGAAAACATACACCTCCCACAGTTTGCAGAAGTGTCTTCCAAGATGCCTACCTCTGCACAGGTGTTAAAGATGCTGTTGGGAGGGAGGGTACTGTAGACTTTCAGGGCCTGTTGCCCAGCAGAGGGGCCTTAGGTCACTGGGTACATACATGCCTTTGAAGGGAAATCCAGGGCCATGATTCTTGTTTCTTTTTGACCACCTGCCTGGCCAGGGGAGGGGTTGCTGTGTCATGTGCTTTCGTCCACTCCCACCCATCACCCCACCAGAGACGTGTGGCAATAAGGCCACCTGATCATGACCTGGAGTCTTCAAAAGCATTAACTGAATAAACTCTCCCTCTTATAAGCTATTGGTTTCACGTATCTTATTGCGGTAGCAAAGCTGTCGAATGTAATGGTACTTTTCCTACCAGCATTCTTTTAATCCTAGATTGTTCAGATAATGTGTCTGTTTGGAGATATGTTAGCAGAGGAAGATATAGGACTCTGTAGCTTCCAATCTCACAGCCCCTTTCCATTGAAAGAGTGGTCTATAAAGCTGTGTCTTAGAACCCTGGGCAGAATTTTGTTCGCATGTGGTCCTTTAAATAAATGCTGCTTAGCTGAGATCAAATGATTTTCCTCGCAACCTCCCTGAATTGTAAATCTTTTCTAATTGAGTCAACCACCTCATACCATCTTACTCATGTGAGGACATCTTAGCAATATATCTTGCTTCTGGTAATTCTAAAAAATTGTGATACATGATAAAAGATTAGTAGGGTGGAATTCATATCTTTTAAAAGCTTATAAACTTAGAGACTTGACTAGATCTCTAAAACTTAATAAAACTTTGTCATATATGTTAATCATGTAAGCCAGTAGGGAAATAGATGTTTTGAATATGGCCACATGGTCTTTATCAGTTTGAGTTGTAGTGATAATGGTGGTGGTGGTGGTGGTGGTAGTGGTGGTGATACCATAGACTGGGTGATTGAAATGACAAACATTTATTTCTCACATGCCTGGAGCCTGGAAAGTCCATGTTCAATACACCAGGTGACCAGAAGTCTTAAAATACAGACCTTTTTTTTCACAACATGCTGACAAGACTAAAACCTTGGGTCTCTTCCTCCTTCTGTGAACTGAAGGTTCCAAAGTTATTCCGTTCTCCTGCCCCAGCCTCCCGAGTGCTGGATGACAGATGGGCATGGGCAGAGCCAGCTTTATTTTCCTTCCTGTGACGGCACTAATCCCAATCTTGAGATGTCACCTTTATGAATGAATAACCTTCCAAAGTCTCCACCTCCAAAGACCATCACTTTTGGGGATCAGGTTTCATCAGAGAGATTTAGGAGCATAGCATTCAACCCATGGGGTGGAGGAAGAAAAAAAATGGAGTCAATTAGAAGGTAAGACCTAAGTAAAGAGTTGAAAGAAGTGGGAACAGTGACCCTGCTGCTCAGGAAGAGACAGCATCCATTTTTTTCGGCTGGGATGACTAGTAGTTTTTAAGAAAAGCTATGATAAAGCTGGGTAATGGTGACTTGGGAGGCAGAGACAGACAGATCTCTGTGAGTCCGAGACCAAACTCAGGCTGGACTACAGAGTGAGTTCTAGGACAGCTGGGCCTGTTACACAGAGAAACTGTCACCAAATACCGAAAGAAAAAAGTAAAGAGAGGGAGGGAGGAAGGGAAGAAGGGAAAAAGGGAGGGAGAGAGAGAGGAAGGGAGGAAGAAAGGAAGGAAGGAAAGAAGGGAGGGAGGGAGGAAGGAAGGAAGGAAGGGAGGGAGGGAGGGAGGGAGGGAGGGAGGGAGGGAGGGAGGAAGGAAGGAAAGGCTATGATAGTAGGTAACATTAAAGGGGAGTTGAGGAGAAGCCCCCAATATGAGCAGAGATCAGGTGTTGTGGAGTTTTGAAAGCAATCAGAAAGATTTTGACTTTCATCCCAGGGAAATAAACACCTGCAGAGTTTTGAAGTGGGGGTCGGGGAAACAGTACTTTTCAAGTTTTAAAGATTATTCTGGGTATTGCATTTGACCACATGAGGCAGAAGCAGAAAGGAAACCAGAGGACCACTAGTACTACAGTAATTGGGACAAGGGACTATGTTGGTGGGAGGGACTGGAGGTGGTGACAGAGTGGTTGAAACCTCATCAGATGAGTGGATTTTGATGACAGGATGAAATAAAGTTTTTTTTTCCCCTTTTAGTTCCAGTCCGTTCATCTGTGAGTTTTAACATCATACCATAGAGTAAATAATTCATAAGCAACAAAGCTTTATTACAGTTGCCTAGGCTGGGAGGCACAGAGGAAAGGTCCCAACAGACTCGGTGTCCAACGGGCCTTGCTCTCAGCATCCAATATGATATCTAGCTACCTCCTTACAGAGTTAAAGGGGTAAGCCAACCTAGTGAATCACCTTCATAAAAGCACTAACTCCATTCATAAAGCTGAGACCCTGATAAGTGCAACACCTTATAAATGCCTAATCTCTTAATATTATCACACTAGATGTTAGGGTCTAACATATGAATTGGGGTGAGGGGGTCCCTGATATTCAGAACATAGCATATGAAAAACTGTGAGGCACATGTAATTTAAGACCTCGTCAAGGAGATTGTTGTAGCTAGAAATTCAATTACTCGTGGATTAAGGTTGTTGGACTGCAAGAGAAGAGGCATATCAGATAGTGTGGATAAAATGGAGGGCAAAAATCACAGGTTTTAGAAAATAGGCAGATTGGCTTGGCTGCAATTAAAAGTGCAAGGTAAGTAAATGAGATGGAGTAATGGTTATGCCTGTCAAGTTGATGGGATTTGGAATCACCATGGAAACAAGCCTTTAGGCATGTCCGTGAGGAGATTTCTAGATTAGGTTAACAGAAGTTGAAGGACCAGCCTAACTGTGGACAATGCTGTCCTGGACTGAATAAATAGGAGCAAGTGTCTGAACACCAGCAATCGTCTTCTTCTATATATTGACTAGAGGTACATCGTGCTAGTGGCCCCAAGTTCCTGTAGTTGTGACTGTCCCACCATGTTTGACTCCTCAAGCCTCTCATTAAAATAAGTCCTTCTTTACTTGAGTTGTATTTGTCAGGGTTGTTTTGTCCTTGCAGCACAAAGTAGTTGATATGGATGGATACACAGAAATTATGTCTCTGAGGATTCTTGTTAGATGCTCCTTGATTTCTCATGACCCAGATTCTTTTGCTTTTCAAAAACATCATACCAAGATCATTCTCAAGGAATGGATGCCTGCCACAGAATGCTGACATGTGATTGGCTTGCCTTTTCTGATGTCTCCCTAACAGGCTAATTCATTAGTTCACGAGAGCCTCTTCCTCTAGGCACAAGTTTCAGTTTTGGAAGATCTCCCAGTGTTGAACTGAATCTACTTTCTGCCTTCTGCCACCTGACCATCAGCTCTGGTTCATTTATGCAAGAGATAGTTTTTAATTTCACACTAAGACTTAGGGAACATAACTTAGCATGCCTTGAATTTCTTCTACCTTGGTGAAAGCTCTTTTGGTTATTACTTAATAACCACATTAGTCCTGATGCAGAAGACCCTCAAATCAAGCTGTAATACTTAAATGCAGTGTATGTTCACACATCGATATATGCAGAGGGAATTGATAAAGGTCATGTAATTTTAAGGAAGTAGCTCCTTAAGGAAAAATAAATAGTTCAGCATTTCCTCCTTTTTTCTGTTTCAGATATTTCTTGTGTGGTTTGTGAGAAAGTGGGTATAAAAGTCGACCTCAGGCTCCAGGGCAGGAGGGATCTGCTCACGTCTAATACTAATTTGGGCTTTAAGTGAGAAGGATGAATAATGGGTACCCTAGATATTGGGGGATAGCTCTATCCAGTTTAACAAGTTGCAGAATAAAAAATATTTAGATCAAGGCCTCAGATAGAGGTAAGAAGTGGACTGAAGAACAAAATTGGGGGACTATGAGCAAGAAAGCAAAAACCCAGTTTCCCAAAATCCATGCCAAGCCCAAGAGATTACTCCTGCTCATTTCACAGGAGAAGACTGGACTCCAAGAAACAGCTCCATGTCAATGATCATAGAGAATAAAACAAAGCAGGGAGGGCGACTATGGCTTTAACAAGTAGTTGTCTTGGATTCTAGGATGCTGTGTTCCATGTTTTGGAACCAGGGAAGAAGGGGCCAGGCCAAATGCTTCTACTTAAATTATCACCTTGTTGTAGGAAAAGCATGGAGCTAAAAATCAACCAAGATATAAAGGTATAGGAGCCACGAAAGTGTGAATGTTGTAGGAGAGCAAGAAGAGAAAGAGGACATTGGGCAGAAGCATTCAGTTCAGGATAACTTGAAATTATTGTGGCAAAGCAGAAGAGAATGATTAACAATATGGAGAAGGAAAACTACATGTGGCATGAGTAAATATGACTCTTGCACAGAGTTCACAAATGGAAGTCCTGTGAGTAACAACTGGGGACTCTTGCAAGGTTCTGGTCACAGCGAGGCATGTGGGGTTGGCCAAATTTAACCCCACAAGTGGTGGAGGACTCGGGAAGAGTTTGAACACTGAGTACCTTGGCCAAGGCTGTGTGTTTCATTTTTGGCTTCTGCAGCCAAGGCAACTTTCACATCTCTTTATGGAGCATTTCCTAAGTATGTAACAGCTAGTCTGTCCTTTTTTATGTTTTTCTTGGAGCTATCTCAATGATATAAAAATAAAATTCTCTTGCCTTTAAGTCATGATTCCTCCTATCTAGAATTCTAGTCATCCTTTCGTGGATATACTACATGGTATTCACAAGCAATTAGTATCTATTTTAAATTTATAATATGCCAAGAATTTTGGGAAATAATTTTAATCAAATTATCTTAAATATTACAAAAACTTTATAAGGTGTATGTCATTTTGTCATTTTGAAACTTGAGATTCAAAAATGTTGTGTAAGTTTCCAAAAGTTAGTGAATGTCACAAATGGAAAACAAACTGAGGGTTAGTCAGGTAAGGAGGCACATGCCTTTGATCCCAGCACTTGGGGGCAGAGGAAGGTGGGTCTCTGAGTATGAAGCAAGGATGGTCTACAAAGAGAGTTTCAGGATAGCCAGGGTTACTATACAGAGAAACCCTGTCTCAAAAAAAAAAAAAAAAAAAAAGAAAAAAAGAAAAGAAAGAAAAAGAAAAGAAAAGAAAAAAAAACAAACAAAAAAGGATGAGGAAGAAGACGAGGACATGTACTCACTCATAGGTGGCTTTTAAACATAAAGCAAAGAAAACCAGTCTACAAACCACAATCCCAGAGAACTTAAACAACAATGAGGACACTAAGAGAGACTTACATAGATTTAATCTACATGGGAAGTAAAAAAAGACAAGATCTCCTGAGTAAATTGAGAGCATGGGAACCTTGGGGGAGGGTTGAGGGGGGAGAGGAGAGGCAGGGAGGGGAGCAGAGAGAAGAAAAGAAAGAAGACAGATGGACAGAAGGAAGAAAAGAAAGAAAAAAGAGAAAAAGAAAGAGAAGGAAGGAAGGAAGGAAGGAAGGAAGGAAGGAAGGAAGGAAGGAAGGAAGGAAGGAAGGAAGGAAGAACTTGAGGCTTCCTGCCTGCTTTATCTCAAGCTTTTAAGCAGTATTTTCCTTCCCCACAAGGCATTCTCCATCATTAGTTATTGTTATCTCAGCGAGCAGGTATCTGACAGGAACAACTTTAAGGATGACAGACTTGGTTTAGGTCATGTTTTTGGAGTTATCAGTTCATCATGGAAGGAAATATATGGTGGAATAGAACAGTGCAACTCAAGACAGCAAGGAAGCAGAAAGAAGGACACATAAGAAAGGACCAACACGGGTACAAAACGCTTAAGAAATATCCTCTGTGACGAACTTATTACAACCAGCCATCATCTCTTTCACCTTCCAATCACTCTTTCATTGTATGAATCCATCAATATATTAAACCACTGAGCAGATAACAGCTTTCATTTTCATTTCTGGAAACTCCCCAAGACAGACACAGAAGTGTAATTTCATTAACCCAATCAACTTGACAGCCATCATTAACCCCCAGTCCACCAACAAATATGGAGTCCTTGTGGAATACGGCTCTAGACTCCTGGTCACTAAACAGCTCTCTTGTTTCCTTATTTTGAAACAGGTGTTTGGATCAGAACTTTTAAGAGATCAACCTGACAGGCCAACTAAAGGATTTTATGTTTGTGTAAATAATTGCAATGAAATAGGGTCTGGGAAACAATGTCTACATTAGTTGAACTCACATTTTCAAGAATGATGGAGGAATGAATTCTAAACCCATCCATTCTTAGAATTTTCTAGAAAAATCTCATCTTCCTTTCAGTAACTTATTTGATAGAAATGAGAGATAGTAAGTAAATCCTCGTGTAATATATGCCACATGCCAAAAGCCCACCTTAAATTAGATATAATCCTGGACACACATCACATTTTTTCTTTTCATTAGAATAACAGTAGTAATAATTTATTGATGAATGGGAAGAAAAGGAAGGGAAATTGCTTCAGACTGCTACATAGGAAGAGAAATCCAATAGCCCCTTTACCTTTTAGCACTAAAAGCTTGAATTAAAATGATTGAGCACTGCACTATAAATATCAATATAAAAGGGCATGGGAATGTGAGAAAATAATCCTGGTCATAATGAAAGCAATGGGGTATTTAGACTGGATGTGACCAGATGGGACAGGCAGGCACCACTTGAGACAGTCTGACTCGTCCATACCAACTCTGGCAGCAGCATGGGTGAAGTGGGCAGCCTGAAAATGGACCGATCCTTACCAACACACCTTAGTTTCATCTTCGTTCCTCTTCTGCCTTGGCCAGACCAGTCTCAGCTCACCAGGTCGGTAGGGAACAGGCAGAGCCCCTAGTGCTCTTTCCTAGGTAGCATTCTTTCCTAGCCTCTTCCATCTGCTTGGCTGCAAACCTAGACTCATCCTCTCCCAGCTCTTGCAAGCTTCTGCAATATCTGCAGTGGCCTGGCTTGTCCTAAACCCTTGCTGTCTGGCACTCAATGCTTTAGATCAGATCAAGTTTGTAAGATTCACTGTGTAGTCTTCATAGTCCGCATAGAAACTGAATATGTACTGGGTTTTCTCTTTGCTCATATTTTATCTTCTTACCTAGATGGAGGAAAGTTCCAACCAGAAGCAGTCACACAGGCAAGAAATTGTGCCGAAGACCAGACTTTCTCCAATGGTACTGAGGAAAAGCAATAGGGAAGTTACCTCTAAACGAATCATTGGACAGTCCTCTCAAATTAAATTATATATATTAATGACCTAGATGAGGAATGGGAGTAATGGCTTGAAACCCAACTCAGGTTATCAGTGAAATAATAACTCAAGGAAACCGTGGTAAGCAACGCCGAGGCAGAATGAATGGCCCTGAAGGCAGAGGCCACTGCTTCCAGTCACTGCAGAATTTTCGTAGGGGACTCAGGGAGAGGCTCATTCGTATTTAATGGGTCTTCTACTTCAGCGGCTGAACTCTGAAGTTATGAGTCCAAAGATGGATTTACATCCCAGCTGTGCTGAAATTGATCCAGAATTTGTGTGCTACAGTGCCTGAGGGAAACCATCTGCTTGGCGTAAGCAGCTGAGAACCTGTGAAGCTACATTCACACAACACTCTAAGTGATATAGAAAGAATTTAGTGTCCATTTCTCAGAATGCCTGAAGGTGGGACAGGAGAGTGTTACTAGTCAGCTGTTGTCACAGTAGTGCTACGTGACAACCAGGCAATCTTGATGGCAAACAACAGTAAACTGGTGTTCCCACACTCACTGGCCAGTGGATCAGCTGGTACCTCTGCTTCAGCTGCAGATCCAAAACCACAACAGTTCGACCTGCATTGCTCTTGACTCTGGCTGCAGGCAAAGGATTGCTTCAGGCTACTCTATCTGGCTGGCACTTCTTTCAAACACTGATCATTTGCCCCACCCACAAGAATCCACTTTAGGAAAAGACAGTGCAGGCAGTAAGCCCAATCACAGAGCATCTCTTAGTCCTCTATCCAACTCATACCCACTCACATCCCATCAGCTGATGCAAGGCTCGGCTAACCCAAACCTGGATGTGTGTGATAGGTAGGTATAGTCTTCTTGGAAAGGATATGGTTGGAGAATAAGACTAACAGAATGAATAACTGAGCCTAAGATCCTTTTTGGTAAAGTTGAGCAGCAGCATTTGGCCTTGGAAAAGTTTCTTAGAATTTCAAATGTTCACTTCTACTCCTTTGTGGGTAAATATAGGGCTATACATCTCAGAAGTCAAAGGAGGCGAAATTGGTAATGTTTCCTATCTTAAGTTCATGTCTTAGTCTCAGTACAGGCCACACATATGTCCCGGAGCAAATTATTTAAATGCCTTATGCCTTAGTTTTGTGAATAAGATTAATGATAGCACATCAATTCTTTCACAATTCTATACATTAAATTGTGTCTATACATTAAATTGTGTCTATACATTAAATTGAGTCTCACCTGACACAGACCCTTGTAGATGTAAGTGGCACTCACTTTATGTGCCATCTCTCTTGTCCCTTGTTCCATCTTCACTTCATCACTACCCACTGAGTCTTTGCTCTCTCTGTGATTGGGCATCTCTGTTTCTCTCCCCACCCACTACTCCACGAGTGACACATTCCATCCTAGCCCATCCTACTGTTCCACACAAGGCCTCTTTCCAAGCTTGAGAAGACCTTGATCCTGTGTGAGCCAGGTCCACATAGCAACCAAGATGAGGGAGGCTGAACTCTTAAAGGAAAGTTGAGAAGCTCTGTAATCCCAGAGACAATGAGCATATTCAGAGTTCCTAACTCACAATGGGACCTATTATGACAAATCTAATGGCCCAGAGGACTGGTTGGCCCCAAGGGGTACTGAGATTCACAAAGCTTCACTTTGAGTTTTGCATTTTTAATTCTTTGAGAATTGGTTCTTTCTTACATTGGGTTTTGGTTATATCCACATACCACCACCACCCTGCAGCTCTTCCCAGGTCCACCCACCTTTCCTACCTACCCAAGTTTATATTTTATTTAAAAAAAATTGAAGAAACTTAACAGTTGCCAGTCACTCCAGGATTAGGAATAGGATTGTGTGACCACCTCCCCTCTACATTCTGGGATTTGTTCTGGGTTGGGCTTGCACAAGTCTTATATATGCTGTTACAATCACTGTAAATTTTTTTACGTAGATCTCCTGCTGTGTCTGTAAGGTATTTCCTTATAGTAATCCATTGCCTGTAGCTTTTACAACTTTTTTGCAATGATTCCTGAAGCTTAGGGATACATGATATATATATATATATATATATATATATATATATATATATGGCTGAGCTGAGTGCTAGGCAATTTCTTATTGTCTACACCTTGGCCAGTTGTGGGTCATTGTATTAACTAACGTCTACTATAAATAGAATCTTCTCTGATGAGGGCTGAGAGAGCATTGATCTACGGGTATAATGAAAAGTACTTCATATGTTAGGGTTTGAATCTGAAATACCCCTACTACATGTTTAAATTATCTGTCACCAACTAATAACACAGTGTTGAAATATTGTGGAACCCTTTTATCATGAAGCCTGTCTGGCAGAAATGGATCATGGAGAATCAGCCTTGAAAGTCATGTTCTGCATCTACACAAGTAGGAGGAATTGCTGTCTCCTGTACACCTTTCATTAAGGATAGAGCTGTCCTAGCTGTTCTGCCTTCTCTGCCATGATATTTGTGTCCATAAACTTGGGAGCCCAAGTAAACCCCATGCCCTAAAGTTTCTTGTGTCATGGATTCTGTCACAGCAACAAGAAAGGTAACTAATGTATTTATTTTAGTCTTGTGACCCTGGTTTCTGCCATTTCCAGTTTTACCAATGAGCTTACAGATCTGAATATATTTTGCATCCTATTGAAACTATTGCCTATGGAGGTGATGAATTCCAAAGGGTCAAAAAAAAAAAAAACCAAACTATTTTAGTAATGTATGACATTCCTGAATGTTTATAACCTTCCTCCCTTTTGTGTCTTCTCAGCATGAATTCACACATGCATTTACTGAACACAGTATTGTATCACATGAGGGAAGTCACAGTCAGGTTTATTGTCAGAGATGAGTTGGCCAAGCCCATTCCATTACTTTCTACAATACTTTGAATAGCAAAAATTGCAGAACAACCCCCCCTCTGCCACATATACACACCATGCCAAAGTTTGCACACCACAACACACATATAAGCACATAGACACATTCCACAGTATTTGGTCATTTTATTTATACCTTAAGTTCCCATCATCTAGGGCAAAAAAAGGTATGAACAAGAGTGATTGCAGGAAAGAAATTTTCATTTTAAAGTTTGAAGCAAGTTTCATTAATTATGTTGTGATGCAATTAAGCATTTCATTTCAGAGCTATTAAAATTTAAATTATTTATTAATAATTACAGATCATTACCTGATAGTGTTCAGTCTGCAGAACAGCAAATGAATAATTTAGCAGCTTTGACATGGCTTTCCCTGTACTGCCCTGTTTAGATGCTATCTGTATTTGTACGTGTCAGGTTGTCAATGGAAGAGATTGTTTGGGTGAACTCACCTACTCTGCCTTCTGTGTATATAGAAGCCTGCTGCATTGTGAGTTTATTTTAGAGCTTTTTTCCCTTAAAGCTCACAACATAAAGATAAAACAGGAATAATGGTAATGTTATATTGATAAACTGTGCAATCCTCATCACCGAGATGGACTTCAGTTCTAAGAGCCGAATTATACTTACTCATCACAGAAGCTTTCCTATAGCCCTCTTCTCTCTTCCAGGATCTTTAATACTTATTATTATTGCATAAATACTACACACAGGCATGATCACAGATTAATACCTTTGTTTAAATGCTGTTTAAAGATTTATTTTAATCGATGCTAAAACAAAATTATTAAAGCTTAAATGTATGAAAGGATCACATGGCAGATCAATGCAAGTAGTAATTGACAGGTGAGTACTGATGTGACTTACATAAGGACCGAAGTCCAGTTACTATTGATTTTAACCCATCAATTCTGATGTCTGCCAGAGTTGTTCACCCTAATGTTTTATCAAAGAAAAATTCTAAGTCACACCAGAGATAGGAGATTTATTTTATGTATTTATATATTTATATATGTGTGTACACATATACATCTTAAATACACACACACACACACCTGAGAGAATCACACTTGACCAACATGGACTTAAGTATACTATGATAGACTGTGATTGTCGTTATGAAGTCAGTGTGAACAATTACTTTGTGTTTGTGGAGTGTGTGTGTGTTGCGTGCACATATGTGGGTGGGCTTGCCTATGTGTGTGAAGAGGCCGGGGTAGAATATCAAATACCTTTTTCTAAAACTCTCAGCCTTTTCTTGAGACAGGGACTCTCAATGAATTGGACACTCATCATTCTGGCTAAGTGGCCAATTGAATTTTTTTTTTTTTTTATTTTCGAGACAGGGTTTCTCCGTAGCTTTTTTGGTTCCTGTCCTGGAACTAGCTTTTGTAGACCAGGCTGGCCTCAAACTCACAGAGATCCGCCTGCCTCTGCCTCCCGAGTGCTGGGATTAAAGGCATGCGCCACCACCGCCCGGCGGCCTATTGAATTTTTGAAATCTGCCTGTGTCTATGTTGCCCATCTCTACCCTTGCACACTCTCATACTTACAGTGAGATGTCTCTCCAGATGTGTCAGTCATTTCTTCCTGTGGTACAAATACTGTACTGAATGCTGTAGACACAGTAGTGAAAAGACAGAGGGAAGAGGCATTCTTCAATTCAAAATAAAAAACCTAATGGCTTCATAGGATTATTTTTTCCATAGATATTCCAGTCCTCAGTGCAGTAACCCTGTTGTGGATGGATTCACATTAACATGCTGTGCTTTCATACACATGCTGCCAAAACCTGGATAAAAATTGTAAGGGAGACTTGCATTTTCTAGTAGCATAACTCTTCCTCAAACCCCAGCTGGCTTTCGTTTCCCCTTGTCATGAGTGCTGTACTTATACTACTGGGCAATTTCTCCTATTGCAGATCCGCAGAGAATTTTTCATTGTGTTAAAATATACATAGCCTACAATGTATCATTTTAACCATTCACAAGTGAATAATTTGGTGGCAATAATATTTACAATGTTGGGTAACCATCACTACTATTCTCTACCTAATACCTAAGCTTTGCAGCCCCCTCCCCCAAAACTCCATGGCCATTCACATGTATGTCTTTCTATCTCTGGCCTATTTTATTTAATGTTGTTTTTTCAAGAAACATCCATGTAGTGTCTATCAGATTTTCTTTCTTTAAAAGGCTTAAAATTACCTGTATAGTACATTTATTGATAGGTTCTTGGACTAGTTCTGCTTCTTAGCTCTTATGAAAAACGTTGATTTTAAGATTTGTATATAAATATCTGTGAGCATCTAAGTTAAGATCTCTGGAATATTTGCTGAATAACTGTTCTTTATAGGACGGTAGTTTCATGAGACTAACCCCTTGAGAAACTGCCATACTGTTTTGTGTCTTCAGTTGTAACATTTAATGTTTCCTGGATGGTCCTGGTTTCTTCACATCCTGATACTCGCTGTATAAATGCGTACTTAGTAACATGATCTTGTAATATTAAAACTTTCATTCTTGCTGGAAAGAATGTGGATTAATGGAAACACTCCTCCAGTGCTGATGGAAGGGTAAACTTGTACAGCTACTTTGGAAACCAATATGGCAGTTTCTCAGAAAATTAGGAATTGACCTACCTCAAGACCCAGTTATACCACTCCTGGGTATATACCCAAAGAACACTCTACCATACAAAGACACCTCTCAACTATGTTCATAGCAGCTTTTTCGTAATAGCTAGAAACTAGAAACAATCCAGATGTCTATCAACTGGAGAATAGATAAATACAATGTGGTACATTTACACAATGGAGTATTAGTCAGCTGTTAAAAACAATGGCATCATGAAAATTGCCAGCAAATGGATGGAACTAGAAATGGTGATCCTGAAGGACCCCAAGACCCAGAAAGGCAAACATGGTATGTACTCTCTGATAGGGGGATATTGGCTGTAAAGTAAAGGATAACAATGCTACAATCCACAGACCCAAAGATGCTAAGTAGCAAGGAAGGCTCAAGGGGAGACACATGAATCTCACCATGAAGGGGAAATAGAATAGATATTATAGGTGAACGGGAGAGGGATCTGGATAAGGGTATGGGCCTGGGAATAAGAGAGATCAGGTGAGCTGGAGAAGGGAGTACTAAGAAATACAACTAAAATCAGATGTATCTCTGACGTGAGCTAGAAACCTAGTGCAATGAAAACTCCCATGAATCTATGAGGGGACCCTGGCTAAGATTATTAGCAATTGGAGATATGGATCCTAACCAGACAAGACTTGCAGTGAAGGGATTGGGACCCTAACCCAGCCACATAACCTTTGACCTACAATTTGCCCTGCCTACAGGATATTCTGGGGTAAAGGTAGCACAGAAATCATGGGAGTGGGCAACAGCTGAGTGCTCCAGTTTGAAACCCATACCATGAAAGGGAGCCCACTCCTGAAACTGCCAGGGGCCAGGGCCCAGAGACTGGGCAGCACAGAGACCTGGGCTAGAATCAAATATGACTTGAAAAAAGTCAATGAAATGATTCCTAATGATATTCTGATACACTCCTAGATTGTTGGATAGCCAAATTGTCATCAGAGAGGCTTCACCTACAAACTGGTGGAAACAGATGCAGAGACCCACATCAAAATATTAGGTGAACCTTGGGGAACCCTGTGAAATAGGGGGAGAGAGGATTATGGGAGCCAGAAGAGCCATGGACAATACAAGAAAACCCACAGAATCAATTAACCTTGTCTCATAGGGGCTCACAAGGACTGAACTGCCAACCAGAGAGCTTGCATGGGCCTAACCTTGGCCTTCTGCACATATATGTAATTGTGTAGTTTGGTCTTCTGGTGGGACTCCTAACAGCGGAAGCAGGGTCTGTTTCTAACTTTTGTTACCTGTTTTGGGAACCCTTTCTTACTACTGAATTGCCTTTACAAGTCTTAATAGGAGAGGAGGTCCCTAGTCTTACTGCAACCTGGTGTGCTATGGCTGGCTGATATATATGGGAGGCCTGCCCTTTTCTGAAGAGAAGGGAGGAGAGGACATGTAGGGTAGTAGGACTGGGAGAAGAAAAGGGAAGAAAAACTTATTGGATTGGAAATTTCAATTAATATTAAAAATTTAAGAAACATTCATTCTTATTTCATTCCTTCTTTATCATCCCACTAGGCTTATAGTCTATTTGATAGCAGTGTAGTTACCCCAGATCTCTTTAAGTTATTTGTATGGAATAGCTTTTTCATCTTTCTCTTTAAATTACTTTCAGTGTGTGTGTGTGTGTGTGTGTGTGTGTGTGTGTGTGTGTGTATCTGTCTATCTTGTATAAGCCTGCTTGTTTGTTTTCCGACGACCTGGCTTCCCAAACTCCTGAAATAACAACATAGAAACTATATTAATTAAATCACTGCTTGGCCTGTTAGCTCTAGTTTCTTATTGGCTAGCTCTCATGTATTAATTTTACCCATCTTCATTAATCTGTTTATTGCCACATGGCTGGGCTTACTGGGTAAAGTTTGATTCAGCATCTTTCTCCACAGCACTACATGGCTTCTCTCTGACTCTACCTCATTTCTCTCAGCATTCAGTTTAGTTTTCCCCACCTAGCTCTATTCTACTCTATCACAGGCTTAAGAAAGTTTCTTTATTAACCAATGGTATTCACAGCATCCAGAGGGGAATCTCACATCATCTATCTATCCATCTGTCTGTCTTTGGAGCTACCCAAGATTAGATTGGTCTCTTATGAATAATATATTGTTGATCCAAAAAAAAAAACCTCTGCTAATCTCTGTGGTTTTATTAGATAAATTAATCCATTTATATTTGAAGTAATCACACATGAAGAGAGTCTAACTTCAGCAGTTTTTTTTTCTATTCATCGTGGAGTTTGTTTTGACCTTGTTTCTTCTGTACTGTCTTATTTTAACCTAATTTTTATGGTGAATCTTTTTAATTCCCTCCTCGTCCCTTTAGATATTTTCCTTGTAATTATCTTAGAGATTAAATTTAGATTGAGTTATATTACATTTAGATTATTCTAACATTAGGAAAATCTAATTTGACCTTGTACCAATAGAACTTAAATAACACAATACTCTACTCCTGTAGCTTTGTCCTTACTGTTTGTTAATGATATCACATGGTATATAAATAATGTTATTGATAATTTCTAATGCATATGGTTTAAATTGTACATTATTAAAATGGGAACTATAATGCTAAATTACAATAATGTTAGCTTTTGTTTTTGTTGTTTGAGAATTTAATATATAAATATAATCTATTCTGAATAATTCCACACATCATCTCTTTCCCTACAAATCTTTAACTATACTATGCCTCTCAATTTTATGTGCTTTTTCCAAAGCCATTTAGTTCACTTATTGCTATGAGTATGGAGGCTCATCTTTAAAAAAGGTTGATCTCCTTATCCCAATAGTTATTAGCTATCAGTTGTTCAACTAAGGGTGAAACTTCATAACTGTTTTCCTATGCTGGAATTTTTTTCTAGCTTGCTCTTGTCCAGACCTTGTGAATGTTGTTACAGCTGTTGTAAATTCACATGTGCAAATTCCTTCTTGTATCTGATAAACATTTTATCACTTTGGTTAGTCATTGCCTCTGGCTTTAAAAATCTTTCTGACCTCTATCATGATGATCTTTGATATGTGTGATATCTCATTTAGTACTGAGATTCTGTATTCTATGGATGTTGACCAATTATAAGTCTTGATATTAATCACCATGCACTATAAAAAAGGAGCTTCTCGACAGAGCAGAAAAAGAAATAAGTGATCAGTCTCCTAGTTGTATAGCCCAGTCTCTGGGCCCTAGGCCAAGGGGAAAAATCCAGAACCCCTCCCCATTAGTCTTAGATGCACCAATATCAACAGTAAATCTTCTGCAGACAAACTGCTCCACCCAACCTCCATTGGACCCTGTAATCTACAAGCCCCACTCCACTCCCAAACCTACCCATCCTCCATGACCTCAGTGGCTCCCTGAGACACAATGACTATGCTGATTGCTCCAAGAGAGGATTCTTGAGACACAGACACTGACTGCAAGAGACAAAGATACTGTCTGCATCATTTGAAGTAAGAGATGGGTAGATCCCAATGCAAGAATCCATTCAACATCCTAAAGAGCAATATGGTGCCACCAGACCCTAATGGTCCTACAACAAGAAGAGTGGAATATCTCAACACAGAAGAAGCAGAGGAAAACGACCTTAAAAATCACATTATGGAGATGATAGCGACCTTTAAAGAAGAAATTTTAAAAGAATCCCTTAAAGAAATAGAGGTAAAGGAAATCAATAAAATAGGGAAAAAATCAATAAATCTCTTAAAGAAAGTCAAGAAAAGGTAATTAAACAGGTCAAGGAAACACTTCACCACTTGAAAATTGAAATAGAGAAAATAAAGAAAACACAAACCAAGAGAATTCTGGAAATGGAAAACCTGGGTAAATGAACAGGAACTATAGATGCAAGTATAACCAACAGAATGTAGATGGGAGAGAGAATATCAGGCATTGAGGATACAATGGAGGAAATAGATTCATTGGTTAAAGAAACCATTAAAGCCAGCAAAGTCATAACACAAAGTGTCCAGGGAATCTGGGACACCATGAAAAGACCAAATCTAAAAGTAATAGGGGTAGAAGAAGAAGAAATCCAGCTCAAAGGCACAAAAATATATACAACAAAATCATAGAAGAAAACGTTTCCAACCTAAAGAAGAAAATGCTTATGAAGATGCAGGAAGATTGCAGAACACCAAATAGACTGAAACCCCCAAAATGTCCCCTCACCACATAATAATCAAAACACAAAATATACAGAAAAAGAAAGAATATTAAGAGTTGCAAAGGAAAACAGGCCAAAGAACATAAAATGGCAGACCCAGCATAATAACACTCTACTTCTCAATGGAAAGTCTGAAAGTCTGAAGGTCCTAGACAAACATTATGCAGACACTAAGAAACCATGAATGCCAACCCTAACTACTATACACAGCAAAACTTTCAATCACCAGAGATGGAGAAAGAAATATTCCATGATAAACCAGATTTAAACAATACCTATCCACAAATCCAGTCCTACAGAAAGCACTAGAAGGAAAAATCCAACCCAAGGAAGTTAATTGGACCCACAAGAAAACAAGCAATAGATAATCCCACACTAGCAAACCTGAAGAGGAGAAATACTCAACTGGCCTATAAAAAAGACACAGGCTAACAGAATGGATATGAAAACAGGATCTACACTTCTGCAGCATGCTGCATACAAGAAATACACCTCAACTTCAAAGACAGACATTTCATCAGAGCAAAAGGTTGGGAAAAGACTTTCCAATCAAATGGACCTAAGAAGCAAGCTGGTGTAGCTATCCTAATATCTAACAAAATAGGCTTCAAACTAGAAGCAATCAAAAGAAATGAAGAAGGACATTTCATATTCATCACAGGAAAAATTGGTCAAGGTGAAACCTCAATCCTAAACAGTTATGCCCCAAATACAAGGGCACCCACATTTGTAAAGGAACTGTTGATAAGGCTTAAATTGCACATTAAACCCCACACACAAATAGTGGGAGAGTTCAACATCCCACTCTCACTAATGGATAGGTCACCATTTAACAGAAAAATAAAGGAACTAGCAGATATTATGAATCAAATGGGCTTAACAGAAGTCTATGGAAGATTCCACCCAAACACAAAAGAATATACCTTTTTCTCAGCACTTCATGGAACCTTCTCTGAAATTGACCACATACTCAGTCACAAAGTAAATCTCAACATATACAAAAAAATTGTAATAAGCCTCTATATCTTATCATATCACCAGGGCTTAAAATTAGAATTCAACAATACAAATTCCAGAAAGCTTACAAACACATGGAAACTAAATAATGCTCAACTAAATCTCCCCTAGGTCAAGGAAAAAATAAGAAAGAAATTTTCTAGAATTCAATGAAAATGAAGACATAACATACCTCTTTCTGTAATCAGATTGGTGAATAGCCCAACTATCATCATAGAGCCTTCTTCCAATAACTGATGGAACCAGATGGAGGGATCCACAACTGGGAACCAGGCTGAGATAAGGGAGTCCAGTCTAAGAGAGGGAAGAGGGAATATAGGAGCAAGGGAGGTGAAGATCATGATGGAGAAATCTTCAGAGACATCTGAACCAAGTTCATGGAAACTCATTAACTCTAGATCTATAGTTTTGGAGCATCCATGGGACCAAACTAGGCCCACTGTATGTGGGAGACAGTGGTGAAGCATGGACTGTCTGAGGGGCCCCTAATAGTAGCACTATTATTTATCCCTGGTGCATGAGGTTGTTGGGTGGACCCTATTTCCTATTGTGGGATGCCATGCTTATCCTTCACACAGGGGTAAGGGATTTGGTCCTGTCCCAACTTAATGTGCTAGACTTTGTTGACTTCCCATGGGAGCCCTTACCTATTGGGAGGAGTGGATGGGAGGTGGGCTGAGGGTGAGGCGAAGGGGGTGGGAAGATGGGTGGGAGGAAGAACTATGGTTGGAATATAAAATGATTTTAAAAAGAAGCTTCTTTGATGAGGATTGAGAGACACATTATTCTATACGTATAATGATAAGTCATTAGAAGTTGGCATAATACTATGATCACTTTGCAGAATAATAATTGAAGGTTCCCCTGGGCCTATGATCTACCTAGCCACAGGGTTCTTGGTCCTGTTGTAAGTGCCAGTCATGAATTCTGTCTTGTGGAGTGGGCCTCATATCAAAGCAGAAAATGACTGGCTATTCCCTTAACATTCATACCACAATTGTACAAGTAGGTAACTTGCCAGGCTACTTGAGCTATTATAGCTTGTGTAATTAGCAGCTGGGGAAAACTTCTGATTCCTTTTCTGTCCTGGCAGCATGCATAGCACACTGTGAACACTATAAACCCAAGAGGGATGAAACTTTCAGGTTAGTACCAGCTTGATTTCTCCATATCCTATGATTCAAGTATGCAAAGACTTCATTAATAGGGTCTTACCATCAAGTTATGAGAGATAAATAAGAGTAATGACAATAGCCTATAATATTTGAAGGTCTGTGGAACCCCAGTGGCCAACAACTTCACGAGAGTAAACTATATATATCACTAGGCTGTTATAATTATTTGATTCCCTATGATATTTGGGAGAGGTAATGTCTCACCATTATAAAATAATTCAATTTAAACTCTTTTTACATATGTATGTGTAAATACTTTAAGAAGCTTCTACAGTAGTAGGTTTCCATTTATCTTTTATTATTGCTTGTGCTTGACTTTATCAGGAATCTTCAACTTACACTACACCCTCCAGGAAACTGAACTGTTGGGTTTGCTTTCACTTCAACTTTCTAGACTCCTTTTAACAAATTTTCAGACTAGATCTTGTGTAGTTATTTTCACTTCATTTAAATTTTTTATTTCAAAATACCTTGCTCTCCACCTCATCTTTGGAATACTTGGAGTTTTTTCAGATATTCAGTTATTAAGTTTTATTTTCTTTCAGCTCATCATCTTGCTACATTTGAGCCTCCAAAACCTCTCATAAGAATTGCAGGAAGCGCTGTGCAGGCTGTCTCAGACTTTTCAAGTTCATGTGAGCTTTTCTCTCTTTATGAAAGGAGCCTTGTGTTCTTGGTATCCTCCATCCCCTCTGGCTCTTACACTCTGCATTCTTTTCCTTGAGATCCTCTGAGCTCTGAGCTCTGAGGGTCGGGATTTGATGGAGACATGCCATTTGGGGCTGAGTGTTCTGAGTATTCCCGAGCTCTCTCATTCTCTGCATAATCATTAGCTGTAGGTCTTATGAGTTTTTTTTTTCTCCCCATTTGCTGCAGGAGGAATCTCCTTTGATGATGGCTGAGCAAGACACTGATCTATGAGTAAAGCAGAATCTCATTAGGAGTTATTTCACCACTTAAAAAAAAAAAAAAAAAAAAAAAACAATAGTATTTGGTGCAGCCCAGGGTCCCCGGTTACACAATCCGTATCAGATACAAGTTCAGTCTCACAGAGTGGGCCTTAAGTCAAGTGAATTATTGGATGTTTACTCTCATAAGCTTTGTGGTTACCATTGCATTAATATATTTTGTAGACAGGACACCATTGTAGATCAAAGGATTTGTCATTGGCTGGGTGTTTCCATTTCCCTTTTGGTGGTATGCAGAGGACCTTTTTATATCAAAAGGGATACTTATATAATATACAGGCAAAAACTGTAAGTAGGGACCAGCTCAACTCTCCATGTTCAGTCAGTTGTATAAGTGTTGTGTTCAGAACCCTTTGGCCAACAAGTCAATTAGAAGTTAACCCAATCCTGGTACTGGCTGTTTCCTTTAATGACAAAAGATTGCCAGTTGGGACTCTCACACCCCCACTATCTGGCAATTTCATTTAGTTTGCCTTCATACATGTATATGCATTTTAGGATGTTTCTACTGTATTAGTTCTCTGTATACCCCTCAAATGCTTCTAATTTTAGCTACCTCTTCCCAAATCTACTCTCTCAGCTTCCTCTCCAGTCCTTCACCAGGCTTGATCCCCCTGTCACAGCCCCATCCTCCCACAATTGTCTACTCTATTTCCCTTTCCGAGCAAGATCTACCTGTGACTGCTAATCTCCTACTCTGCACCTATCTCCTATTGATTGTAGTTTGGTTATCATTGACTTCACAGCTAATACCCACATGTAAACAAACAAATACTATAAATGTTTGCCTTTCTGGGTCTGTGATATCACACTCAGGATGATTGGTTTTGTCTAGTTCCATCCATTTGCCTTCAAATTTCATGATTTTTTTAAATTTTTATTTATTTATTTATTTATTTATTTATTTATTTATTTAAGATTTCTGCCTTCTCCCTGCCACCACCTCCCATTTCCCTCCCCCTCCCCCATCAAGTTCCTCTCCCTCATCATCCCTAAGAGTAATCCAGGTTCCCTACCCTGTGGGAAGTCCAAGGGCCATCCACCTCCATCCAGGTCTAGTAAGGTGAGCATCCAAACTGCCTAGTACGTGCAGTAGGATCAAAAACCCATTGTCATTGTTCTTGAGTTCTCAGTAGGATTGTCGGGAGGCATGATGTTTTTTTTTTTAATTATATTTTTATAATTTAAAACAATTTTAAAATTTAAATATATTTTGATTATTTTCTTACCCTCTACCCTTCCGGATCTTCTTCCCATCCATACCCACACAACTTTAATCTCTTTCTCAAAAAAGGAACAAAAACACAATACAACAAATCCCCCCCCCAATTAAGAAACAAAAAACACACCCCAAAAGAAAAACAAACATACAAAACAAAAACCCTCACCAAACTGTAACCAAAGAAAAGCATGCACACACACAAAACAAACAAACAAAAATAAACACCCAGTAGAGTCCATTATGTTGGCCCACTACTCCTGAACATGAGGTCTATCCTGGATTGGTTGATATCCCTAGTGTCACTCCATTGGAGAGAACTCGTTTTCCCTCTCCCAGCAGGTATAAGTGACAGTTCAGTTTTTAACCTTTACAGTTGTTAACTTTTGCCCCAAAGGCTAGGTTTTCATTCATTCATTACTTTAAAATATAACAAAATAAAATTGAATTAAACAAGAAAGCTATTACAACAAAGTTGGAGAAGACATACCAACAGAAGCAAAAGAGCCCAAGAAAAGGCACAGGAATCAGAGACCAACTCATTCACAAACTGAAGAATGCCATAAAAATACTTAACCGGAAGCCACAATATTTGCAGAGTCTGAAGCAGACTTATGCAAGCCCTAGGCATACCGCCTCAGTCTCTATGAGTTCATGTGAGCTTTTATCGTGTGTATTTAGAGGGCCTTGTGTTCTTGGTGTCCTCTGTCCCTTCTGGTTCTTAGACTCTTTCTGCCTTCTGTTCCTTGGAGTTCTCTGAGTTCTGAAAGAAGGGAAATGGTGAAGATATAGCATTTAGGGTTTAGTGTTCCAAGGTTTCTCTCACTGTCTGTCTAATGTCTGGTCTCTATATTTGTTCCCATCTGATGCAGGAGGAAGATTATCTGATGATGGCTGAACAAGGCATTGACCTATGAGTATAGTAGAATATCATTAGGAGTTATTTTTATCACTGTGAGGTTTTATTTGTTGTCTTGCTTTCTTTTGTTTGTTTTTAAGACCAGTATTATTTGATTTTACCCTGTGTCCACAGGTTTTTGTTTATGAAGCCGTCCCAGGTATGGGTTTCAACTGATAGAGTGGGCTTCAAGTCAAATCAGTGGTTGGTTGAATATTCCCACAGACTTAGCACATTCATCTTCAGTGAGTTGCACAGGTGTTGCCTTCAGCAATTGGGGCCTCGGTAGCAGTTTAAGGAAAGAAACCTATAGTCTTAGCTATAGCCTGGGTTGTTTGGGGTTTCCCCTGGGATGGCCAACAACTCAATTAGATGTAGCAGAAACTGAGTACTAAATGCTTTGGTTGGTGACAAGAGATGGTCAGTTGTGATCCTGTCTCATTCATTACTTCGTTATTTCATTTATATTGACTTCTAGTGTGCGAAGTCCTTCTGTATATGCATTGCTTTTATTGGTTAATGAATAAAGAAGTTAACTTGACCTGTGATAGGGTAGAACAGAGTTAGGTGGGTAAAAACTAAGATGAATACTATGAGAAAGGAGGCAGAGTCAAGAGAAGCCATTATAGCCCCGCCGGAGACAGTCGCCAAATGGAACTTTACCTGGTAAGCCACAGCCACATGGTGTGATAAACAGATTGATAGAAATGGGTTAATTTAAGATATAAGAGTAAGTCAGAAATATGCTTAAGCTATTGGCCAAATAGTATTGCAGATATTACAGTTTCTGTGTGATTATTTTGTGGTCTAGGCAACTGGGAATGAACAAGCAGCCTCCCCCAACAAACTCATTTATGTATTTATTTTATCTAGTGATGTTTGCTTAGAACTCCCCAAATGTCCCTTAATTTTAACTGTCTTTCCTAGTATTCCCTCCAACTACCATTTCTCCTTTACCATTCCTGACTGGATCCTCCCATTCCAGTATCTTTGCTATGTATCCATAACTATCTATTCTACTTCCTTTTCCTAATTATATATATATATATATATATATATATATATATATATATATATATATATGTTACCTTTAGTCCCTTATTCTATATCTACCCTCTGTAGTTCTATTGATTATAGCTTGGTTATCATTAACTTCACCGCTAATATCCACACATAAGCGAATGCATACCATATTAGTCATTTCTGTATCTACGATACCTCACTCATGATGATTTTTTCTAGCTCCATACATTTGCCTGCAAATCCCATGATGTCATTGTTATAAACAGCTGAGCAATACTTCATTTTGTAATGTACAACAATTTCATTAGCCATTCTTCTATCGAGGGACATGTAGGTTGTTTCCAATTTCTGGCTATTATGAATAGAGTTGCAATGAACATGGTTAAGCAAGTGTCCTTGTAGCAGGATAAGGTGTCTTTTTGCGCATGTGCCCAAGAGTGGTGTAGTTGGATCTTGTGGTAGATTGAGTCACGTCTTCCTAGGGAACTGCCACACAAATTGCATAGTGTCTCTGCAAGTTTTCACTCCCACCTGCAATGTAGGAGAGCTTCCTCTTACTCCACATGCTTGTTAGCATGAGCTGTCACTTGTTTTTTTGATCTTAGTCATTCTGACAGGTGTAAGATGAAATCTCAAAGTAGTTTTGATTTGCGTTTCCCTGATGGCTAAGGATGTTGATACCTAGGTTTTTTTTATTTTCAGTCCTTTATATATGTTGGATATCAGCCATTTAGCCCATGTGTACTTGGCGAAAATCTTTCCCCATTCTGTAGGCGGCTGCTTTGTCTGAATGACAGTGATCTTTACCTTACAGAAAATTTTCCAGTTTCGTGTGGTCCAATTTATTAATTGTGGGTTGCTAACAGTGTTCTTTTCAGAAAGTCTCTCCCTGTGCCAATAAGTTTAAGTTTGAGTTAGTTTCACTTTCTCTTCTAATCAAGTACATCTACTTTTAGGTTGAGGTCTTTGATCCATTCCTAGTTGAGTTTTGTGCATGATAGTAAGTATGGATCTATTTGGATTCTTCTACATGCAGTCATCCTGTTTGAACAACTCCACTTTTTGGAGGATGTGTCTTTTTCCAGTGGGTTTTTTTTGTGATCTGTTTATAAAAACCAGGTGTCCATATATATCACAGATACATAGATTTATATCTAGGACTTTAGCTCAACTGCATTGAACAATATGTCTCTTTTTGTGCCAACACCATGCTGTTTCGTTACTATAGCCTTGTAGTACAGTTTGAGATCAGAAATGGTGATGCCCCAGCAGTTATTTCAGTATTCAGGGTTGTTTTAGCTGTTTTTGTTGTTGTTTCCATATGAAGCTGAAAATTGTGACTTCAAGGTTTGTTAAAGAATTGTATTGAAAGTTTGGTTGAGATTGCATTGAATTTGTAGATATTTTTCAGTATGATGGTAGTTTTTACTAAACACTCATACATCCTGACCAAAATTTTCCTTCCCTCCTCTCCTCTCCCTTCCTACCCTCACATCCCCTACACACACCCCAATTCATTCCTCTTCTGTTTCTGTTCAGAAAGGGGTAAGCCTCTCATGGGTTTTAACATTAGGGGTCCACAAACTTAGTTTGTAGTTACCTTGTTCAAACTAAAACCGGAAATCACATACAAGAAGATAAATGAAGCTTATTTCTAGAATTAGTTAGTACTCTACATGACCATTAATACCAAAACAGAAAGTTTACATATATAGCTATATAAATAATCTTACAAATTTTGAGATATTATTTATACTTCAAGAAAAGTTTAGAATCAAAATAAAACCAAATATTATAAGATTAGTGACAATAGAATATACCCTTAATTTGGTTTTCTACTGTCCTATACCAGATGGCTCTTCTCACATGAGACAGAGATTTTGGATTTTCCTTTAACAATAATACTTGGATTTAGAGAAGGAGAGAGAGAGTCATGATCTAACTCAAAAGCCAGATATAATTTTTAATTTTATTGGGACTATAAAAAGACCATTTGCCTTGTATGTCTACAAAGAACAGCAGAACCAAACATTTGGGAAGATTTAAGAAATTTTATCCTGTTAGAAGTATGCTATATCATTAGGCCAATTTAGTCCTTTTCTTGGGACATTTTCTCTTGAAAATGTCTTCTTCTTCCAGTGTCTCATTTGTTTAGTGGTCTTCAGATTCCTTAGTTGTATGCTTTTATTTTTCTGGAAAGACAAAAACAAAACTGTGCCCCAAACATAAAATAGGGAATTTAGGGGAGTTCCCTATTTTGGCAGGTTATATCTGATCAATCAAATGAAAGGCATTTGTTAGTCTTATAAGTTAGATCGATTGGTATGCTGTTTGATGAACTACAACCTCTCTTAACTAAGAGGTCTCTCCTATTTGAATCTAATCTTTATCAATTTTCATGTTATTCATAGCTTTACTTCTCCTGTGGAAACCTCTTCCCCACTTAGCCCATACCATACTGGTTTCCATTCTGAGGTCAACACATCTTTAAAGTATTCAGACTGATTTAATTCAGAAGGTTTTTCCCCCCACTATTCAATATATCTCTGCAGCTGCTGTTTATTTCCCATTAAAATTTAAAAATTTAATGTTAATAAAATATTAAGTAATTATCTCTGGGAGTCTTTATTACCACTTTCTGTTTATTCAGCCTATCTTCTAAAATATGATTATATCATTATAAAACTGCTTGTCCTGTAGGATTGTGTGGCATACCTGTAATATTCTTTATGATGTAATATGCAAAACCTGCTTCATTTTACTAGAGACATTTGCTGAAGCACTGTCATTCTTAATTTGTAGGGGGTATTCCCATAATGGGCATAACTTCTAATAAATGTGTAATTACAGAATCAACTTTTTAAGAGCTCAAGGCGGTTGCCCATTAAAATTCTGAAAATATATCTATGGTATGGTGCACACTTTAATTTTCCAAACTCCACAAAATGAAATGCATTCATTTGCCAAATTTCATTTCTTTAAAAACCTTTTGGGTTACTTCCTGCAGGTAATAGAATTTGATTATATTAAATTATTATATAAAGAATAAGTGGGACATTTACTTATAATTTCCTTGGCTTGTTTCCAAGTGATAGAAAAATCTTTCTTCAACCTTTGCTATAACATGATGTTTCTTTGAAATTCTGCAACTTATAGCACATTTCCAACCAATAACTGACCAATTTCATCATTACCTTATGCTAAAGGGCCTGGTAGATCCATAGGGGCTCTGACATATGTTATAAACAATAGATGATTTCTATTTCTGATTATTGTTGTAATTTAATAAATAGCAAAGTTAATTCTAAATCATCTGAAATAAGTTCAGAGGTATCAATGTGTAAAACAACTCTTTTTGCATATTGATAGTAACTATATTAAGAGGTTCTAGAAAAAATCTAATACAATGAAAACGTATAATCCTGATTTTTTAATGTAATCATAAGGACTTTGAGCCACTTTATTTTTCCTGACTTATAGCCTGCTTTTCCTGATTTATTTGTATCATTATAGAATGAAGGAACTCCAGAAATTGGGTTACTCATACCATGCGATGGAGGATCCAATTAGCAATTTTTTTTTTTAATAAACTATAGCTTTTTGCTTTGGGGCTATTTAGTACTAATCGCTCCAAAAAATTTCTGGAAGCTCTTTGATAATATTCATTTTCTGCCCATATTGAGGCCATTTCAGCATTAGTAAAAGGTACCACAATTTCTACTGGGTCTAATTCTGCAATTGATAAAGTCTCAATTTTCCTTTGAGAATCAATTCAAAAACCTTTTCTACATAGGTCTTTATTTTTTCTCTGTTTCTGTGGCAAAACAAATGGACATTCTAAAATACTATCTTTTCCCTGCTTAAGGATTCCTGTGGAAGAATGCATAAAGGTAAAATAACTAGAATACAGTCAAGTTCTGGATCCAAGCAATCCACATGTGCATCTGGCATTTTTTTTTTAACCCGGCCCAATTCTCTCTCAGCCTCAGCTCATAATTTTCTTAGAGTACTTAAGTCCTTATCATCTTGTAAGGTTTAAAATAAATTATGTTGTCCTTGAGTTGTTAATCCAATTGTGGGCCATAGCTAGTAAATATCTAGTTAATAATTTTTAAAAATCATTAAGAGTTCATAAATGAACTTTCTTGATTTGTACTTTCTGTGGTTGAATTTTCTGTAAATCTATATTATATCTAATTATTAATAGAATCTCCTCTTTATATTTTTTCAGGAACAATTTGTAGTCCCCAACATTTGAAAAGTCTCTTCATCCAAATTTCTTCTAAGGCATCTGCATCTGAATAAGCTAGTAAGATATCATCTATATAATGGTAAATTATATATTGGTGTGGGAAGCTGTTCACAAGGTATTTCTAATTGTTGGTATACAAAGTATTGACACAGGTGGGGTTGTTTAACATCCCATTTGGAAGAAGTTTTCACTGATACTCTTTAATAGGCAGGGAATTATTTTACATAGGCACTTATATGTGACGGCAATTTTTTCCTATCCTGTTCTTGTAAAGATGTAGTAAAAAAAAAAAAAGCCGTCTTTTAAATCAATCCTATAATAGACCATCCTTTAGGTAGTAAAGAAGACAAAAGAATTCTGGGCTGTTAAGAGTCCATTATCTGGATCACCTCATTAATAGTTGTCAAATCTGTTACCATTATCTATTTTCCAGATTTAATGACAAATATAAAAGAATTCCAGGACTTGTTGATTCTTCAATATGTTGAGCATTTAACTGCTTCTGTACCAGTTGTTCTAGTGCCTTTATTATTTATAACATCAAAGGCCATTGTTCCACCCAGACAGGTTTGTCAGTTAACCATCTTAAATGTAGGGCTGTTGGTATCTTAGAAAGATTAATAGCTGTTGTGTTCTGCTTATTTACAAAAGGAACAGTCAGTGACTGTTTTGATAATACCTTTTAATATTTATCTCTGAAGCATTCTTTTTTGTGGTTTATTTCTTAGATTGGAGGAATGTTAACCTGTGTTTTCCATTGCTGTACAAATCACATCCCCTTAAATTCAGAGCTATATTAGTCACATATTGCCAATTTTCCTGTCTATCCTTCTAGTCACATACATTTAACCCATCTTGTACTTTGTTTTACCTAAGATAAAGTTCAAATCCCTAGAAGTTGAATATTTATCCCCCAAAGAAGTCAATATTTAGGCCAAAATTTTGGTGAAGTTATTACTATATCTGTGTTTGTATCACCCAAACTTCAGTTACAATATGATTTATTCATACTTTTAGATTTGGTCTTTGATCACTTATAGAAGCTTGCAAAAAACTTGTTTGATGGTCTCTACTCAAAAGTTTGTCTTCTGAAACCATTTTGTCATCCAGAGCAGTATGGTTTTAACAATAGGAATTAAGTCTTTTAATTGCACTGTGAATGAGTTTCTCCAATGCTGACAGGGAATAACTGAACCAAATTTAATGTTGGGTCCTGGGAGAGGCCTCTTAAGGTGTTTCCCAATGGCAAAGGGTTATCTTGCCTGTCCCTTCTTGATCTGCATCCATCAGTTCAATGCTGGCCTTTGCCACACCTTTTGCATATGCCAGATGGCTGGGGTCTTCTCTTTAGAATTCTCATAGAAAAATAAAAATGTTTCTAGGAATGCTTTGCCTACATTCCCTTTTCTGATGATCATATTTACCACAATTCCAATACATGACATTTTTATTTTTCTTAAAATTTTTAGAAATCACTTCTCTTATCAAAATAGCATCATAAGTGAGAGATCCAGTATCAGCTGTATTTCATCTATGCGTGTTGATCATGCCTTAGGCCTAATAACCATTTTGCAATCTGAATTAGAATTTTCAAAATCAAAGTTTCAATTAATATTTTTATAACTTCTAGATGTGACATTATCCTATTTATAGCTGAAGTCAATCACTGCAAAAAAAATAGTGAAGAATTCTTTTGGGCCTTGTATAATTTTAATAAATTACTCAGCCCTCTTTACTGATTCTTCAATCCCGTCCCAAGCATTCAAAGCTGCTAGATGACATAAGATTAAGATGAGATCATCAAATCTTCTCTTTACAAATCAGCATATTGACCTTCAATGAGAAACTGATCTTGGGAAATTGCAATGCCTCTAGTTCCTATTTTTGTTGTTCTGTGGTTCTAGCTTCCTTTTTTCCACCATATTCTCCATTGTAACTGAGGACCAACTTCCAATATTGCTGTAACTAAATCTTTCTAGTCTTGAGGAATAATTCTGTTCTGAGTTGCCCATGAATTTAACAACTGCTTCACATAGGATGAATGCATATCAGATTAAATGACCACTTCCTTAAATCTTCTCAAATCTAATATTTCTACAGGATTTTAATTGACTTCTGCATAAACTTGAGGGGTATCTGTTGCTCTTACATGGTAAACTGGATAAACTGCTGCTGGTTTTCTAATGACCTTGGCCCCTCTTCTTCCTTTCATCAGCTGTAAATTCTGCTCCAAATTCTTCTGTGTGTAAATATTTTTCTTAGTTTCATTAGTAGGCCTTTCTAAGACTTGTATCTTACCAATAGTAAGTCTTTCTAAGGCTTGTATTTTATCAGTCAAATTTTCATATTTGGCACAATTATCTACCAAAATTTTAAAGATAAAGTATGAATTAATAAATTTATAATAATTGTAATCAACATTATGCCAATCCTAGTGACCTTGGTTCTTCCTTCATTTTTTTTTCATTTTTCAAGTCATCCATTGTAGAAATATATAGACTCCTAACTCCCTGCATTGTAATAATATGCTTTATTCTTTTTTTTTTTGAAAAAAAAAATTTCCACCTCCTCCCAACCTCCCATTTTCCTGCCCCTCCTCCCACTCCTCTCCCCCTCCCCCCCATTCCTTTCCCTCTCCCTCTTCAGTCGGAAGAGTAGTCAGGGTTCCCTGAACTGTGGAAAGTCCAAGGTCCTCCCCCCTCCATCTAGGTCTACGAATGTGAGCACCCAAACTGTCTAGGCTCCCACAATGCCAGAACATGAAGTAGGATCAAAACCCAGGCCATTTTCCTTGGCTTTTCATCAGCCCTCATTGTCCGCCCTGTTCAGAGAGTCCGGTTTTATCCCATGCTTTTTCAGATCCAGTCCAGCTGGCCTTGGTGAGCTCCCAATAGATCAGTCCCTCTGTCTCAGTGGGTGGGTGAACCCCTCACGGTCCTGACTTCCTTGCTCATGTTCGCCCTCCTTCTGCTCCTCATTGGGACCTTGGGAGCTCATTCTGGTGCTCCAATGTGGGTCTCTGTCTCTATCTCCATCCATTGCCAGATGAAGGTTCTATGGTGATATGAAAGATATTCATCAGCATGGCTATAGGATAGGGCCATTTCAGGTTCCCTATCCTCAGCCGCCCAAGGAACTAACTGGGGACCTCCCCCTGGGCACCTGGGAGCCCCTCTAGGTTCAAGTCTCTTGCCAACCCTAAGATGGCTCCCTTAATTAAGATATATGCTTCCCTGCTCCCATATCCATCCTTCCTTTATTATCCCAAACATCCCAATTTCCCAAGTTCCCCCCATCCTCACCTTCTCACTTTTCTCTCCCCATCTCCCCTTACCGCTATCCCACCCCACCCCCAAGATCCCAAGTTTTTGCTCGGCAATCTTGTCTACTTCCCATATCCAGGAGGATAACTGATGTTTTTCTTTGGGTTCACCTTCTTATTTAGCTTCTTTAGGATCACAAATTATAGACTCAATGTCGTTTATTTATGGCTAGAAACCAATTATGAGTGAGTACATCCCATGTTCATCTTTTTGGGTCTGGGACACCTCACTCAGGATAGTGTTTTCTATTTCCATCCATTTGCATGCAAAATTCAAGAAGTCGTTGTTTTTTTACCACTGAGTAGTACTCTTATGTGTATATATTCCACACTTTCTTCATCTATTCTTCCATTGAAGGACATCTAGGTTGTTTACAGGTTCTGGCTATTACAAATAATGCTGCTAGAACATAGTTGAACAAATGCTTTTGTAATATGATAGGGCATCTCTTGGGTATATTCCCAAGAGTGGTATTGCTGGGTCCTGGGGTAGGTTGATTTAAGTTTTAGTAATGTTTCTTTTACATACGTGGGTACTCTTTATTAGGGACATATATGTCCAGGATTGAGACTACATCTTGATGGACTGTTCTTGTTGTGAGAATAAAATGTCCTTCTCCATCTCTTCTGATTGATTTTAGTTTGAAATCAATTTTGTTAGATATTAGAATAGCTACACCTGCTTGTTTCTTAGGTCCATTTGATTAGAAAATCTTTTCCCAACCCTTTATTCTGAGGTAGTATCTGTCTTTGAGGTTGCAGTGTGTTTCTTGTATACAGCAGAAAGCTGGATCCTTTTTTCGTATCCATTCTCTTAGCCTGCGTCTTTTTATAGGTGAATTCAGTCCATTGATATTAAGAGATACTAATGACCAGTGGTTGTTAATTCCTGTTATTTTTCAGTAGTAGTGTTTGTGTGTTTCCCTTCTTTGGGTTTTACTGACCGGTGGTATCTGTTGCCTGTGTTTTTGTGGGTGCAGTTAGCTTCCTTATGTTGGGGTTTTCCTTCTAGTATTTTCTGTAGTACTGGGTTTATGGATACATATTTTTTTAAAATTTATTATGTATACAGTGCTCGACCTGTGTGCCAGAAGAGGGCAACAGATCTCATTACAGATAAATGTGAGCTACCATGTGGTTGCTGGGAATTGAACTCAGGCCCTCTAGAAAAGCAGTCAGTCCTCTTAACCTCTGAGTCATCTTTCCAGCTCCCAGTGGATAATTGTTTAAATCTGTTTTTGTCATGGAATATCTTGTTTTCTCCTTCAATGGTGATTGAAGGATTTGCTGGGCTTGCATCAGTGGTTTCTTAGTGTTTGCAGCACATCTGCTCAGGACCTTCTGGCTTTCATGGTTTCCATATTGGAGCAAGCTGTGTTTCAGAGTTCCACTGAGACTGCAGGAGGATAGGTGAGTTTAGGGGTGGGGTATGGCTAGTAGCTTTTAAGTCTCCTCAGTATTGGAACAAGCTGTGTTTCAGAATTCCACTAAGGTTTCAGGATGCCTTTCCTGATTTATTTTTATCAGTATAGAACATAGGGCCTCTAGTTATTGGTGTGTACTGTATAATGTGAGGAAAGATCTAGTTGGTTCTCTTATAGGTTAAATTCACTTGCTTTTGGGATAGTTGTTGTTAGTCTCTCCAATACATTCCTATAAGATCTTTGCTAGAGTTCACTTTTTTCTGATAATTTGTCAGTTTCATCATTATTTAAAGATACTATAATTTCTTTGGGACCTATTCCTGCTAATTGACAAGATTTCAATTTTTTTTTAGATTTCCACATATTTTAATTTTTTACTCAGTTTATGTGGTTAAAAAGTTCCATTCTGAGATATTTTCCCTCTGCATTAAAATTCCTGTAGAGGAATGTTTTGAGGATAAGATGACCAAAATGCAGTTAAGATTTGGATCTACATGATTCACATGTGTCTTGCAATTTTTCTTCAATCAAAGCCAATTCTCTCTCAGATTAAATTAATATTTCCCTGGAACTATTTAAGTCTTTGTCACCATCTAAGGTTTTGTTTAAATTAATCAGGTAATCAGGACCTATCCTAATAGTGCACCACAGATGGGAAATGTCTCCTAGCAATCTTTGGTAGTCATTAAGAATATGTAATAAGTCTCTCCTAATTTGTACCTCTTGGGGTCTAACTTTTTTAAAACCTATTTTATAACCTAAATAATTAAAAGAATATCCTCTTTGTATTTTTTCAGGAGCAATTTGTAATCTCCAACTAGGTAAAATTTTCTTTACTTCTTCAAACATTCTTTCTAAAGAATTTGAATCAGATAGCAAAATGTCATCCATGTAATGGTAAACTGTATATTCAGGAAATTGCTTATGTATCATTTCCAGTGACTGACTTACAAAATATTGACATAGGGTGAGGTTATTTAACATTCACTGTGGGAGAACCTTCTATCGGTATCTTTTAGCAGGCTGAGAATTGTAAGTAGGCACTGTGAAGGCAAATTTTTCTCTGTCCTTTTCTTGTAAAGGTATAGTGAAGAAACAGTCTAAGTCAATAACTGTAATAGGCCATCCTTTAGGCAATAAAGGAAAGAAATTCCAGACTCTAAAGAGCCCATTGGCTGAATCACCTTATTAACAGCTCTTAGATCTATTACCATTCTCCGTTTTTTCAGATTTCTTTTTTAACAACAAATACAGGAAAATTCCAAGGGTTGGTTGATTCTTCAATATGCTGAGCATCTAGTTGCTCCTGTACCAGCTGTTCTAAAACCTTCAGTTTCTCTGTTGTTAAAGGTCATTACTTAACTCTTACAGGTTTGTCTGTCCACCATTTTAAAGGTAGGGCTGTTGGTGCCTTTGGAATATCAGCAGCTGTTGTGCCATTCCTGTTCAATCTGAATGCTCAGTGATTGTTCTTTATATCATCTTGTAACATTTTACCCAGAAACATATGTTAATTTATGGTTTGTTTCTAAGATTGGGGAACTGTTAATCAGAGTATTCTATTGTTGTAGCAAATTATGTCCCCACAAATTCGTTGCCATGTTAGCCACATATGATTTTAATATTCCTCTCTGTCCTTCCGGCCCTATACACTCGACCCATCTCATGCTCTGCTTTATCTGAGATAAAGGTCTAATCCCTAAAAACTGAATAATATTTACCTTCTGAAGAGGCCAATTTGGATGCCAAATTGTTGTTAGTTTACACTTGTGTTTACCAGACCTTCAATGATAATGCAATTTATTCTTATTTTTGAATATTTTTAGTCTTTGTTCATTTATACAAATTTGCCAAAATATCCACTTTACAGTTTCTGCTGAATTTTTTGTTCTCTCTTCTATTAATAGCTGTTCTATTATTCAGAGCAGTATGCCTTCTTACAATATATATTAGGTTCTTAATTGCTCAGAAAGTAGTTTCCTTTATGATGATAGGAAATGACTAAACTGTATTTGGCATCGGAGCATGAGAGAAGCCACCCACAGAATTTACCAAAAGCAAAAGATTATTTTGAATATTCTTTGTTGACATACATTCATTAGGCCAATGTCTGGTTTTACCATATCTTCTGCATAATTCAGAAGGGAGAGGTATTGTGAATGGATTATTCAAAAAAAAAAAAAAACCAAAACATTGTTTCTAGGAATTCCCTGTCTACAATCCATTTTAAGGTGACCTTGTTTGCCACAATTATAATACTTGACATTTCCATTTTTCCTCAAACCACTGGAAATCAACTCTCCTATCCATGTCACATCATGGTCATGAGATTCAGTATTAATTGTATCTCAAATCCATTCCTCCAAAGGTGCTGATCTTGCCTTTAATGGCCTAATTATACTTTTTCATAGAGAACTGGCACTTTCAAAAGCTAGAGATTCAATTATTTGTCTAGCTTCTGAATTTGTATCATTCTGTTTACTGCTGATGTCAATCTTTATAAGAAATCCACGAAGCTATCTTTTGGTCCCTTGTGATGTTAGTAAATGATTCAATCTTCTTTCCTACTTCAATTCTGTTCCCAGCTTTCAAAACTGCTGCTTGGCATAAAACCATGATGTGACCATCATATAGAGGTTACCTTTCAACAGTAGCATAATCTCCTTCTCCAAGAATTTGATCTTAGGAGAGTTCCATTGCTCTAGCTTTACCCCACTGTTCAATAGTCTTAGCCTGGTTCCCTGAACCAGCTACTCTATTGTAATTGTAGAAAAGGCTGTAAATAGCTTTAAACAACTCTATCCAGTCATTAAGGATAATTCTATTACAAAATGACCATGAGTTTAACATTTGCTTCACAAAAAGAGAATGAATGACATATGTGACTATTGTTTCCTTGAATCTCCTTAAACCTAACATTGGCACAGGAGTTCATTCAACTCTTACTCTATCATTAGACAATTCCTGTATGGTTATTGGATATACTAAAGTTGGTTGGTTGAAAACCTTATGCTGTTCTTCTCTATTCTTTTTTTTTGTTCTTCTCAATTCTTATAATGCATCAATGAAAATGGTTCTTCATTAAATTTCTCTGTCTGATTTTTTAATATCTCTGTTATCTATTTCATTAAATTTTTCTAAGGTTTTATTCTTAGTACTCAGATTAACCACCTTTATTAGTGATACAACAAAAATGATAATGCTGGTATATTTACAATTGGCATTACATAAATCCTATCTATATTAGTTATCCTCTCATTTAATCATTCTATTTCCAAACTGTCTAGTATCATACAGAGACACAAATCCCTCCAAAGTAATTATGTTTTCAATTTTTTTTTTGATGTGGGAAAATACTCTTTCTTTTAACTAATTCCTCCCTTTAAGAATTCCCAATTGTCTTATCAAATCTGTTGCCAGTGTTGATGAAGATGTGAGGCTTATTGCTGCTGCAGAAAACAGTAAAAGTCCAACTGGATTTCAAAGCAGCTACCTAGTTTGGTAGCAGCCTGAGAAGGGGGTTCAGGGAAAACCAACTAGGAGAGAAGAAAAATCTTGCTGGTAGGGCAGCGACTCCAGCTGCATGTAGCTCTGACCTATGCCAGTGGCTGTAAAGCCAGAGGCAAATGACTTTTTGTGAATTCATACCCCAAATATTGGGTGCCAAATGTAGCATGAATAATAAAATCTCAGAGACAGATATTGGGGTTCAGTCTGAAGATAAGAAAAGCAAAACAACCAGCCATGGGCTCTTACCTCTACCTCAGAATAAAATGGACAATCCTGACCTCATGAATCCTCCTATTTTGTATTCCTCTCTAGTTCTGGGATTAAAGACGTGCACCACCACTGCCCAACCTCTATGGCTAACTAGTGTAATGTGGTTTCTGGGATTAAAGGTGTGTGTCAACACTGTCTGACCTGTGTGGCTGACTAGTGTGGTTGCTTTGCATTGATCTTCAAGCAAGCTTTATTTATTAAAACACAAATAATACAGCACTATACATGGGGATAGACTGGCTGCTTGGGTGTTTTTCCCAGAAAGGGGGAAAGATGGGTGTTGGGCACAGAGTAAAGTGAGAACACAGCAGAAGTTCTGATATAGAGCTGGGCATGAGACTAGGGCATCTGACCTGCAGGTGTGGAAGAGGCGGTAAAGATCTGCAGTTAGTCTACTTGCTTCCCTGGTCAGAGTAGCCTGTGGGCCCCTAGCAAGTACCTGCTGGAGTTGGGGGCTGGGATAAAGCAAGGGTAAGTAGAAACAGATTGGAGGGGAAGGTCTGTGTGATCCTTTGGAAATGGGTGTAAACTAGACAGGTTGCCTCAGGTGTTCCTCTGTATAGGTGGGGATGAGACTGAGGGACTGACTGGTTCTGGAGGGAACTGTGAATAACTGAAGATCTGCAGTGAGCCTACCTGTTTCTCAGGCATGCATAAATTTATAATAATCTTAATTTCAAAGTTTCAGATCTTTATTGAGATCCTTGGTCTCTTTGGAGTTGATTGTATATGTAGTGTGTAAGACAGAGATCTAGTTTCATTCTTGCGCATTTAGATATGCATTAAAAAAAACACTTTATTTAAGATTTTTGTCTTTTCTCTGGTGCAATTCTAAGCAAAAGTAATGGTACTTGGGTCATTACCACACAATACTTCAAATTATACTTTGGAGGTATAATAATACAAACAGCATGGCGCTATCAATGGGATAGAGCTGAAGACCCAGAAATAAGGCCATGCAACTATAGCTCTTTGTTCTTAGACAAACATCAAATTCATACCCTGGAGGGAAAAAGTACTGGAAAAGCCAGATAGCTACATGTACAAGAATGAAATCAGTTTGGTACTCCAATGTGGGACTCTGTCTCCTTTCATCGCCTGATGAAGGTTAATATCCAGGAGGATGTCTATATGTTTTTCTTTGGGTTCACCTTCTTATTTAACTTCTCTAGGATCACGAATTATAGGCTCAATGTCCTTTATTTATAGCTAGAAACCAAATATGAGTGAGTACTTCCTATGTTCCTCTTTTTGGGTCTGGCTTACCTCATTCAGGATAGTGTTTTCTATTTCTGTCCATTTGCATGCAAAATTCAAGAAGTCATTGTTTTTTACTGCTGAGTAGTACTCTAATATGTATATATTCCATACTTTCTTCATCCATTCTTCCATTGAAGGGCATCTCGGTTGTTTCCAGGTTCTGGCTATTACAAACAATGCTGCTATGAACATAGTTGAGCATATACTTTTGTTGTATGATAGGGCATCTCTTGGGTATATTCCCAAGAGTGGTATTGCTGGGTCCAGGAGTAGGTTGATCCCAAATTTCCCGAGAAACCACCACACTACTTTCCAAAGTGGTTACACAAGTTTGCATTCCCACCAGCAATGGATGAGTGTACCCCTTTCTCCACAACCTCTCCAGCAAAGGCTATCATTGGTGTTTTTTATTTTAGCCATTCTGACAGGTGTAAGATGGTATCTTAAAGTTGTCTTGATTTGCATTTCCATGATCGCTAAGGAAGTTGAGCATGACCTTAAGTGTCTTTTGGCCATTTGAACTTCTTCTGTTGAGAATTCTCTGTTCAGCTCCTTGCCACATTTTATAATTGGGTTGATTAGCCTTTTACGATCTAGTTTCTTGAGTTCTTTATATAGTTTGGAGATCAGACCTTTGTCAGTTGCGGGGTTGGTGAAGATCTTCTCCCAGTCAGTGGGTTGCCTTTCTGTCTTAGTGACAGTGTCCTTTGCTAGACTAAAACCCCAAGGTCCAAACCAGGAGCAGAAGGAGAGAGAGCACGAGCAAGGAACTCAGGGCCATGAGGGGTGCACCCACATACTGAGACAATGGGGATGTTCTTTTGGGAACTCACCAAGGCCAGCTGGACTGGGTCTGAAAAAGCATGGGATAATACCGGATTCACTGAACATAGCGGACAATGAGGACTGCTGAGAAGTCAAGAACAATGGCACTGGGTTTTGATCCTACTGCACATACTGGCTTTGTGGGAGCCTAGGCTGTTTGGATGTTCACCTTAATAGACCTGGAAGGAGGTGGGAGGTCCTTGGACTCCCCACAGGGCATGGAACTCTGACTGCTCTTAGGGCTGATGAGAGAGGGGAAGTTGATTGGGGGACGGGGAGGGATATGGGAGGCGGTGGCGGGGAAGAGACAGAAATCTTTAATAAATAAATAAATTAATAAAAAAAAGAAATGAAAAAAAAAGAATGAAATCAGATTTATATTACTTACTCTACCCCCAAATCAACTTCAAACAGAACAAGTAAATCATTATAAGGCATGAAACTCTGAAATGGCAGAGCGTAAACTTGAATGTATACTTCATGACATAGTCCTAGACACACACCAGGATCCTAGTTTCTCAAGAAATGATTCCATCAATGTACAAATCAGATTTAAGAAATTAAGAAGCTTTTGGGCAGCATACACAATTATCCCAAATATCCCTCCAAATCTGAAATCTAAAATATTCTTAATCTCAAACATTTCAGATAAAAGACATATAAACTATATTCCATCTTATTTCCCAATCGGAGACATCCTGTTCTGGAATTACATACTTTTCTTTCTTATGCACACCTTTAGGTATTCATACCTTTATCTCTAAAAAGCATATAACACTAATGTTTATACTTTAAATTTTTATTTAAATATTACCTTAGTACAAGACTCTTTCTGTGACTTTTTACAGTAATTTTTATCCATGTACTTTTGATTATTGTATTTGACCAGTAGGGTCAAGAAAATTTTAATGTTTTAATTAGCATATCACTAGGCTTAAACTATGAGTTTAATAAGATTGAACTAGAAAAGGATAGGATTGAAAGGATTGTCTTATTATTATCAGTAATTTTATTAAAGATGGGCAATTACTATTTTACTTTTAATTCACAGAAGTGTTTGCAGAGATGAAAGGGTAGTTCTTTGTAGTAGTTGTTTAGACCATAAAGATATTACAATCTAAATGTAAAACAATTTTTCTAGAGGGTCACACGTCTTCCAAGTGCCATCTTAGACTCTTCCTTTCTCACCCTATTGTCACTGAGTTGTTGAAAGATTATTTCTACAGAATGTAAAACAAGGAAAAAATGTAAGTCAATCCATAATGTTGTTTCATTCAATATTTTTGGTAGGGAATGCATGTACTTAAACACACATATACCAGAGAAAACCTGTGGGAGGCAGATTCTAGCCCAACCACAGCTACACAAATGGGACTTGATTTCAAAAATAAAAATAATTAAAAAAAAAACTATTTGTAGAACTAGGCATCAGGTTAGATTTGACCCTGACTACAGTTTGTTGTTCTCTGGTCATGTAAGGAGGCATTCCAGAGGGAACTGGAGAGAGTCTAGTGAAGGTTTGCTGCTCGACTATTGGCAGACCTAATCTCCTCCATGCTCTAATTTGTGGGCTGATGAATATGCTTTGCAGGGGTCTCAAGCAGAGATTCATTATAAATGGGAAGTACCTGAGTTCCTTAACTACCACAACATCAACTGCTAAATTTGCTCTCATCTGGAGCTGGTTTTGTTTTATTCCTCATATTTCGGCTCACACCCCAGCTAGGAGTAACCCGTGTCCTTTATCAGTATCCCTTTAGGAACTATTTTAGTTCTGGTTATTACATGAATTAACAATTACTTTCACATGCTAACATAAATATAGACAACATTAGTTTCCCCTGAGCCACATCGATTGAGAGCACAATCATGAGAAATTGGTTATAATGGCAGTATTATCTAGTTTATAGTCTTCTCTAGCAAATGAGCCAGAAAAGAAGCCCTAGAAACCCATGCCTCCTATATTAATGCACCCCTGTGCTTGTGTGGAAGCTGTCTCTGAGTAGCAGCTGTTATGATCATCTATTTGGGTAACCAGTCACCATCTGCTTTCTCATTCACCTAGGGTGATACAGCTTTTGTTTTGTGTGAGCCTCTGTGTACATGTCTCCATGACACCCTTGTTGGGAGACCTCAGGACAAAGCAAAGGAAGACAATATAAGTAAAACCAAACAGTGCGTGTCTCAAAACTTTTCCCACATGAAGATCTAGCCATAAAAGCTCTTGGTGTGGTTCGTAAGCTCTAATTCTGCCCAGTCTTAAAGCAGATATTAATATCTTCAGTATAAAATTGATATCTTCAAATGGAAGAGCATTTAGTGATAAGGCATGTGCAAATGTAGGCAAAGTATAGCTACATATGATGTGGACAGCCCACTTACGACTAGCTACACAGCTGGGACTGTGTTAGGGCAAGAGTAGTGAGTGCTTTCCAGGACCATGAGAGGGTGCCTCCATCCACAGGAACCGTGGCAAGAGCTCTGAACATCACCCAACTCACAACTAAACAAGGCTGTTGCTATAGGTCTTCTTTTCAGACTCCTTTTGAAATTACTCACATACCTTCTCCTTTTGTTCACCAATTCTAACCAGAAGCTGAGACAAGAATCAAAGTTGATCTGGTTATATAGTTTTCCAAAGCTTGGAACTATGAAGATAAACCTGGAAGTAGATAGGGAGGGGACACTAAAAGTGCCCAGGTACCCTACCTATCCACTTATGTTTTATGCTTTCTGAAAAGATAAGGATCCTTTGATTTTTGGATTCATGATTTATGCAAAAGTAGAACTATCTATTTTCTCAGTGCCATTCCATGCAGAAGCTTCTCAAAAATAGCAATCTATTATCAGCAACCTTGCTTCTAAAACCACATTGTCAGTGCTTAAATCCCAGCTTCAAGCTGTCCGGGTGCTTGTACAAGTTATTTAAAACTTTTGTGCCTCAGTGTCCTAACTAAGAGTAACAGTGCCTACCTCACAAGGTTGGAAATGAGGTGTAAATTGCTCAGGAGTGTTTAGGAAAGTATAAGAAGACTTGGGCAGTTATAACAGACTTCATTGACTGGCATCATTGTAATTACAATCTTCAGGTACAGTTCTGGGATCTTTGCTGATGTAATATACACTGTAATTAGTGCATACTGCAAAGTTGGTGATATCCAGATATAGTTTCTAGTAAGGTTTTGATTTTCTCTTTCTGTCTCTAAGATTACTTCATTCTCATTCAGGCCTTCAAGATATTGTGGCTGTTAGGTTACAAACAATTAACGGTCTTTCTGTGTTTTAGTGGCTAACAAGCTAAGCTTAGCAAAGTCCGTGGTATTAGAATATATTTTTCATGCCATATATTTCGGCTTTGATCTGCTCTTCTACAGATCTGTGTAAGGTGGATATGTAAAGCTGTTCCTTCTACTCTACATAAGCTTTTCCAAGTGTCCTGCTCTGGCCACTGCCCATGCGAGAAGAGTTCTGCTTTCTCCACCCTGGAGTACTTGAAGTGGTGAACTGGCAGCTGAGTGGGTGACAAACCTCACATTTCAGGTGGTGGCTTAAAGCGGTATCATTTCAGTTTCTGACGATCAGGAATACAAACAAGACAGAGGAGGGAACCTCTGGCTTACACCCTCTAAAAAGATTATCATTGAAAAACCAATGCGGGGCTTTTCCCTATGGAAAACTATTTCTCCAAGTGTCATATCCATACAAATAGCATTTTAAGAACTCAATATAAGAAACACACACACCAACAATTAAAGACATGGTGGCCATGGATTTAGCAAAGGGGGTGCATGGGCAGGGTTAGAGGGTAGAAAGACAAGTACGGGGAATAGTTTAATTGGATTTTAATACATAAAAGATTTTTACGCAGCTATCAACAAGGGCTCATTTGGGACAGAATGGTTTTCCTAGATCAAATCCAGGTTTGTCAGCTGAAGTGAGAAATCCTTACCACCTGGGTCTCTCTGGAGAAGCTCACAAAAAGGCAGTCACCTTCTTTCAGAGGCAAGCAAGTGAGCCAAAGAGGGCTTCCAGATCAGAAAATCCTATGAACAGCCTCCACTTGCCTCTACTTTGTCTCTGCCATAACCAAGACACTCTAAAAGGTCTATACTCAAGAGAAGTACTTGAAGGCAAACACCAGGAGGAACATCTGCTGGAGAGCATCTTTGAGGCTTCTCATTGCAACTGGCATCAAATTTTACATTCATCTCTAAGCCTTTAAGAGAGAAGAAAACCCTCCCCAGCATGCTGAGATCTGATGGGAAGCATCCCTCACCATCAAGCACTGAGTTCACCATGGTTGTGTTCTCTTTGACTTTCAAGATTGTCTGCATGAAGTAACCCGGCCTCTGCAGTTTGACTTTGTATGCCCTCACTATGTGGACCATGAATACAGTTTGTGAGCTGTCAGCTATTCATAATGGTCAGTTCTGGATGATGTCAATTGCTCCTATAGCTTTAGTGACCACTTCTGTAGGTAAATGCTTGCTGCTCTCTGTTATCTACAAGTTCACTGTTTCAAGTCAGACAAGTCTATTTAAACTGCAGGTAGAACATCATGTTCGAAAGTCCAAAATTGAGTTCATCCATTCCAGATAGTTCTCTTCTTACATCGTAAAGGGTGAACCTTTCCTGGTTCTGGATGGAAACCTTAGGGAGCTCAACGATTTGCCTCTTTTCCCCAACTTCCCGTGTTTAACCATCTGTCAAACTTAAAAGGTTTGAAGATACAGGTAGACAGTAGAAACAGTATAAAGTTTAGAAACTGGCAGGGTTAGGCTAAAATCCTGGGTCTGTCAATTATTACTTCACGATCTAAGGGTATAGAGAGGAGAGTAGGGAGTGTAAAAGAGAAATAGAAAAACTGTGGCTATAAACTAAATTATACATATTTGTATTGATGAGGATTATCAAATATTTTTGAAAAGTACAAGTTCAGAAAACTAAGAATTTTTTTCCATCCTTTTATTCCTGTTTCCCTATGCCTTGTTCACTCTCTTCATTCCTCCTTCCTTCTGATGCTTTTTCCTTCCTTTCTGCTTTTCACCTTTTCTCATGCCTTTCTACTTATGGAAAAGCAAAGAAGAGAGAGAATTCACTGATTCATATCCACCAAAGAAGAAATGTATCCTTCAATCCCACTGCCTGTTAAACTGCTAGGCATTTGAACTACTCTCATGTTTGTGGACATGCTCACCTCCTTAGTGTACTTGGGACTTTCAGGGGAAGAAAATAGTCATTATCAAGGGTTGAATTTCTCATGGTACTTACCCCAAGCATGGTATGTGGTAAATGCTCCATGAATTACTCTGCACTATATTAAGGAAAGCAAAGTATGAAGAGTAGAATCTAGAATTCATGAAGGTCAGTATGGTGGGCAATTCTTTTGTGACCTCAGAAATCCTTGCAATTCATGCCCCAACTTTATCATCTTAAGTAGCAGGCAAGGCTTGATGACTGTCATATAGCAAAAGAGAATATGGAAAAAGTGATGGATTTTGCTTCTTAGTAGATGACAAAATAATTACAGTTATGTTATGGAGGACCCTTTGTTGCTTTCTTTTGAATGGCTTCCCTTACAGAAAGTCAGCTATCACGTCATGAGGCACTTCTATGGAGAAACTCCCTCAGGATAAGGTGCCAAGAGCTTCGTATATGCTCCTTCCATGATTAAATATAGAAGTAGGTTCCCAGATCAAGTCAGCTTTGAAATCGCATCAACTTCAAATGAGTAGGACCACCAACAGCTTGAATTCAGCTGAAAAGGCTGGTGATCTAAATGCAACCACCAAGACAGCTGGATTGACCTAAGAAATCATAAGCTAATAGAAATTTGCTTCCTATTTCTCTAATATGCCAAAATTTGGGTAATTTGTTTCACAAGAATGGGCAACAAACACAAAAAGACAACTGATTTGCCCACTTTGGGCTATAGTTTAGTGATAGATCCTTTGATAGGCACAAATGAGGCCTGAGGTTCAATCTCAATTCTCTCTCTCTCTCTCTCTGTCTCTGTTGTAATAGGAGCGGCAGGGCTGCGTCCCCGGCACCCGGCCGCCCGCATGGCTAGCTTATGCCCCGAAATAATAACACGGAAACTGTATTCTTTTAATTACTGCCTGGCCCATTAGTTCCAGCCTCTTATTGGCTAGTTCTTACATATTGATCTAACCCATTTCTAATATTCTGTGTAGTACCACGAGCTGGCTTACCAGGAAAGATCTTAATCTGTGTCTGTCTGGAGTGGGAGAATCATGGCGACTCCTGACTCAGCTTCTTTCTCCCAGCATTCTCTTCTGTTTACTCCACCCACCTAATTTTCTGTCCTATTAAAGGGGCCAAGGCAGTTTTTTTATTACTTAACCAATGAAACAACAGATAGAAAGATGACCCACCTCCATCATTTCCCCTTTTTCTGTTTAAACAAAAAAGAAAGGCTTTTATTTTAACATAGTAAGATTACATATAGCAAAACAGTTATCAAGCAAGAATTACAGTTATAATATTTATATCTATTTTATCATAACTAAGGAAAACTATAACTATCTATCCATTCTTCAACTCCATCAAAGACTCCAGAAGGATATAATATTACCTAAGCAAACAAGAAGTCCAAAGCTCTAGAAATGACAGAGACATCTCGCTGCCTGGATAGTCATCCTAAGTTCTTTTGTACCGTTGGGGCATCCATCTTTGGCCTACAGGCCCATAGTATCCAGCATTCATTTTCATGAAGCAGGAAATTCCAAAGACAGTTCAGTCACTATCTGTTGTGTCCTGCAGAATGTCTCTAAGACTCTTTTATGAATCAGGAACCCGGAAAGACCATCTCACCTTTAGGCAAGTTCAGTAGTCCTCTCTCTGAGGGTTTTCTGTGTCCAGTTTATGCAACAGTCCAGGCAAGAGCAGTTTCTTGCCCAAATGGCTATCAAACTCCATAAGGAGCCTCTTTGATGTCCATCTTTCTCTTGAAGTAGATTGGTGCTGCCAGGAGCAGACGTGTCTCATTGTCATGAAAAGCCCTAAGTTATTAAAACATTAAATGCCATATTCTGCAGCCTTTGAAAGATATGAAGAATGCCTATCTGAAATATGTCTATGCACATCTAGAAAATCTAACTAACATGACTACAAGCTTGACTATTATTTATGATTATCCATTAGCAACCTATATTTTCTAATTATACATTACATTTTTAAATGAACTACACAATCACAATACCTTAATCAAGATCAGAAATACATACACATATAACAAAATTGACCTTAAAATCTATACAAATGTAAATTATTCATATCTATATCATATCCCCCTTTAAATGTAAAAGAACATTTATAAACTGTCACTCTCTGCCTCTCTGTCTCTCTGTCTCTGTTTCTCTCTCTCCACACACACATAATACACACACAAACACACACACATATATGCAAATATGTGTGTTTATATATTTGCACATATGTAAAACAACAATAGGAGAAATGGCAACAGAAACCAAACTATTCTGCCTTAACACTCATCCTTGTTCCCACTACTCCCACTACACTCGGGCTCTACATGTTCTAAATACCATCCTGGAGTATTGAGCTCAGGGGTGGGAAGCAGAGAAGACGGAGTCTTTCAAATCAATAAGGCAGCTTCGCAGTCATTCAAGAAAACAGAGGATAAGGGATGAGGAACTGGCACCAAAATGAGTAGGCAGTTTATCAAGCCATGAGCTCAACATAGCTCCGTCTCCAAGGTGACAATACAGAATGAGAATGTTGAGAACGCTGTAGATGTCACTGGGGCTAGGTGTTCTATCCCTCCAAGCCACTCTGGGTGTACTTGGCCCAGTTTCACTGAAAAGCAAGTGTCGGTAAAAGTGAGATTTCCATAAGATTCTTACATTTCAAACGACAACCAGTAGATTGTCCTCACACACCTCTGATGCTTCTCGGAAGCCTGTGCCTGGGTCTCTAGGTGGAGCAAACACGTCCATGGAATTCCCAGGAAGGGACAATTGAAAACTGGAGAAATGTCTCCAGGGAAGCAGGTGTGTAAGGCAAGAAAGCTGTCTGTGAAGTTGATCATGTAGAATGCTGCCATCCTCATCTGTCCTTACTATTTAGTGGAAGCTGGCCTGTCACTCCCATGGGCAGCAGCTTTTTCTATTAACTCAGGAAAGTTCCACAGGGAGATAAACACCTCTTAGGCAGGCTCTCCCCTGGCTGCTTAGCTTTTCCGGCCCCAACTGCCTCAGGCTGGCAGGGCTGGGTAGAAGAAGGAGAAGACTGAAGTAAAGGTAGAAAATACCTGACCAGAGGGCCTGGCTTCTGCGAAGAGGGCCCTGTGAGGCTACGCTGTTTTAATTTGGCAAACAGAATTTGGTGCTGTTTGAATTTGCAGACTAATGATAAGAAATAGTCGCTAAATAGCTCAATAACTGACAGGAAATTGCTCTTGTTTCTCTATAACAATGCGGTAAAACAATTCAATTAGGACTACTGTAGATTAAAAATAAAGTTTGTTTACATGATTCATTTCCTACAATGACAATCGATGACAGAGATAGATGGGATGGCGAGGAGAGAGGACTTGAAAGAGTTTAAAAGCCCCCTTGTTTCCAGAGGGAGGTCTGTGAATCCAAGGGAGGCAGACAAGCAGAAGCTGTTGGTTTTCTTCTTTGGACTGTTAAGGAGAAAGACATGAATGATAATGTTTGCCACAGTACTGTTTCTCCCTGAACTCCTTGGTGGGAAGAAAGGAAGTTGTATGGGAGCCTAGAAGAAAAGTTCCTGAAAGTTCCTTCACACATGCACACGCACACGCGCGCACGCGCACACACACACACACACACACACACACTGCTCTTCTTCATTAGTGGCTTCAGATGACAGTCAGAGCGACCAGGGCTCCTGTGTAGAGTTCACTGATTCCAGTGGATCCTCAGAGCTGATGGTCATCACATTTTGACATTTGTTCCTACCTGCCTACTGCCTCCTCCCAGGTTCAAGGTTCTTGATCCCTTCCCCCACCCCAACTTGAGCTTGGCACTGGCTGGCTTTCCTTTCTCAGGAACCTAGAGTTTACTGGTTTTCTTTGTTTGAGAAAACACTTTACAGGTTTTCTTTGTTTAAGGACCTTCCCAAGTAGAAAACTACTTCTTAAAACCAAAATTTATTTTAGCCACAAGGGAGTGTGCCTGTTGTGTTCGAATTACTAATAGCAGTGGGGGAATAGCTGAGTGCTTAAATCCTACCTGTCTTGCCCTGAAAGGCTCACCCTGAGGCACCAGGTTCATTACTCCACAAGAACAAAGAGGAGCACTGAATTATCAGGCAGGGGAAAAGAAAGAATTCCAGAGCTCACTGAAAAAGCCATGGTTGAACTATTTGAATTTTTGAGCCTAAGTCTCTTTTGTGGTATATATGTAAATAAAAGATAAATACCACTATAGTCTCTTGGGCAGAATTATTTATGTAAATTGCAATTTCTATCCAATGATCCCTGAAGAGTTACATCAACATTTGAAGGATGGGAGAGAATTGGAGGCATAATGGCAAATAACGAGGATGGCAAGTACCTACCAAGAATGACCCACTGGTGTTGGTGACTTTTCCATTGCTAGAATAAAACCACATGCCCAAGGAAGTGTATAGAATAAACAGTTGATTTGAGTTGATGGTTCTAGAGGCTTAGAGTCCATGATGTAGGAGTAAAGGAATGTTAGCTGAAGCAGCCGCTAAGAGCTCACATCTTGAGCTTCAAGCAGGAAGCAGAGAATGAACTGGGAATGGTGCAACTTTTTAAACTCTCAAAGCTCACCTCCAGTGACATACTTCCTCCAACAAGGCCACGCCTTCGAAGCTTCCCAAATAGCACTATCAACTGTGAACCAAATAAATTATGGGGTACATCTCATTCAGCCAGTAGCCCACCTTGTCTTTAATGTCACATAGTAGAAATGTCTCAGTTCTATTTTTTTTTTTGTCACTTATATATTCTCTTTTGTTCTTTATTATGCTCATTCTTGGCACTAATAAGGAAAATAGTAGCCTTTAAGATAACCAAAGACATAGAAGTAGAGGAAGAAAGGATAAGCTGAATTCTTCAGTTTCATTTCCACGACTTTGTTTCCATGGATGAGAGAGAGCACACATTCGATGCTGTCAGTACTGTAAATCTACACTCACCATTCTTGTCTCTAGAGAAGGTGAGTCACTTTTACTAATTCTGTTCTCTGATTTACCCTCACCCCCTTCACTAGTCAAACAAAGAAAGAATCTTAAATCAGTTCTATTTTTGTGAGGGTGTCTCTCCCACCACCAAGGACCAGGGGCTCTAAGGAAATGATGGGGGCGGGGGAAAAGATATGGTAGCACATGTCATCATCTTCAAAGCTCCCATTCCCCCCTCCTTGTGAACAAACCCAGGGATGGAACCAGCTCAGCCTGGTGTCTTGCTCCCCTTTACTTACAGAAGTGAATGAGCATTGCGATCCCTTGTTTCTTATTGCAGGGGTTTTCAGAGCAGAGCAGTAAACTCTTACCTGCATGTTCAAGTACAATCCCATCCTTTCTCTCTTCCTATTCCTTCCTCTCGCTTCCCCTTATGTCTGCTCTACCATTCAATACCACACCAGAGAGGCTAAAGCTGTGGGAGAGGAGGCTTGGCTCATTCTTCCTACCTTAGAACCCAATTACAGCTGGCTGCTGCAAAATTAACATTCACAGGCATGGAATTATGTTATAGACGCTTTATAGAAATCACTCAATCAAACAGAGTGAAATCTTTTTTATATGGTAATCATTTCCCACCATCAAATTTCATAGGAAAGAACAGTTTGATCGAACCACCTAGTTAAACTGTGTATGAAATTAGCCATTCGCACCACAAACAGTGTTCTGCTGCTTTCCCAGACAAAAGCTGACAGAATCAAGGTAGTAATTGGTTAGAAAACGACAGGTCCTAATTATGTCTAAACTGGATCCCTGCTCCTTTCTCCATCAAACTGGAAGTTCTAGAGTCAGGTCCACCCCCTTGTTTTGCTAAGACATTCTATACACTGGACAAAACTCAGGTTTTAAAGGCCTTTTCGTATTAACTAGCAATGGGATAGCAGGGAGACTTGGAGGTCTCTGAACCTGTGAGATTAGGAATCAGACTTGATGTCTTTCCGGTGGAATCCATTTATGATTCTGTTCCCAGAAAAGGTGGACTCCATGGGAGTGCTTGAGTGAGCCCATTCCTTTGGGCTGGAGAATAACAAAGAGGGGGTGAAATCAGCCCTTTCATCACAGGCCGGGGCTGTGTGTTTTTCCGGGATAATCATTGCCCTCAAGATGAGTAATCTTTAATTTTTATTAAACAAACATGAGTCACCGCACATGTCTGTTGTTAGCATCCTGCTCCCTTTCAGGTAGCTCTTTGAATTATGACTATTAGAGCCCATTTCTTTCTCCCACTGAGTCTAAGACATTCTTCTGATTATTGTGAAGCCACACCTGCCCTGCTGGACCACAGGCAGCTCCCGGAGAGGGTCTCAGGTGGACCCATGCAGGCACAGCAGCCTGCAGCTCTAAGGCATTAAGGATTTAGGCATAATAGCTCCTGGCTGGGAGCTCTCCTTGTTTTCCGCCCAGTGATGTTGTTAGTTAGACAGCATCTTACATATTCTGGATCATGTGCTCTTAAATGAGATTCCAGGTGCAAAAGTGGTACCAGACTTATTTTCTTTTTTGGTATTGTGTTTAGCAGTTTATAAATCAGTTTCACAGCCATATCTCATTAAAGTTTCAGAACCACCCCATGAGGTAGATAGTTGTCGTTATTTCCAATCTTTGGGTAAGAAAATAAAGGCCCAAAGTGATGAAATGGGTTTGTTGAAATTCTCAGGCAGAAACTGAAAGTGTCAGCACGAGGACTGAGAGAATGAAGGGCTTGGCAACACATTTAACAGAAAATGTAGAATACCAAAATCCTAATGGCAACAGGAAGAGGAGTAAGGTCATTAGAGCTGGGCCGAGCTCTCTTCCCTTGCTTGCTTGGGGTCATCGCTGGCCTTTCCTAGCGTACATACTTATGGGCATCTTAGTTTGTACCCCAGGTCAGCTCTGACTTCTTCTGAGCACAGGAAGAGAGAAGCCACATGTCCCCTTCCCCCAACTCATGTGCCTGAGCTCTGTGGTCTCTATGATCTCACTTTATCACATGTTATGGGGCAAAGAATGCCATGAGGACAATTTAGAATCACACAGTTAGGAAACAGGCTCTGCAGATGGCTTGGGGAAGCTGAAAAATGCTGCAGTGATAGTTGTCAACTCAATCATTACATACTCTCTCACAGCTGTGCAGACACAGGTTTTAGTCTTTTAAATGGTCAGGGGCACCCACATAGGGCAGGAAAGACTTCTAAAATTTGTGGCCAGACTGCAGAAATATTTCAAGTCCAGTGGAAAGAGCTTTGGGTCAATCAGGGATTGAGGTTCCCTTTCCAGCTTATTATGAGCCAACCGATGATGGGTGGCCCAACTTCAGTCTAGTCTTCTGTAGCTGCAGTTTAACGCTGCTCCCAGTCTTCTCCTGGCATGGTTGACCTGATCAAATGCAACACAAGGTGGGCAGTTTCTGCCTCACAGAGCTGTGAACATCACACTGGCTGGAGGCTGTAATGGCTCTTGCAGTGACTGCCATTATTCTGCCATTCAGTGAATCCTGATTCACAATTCTTTTCCTTTAGGCTATAAGCTTCTTAAAGGATTTTCACCTCCGGAGTCAAGGAATAACAAACATAGAGAGAAAGAGAGAGACCCTCAGCAAAGAGAGAAAATGGTTTGCCCAAGGATACTTGATGGCAGAATACCCTTGTCCTTCACTGCACTGCTATCTCCTAAAAAATATACCACCCAATGGGGTGGAAGAAGTGAATGCTTATTTCCCATACAGAATTTACGTCTTTGGCAGAGAGAGAGAGAGAGAGAGAGAGAGAGAGAGAGAGAGAGAGAGAGAGAGAATGGTTGCCTGACTACCTAAATAATTTCCATAGTCTCTCTGTGGTACCTAAGAGAAAAAACAGTACCAAATTCATGGGTTTATTTCTGCTATAGGAAGAGGGCCTTGCTGAGAATCTTAAGGGTTGTACAGCAGGAGAAAGTATAGAACTATGTGGGCTGGGTTCTCTCTCCAGTTATGTGACCTTTGTCACATCATCATATTCTGGGGCTCAGAATCCTCTCCTGAAATATAAAGGGAAAATTATAATCAGGAACCCACACTTCTAAAGTTCTTCTTATGGTTAGCATTCCTCAAATGCAATTCTTGACTGAAAAAGTTTCCCATACAATACTATCTTCAAAAGAAGCAAATAGGAAGGAAATGGGGAAGATGCTGGCAAAATTCTCAGATCTCATCACAGAGTGGTTGTTTCATAGGTCTTGGGTCAAAAGCCACAAGGTTTTTCTGCATAAGTAAGTTCAGCATTCTCTTGACAGCTCTGACCTGCTTAGCATCCTGAGAACATCAGCCAGTGAGCTTTTGGCAGTGGGCTGCCTCCAGACTTCTGAGTTCTTCCAACTGTTCCAACAGCCAGTGACTCTGAAGGCTTCTTCCCTGTTGGAAAAGGCACATGGAAGTCTGGTCTCTTCCCTTCTTGACCAAGAATCTCCAAGTCTGGCAATGTTGTGAAGATTCCTACAAGTATCACAGCCGGTCATGAAACCACAAACTTGGTTCAGTTCAACTTAGTGACCCAGCACTTGTTCAAACTTCTAGGGTATGATACCAAGGATTGTATTTTATTACATATTTAAACACAGTAAAGCTTGGGGGAAAATTTACCATGGAAAATTATCACAACAATGCTTTAGACATGGCTACATCCAAACTTTTTTCTCTTTAACGAAGCACCTGTAACCTTTCCCACAGAATGGGTTATATTGACTGTGGCAGTTGCTCAGGACAAGGGCCAAGGGAAGAAGGGTTTGAAAGAAGCATAAGGATGGATTCTATCAATCAGTGAGAAACGGTGCTAGGGATAGAGGCCAGGGAGAAAGGGCTTGTAGTAAGTATAGCAAACTGTTTTGCAAAATATGTGGAACCTCTTTCATGAGAATGGGTTCTATTGACTGAAAAACAATGCCCAGGAGTTTGAGGGAATTGGGTGAGGCCTAGCTCCAAAGACTATCAAAAGACCACTTGTTATCAAACATCCACTCCAGCCTTCTAGGTGAGCAGGCATCGAATTCCTCCATTGAAGAAAAAAGTGTGTTTAGCAATTCTGGTTTCTCTAGTGTGTATCTGTGAGCACATGGATCTCATATCCTTCTAAGCAATTTGATCCCCAGGTTGTGCAGATTTCCTGGAGCTGTTCTGGTGGATGCTGTTTTCTGAGTGTGCGAAGAGTGTGGTGTAGCAAGCATTCCCAGGGTGTCTTCTGGAGAACCATCATACAAAACCACATGCTCCATCTGCTCCCTCGGGGGAGAAACCAGGAATGAGAATGATAGAGGAATGGAAGTGAAGGAGGCAGATACAGTTGAGCGTCAAAGGGCTGGGAGAACTCAGATCATAAGACGGTGGTGCTGAAAAGGGTAGTTTTATATAACAGTAGTTACCATGGATTCTTTTAATTGTCTTTCCTCAAGAACCACGATATCCATATGCATGCAAAATCTGCATTTTTACACATGTTTCTCTAGCTCCTACTCCAAAGGAGGAACCCATTGTCAATTTGCAGGGTAATGATTTTGAGTATTGGGAAGACCTAAGGATATACTTCAGACACAGAACATCTGCTTACCAGGATTGAAGAGCCTAGATTTTACATTTAGCACGGAAGAAAATTAAATGTAGAGGTTGAGTTGGTGGCAGGTCAGGGACATCTTTGCCTATACCAGCTCTCCCTCCAGCTGGGTGGGTGAGGAGAGGTGGTGGTTAGTGTTTTACCCAGATTCACCTTGCTTGCATTGAGCAGCAGTGAATACCTGCTGCTATTGCTTCTGCAGTACCATGTCCTTTACACCCACAGATTCTATTCTTGTGGGAGATAGAAGAAGCCTGACACCATTGAAAGTAAAATGCTTATTCCCTGATGTCCAGACTATGAAGCCTTGAGCGTGAGGGAGATAATATGAGATCTTCTAATGGTCTTCTTATTCAGGACTGGAGAGTTGACTTTCCTCTGGGTGAAAACGATAGAGAGAAAACACTTGAGAAGAATGCTCCCCCATATTAGATTTAGCCCAGAACCAAAGTACAATCAACAGAATTTGTGGGAGATTAACCTCCTAGATCTATTGTTGAAAGAAACTTTTGGCTATGTTGATAATGAGGGAGACATGAGCTACAATAATCTTAATAGTGCTAGCCATAAAATCAAATGTCATCCAGAGGAAAATGAATAAATAAATCACACAACATTTATTCAATTCACTCAATGGCATGCTCTACACCAACAACACATAATCGTACAAGTAATACCAATGTGTCTCAACAATCCAATATTAGCAGAAAAATAAATCCTGAGAATTACATACAGCATGGTGCCCTTATAAATCATTGTTATTTGGGGGAAGATGTGGATAACATAAAAAGAAAACAAAAAACCAAAATTGAAAAGTGATTCAGTCCTTGTACTGGAAGCTTCCTTTGGTGACAAGAGATGGTCAGTTGGGACTATGTCTCACCCATTATTTAGAGACTTCATTAGTATTGCCTTTATATATTTTAGGAAGTTTCTAATGGACTAGGTTTCTATACCACCCCCCAAACGCACATCAATTCTAACTATCTCTCCCCACATTCTCTTTGTCAATCCCAACCCCCACATACTATCTTCATATTTCCACCTTCCCAGTCCACCCATAAAATCTACTCTCTATTCTATTTCCCCATCCCAGGGATATCATGCGTCCCCCTTGGCCCTTCCTCTATACCTAATTTCGCTGGGTCTACCTATCGTAGCTTGTTTATCACTTACTTAATGACTAATATCCACATATAAGTGAATATGTACCATATTTAAGTTTCTGGATATGGATTACCTCATTCAGTTTGATATTTTCTAGTTTCAAAAATTTGCCTACAAATTTCTAGCTGTCATTTTCTCTAATAACTGAGTTATACTTCATTGTATAAATGTACCACATTTTCTTTATGCATTAGTCTGTTGAGGGGCATCTAGGTTGTTTACAACTACTGGCTTTTATGAATAACGCAACAATAAACATGGTTGAGCAAGTAGCCCTGTGGTAGGATGAATTGTCCCTGAATATATGCCCAAGAATGGTTGAGTAGGGTCTTGAGTTAGATCAATTCCCATCTTCCTAAGCAACTGCCACACTGTTTTCCCCAGTGGCTATATGAGTTTGTACCAGGTCCTCTGAGCATATATCGTAGATATCAGTTTAGTATTCTTATGGGAATCCTGAGTGTGTGAAGGAGTGGGTCTCTGAATCTTGTGTCTTCCCTTGGGTTCTTTTTTCCATTGGTTTGTCTTGTCCAACATCAATGTGATGTGTTTTATTTTATATTTTATTTTGTTATGTTTTGTACTTATTTCTTAGAAGCCTGCTCTTTTCTAAAGAGAGGCAGAAGGGGAGCAAATCTGGAGAGGAGAGACGGAGGGGAAGTAATAAAGAGGAATAGAGGGAGAAAGAATTGCAATCAGGTTCTACCATGAGAAAGAATCTATTTTCAATAAAAGGGAAAATCAGAAAAAATAAAAATTACTCAGGAGGATGATTATTTATCATAGAGGAATGGGAAGAGGCATCACATAATTCAGTCTGGGTGGTTGTTTGTGTGGTGTGTTTGTAAATGCACATGGCATGCTATGAAAAACATACGATAAGTAAATGAGCATAAACTATGTCCAATTCAGCACTGAGAGCAGGCCACGAGCAGAGGTCGTGGTCATCCAACTCAAGCATCACATTTACTTGGTTCTGTCCCACTGTGAACACCATACCTGACAGAAACAACCTGAGATCAGATTTCCTTCCTGGCTTCAGAGGATTGCAGTCTACTCCAGTAGCAGGGGAACATGGCAGAGGCTGCCCATAGCATGGCAAAGTAAGAAGTAGAGAATGAAGCCAGGATTTTCCAAGACTCATCCTTAGTGACCTACTTCCAACAGCTCTGCCATACTTTCTAGTTTCCAAAATCTCAGAATAGTACATTAGTCTACGGTACCACAAGCACTCAGAAAACAAGTATGTGAGATTCAAGTTGGAATAGCACCTGACGAAAATCTCTCCGGGGAGGCATAGAAGGGCGTCTCAAATCATCTCCAAGGAAGCCACAAATCTGGCTTTCTGTTTGGCATCTTCTTTTTTACTCTGAACAGATAGGTGGATGAGAGTGCAGTCTAAGACTGCTTTCAGTCATGGGCAATAGTCAAGTCATTGCCCCTTGTATTGGTTTCCTATTGCATCAGCGTTTCTGTACATCAGAAGTCTAGTTCATGTCACCAACACTGTGTTCCTTCCTGGGGTCTCTATAGAATATTGCATTTGAATCTTGTAGAGGACAATCTGTCTTTCCAGGATCAAGAGTCTCTTTCCTCTTTCATGTCCTTTCCTCATCTTGACAGCACCAAAGGCAACTCGTGTCTTTCTCAAATTGTGTCATATGGTACTACCTTCAGTCTCGCTGTCCATCTCTTAAAGATACCTGTGACTACACATGCAATATAATAATCTCTCCATCTCAAAATCCCTAGCTGAAAATCATCTGCCAGGTCTCTTTTGCCACTCAAGGTCACACAACATTTTTACTAGTTTAGAAAATCACACATGACCTTTATTGGAGAACCATCATTCTGGCTACCATACCCCAGTGAGGACCCATCCAATTACTTCATTTAAACTAATTTTCTCTCTCTTCAGCCCCGCTCCAGTTGCTTTGGAAGCAGCTGCTTTGAGGGTACGGAACTGGAAGAAAGGAAGGAGAATTAATAGCCTGAGAAAGCAGGAGCAGGATACATTAAGGGCTTGACTCCATCTCAGAAATCACCAACCCCCGAGTGAAGTCAGGCTGAATCGGTCTCTAACTCATTTCATTGAGCAGGGTATTGGAAGTCTGGGCCACAGTAGCTGAATGCACTGAGGCATGTAGGCTTGCTTTGGAGGCGGGAGTCCTGACAATGTGGATTTAAAAGGAAAGTCAAGAAATTCAAAGTCTTTTATAGAGATGTAATAATGGAGCTGGCAAGCCATATGCTGGAGCCTCGATCAATGTGAAGAATCAATAGCCTCGAGCCAGGAGCTGGTGGAGATTCCTCTTTGCTCATCACATCTTGCCAAGTAAGATACTTTAAAGAGTCCACTTTAGGGCAACACAACTTAAAGTCCTGTGGAGAATCTACAAAGATGAAAGAGTTCTCAAAATAAATAGAATGTGTAAAGAGGCTAGAAATATAACCAACTTGTTCCGAAAGAAGGGATCCAAAAGATAGTACCCATCATCTTCAGGTCAGCTTTGTCACACAAGTCACTGGGGCAAGTCAATAACTATTTTCTCATCTAAGCATTGATAATTTTACCTATGAAGTTTGATGAGCATCTTGTTCCTGGCATAAAGCATGTTTAACCTGTTCTCTGCAGTCTTCAGCTTCATGACTGGCATGCCTTTTCATGCTATAGACTCTCCCTCTGCCTCCTGCACCTACCCACTGAGACTTTTGAAAGAGACACATGTGTTGGAGGGAGGCCTAGCAGTAAGCAGGAGATGACTCCTGTAGGTTCAGAGTTGAATTCACCCTTTTCATGCCAACTCCACATTCACATCAGTAGCTAGACTTTACAGGAACATTGACACCACAGAAAAGAGCAAGGAACACCAACAGGATTCTTCCTACCAACTCCATTGGAGCCCACATAGCAGAACCCATTAACTGATAGCATTAGTATTTCTGCTGGTGTGCTCATGGGGTATAGGACACTGTCAAGAGCACAGATATAGATTATACCACCCAGTTTTCTAGTCTATATTTACCGTGTATTACTTGTACCACTATAGGCCTTATGTAGTATGCATTGAATTTAATTACATTGCTATTGAGCTCAACTGGACTGATATATAAAATAGCCCAGGACTTGGTATGCCATATCCCTTCAGTAAGTGTACTCTTGGGTTCTGCTTGTACTGGTATCATGGCATAGCAGTTTTACCAACACTATTGTTAGTGCATAAGAGAAAACAGCGTTTTTTCTTTTGTATTTTGTGTATGAAAAGGGAGGCAAAGCCGAATTCTTATGTGTTGATAATCAACAGAGTTAAAGTGAAAGCCTCATTTCTGGATTTTGTGTTTTTCTTTCCCAGTTATAATATATGGAGATAGGAGGTGAACACAGAGACTTACTGCTCCTTCTCTCTATCCCAAAGCCTTTATTATTTTTTTAATTAATTAATTTATTTATTAAAGATTTCTGCCTCCTCTCCGCCACCGCCTCCCATTTCCCTCCCCGTCCCCCGATCAAGTCCCCCTCCCTTGTCAGCCTGAAGAGCAATCAGGGTTCCCTGCCCTGTGGGAAGTCCAAGGACCACCCACCTCCATCCAGGTCTAGTAAGGTGAGCATCCAAACTGCCTAGGCTCCCACAAATCCAGTACATGCAGTAGGATCAAAAACCCATTGCCATTGTTCTTGAGTTCTCAGTAGTCCTCATTGTCCGCTATGTTCAGAGAGTCCGGTTTTATTCCATGCTTTTTCAGACCCAGGTCAACTGGCCTTGGTGAGTTCCTGATAGAACATCCCCATTGTCTCAGTGTGTGGGTGCACCCCTCGTGGTCCTGAGTTCTTTGCTCGTGCTCTCTCTCCTTCTGCTCCTGATTTGGACCTTGAGATTTCAGTCCAGTGCTCCAATGTGGGTCTCTGTCTCTGTCTCCTTTCATTGCCTGATGAAGGTTAATATTCAGGAGGATGCCTATATGTTTTTCTTTGGGTTCACCTTCTTATTTAGCTTCTCTAGGATATCGAATTATAGGCTCAATGTCCTTTATTTATGGCTAGAAACAAAATGCCTTTATTATTAAGCTTAACAGCTCACACTTTCTTCCCTAAAGATCAGTTCATTGCTCAAAATAAGAGATGTGTGCATTTCAGCCCTAAGACTGTACAGACAGTTTTTAGAATTACTGACACTGATGTTAGGGTACCAGGCCCATAAACAAACTGAAAACCCTAATTATTAGAGGGTCTATGTGCCTACTGGGACTCTACCTCATTGAGAATCAAGCTAAAACAAAATCAGATTGTATCTTTGAGAAAGAGGCAGCTTCTCAAATAAAAGGCATTAAGAGGGAATTCTTGAGGGAAGCAAGATGGTTTTTTCAAGAGTAACTTTAACGTCAAGGGAAAAAAGTTCTTGTTTACCCAAATAGTCACATCATGAACTGGTAAATGCTCAGCGTGTGTACTTAGTATTCCCATGGGTGTCATGGCAGACACACCTAATTGATCATGGCCCTCTCTTCCTCCGAGCTCATAAGAAGCTCAGAATGCTTCTCAAAGCAACACTCTAGGCAGCCATTATCAATCAACCAGAATGGCAGGTACTATTAAAATATACTTGACATCTCCAGTTTAGATGAATCAGGGGAATGGAAGGGATGCTATTAAGGGGACCTTTTAAGTTCTAGGATTCCATAATATTCAATGATGGCATTAATATCAAATTGGGTTCTCAATCTTGTTTAGTAGAGTTCTTCTTTGCCTCTGCATGGCATAGGATCTCAATTTGCCACATATTACTTGCTGGTGAAATGTTGTTGATGTCAGTAGTTCTCTAATTATTATTACTACTATTAATAGAGATAATCAGCCACCCTGAGTTTCCTGGTTCACTAAAGAAGACAGTTTCTTAGATTCATAGAAGCCTAACGTTTCTGCCTCCTTCCTGCTGATCCCAGGTCCATGACTGTTGTGTGGAAGATAATCCACCTCTGCTAGACACCTTCTTCACTCTTTTGAGCTTCTAGCTCATGGCCTTCCCCAGGTTTTTCTCTCTACAGTTCACAAACTCCCTAATCAAAACCGAGGAAGTGACTGAAGACGAAGCTGGCATCAGAGCACAAGGAGAATTCAGATCTCCTGGCCGTTGTAACACTTGAACCTCATATCAGCTCCTTCTGTGTAACTCTACTCTTTGCAGTGACAAGCAATCATGAATGCATGGAAAGGCTAGGTGCTCTAATTAAATAAGATCTCTTCCCAATTACAAATTGAGTGCATCTCTTTTAGAAAAGTCACTGTGGGTTAACATTATATTTAGAGGCAGGGGAATCAGGAGGCAGCACTGTGGAATGCAGCCACGGTTATACATAGACATATACACATCTGTATTTGCATTCTCTCCCACACATGAACACTCAGCACAGCACACACTTGTTAATTTAATTTATTTATAAACATAACCTGCCAAATTTCGAGATGATGGATGATCTAGAGCTTTAATAAATCTAACACTGAATGAGCCCAAGAAATTGTCTAGTGTCAGCTTTTCGCTAAATGCAATTAGTCATGTGGAAATATTACAGATATAAAAAATAATCTTCAGCTGAATTTCATAAATTTGGTAGAGTACACAGAATGGTAGGAAAGCTGCTCATTCAGAAGGAGACACGTTAAAGAAAGAGAGTGACGAACGGAGGGAGGAAGGGGTAAAGGGAAGGAGGGGAGAGAGAGAGGAAAGGAAGAATAAGCAGCTAGAAAAAAACAAAGGGAGGGAAATGGGAGAGTGAAAGTGATATTGACTTGAAAGAGGGAGAAAGAACCCGCTTAACCTGAGACTGCATGAGGGCTGTTCTATGACGTCATGTTCCTCACCCAGCATGGGTTTGGTAAGCAGGGTAGAGTTGGATGCCTGGTGTCTGCATTCTCCCAACTTCCCTACCAGGAGACAGGCACAGGGAGCAGAGTTGGCACAGTTCTCTTACAGAACTGCGGTGTCTGGGATTCTGCCTGCCTTCCTATTCTAGTGCCAGTTTCCCCCAGCTTTTAGAGGCTTGGCTTCCATGCCCAGGCTGAGACAGCACTGAGGGAAATGATCCATGAAGGGGATATTTGTGGGGTGGGGGCCATGCCTCATATGTCTCCAGGCCAGTGGTGGTCTTGTCAGTTCTGAAGATAGAGACAGATGCATTGACTTCCATCCGAAAGCAGAGGCCAACAGCTCAGGACTTTTCCTTCCCTCCATTTCCTTCTCCTCCCTTCCTTCCTTTCTCTCTCTCTTTTATTTTTGCTTTTTCTTGGCAGCTCTTTGAGACATCTCACTTTGTAGCTCAGGCTTGCCCAGACTGTGTAATTTCACTGTGTAACCCAGGCTGACCTCAAACTTATGGCAAGTTTGCGTCTCAAGTGCCGCAATACAGGGCCGTGACAACGTGCCTGAAGAAGAAAAAACACTGATTTTCAGTAGTGGAATTCAACCTTCCGTTTTAATGGATGGATTTCTGAAGCCTATTTCTGAGACAGTCCTGGGTCCTGACTCTAAGCTCCCTTCTGCTGAGGGGACAGCAGTTTGCATGATACAGTAAGCCGCTTAAATACAACACCCACTCCAGTGACTCGGCAGAGCCTAAGAGATGGCAGGACACTGGTGGACACATAGACTCCAGCGGCTGCAAAGCTTACTCTGTGACCGTGGGCACCTTATGACACTTAAATTATGCCTTGGTTTCTTTCTTTTTCATTTTCGTGTGGGGGGGAAAATAATCACTTTTATTTGATAATCGTATTGAGATAAAACTCAAGGAAGGTGTCTAATTCTGTCTTTAAGTGGGATTAGGCTTTTTTCTGTTGTTGCATTAGGCTTTTTTGTTGTTGGTGGTGGTGGTTTTTTTTTTTTTTTTTTTTTTTTTTTAAATCTGGGCTGGGCGTTGGTGGCACACACCTTTAATCCCAGCACTTGGGAGGAAGAGGCAGGTGGATCTCTGTGAGTTCGAGGCCAGCCTGGGCTACAAGAGCTAGTTCCAGGACAGGCACCAAAACTACATAAGAACCCTGTCTCAAAAAAAACAGAAAAAAAAATCTGGTAACAGGGATATAGTTCAAGTTAAGAAGCTCTGCTCCAAAGTATTTATTATCAGAAGCATTCTAGATTTCAGAGACTTTGGATTTGGGAACACACACACACACACACACACACACACACACACTGAAATATCTTAGGGATAAAACTCACCTTTAAACATCAAATTCTCCTTGTTTTATATACACCTGGTAACTTAGATTGTTTCAGGATGTTAGTAGAGGAATTTCCACAATGCATGGCATTTCAAATTTTGGAGTATTTTAGATTTTCAGGTTATGAATGCCCAACCTATCTTTATATTATAAAGTCACTGAGAAGTCACTTAGTGACACAGGGTGCTTTGAAATGTATCTGGGACATAGTAACTATTGTGAGAGTGTAAGCCGTTCATTTTCTTAGACTTCATCTTAAAAGACTATGAAATGGGAGTAACACACAGCCTCACTTTTCCCATCTGCATGAAAGTGGTACTGTGACCCACACAGCAAGTACCCTGTCTGCGATGATGTCTATTCAGTGGGGGTGGAGAGATGATGCCTCTTGTGTCATTGAAGCGTAGAACTGGAAACGAGGTGGTGGGGACGTGTATGTGCACGAGGAACATTCATACCAAGGGCGAAAGACTGACCTCAAGAAGGATGCAGAGAGACTCCCAGGTTGTACCCCAAATTCTAAGTAGCTGAGGTATGGGACACTAAAATCCCACTGACAATAAATGGAATTAGCTGTAAAAACTGTGATTTCAAGAGCTGATCCTGCAGTGAAGTTGGGGCTGGCTTTCAAGCTTAATTCTGCACATGCATCTCTGGTGGAGTTTATTGAATCATATGGTGTAAACCATAAACAAACACTAAAAACCTGGCTGGGCTGACGGCTACAAGCTACAGAAATGATCTTTAAAGATCAAATATTTATCCTAAAATCCCAGGAGCTAACCTCTCCGCATTAAAGGAAAGAGCGAGTGATCCATTCTTCCTCAACAGTAGCTTATGAATCTTCTCCGTGATTGGAATATGCACAGACGAATTACTCTGCCTGAGTGCCATTCTGAGCAGCAGAACCTGCTTGGGCAACACACCCAATGCATAATCTAAAGGATTAGGAAATTGTCTTGGCAGTGAATTGTTTCTGCAGACCTTGACATATAGCAACCCGGTGATGCACTGCTCAGGGAATGCAGGCACCTGGGCTCCCCAGTAGTTCTCTGGATTCCTCTGACAAGGCCTCATTAGGCCTGGGAGAACTGAAACCCTCAGCAGGGTGGCTTCTGAAGGTGGCTAATGGGAAGGGGTATTCAGACTTAGCATCCACCGCCTTCTACACAGTGTCTTGATGAGCTGAAAACTCAGGCTTCCTTCTCATTTCCTGGGAAAACAGGCTCTCAGCCGTCCCCCACCCCAACCCATATGGCTGTCACATTGCTCATTTCCATTCCATTTAGGAGCTGAAATGCAAGCTTAGACCACCAAACTTTGCTGCAGTTCTGGGATGCATCTTAAAAGGTGTTTTTTTCCAGGACAGACTCCAAAGCTACAGAGAAGCCCTGTCTCGAAAAACCAAAAAGGGGGGGGGGGGTATTTTTATTCCTCCCTTTGCTCCTGCACCCTTCTCATGCTTTTTTCTTCTTTTCTTGCTCTTTTTTCTTTTTTGACAATTTGCCAACCAGCTCAAAGTTCGCAACTCTTTGTAGCTGCTGGCTTTGTCTGTTTGATTTCTCCCCCCCCTTTCTATATGTGTGTGTATGCATGTATGTATGTATATATACATACATATATACATCTTTATATGTGTATGCATATACATATATGTGTGTGTGTGTAAGTATGTGTGCATACATATAAATATTGTTGTTTAAGTGCCCACAGAGAGAAACCTCCCTCCTACAGGGAACTCAGGCTATCTCCAAATGACTACCTGGGCCTGCTCATCTCTTCACAAATTCATCCAAACTTTCAAGATAATAAGTTTTATAGAAGCACACACAAGTCAAGAGGCTGATATCAAATTAAACCAGGATCAGTAAGAATGAATGAATAAATAAACAGATATAAGTTTTTTTTTTAAGATTCATTTTAGAACTAAGTTTTCCTGGAACGTGTTTTGGACAGCTCTGAAGTGGGTAGGAGATAATAGAGGATGCATATTGTTCACACGTGGAGGCAAAGACCAGCATTATTGCTATTGGGTAAAGGGCACAGTTACTTCTGCATCATTTTGACTTGTCTTAATTAGTTAAATGCAAATTTTGTTCTCTAAATATGTTATTTCTAGTCGAGATCTTGGGGTAAGATATACCTAGAAATCAAATTTTGTTTGCCACTATTAACAAGTCAGCATTTCAAATAATAAAAATTCTGTTTCCCTTTAGAAAGGAACAAGGTTGGATGTCATTGGTTTCACTGCGACGGAGACACCTTGTGGTGGGTGTTTCTTCCCATATGCACTGATCTCTATTATTCCCTATCACCCACTAATTCTAAACCCAGCGCCTTTCACTTGATATGCCCCTAACCATTGTAAAGGAGGAGTGCATGCATCCTGCACGGATCTGATACTGTCCTGCTAAGAGCCAGAGCTGGCCATCCCTTTTTGAGGGGCATACCATCTCCAGAGTCCTCTGTCTTCAAATCTACCTTTGTCACTCACGGACTCCCATTCCCAAATTGGGTTTTTCAATGTCTAGTCAGCTGAGAGGACTGGGGATCCTTCTAGTTCTATTACCACGACAGCAGTGGCGAGACAAGAGAGTCCTGGGATACCAAGTGACAAGGGGTCTTTGTTCAGGCCTCCTTGGTTTCAGTAAAGCCTTGTATCAGACAGCCTAGCTCAGTTAGGTGAGATTGAGACCCAGGAGGCAGCAAATGAGGGAAGATGACAAACTTTTGACTCCATAAAGCCAGGTTTACAGAATCTCTGCTCTGGACCAATACTAGAGAACGTTGAGTCAATGGGGGAAAGGCTGCCGAATCCCAGATGGTGAGCAGCCTGCTTTTGTAACATGTTTCTCCGAAACCCATGAGTACAAGAAACAAGCTTTGGAATTCGTTCTTTCATGCTGACAGTATACAAGAGGGAATGACCAGTTTTAATTTCACCGGAAGATGTCTAATCTGGCTCCAGCCTGGAAAATAGCCAAGGAGGAGGGAGAAGTGGGTACCAGGATGCCACTCATCCAGATACAAGCAGTCACTGCTGCATCATGCTATACTCTGGAAGCTTTGCCAACATCTACCTCCAAACCTCTGAGTTTCACCTGATTCCCCACACCCCACCCCACCCCAGCTCAGATCTTAGACAGGCATCCCAGTCATTTCAGTTGGCTTGAGGTAAGGGATCCACACTTTATTTACCCGCTCAATACCGTTACTCGTGACCATGGGACTAATCACACGTATTTCTTGAGTCATGTCTTAGCAAGTTTTCTTGCCTTCTTCCTTGCGATTCTTTTGTTAAAGTCATCGAGAGCCTTCCTTCTGAGTGTTTTCTAGGCCCCTGGTCCACTGCCTGGCTGAAGAGTTGAAGGAATGAAGAAATGCTCCTACAATAGGTCACAGACGGATTCAGCTGCTACATCGGGCAGGGTGGTGAAGCCACAAATTGGAATGTGAGCCAATGAATAAACACAGATTGATTATGTCCATTTAACTACCAGTGTAACTGCCTATGGGGAGGGTGGACTAGTGGAGAAAAAAAAATTGATGAGCTGGTTAATGTGGCTTATTGGCGAGACAGTTTTAATGTCATGCGGCTTTAAGAGTCCTGTTTAAAAAAAATTAATGTGGAGATTGCATTTTAATGGGTCTGAGTATCCATAGGCAGCAAGTTGCAAATATGTGTCCCTAGGGGCACTTCCTGCATTAGCTTTCTGCTGAGGTCTTTTGGGGTGGGAGAGGGTAACGTATCATCATATTGAACACTTGTTAAGTGCCAACACGGCTATCCATGCTATAGTGCTGGGCCTACATTCAGTAGGATGTATGGGCTACAGAGTGTTGGCTCCTAACTACTGAGCAAGAATCAGTGATAGAATGTTCTGGAGCTAGAGATCTGAGATGGGGTTAAGGCAAAGATTGGTAAATGAAATGGGCCCTGAGCTGGTACTTGATACTGAAGGTGATGGAAAGGGGGAATCAAACTATGCTAGATTTAGAGAACTTAGATAATATTGCACAGAAAAAGAGAGAAGAGGAAGGGGAAGGAGACAGAGAAGTGAAAGGAAGCCAGGAAGAAGAGAAGGGGAAGGAAGGAAGAAAAGGAAAGGAGAAGGGGGGACATTCCAGCTAATAATCTTCTCCCCCCACCCATTTTTTTCCCTTTGATCTTCATGTTTCTCCTTAGAGGAAAGGTGACCAACAGAAAGGACCTTCTCAGCTGTCTTTGCAATAATCTTAGTCAAGCAAGCTCACAGGTCCTCAGTTACCACAGGAGGTCTTCTCAGCCAACAAAAATCTAATAAACATCTCTCTCTATATTAGGATATGCTGCGACCTCTCCTGTTTCTGCACTATGCCTGGAGTCCTCTGATTTTAGGAATCTTTCCAACGATCAGTTACATAGGAAATCACATCTGTCTCCACATTTGGAGATACCTCTGCTGCCCCTTCAAGCTCTCATTGTGCACCTTATCCAGATCCTTGCACAGAATTCTCAATTATTAGAGGGAGAAGTGGATGGAAGCCATCAAATACCCATTGGGAAAAGAAAACACAGGGTGTTCTTCCATGCGACCATCCTGCCCCCAGGAGCTGCACCAGTGGGTGAGAAGCCATGATCAGAGCTTAAGGCACTTTTGAGATCACTGTCATTTAGAAGTGCCATCTTGTTCCCCCAAATATAGAAATGATGATTTGTCTTTTCACCTCGATTTCTCTTGCCTGGAGGACTTCTTAAACCCTGGGTTGCTTTACACATGGCTTAAAAGCAACATTTTCCTATTCTATGAAGTTTTAATTATTCAAAGTATTTTCCTTTAATCTCATCTGACTCTCACAATATCCCTGTGAGGTAGGTGGAGCAGACATTATTAAGCTCATTTGAATAACGAGCAAAAGAGACTCAGCAAGATGAGTGCCTTGCTGTATGTCCCTTGAGAAGGAATCCTTGTCTGGTTGACTCTCTGAACTTACCCTCTTTTCAAGCTCCCCTGTGTCCTGGCTCCAACCATTAGGAGAGGGAATATGAGGATCGGGGTGGGGAGAAGATGCTGTAAGGAAGGATGTCCAGAAAGGAAAAATGTTTGTGTGCCTAACATATCGATGACTACTCATTAGTTGAGGAGAGGTCAGGGCACCTGCCGATAATGATGTCTGCATTATGGTACTTAATGGAAATGGTGCAGAACCTGCCCCCATCAAAAGCTAATCTGCCTGAAAGACACCCAGGTCCAGCACAGCAAGAATATGATCCCCGCTGGGGCCAGCTCCAGGAACCGAATCCAAAGCCATTAGTATCCGAAGGACCCGCTACATATGCGGTGGGTCCTGCTGATTCAGACACTAAAGGGAATAGCTATTAGTGGTGCCAGGAGAGGACTGAAGAGCAGTCTGAAACAAGAGGCTTAGCCAAAGAGCCTCTAGGGAGGCTAAGGCCTGGGGGTCTATGGCCAAAGGCTCCATCAGGTCTCAGGTCACAAAAGCATATTGTTTCTCTCCACAGTCCACCCTAAGCATAGCAGGAGCAGGTCTTTCATGGGATGCCATGAAACCTTGTTTGCAGATTCCACATCTTGTTTTCTCCTGAGTTTAAGATGGGTCTGTGAACGGCTGGACTTTGTCGTCCTGGTAGCAACATCCCTGGTTACTAGGACTGGAAATGGATATGAAGGCTTCTATGGCGCCATAGAGTGCAATGTTAGCAACTACTAGAAGAACAGGAATTTAGGCACTTGGGGGGATGTCTGCATTAGCCCGGTGTATAACCACATATACTTTTAGACCACAGATGTTAACAGCAAGTAATTCAATAGTGGTAAGATCTTGGTTTTCCCTGGAGAGACTCCAGTTGAAATCGAAACCTATTGTGCGGTATTAAGAAAATGAGGTCTTTGGGAGGAGGTTAGGTTACACGAGGTTACTATGGTTGGGATCTTGTGGTTGAACACTAATAGCTTTCTTAGAAGGAGGAGAGACATCAAAATTCCACACGCATGGTTCTTTGCTTATTATAACACACTGTACACTGCCTAGGTTCTCTGCCAACAAGGCCTTCGCCTGATGTGGCCTTAGGACTTTGAACCACACCTTTGAATGGCAATAATCCGCTCTTCTGTACAACTCAGTCTGTGGTCCTAACTTAATAGTTAGTTCATGTCAGAAGATGATCAAGTGAGCAGATAACAACAACATAACAAACAGTCATCTTGCCTAGTGGATTCTTTGTCAGTTGTTTTTCTTGTTGCTGCAATCAAATAGCTGAGAAGTAACTTAAGAAGGGGTAGGTTTGGTTTTGCTCATGATGTAATATGATACAGTCCCCGGGCCTATATGCTTTTGTTTTGCAATTGAGCGACTTTTGCTTCACCTTTAAAGGTTCCACTACCTCCACAAATGGCACTGTCGGCTGGAGAGTGAGTGCTTAGACATAGAACCCTGTGGGGTGAACTTCATATTCAAACCAAAACAGGACCTTTCCGCAAGGAGGGAGACCTCAGAGGTTGCTCCATACCGAATTATTCCTAGTGGTACCCACCTACAAACCAGCTGTTATGACTTCCATGGACTTGCTGGAGATTAAGAATTTTTGAAGTATTTCTCTATGCTTCTTCCAACAAATAAGAACCCTAAAAAACCATAAAAATCCATAAAAAGTAGTGAGTAATTGATTAACATGTAATTATTTCCTTATTCAGGGAAGTGCATCACAAAAAATATAGTCACATATGAGAAATACATTTGAAAAAAGCTATTGTAAGAATCCTCTAGAATATGCTTTTAAATTTGCCGGCCAGTGAAGTTTACAACCTATGGGCCTGACTTCTAATTTGACAGCCAATGTGCAGTGTGATATTGTGTATCTCCTTACTCTCTCTTTCTCTCTCCCTCCCTCCCTTCCTCCAGCCCTCCCTCTCTTTCCCTTCTTCCTCCTCTTCATCCTTCTCTTTTCTGTTGTTGATACAGAATCTTACTATGTAGTACTAACTGGCTTGGGATTCATTATGTAGATAAGTTTGGCCTCAGTCTCGAAAGAGATCTGCCTGACTCTGCCTCCTGAGTGCTAAAGGTCAAAGTTAAGTACCACCATTCTGGACACGCAAATGGATCTCTTTGTTTCAGTGTCTTCATTTGTATTAAAAAAGAATTGTCTCAGAGGAAAATTGGAAGCCATGTCCCAGTATAAAGTTTTGTGTGTCTGAATCTTGACTTTTATTAAGTATATATTTGTGGAGGTAGACATGACAGGATGTCTTCCTTCTTATGGAAGAGGGGACCCTAACTAAAAATTTAGGTCATTTCTGCACAAAAATGGTCACTCCATAGAGTCATCTAGACACCCAAATACTGTGGGATAATGTTCTTGTAAACTGTAAAGATTTGGCACTCATATTGGTTTAATAAAACACTGATAGGTCAGTAGCTAGGCAGGAAATATAGATGGAACAACCAGAATAGGAGAATTCTGGAAAGAGGAAAGGCAGAGATGATAATGCCTTACTGAGAAAAATTACCAAGCCACATGGCTAAATACAGACAAGAATTATGGGTTAATTGAAGTTATAAGAGCTAGTTAATACTAAGCCTGAGCAATAGGCCAAACAGTTTATAATTAAGACAAGTCTCTGTTTCTTTGGGACTGAATGGCTGTGGGACCTGGCAGTACAGAAACTTCCATCTACACCCAAGACCTCCTGAGCACAAGGGGTGAGTTTGAGGCTGAATTTGCATAGGAGATGTACCTGCTGGCTGTTCCTGAAGTGAACATAGCAGAGAGAAAGATCCCCATCTTCTTCTGTACTAGATAATGGGGTCATCCTTTTCTCCTCAAGTTTCTCCATCTTCAATAAATCACCTAACCACTCCCCTTGAACTCCAGCCCTAAAGCTCTTACATGCAATATGGAGATAGAAGCTGATATCCCAGAGTTTGAGAGAAGCATGAACTTCTCCCATTTTCTGAGTCTCCAAACAAGAAAAACAAGCCAAAACAAGCTTATCCAAAATCTAATCAAAATTTCAATGTGTACTCTTAAATGTTTAAAATGTTTAGACAGGTTTTGGTTGTCAATTTGACTACATCTGGAATGAACTAAAATCCCCCAAAATGTAGAGGTGCATTGATGAGGAAGTTTTGCTTAATTCGAACTGGGGAGACTCACTTCTAATTGTATTTCTTCACTGGGAAGGAGCATCTTTAACCAAGACCTTTTGAAGAGGCAGGGCCAACCTCTAATTTGGGCCATGTCCTCTGCTGGAAATCTATTTAATGACATGAAAGAAGAAAGCTTTTGCTCTTTGCCTGCTTGCTCTTACCTTGTTAGTAATTCTATTCCTTCACTGGCATTAATGTCTACTTTTGGGGTTCCAGCATATACTGAGGACTAGCTGAGACATCCAGTCTCTTGAACTGAACAACTGTTAGATTCTTGGACCTTCTGACCTTCTGTTCATAGGCAGCCATTGTTGGATTATCTAGACTGCAACCTATAAGCCATTCCAATAAATCAACTTTATATATATTATATATAAAGTATATATATATATATATATATATATATATATATTCTAAGTTCCATTACTCTAGAGAACCCTACAAAGGACTAACACTTTGAATACATACAGACACACAGGTGTAAGACCATTTTGCAACATTTATAACAGTGAAGGCAGACAGAAAGGTCCTTCTCTCCATTAAAGTCCTATCTCTCCATTCCCTCTCTTGCCAACTAATCTTACTTGTGGTAAAGAATTCAATGGGAAAATGTTCATAAAGTGCCTGGCATGACATAGAGAGGTAGGCACTCAATAAACAGTAGCTATTATCTTGATGAAGATGTATGGGCATGTCTGAAGCTCTGGGAGACCTTGTGAATACCTTCAAATCACCCTGGGGAGCACAGTTTAGACTATTTGCAGACTCCCTCCTTCAGGTGCAGACCCCTCTTTTGGTAGCCCTTCTTCTCTCCTTTGCTCTATTGGCACCATTAAGCATCCCTAAGCTTTAACTCCCTGAGTGGGAGTTTCCAGCTTGCAGGCTTGCGAGCCAGCCCCCATAAGGAGGTCAATTCCAGGCTTTCAGGAAAATAAATGAAGTTTCCTCTGTTCCTTGGCATTTATTTACTGCAGATTATTTATTGTGGAAATATGAGATGGATGGTTATGGAGGGAAAGAACAAACAAACTTACCTTCCTCACTCCCCTTAACGTGGCTGAGTTCCTGTGTGCACGCGCTGGAATGTCTATAATTTACTCTTCAGTTTTACAATGTTTATAGCTTTTATGTCATTTGAAGGTTATTTATAACAATTATATAAGGAAGCAAAGTGCCATAAACTGAAGTAATTTACTGTAAAATATCTGAAATGCTAAAATATCAAATGGTGCATTACTGTGGTACTAGGGCTGTTCTTGGAGAAAAGGAAAGGGGGGATCTAAAAATACCACCTATTCCCTATCAACCAGTCTGTTACATCATCTTGCAGAGATTTATAAACTCAAGAGCACCTGGCAAGTATTAATTTAATTGTGGTGAAGGAGGGGCCGGAACTGGGGAAATATGGTTTCCTGAAACAGCATTCGTACACTTGTATGGATGATACTGAAGCCAAACACAGAACATGACATGGCCCAGAGCCTTCTGCTGTTGCCTGTGACTCCTGAGTCCAGGGCATCAGACTTTTCACAGCATGGAGATAATCAGGACAAGGCTGGTCTAAACCTTATTTTTCTAGTTCTGGAAAGCCAACCTCTCTGTCCCGGTAACTCCTCTGTTTTCTCTTCTGTTGTGATAAAATACCACAATCCAAAGCAACTTAGGGGTGGAAGGGTTTGGTTCATTTTAGCGTATAGCTCCAGAGAAAGGGAGACCATCAAGGTGGGAAAAGTATGGCAACAGACAAGGAAAGCATGGTGTCAAGACGAGCAGTCTAGCTGATCAAATGTCATCCACATGCAGAAAGCTGAGAAAGGAACTAGGAAATGGAACCAGGTTACAAAATCTCAACATCTGACCACAGTGACATACATCTCCTAGCAAGGTTCTGCCTCCTGAAGGCTCCATGACTTCCATAAACAGCACCACCAGCTGGGGACCACTAAGTACATGAGCCTGTGGAGGGGATTTTCCACTCAAACTATCACAGCATCTTGGGGACTTGAAATCAACAAGACAGTGACATATGACAGGGGTCACCTCAGGATAGATAAAAGCCTTTCCAGTCTTCAGAAAGGCCTTTCTCATGGCCATTGCTTTGTAAAGCCACCTTGTTTCATCCATCCTCCCATTCATTAATTCAATGACTGTTGAATACTTAAACAGGTTTAAGAGATGGAATGTTGCCCCCATCATATTAATGGTGGACCAGGACTTATGGGAGTGGCCAATCAATGACTGGTCTAATTGAGTCCCATACCATGAGAGGAAGCCCATGCATGACAGTGCCTGAATGACCAGGAACTGGAAACCTAAAGTAGAACCAAACACAACTGGGAGAAAAAAATCAATGAAGTGATTTCTAATGATGTTCTGCTATACCCACGGACTAGTACCTAGTCCAGTTAGCATCACGGAGGCTGCATCAAGCAGCTGATGAGAATGGATCAGAGACCCACAGACAAACATAGGCAAAGAGAGAGAGTCTAACTTGGAGATCTTTATCTGGTCTCTCACCTCGGAGCTCTGGGAACCCAGGAAAGTGGGTGAGGAGGAATTGTGTGAGCCAGAAGGGTTGAAGAGCACTTATGGTGGTTACAGAGGCTGTAACGGCAATCAGGGATCCTGCACGATTCTGCACTAGGTCCTCTGCACATATGTTATGATTATTGGCTTGGTATTCCTGAAAGTAGGAATGGGCTATCTCTGACTCTTCTGCCTGCTCTTAGGACCCTTTTCCTCCTATTGGGTTGCTTCATCCAGTATGGATGTGAAGGTTTGTGCCTGGTCTTATTGTATCTTGTTGTGCTGTGTTTGTTTATGTTCGTGGGAAGCCTTCTCTTTTCGGGGCAGGGGGGTGTGTGTCTGGGGAAGAGGGAAGTTGGGAGGTGACTAGGAAGAGCAGAGGGAGGGGAATTGCAGTCAGGGTGTATTGTATGAGAAAAGAATAAATAAAAATTAAAATTAAGAAAGGAGATGCAGCACTGAGCAAGAGCAGTAGCTCTCCAGGGCCTCTAAAATGAAAATGGTAATACTGAGACCCATGGAGCTGCCCTCACTGCAAGGCTGGTAATCCAGAGGACTCCAGGATGAGCATGGAAGGGGCTGATCTGTTAAAGCACCCAAAGGGATCACAATTTTGAGATGAGAACCCAAACAGGAGGCTTCTTTCAGAATGTGTTAGAGTGGCCTTCTGTCTGAGCTCTGGAACCAAGGCTCTGAGTGGGTAAGGAGCAAATCACAGCTATCTGCCAAACCCTAAGCTTCAGCCAGAAGAAGAAAACAGAGTGATTTCAAGGCCTAATCATGCAAATCTCTGTTGAAAGTAAAAAATGGCTTGTGGTAATTCATCAAGCAAAAATAGCCACAAGAGACTAATGGATTTCAGGGCAACACCTCCATGTAAATGGGGGCATGTAGACTCTAGGGATCCTGTTATAACAGCAGAAGACCCCTGAAGTTGTGCAAAGGAGTAGATGCAGGGACTGTCTTTGTGGCTCGAGCAGGAAGGCAATAAGGACAGGTTTGGACGGAGGTACAGGTTATTTTGACATTTGCCTACTAGTTGAGATTCAGCGAATCTTGAAGAAAAAAGATAGGACTTCTCATCCTGTAAGTCTTCCTTCATCCCCCAAATCCTCCATCATCTCTGCATTCCTTGAGATTTACTCTGTCTCTTCCTACAAGGCCCTCTTGCACATGCACTTGGAATTTCCTTTATTGAAAATAAATGTAATGTGACATATAACATCAGTGATAATTACAAGTAAGAATGCATGATGAATGAGCACCTTGATGAATTACCAAAAAATTTACACAATGAACAGCACATTCCAGCATTGCATAAGCCCCTTCTACTCCCTCCCCAAGGCCACAGCACTTCCGTTCAGAGAGCTTCATTACCATATCTGCATATTACATTCCCTTGTTTGGATTTCATTGTGTCCATGCTGTAGTTTAAATGTTCATCATTTCTTCTCATCATGATAGTATTTCATTACAAAATTATACCACACTCTATCTGTTGGGAGCAGTGAGACCCCAGATCCTGAATTTCTTGTAATCCCCTGATCTGAGTGCCTACAGCTGCTCTGAGCCATGAGACCTTCAGGAGTTCTTGATGGCAGGAGAGTGGTTTCTGGTGGCTTTGGCTGGGGCATGGCTATCTCTATATAATCTGCCCCTGAACACAATAAAGGGGGCATTCTTGGGGAATTCAAGGATGATCCGTGTCACTGTCTCTCTGTCTGTGTGTGCCTGTGTATTTTAACCTCCAGCCCCTTGCCCGAAGCTCGTGAGCTTGGTGCCAGCGCTCGGAGCACAGACACGGCATCTATCCACTATACTAGTGATGGACGTTAGATCATTTATGATTACCATAATGAGTAATGTCACTGTAAGTACTTTTGTATGTTTCTGGTATACATACACATGTCTCTGATAGGTATATTTGTACCAAGAATTAGGACTGCTGAGCTATAGTGTAGGTATATGGTCAGTTTCATGGCATAATGACAAATGGTTTGCATTCTCAAGTGCATTTCTCTGATTTAATTTCACCAGTTCTGGGAAAGACCTGGGTTGTTGAACACCCTTATTAATCCTTAATATTGGCAATACACCGAACTTTCCTCATTGTGGTGAGCATATATTATTATTCTCATATATTTATGATTGCTTTTTTATAATTCAAATTTTCAAAATACCATTTACATAAATCTATTGTTTATTTTAATTTTAACACAGTTTGATTAATTTTTTGATGACTATATACTTCCCAGTAAGCACAGCCCCAACCAAGATAGAACACATTTCAGCATATCAAATGTTTGTTTCCTTTGCAGGTAGAATGGCCTCTGGTCTGAGTCCCAGCACCATGGGTCAGGTTTGTATAGCACAAATAATAATAAAGACCCATTGGGGTTCAACCTGAAGATCAGAAAAAATCAAAGCAGCCAGCCACTGTTTCTTACCTCTACCTCAGACCAAAACAGTGATCCTGCCTCCAGGAATCCACAGAATGAGACTGAGCTAAGAGATGTCTCCTTCAATTTTATATTCTTCTCTATTGGTGGGATTAAAGGTGTATACCACTATTACCCAGGCTCTATGACTAACTAGTGTGATTACTTGGATTAAAGGTATATGCCACCACTACCTGGTCTGTAAGGCTGACCAGTGGGGCTGTTTTACTCTCTGATCTTCAGGCAAGTTTTATTTCTTAAAATACAAATGAAATATCACTACAGATCCACTATTTCAGAATTTCATAAAGGTTTCATCACACTGTACACATCTTAGGTCTTGATGACATAATTTTATGTGTTGTTTCTGAGTCCCCCTATGTTTTTCTTGTATTTGTGTAGCTGACTCCTTTGCAATGTGTGCATGATCCACATTTGCCCCTTTGTCCTGACAACTTTTCGGGTTGTTTCTCATTTGAATATAATATGAATAAAGTTAGTAAACTTTTGTTTCTAAATCTGTGTGTGTGTGTGTGTGTGTCTATCTGTGTGTGATCCGTAGGCTTTTAGATGATAGTGGCCCTTACCAGCCTGGAATGTATCAAGTAGTCTAGATGGGCTGGCTAGGCAGTCCCATGAAACTGCCAAGCATGTGCCGTCATGATTGTCTACTTTTGTTTTTACAGTAATTCTGAGAATGGACTCAGATCTTCAGATTTGCAAGAGATGCAGATTACTGACTGAAATATGGTCATCCCAAGCATTTCCTTTGATCAACTTGCTTCCCGTCTCTTACATAAGTATATGAAAGTAGAGTAAAGTAAATGTAAAAAAAAGATAAAGTAAATAGGTTAGCTATGTATACATTTACAAAAACTGAAAATTGCTTTCCAAAGCGTTTATATCATCTACCATTTCCCACTGTCTGTACGGATTTCATTTATTCCTCGCTTTTGTCAATGCTTAATTAATATGGTAATCTCTAACATTTTAGTTAAAGTCATTACTGCATCCCTGCTGTGGAAGTCACTACTATGAAGAGCTGGCTCCTTGTGAATCTACTTTGTGTTTTCTTCTTAAGTTTAGTTTTGTAAATTTCATATGTGAGTACTATATTTATATCACTTCCACCCCTCCAGCTTCTCATGTGTTTCTCCACCCCCTTTCAAATTCATAAACATTCTTTTAATTATTGCTTTTTCGTGTGCACACACACACACACATGCAGAGATAGAGAAAACTAAATAAAGCCTGCTGGGTTCTTTTAGCATTGCTTGTATGTATATGTGTTAGGGCCAACTGCTAGGGACTGTAGAATCTATCAGGGAGCTTGTCCCTGGGGAGGACTGATTGTCCCTTTTTTAAGCAGTCATCAATTGCCTGTAGCTCTTGACAGGAACGGGACCTTGTGAGAGTTCCCTCATCTACATGGGCATGCCAATTGGTATTATTATTCAGGTCTTGTTTAGATGACCATGGATGCAGCTCTCCTGTCAAACATAAAAAATTCAACCTCACAGTAGACATCAGTGTCCTCTGGCTTTTGCAATTTTACAAGGCTCCCTGACCTTTAGGGATGAGGGTAGTGTCATAGATGTATCAACAATACATCTATGTATGGAAGGCTGGGTACTCCACAGAGTTTTGTCTGTTTGTTTTTGTTTTGTTTTGTTTTTGAAAAGTTGTGGATTTCTGTAATGGATTTAATCTATTTCAGAGAGGGGGTTTTCTTTTTTGGATGAGGGGCAAATACTACTCTTATCTGTGAGTATAAGGATGAATATATATATTTTTTTTTGGTTTTTCGAGACAGGGTTTCTTATAAGGATGAATATTTTAAATGCAGTTAGAAATTCTATTGGTTAGGAAGCGGTGGTCATAGATTCTCCTCTGAGATCCATGAGCTCATAAGCTGTGGGTTGTTGGTTGAAATTCTAGAACAAGGCATGGATTCCCTTCTAAACTGATCCTAAGTTCAAATTAGATGGCTTTGGGTTATTCTCAAGACATAAGTGCCATTATTGAACCCTTAGGGGTATCTTGCTGCGTTGGTCACAACAGTTGTAGCTCACAGGTCTTATAGATGAGTAGGATTATTAAATGCTTTTCTCCTCTGTCAGCTTGCATGGCATCTTCTGATGCTATGGGATCTAGTCCTCAGGAAGGCTGCTTCCAGGTCAGTTTCAGCTCCGTTCCTCTTCAAAGTCCTGTGTCTGAAGTATGTGGTATTTTCAGCAATAGGGCCTTTCCTTCAGGTTCTGAGTTCCAAACGCCCTATTTACCATCCCCCTCATTTTCTTATTTCCCACTTCCTATTCCCTGTGTTTTATTATCCACCTCTCCAAAGCTCCCCTGGACACAGTCCCAGTTTAGTTTCCCGTGTTTCTGTGGTTAGTTCAGGTCATATGCGGACATCTACTGATTCCAAGTGAGGGTCCACAAATCAGAGAGAACACGCAGGTTTTGTCCTCCTGGGACTGCATGACATCACTCTGTATAATATCTTCTAGTCCCACCCATTTGCAGACTTCATGATTCCATTGCATTTTTCTGAATGTCAACTGGTAAAATATCTTCTCAATATACTCCTCACCTACTTAGGCGTGTTTGTTCTGTTAGGTGCCAGTTGTGTCTCTTCCCAGGTTTTGAACTTTGGGCTGACAGTCGCTGGATGTGCCGAATATTAGGGATGATTTGTGTATTGTAAAATCTTTGTCGACTCTCCATTACAAAAGGTTTCTAAAGGTCTGCTTTTAATAGACAAATCCCACGGAAAGTGAGCTCCAGCTGAGTCACTTCCACAGACGTTAGTGTTTGAAATCAATTCTGTTCTTTAGTGGTGGAATTGGACTGGAGGATTTATTGAGCAATGAAGAAGGGGGGAGAAGGAAAAGCAGAATTGGCCAGAGTAATGTGTTTTGGGTTCAGGAAAAACAGCTGATGTGTTGTTCTGGAGAAGAAGGCTTGGGGGTTGTCACAGTGGCACGGCTCAGCACATACCCACTGGGTCATGGCTTCTGGTGGCAGGAAGACCGTTGTTAAGTGTGAGTTGGATAGGAATTAGTGCAAAGGTTGATGCACAATGAAACCTGTCATTGATTTTGAAGTGGTAAATAGTATGTCAGCAACAAACCCAGCAGAAACTTAAAGCTTCAGAATTCAGAGCAACCTGGGACTGATCTAGTCTTATCCTCCTCATTTTGTAAAGGACAGCTTTTAAATCAGAATAAAGTGAGTCACACAATGCCACAAAGCCATATCTATATTTGAAAGACTGGTTTGCTTTTCTCTGGGTCTGAAACAAAGAGAAAACTGTATGCGTATGTATTGATGGGCAATGAATGATACTTAGCAGGGAGCTGTACCACACAGTTTTGTCTTCAAGAAACTTTCCATTTAATTAGGAAGTAGTACACACCTTCAGAATAGTCTGAGAATAGTGCAAGGACCCCTTTTCAATGAAAAACTAGAAATTCTGACTTGGTACAAAGAACTCTGCTCGTGACGAACTTTCATGGGGTTGGACAAAGGGGTGGTAGGTCAGCACATTGGTGTCTTTTCCCATCAGTTAGTTTCAAAGCTAACCAGATTACTCCTTTTCAGAGGCTGAAATATACATTAGCTTTCTGCTTTCCCATGTTCTCCAAGATCCGCCCTAGATGTGGGAGTTGGAGATACGTCAGCAGGAATGAGTGTTCAATAAGCATTTGCCCATTGATGGATGGATTGAGTCGAGAATAGTGTGTGTGTGTGGGGGGGGGGGGTGCTGCACTAGATTGCAACCATTCCCCAGAGCTGCAAGGATAGGAGACTCCATCCCGGAATTTGCAAGAGACAAGGATCTGCTGAGACAGGTCATTTTTCAAAGGGCATCAATGCCACAGGTCAGCACTCAGTGGATAGACCTGGTAATGCTAGCAAGATTTTGCAAGATGAGCAAATACTCCTTCTGAAGAATAAGCAGTAGGAAGAGATATTTATCTACTGCCTCATTTACTATCATCATAATAAGTATTGCTTATCTAGCAAATTCTGATCTGCGATGAGTTCTAAGATAGTTTACAATTAGAAAAATGCATTCACAAATTTTCCTTGCTCATTCTACAAATGCCCTGTGTTTTACAAAGGATAAATCATAACACATATAAAAAAAGGAAACAGTCATTTGTATGGTGTGTGGGTGTGGGAGTAGGCGATGTGAAGGCAGATAAGGTTATGTCTCAACACTAAGTATTTCTTTCCACAGTTTATTCAATTTATTACGCAGCTGACCTGAGGAGTGGGTGAACATGCATTTCCAAGAGCAGAAAGGGAAACTGAGGCTCACAATGTTTAAGAACAAGTTTCTATAAGGCTTGGAGTAATCTTGGGTTTCTAATCCCCAAGCAGTCAACCTTTCAGTTTTACATACTAGTTATGTGGCCATTTGACTTTTTTCACCCCTACGTTATGGATGCATCTAATTTGTTGCTGTGGCCAGTAATGTAGAGTTTCACACAGGAAAGAACGATGTGGTTGGGTATCAGCCATCATTGTTGTTGTCATGTCATTAGGATCAGTCAAAAATAAAAAATAAAAGGAAGATGTTTCAAAGTAAGAGGAGTTAGTATTGTGCCCACTAGATGATGGATTAGCTCTGCCTATCACATGGTGTCTCTGAAATACTATTTCCGAGTATCCAAAGGAGAAATGGTTTCTTTCTCAAGCTTGACGGAAGACTATTGAGGAGAAGCTAACCACACTACATGTTGACTCATGGGAGAACACAGGAAGGAGGATGCTGTACTCCTGCTCTGGAGAGAAGTCATTCAATGGGGAGGGGTTTTCTGTTCCATCACCTCCTGATCCCCTGCCCCCTCCCAGTTGTTTAGAGCTCCCCCAAGGTGTTGCTTTCTTCCTCTCTCACCCTTTGACAGACACCTACGTTCTCTCCCCCTCTCTCTGAGCCTTGCATCCTTTGGTCATCTGTGCTGAGGAGTGATGCTCTAAGGTCCATAGGTTAAAGGCTTGGTCCCCAGAGTGACCCTACCCAGATGCAGTGGGCACTTTAGGAGGTGGGTTGTAGTCAGATGTCATTAAGGGAATGACCTCAAAGAAATAACTAGACCTCAGTCTCCTCTGCTTCTTCTTTTGCTTCACAGCCATGAAGTGAGCTATAGTCACTTGCCCAGGACTCCTGTTGGGGGCCCAAAGCCATAGGTCCCTCAGGCTCAGACTGGAACCTCCAAAAACGCGAGCCTTTTATGTTCTCCTTGCTTTTTATTTTTGCCTTTTTTTGTCAAAATTCTTTTTCTATTCTCTCCTTCTGATTTTCAGTGACATTCTCACACTTTGTAGCCCAGGCTTGCTTGCAAATCACTGTGCAATTCAGGCTGGCCTTTGACACATGACATATGGCAATCCTGTTGCCTCAAACTCCCTAGTTAGTCCTGGGATTACAGATGTGAGCCATCACCCAGCCACTTTTTATTCACTTTAAGTTTGTCTCTTCAGATATTTTGCTCTATTGATATAAGGTTAATACAGGCCAAACCAACCAAGCAACTAGCACCAAGACAATGCTTGAGCTACCCTCAAGGCTCCTACGGTGCATAAGAGGCACTGAAGAGCCCACCAAGGAAGACATTAGCATCTCAACCTCTTTACATTTCATAACTTTTGGCAAGACATTCTGTTCCCATGTCCATTACCATGAGTTTCCAAGGGTTCGTGTATTCAGGCATTTTATAACTGCTAAGACAATGAAGGGATAATAACAGGTATTGTGCAAGATGGCATTGGCAGAAATGATCTCAAGCAGCTGACTCAGCATCTTGTGTGTCAAGGGCACCTGGCACCAGAAACACTGGAGAAAATGAGCTGGCTGTAGGGCAGGTTCTTGAGAGAGCAACTGCCATTCATGGTGTTCCAGTCAGAACTTCAGTGTTGCGTTCATCAAGACTTTGATTGCGACTGGGAAGCAAACCCCCTGTACCCCAGAAGTGAAAGCGCTAAATGCTTATCTTCTAGATGTTTTGAGAAAGAAAAAAAGGCAGAGGCATCCAGGGTCTATTACACGGGGTGAGAACGGAAGCTGAAGAACTCCCTTCAACCTTCTGCCATCTGAAGGATGCCTTGGGCAGAGACCATATTTTATCTCTGTCACATGAAAGATAGGATGGTGTCTTTGCAGGCATTTAGTGCTGCATATGAAAGCTTCGTTCTCCATCTTTATAATGGCTATCAGCATGAACCTACCAGAATTAAATGGGGGAAAGATTGTGTATATAATCTTTATATATTAATATATTATTTGTATATGAAATATTATTAAATATATGTGCACATATACATTCGTTTATCCTCCTGTCAGGTGCTATCATGTTTTAGACCAAGGGGAGGAAAAGTAAGGAAACAGGAAACATGGTTCCTGCCTTAGGGCCCCAGTGCCTTGCTTCCAGACCCCCAGGTCCTGCTATGTGAAAATTCACAAGTGTTTCTAGTGAAAGAACTACTGGAAATTCCCACCCCTACAAACAAAAACACTTGGCTCTACTCTGGAGCTTTTTCTAGCTCTCAAGACTGCTGTAAAGGCAGTTAGGAGTGCCTGTTCATACAACAGCCACTTTCTGCGTAACTAGAGGCAGCCATGTTCAGGGAAGCAATACTTAGCCCCAGGAACCCCTGGCTCACAGTGCTGGTCCTGCCCTGTAGGAGGACTGGCACAGACCCCTACATCATTCCACCCTGGCCTCCTCAGAGTCTCAGTTTCTCAACTTGTCAAATGAGAAAGCTTGGTACGATGACCTTTAAGGACCCTTCCGTCTTTAAAATTGTGTGATTTCTAAAAGACAAAATAAAACAAAATGCCAGAATTTGATAAATTCATCAAAAAGGAAAACTCCAACTCGTTATTAGACAGAGCATTGGAGGGAAGCCAGCCAAATTCTGATATTGTTTGCAGAGGCAATCTCTCCATCCACTTCCTGTCTGCTGCTCTGGCCTTAGTGCCTCTGCTTGCTTCCAGAGTTCAGGAGACAACAGGCCTGCTACACCTGCTACTAAAGACAAGGGAAGCAAATCACTAAGGGTTCCTGTTTGCTGGATGGCTGAGTGGCCAAGCCTCATTCCTCCTGGAAACCGCAAGAGATAGTAGGAAATTATAGCGCATCTTTCCCCAGTGACAGCCTTTCTGAGTGGATGGTGGACCACATCCATCTCTGAGATGGGGGGTATGAGAGGAAGGGATGTCGTTGTGCACATGGACAGGGTTCTTCTCCTTTGCCTTCGACTGGGTGAGGCCTTGAACAAACCTTAACTTCCTTACATAACCCTTATATCTCTATCCTCAGTGCTGGCATGGGCCTAGGATCTCTGCCTACTTCAGTAGCATTATTTTGCATGGTTGAAAAGTCCTTGAGGGCTAAAGCATCATCCTAATGTCACCGCTTGCCACCTCTGATGGCACAGATACATTTGAGGCTTTGACCAACCTATGCTCATGCCGCTACTTCTGTGATGCTGGCACTGTTTCCCTATTGTCAAACACCCTACATCTGGCAGGAGCTGAAGAGAAGCCGAAGATCCTTGTCCCTTAGTCTGTCGCAGGGATAGTGTCTGAGCCTGGAACTCCTGGGGGAAAGGCTAACTAAACAATATCATTTACTTGCTCATTTACTTCCTAAAACAGCTTGACACATTTGCCCGAGTGGTTGAACTTGGCACATGAATTTTTCTCTCCTTTGCAGCTCAGTAAACCGTCAAGGCAGATCAGGACAATATGTTATGGGGAGACAGAAAGAAGACAATATCTGTCCTGGGGATCTTTTTGCCTTCCCCTTACATAGTAGGTTGCATCATGAGAATCTCTGTTTATTAAAACAGGCACTCTACTCATACTTGGACATGAGTCAACGGCCTCCCCAGGGACGAAGCTCCTTTAAAACCAGGAATAACTTTGCTCTCCCAAGTTCATGCCTTCTGTCTAGCTGATGTAACAGTACGCATTTACTCTGGGGTTCATGAAAATTGTCACAGGGTGCTCTGAAAATGTTCAAAAGCCAGGCAGCCAGGCAGCCATTTTGAACCATAGGTTAGCGATCCACACTGAGGTCAGCTGGACTAGTCAGTCCAGAATGAGTCCAAGTGTCAGAGATTCTGGTAGCTCTGAAAAATGACCTAAAGGATAATCACCCTGACTGTGAGGGTCTGGTAGCATAGACTGTCGTTCCACTGGTGCCAGCTTGATGATCACATTTCATATCACCGAGATAAATAACCTTCTAATTCCTCTTGGCACCAGAGGAGAAGCACACAGCAAGCTGACTAACTCTCCATGTACCCCATACCCATACATTTGAAGCTCATGGGCTTCTGACATTGAAGATGACCAGTATCTGAGTTCAGGTGCTGGCAAAATGGCTCCATAGGCAAAATTCACAAGCATGAGCACCTGAGTTCAATCCCCAACATCCACTTAAAAAGCCGGGAATGTCAGTGTTCAGCAGGGATCCTTGGCAGATTCCTGGAGCTCCCCAGCTAGTTAGCTAACAAACTGTAAGCTCCAGGTTCGGTAACAGACCCTGCCTCAAAATATAAAATGGAGAGAAACAGAGAAAGTGCTGACTTCCGTAATAATATTTTATTTACATTTTAATTAATAGAACTTGCCTGAAAATCAGAGAGTAAAACAGGCCCATTGGTCAACCTTACAGACCAGGCGGTGATAACACACAACTTTAATCCCAGTAGTCACACTAGTTTGCCATAGAAACCAAGCAGTAGTGGTGCAGGCCTTTAATCCCAGCTCTAGAAAAGAATATAAGGCAGAAAGAGACAGTTCTCAGTCTCATTCTGAGATTCCTGGAGGCAGTATTGCCATTTTGGACTAAGGTAGAGGTAAGAGCCAGTGGCTGACTGTTTTGCTTTTCTGACATTCAGGTTGAACGCCAATATCTGTCTCTGGGTTTTTATTAATCATGCTACAGGCTTCTGATCTTCATACATATAAACACACACACATTAGCACACACATATGATTACAACACACCATAAAGCAGCACACAGATACACATACACACACACACACACACACACACACACACCAGAATATAGATGATGTGTTCCAGAGATCATATATGATGAGGTGTTATGCATTGTTATGAAACTCTAAGGGGACATGTTTTTTTTGTTGTTGTTGTTTTTGTTTTTTTTCTTTTCTTTTCTGAGGGTCCCATGAGGCTCATGTTCTTTTCCTCCCTGGTTGATTCTGTTATGGTCAAGACAGGTGTTCTGTCTGTCCCTGATGATTGTCCCCAGTCACTGCTCCTCTGTGACTAAGACACAGACTCTCACTGGTTGACAGTACAGAACACTTTCCTCCTCTGTAAGTCTTTTCAGCATTGCCCAGCTCCTGGTCAGAAGCCTGATTGGTGTGGGGATAGCGAAACCTGTATATAGGTTGATGGTCACTGTACCCAGGACAAATGTGCTGCAAAGCATTAGGGACAGTGTCTACCTCCACACGCTACCTTTCTCTCTGTCTCACTTGGCTCTATAGCCATCACTTCCCCAGCCTCACCCTTCACCACCCACGAATGTACATTCTCCCTGTAGAACACCGTGTTACCCATTCGCTCTATGTGATGAAATCCACCTTGGAAATTCCTCTGTGCCTATGAGTCTCCCAGAAGTGTGGGCTATGTGTCTGTATCTTAGTTGTCTACAAAATGACAGTAGCGTTCCTATGTTTATAGGAAGAAAAATCTGTTTGTGGAAAATTAGACAGATAACCTAAATTTACCGGCTAAGGAAGATCCAGGAATTATATGTGTCTAGAAGCTTCCTTTCCACCAGAGAGAGAAGGGAAATACAGTAGATTTGGATAGCTTTTAAATAATAGAAGGGAAAATGTGATTAGTCAAGGTTCACTAGAAGAACAGAACCAAGAAGGGTGTGTGTGTGGGGGGGGGTGCGTGTGTGTGCACGCATGCATGCACAAGTATGTGTGCAGGCATGCAATGCTTGAGGAGGACTTGTTGGGTTCCCTTATAGGATAGGAGTCTGGGTAATCCAACAATGGCCATTTTCTATCTAGGAAGCAGGGGCAACTTTCTCATGGAAGGGCCCTGCCCCGGTTCAGAATAAAATATCTTTATCCACTCATTTCTCTCCCACATGATAGACTTCTCTGGAAAAAAAATCCACACAAACATAAATATGTTTTGTCAATCCTAGACCAATAACACAGCTAATCTGACCACTCATACCAACCACCATAGCATATTCCAGAGAAGAAAAAGTCGCCATTTTCCACCATGGATGGCCGACTAAATGGAATGTATCTTCAGAAGCATGGTCAGGAAGAAAGGGAGTCTACACTGACACTGTAGATCATAGAATCAGAGATGAAAGCCTGGGGAGCAGTATGCTGGTGCCAGACACTCAGACAGCTGAGAGGACAAGTACCTGAGGTTTGGGGGTGTCACCGACCTGGTCCCCCCCCCCCCCCCGCTGAGGGGAGGTGAGGAACAAGACCAGTTCAGGTCTCACTGAAACAGCTGTGGGAGTTACTGAACCGCTGCAAGGGAAGCGAACTGGATTTCTATTTCTTGTTTGCACTGTTAAAATGTTCCTTTAATGTGAAAGCCTTTCTGTTAAATGGAGGGGAAAGAGAATTCTACGACAAGGGGAGCTGTAAAACAAAGAGAACAAAAGGAGGAGGCTGCTGAAATGGGTTTGTTGCTATAGATATACGGAGACAGATAGCGGGCCTGATGGATGGATGGAGACAGTCCTTGTAGCTCAGAGGCTGAAAACAGGCAAAGGGAGACAGTGCACAGAAAGAGGAAAGGCGCTTGTCTCCGGAACTTCCGCTGGGAGTCAAATCAAATAGCTCAAAATAAAATAGCCAGGTCAGATGTCACTTACAGGCGAAGAGCTGAGAAAGGTACCCCAGAATAAGGCAAAATTGGAAAGGACTTTTGGCTCGTCCCGTTTAATGGGCATGCTCCCTGGGGTTGCCTTCGCCAACTGCAGACAGCAAGGACTATTTAGAGGAAGACAGGACCATCTCAAGGCATTGGATGGGAAATCAGAGAATGTTTTAGTAAATAAATCCAAGACTTAACTTTCTATTTTCAGCCTAGCTCACTAAATGCACTCCTGGTCACGCATGTGCAAACACACATTCAAAAGGTAAGAATGTGCTACAATAGCAGAAGACACTCAAACGTAAACCTGTCTTCCTATAGGTAGGGAGGAGAATAAATTTTGTAAGGAGCCAATAAAATGAAGCCACTCTTCTACAGGAACGGGAACAGTTATCGCATCAAAGGTGACCTATAGCCACAGAAGGCCTATAAATTCCAGTCTTTATAGAGTATTCATTCCTGCTGTAAGTAATTAAATTGTGGGGGCATGTCTCGTAAACTCTAGAGGCTTCCCCATAAAGACCTCAGACCACTAGATGGAGGGCAGATAGACCCAACCAGAAGCCCATGGCAGGACCATCACCACCATGAGCCTGCTGAATGGCCCCATTCACTCACATCCCATGGCCAGGTAGAATATATACAAAAGCCACCCTGATGGTGTCCATGTCGGCAGCTGGAAGAGACCACACTCCAGCTTCTAGAAGCTGGTGTTTGGAATGGAAGGAGACTGCCCAGCTTCTGCTCTTCCCTCCTTCACTGCTCTGAAAATCAAATTCACCCACCCGACACACAGCTCTACGCTTAGATCAACCTCAGTCTTGATTAAACAGAATGTGGGCCCAGGCAACTCAAGAATAGCCACAGAGACATACACAGTGAGTGTGAGTCTAGTATGGGCTACATGAGAACCTCTGAGGGCAGGGAAGGGTGCAGTGGGAAAGAGAATAAGAGAGAGAACTAGGTCATGGCTTCCGCACCTGAGCTCACGGTGCTCCTGCTAATGCACGTGTTTATCCTAGAAGCAGCATTCCCCAGATGTCACCTTCTCTGTGTATCATTATGGCCCCTCTTTCTCTGAATGGAACCAGTTTCTCTTGTGGGAGTCCAACCCCGACTTTTATCATCTTATTACTAGGGCTAGCTAAGTGTCTTTCTGCTCAACTTTGCTCTCCGGGAGCACCTGGTGGCCCGGGCCCCTCGGCAGCAGGCCTCCCTTTGGCACCTACAGGAGCCCTACACCATCACAGAAATGTCTAGGTAACTGAAACGAGGGTGTCAGGACCCAGACAAACCTAGAGCTCGTATGCCTTCTGAGTCAGACAGTCTTCCTATAGTACACCCCGCGGAGAGGTAGCATAGGTCAGAAGAGGCCATAGGTCAGACACATCTGCTTGTGTGCTCCCCGGCATGTGCAGGCCAGTCATTCTATCTGAGGCTCATCAGGACAGAGGCCAAACCCTCTAGCCCCCTATTTCTTCCACCAGCTCTACCTAGGAGAGGGCCGATTGCTCAGGTCGTCTCTTGCCAGCCTGCTAAGCCATTTCCAAACAGCTCTTGCTTGGATCAGTCACTCCTACTTCTCCCTTCTCCTTTCCTGGTAGCAAATCACCGTTCCTGCCACCCTGCTGTGCTGTGCTGCATCATTCCTGAGACTCTGTGTATTTCACTCCTTTGTTTTCCCCTCCTCTTTTCTCCTAGAAGGGGGGCTTTGTTTCTGTCCTTTTGCTTACTGCCTTATCCTGGTCTGTGGGAGGAGTCTAAGGGAGTGATGGTGAAGGGATGAATATACGCCTGTGGTCCACAGACCTGAAGGTCACTATTTCTTTCTGATTACACCTAAAACCACATCTCCATGTACCCTAGGAGCCAGGTCAGAGGATTTGCATGTATTAGACAGACAGCTAACAGTCCACTTTTAGGTACCCGCCACTGGTCAATGCTAACCACAGCTTCTAATTCTTTAGGCTGTTCTAGGGTGACATTAATGCTTCCTGCTCAGTGCTTTGGACCTGGGTGGGATCTCCCTATTCTCGTGTCATATCACGTTATGGGAGTAGGCAGCCCCCAAATGGGCAAGGTCTCAGTGTGGTTCAGCCCCAAATCTTTTCTACCCCTATGTGTGGACTTCTCTGAAAGACTCCCTTCAACAGCTTCCTTGGGGAAAGGTGGGTGGAGGGACCACTAAACTAAAGAGCAGATACTGAAGTGCACCTGATCCCTGCATTTTCAAACACACTATTTTCTGGATGCGTCTCCATCTAAACTCAGATAAGACCCTATCAGACACCTTGCTGAAATCACACAGCAAGGAAGGAGGAGCATTCAAATCCAGAGCCCCTGGACTGCGCAGGCCAGCCTCCTTCTCAGGGAATTGTCTTGATGGGAGAAATCCAGAGTAACAGGAGGACAATGTATTGCATATAAATTGCATTTACCTCGAGGCCTAATTTGCCCAAGACTTACAGTGTGTAAATGTAAATGATGTAGATATTCTATTAGAATCTGCCTGAAGTGGTAGAGATTTGACTCCCAAGAATCCCAAGTACAGAAAAGAAATGGTGACATGCATCTAGAGCCGGAAAGACCCAGACCAGGAGAGAGAAATGGTGCCATCCAGATTCTCACAAATATTGATGAGAAGAAGGTAGGAATGTTGACCTCTTATGTCTGCTTCTGATAGCCTTGACACAGCAGAGGTAAAGGAGTTTTGTTGACCAACATGCCAGCTATGGAATTCACAGACATAGCCAAGATCATGCACTCCCAGAACGTACTGGCATCAAGCATGAATTCAAGGACAGGAGTGTTGTAATGGGTGACAAAAGCACAGGAGGAATAACCCGAATGTTATCCTGGATCCCACCCTGAATCCAGACCAGCCCTTTCTCCTCTTCATTCCCAACCATGCCTCACTTTCTGTGGGGAATTGGTATCATTGCAACAGATGCTTTGCAAAAATCACACCACACTGACCTCTCTCAGGTCCCTCAGCAAAATTACTAACCAGGAAGCGTCTCAGGGAGCCACCCTCCGGATGGGACATTTATGGCCCCGCTTCAGAAATCCAACGCTCAGTCAGTTTCTGCCTCATAAGCAGAGCTGCCCACGTAGAACCTAGACATCCATGTGGCTGATTTACACCTTTAATACCGCTGCCTTCATTTAGCCAGTCTGAAAAACGCATTCCAGCGCGTGGAGCTGGAGTTTTTCTTTCCTCATCTATACTCACTAGGCATTAATTTCCGTGGGGTTTTTTTTTTTTCTCCTGTTGTTCTCAGTGCTCCTTTCTGAACAGGTCTATTCTTCTGCCTCCGAAAATGTAAATACTGGCCAGAGTGGCCACCGGCTTCTCTGATGCCTTCATCTCCAGGAAAGAAAACCAGCTGGCAAGTGGGTACGCTATGGTGGGAGAAGGTTAGGGATGCTTATTGAGATCTCAAAATTCCCCACAAAGGACACCACAAGCAGAATAGCAATTACCTACCCCCTCCACAGAGCCAGGTGGAATTGATAGCACCCAAAACATTTCCGCTCACTCCATTCATCCAATCAACCCGGCTTTTACGTGTGCACAGTGCAGCTCACATAAATGCCTGCAAAGGTCTCCCTCTTGCCGTCATGGCTGCCAGGTAGTGAAGTCTCAACGGGGGAGTTTCTTATGAGATAGAAGAGCAAGACAGTGAAAGATTTTGTAGATTTCTTTCTTATCCCATGATATCTTTAATCATTTCCCTCAGCAACGGGCTGAAGAAAGACATACTTGATGGCTTGTGAGCCCTATTATCTCCCCAGGTCCCCTGGGGCCTTGTTCATTTTCTTTTCATGGATTCTCCATGAGTTATACATCAAACCCCGCTCTTCGTGTTCTCCTGGGTCTCTCATTCTCAATTTGTTTTCTCTCGCTTTCCTTGTGTTTTTTCTTCTTGTTTTGTCTTTCTTCTCCATTTCCCCCTTTTTCCTTAGCTCTTTTCATGAGATCTTGTCATCACCCTCCTCTGTTCAGTAACACAGGCACGCTTGGCCCCCTGAGAGCAGCCCTCTCCACCCACCCTTGCTACTGCTCTCTACCTTGAAATCATAGGCTAGGACATTCTGTGCTGACCGGAACCGTCACTACTTGGTGGGCAGATGTGAACCTTGTTATATGTTTGAGCAGGAGCCATCAGCTCATTGTCTCTATATATCTATATCTTTGCAAGTCTGCAACTTTTTCAGGATAGCCTATCCACAGTTCCAGTTCCCCAAATCAAGGCCCGGAGGCTTTTTGCTTTGTTCCCTTGCTCACTTGGTCTCGCTGGGAAATCAGTAGGGTTAGATGGACCCAGGCTCTTCAGGTGAGCCACCAGGGACACTAAGGAATGTGAGAGATCTGAGGGTGACAGAAGAGGACATTCACAGACAGGGACCATGGGCCTATGGAGCTAAGAGACAGTTCTGACAGATGGCCAAGTCCAGCCATTCAGTCCTGTGTTCCTGTATACTTGAAGCCAGTTGAAGTTGGGAAGTAAAAGTATATAAGTGTCCTTTCTTTCCTGCCCCCTCATCTCAACGTGTCCCTTCTACAGACACAAGGCATTGTAACAGCACAGGCATTCAGAGAAGTGTATTTTCAGGGTAGGCAATTATTGTAGCCCACAGTTCACTCTTCCACAAACCTCTAAGGACTTCAAGTAACAAAGATGAGAAAAAGAAACCAAGTGGTCCCCGCTGTCCCTCTCCTACTCCCAGCCCCCTCTGGGATAAGGAAACTGAAGCTAAATTAAAAAGAGTTTTTCCATTCATATCTTAAGTTGGGTTTTTCTTTATCCTTCTCAGTTCATCTCTCTTGAAGACAGAGCGGTCCTCTTATCCAGTGGGTACCCCTTGCCGTTTGTCCCAGTGCCCCAATCACAATGACAAATGGTACTCAAAGGAGTCCCTGTTCAAGGCTTCCTGCTCATAATGAGAAAAGGGAGGGCACAGTGGGCTAAGCCTCAAGTCACCAAGGGCCATCTCCCAACCGTCTTCCCCAATCACAGCACCCCAAATCCACTAAGCTCTCCTGCTGCAGCCTGCAACCATGATTCTCTCCGGAAGCCAAGAACCCAATCAGTTTGCCTTATGAGGAAAGAATTTCAAATTACCTGTGACCATGACAGCAGCAAGAGAACTGGGACATTCAGGGAGAGAGAGAGAGAGAGAGAGAGAGAGAGAGAGAGAGAGAGAGAGAGAGAATAAGTCAGAAGAATGGGAAAGAAAGAATTCAGAAAGAAAAGAAAATTCCTATGTTCTGCACATGTTACAAAGAATGGAAGTTGTAGGGACACGGATTTATTGCAACTACACACACCACACCACACACACACACACACACACACACAATATCTAGGGGCATGGTTTCCCTTGGTAATCTAGCTCTGGGGACAGGAGAAAAATGTCTTCTTCCTCCTTAGCTCCCAGCTGATCACACTCCATTTCCTCTCCCCTATTCTCCAAAACCAGCGCAATTGCTGTTTCTCTCTCAAGTCGAATGAAATCCATGTAATTGAAAATGACTTTCTAAGTAACTACCAGGAGGAGAAACCCATGTGCACCCACATACACAGGACCCTGAGTTCAGCTTTCTAATCCACCATGTGTTTTTGGTTGGTTTTGGGGGTGTGTGGGTGGGGGTGGGGAGGATAGTCTATTTTGCTCCCAAGAGGAAAATGTCCCTGCTTCCTCCCACTGTTTGCTTTGGCGTGAAAGAGAGAGAATTATCTGGATGGAGGCTCGGCAGGGAGCTGCCTTCTGTCTGCTTTGCATGCTGCGCGATGTGAATTGATATTGTACTGATAATTTGGGGGAGGGAGGGGCGTGTGTGGGGAGAGAGGAGCCTGCATTGTGAGCATCTGTGAAAACCACTTTGCTAAGAAATGATCTTTTTTCCTGCACACAATGACAAGATGTTACCTTCGGAATCTTCTCCTGGCAGTGGCTATGGTGGCAGAGTGAGCATAATTTCCCATGTCTCCATTGAGGTGATTATTTATACTATTCCACATTAGAGTCAAAATCTTTCTCTCCGCCCCTCCCCCTTTTTTTAAACTTTGCCGGCTGTGGCTTTTGCAACAAAATAATTACTTTTGTGCCAAGTACTTAGGTAACAAGATAAACAAGAGGCAACATAAATGGAATGTAAATATGGAACAAGTATCTGCCAGGGAAAGGCGACAGAGGGATGGGAAGATCTTGCGTGGGTTCGCTACTTCTAGTAGTCTCCCCCTTGTGGGAGCACCCACACTTCTAGACTCCCCCACCCCAGGGGATACCGACACAAGCTTCTCTCCATGAGTTTGTGATTCCCTGGGAGAGGAACAGATGCCACATCCAGGGCACCGCTGTCATCCGTCAGGAATAAGGAGTGGCAGAAATTGGAGGTGCCCAGGAAACATTCGCTCAATCCATGCTGGGCACATTTGCACACGCTAAGCCCCTTGCTAGGGAAAGAATGCAGTGCCATCGATAGACCCTGGGAGTCAATTCCGCATCATGGCTCTGGCGCTATTCTCGAAGCGAACCTGAATAAGTCACTTCCGCTTTGGATTCCTGTGCACTCGTTTCTAACGATGGGATGGAGTGGGAAGAATGGCTGACTGGATACCTCCACTCCACATGATTTCCAGTAGAGCTATTACTGAACAGATAGTAGAATCCCTGAGTCTGAAGCTAGAGTGTGGGGTAGGGTAGTCTCATTTCTAAGCCTCCACCTTTACCCAGCCAGGATGTTGTCATAAGACGATATCATCAACGACACCCTCCACCACTGCCGGAGGGTACATCTTTGGGACTGAATATTGATTTGGAGAAAGTCTTTTCAGATGCCATTGCATTGCTGATGTTGAGAAGAAATTGTCTGGTGTTGTTTGAACGAGATGCTCCCCATTGGCTCCCAAGTTTGAACAATTGGTGCCCAGTTAGTGGCACTGTTTGGGCAGGTTTAAGACATACAGCCTTGCTGGGGGAAGAAGGTCACTGGTGGTGGGTTTTGAAGGTTTGAATCCTTGTACCACTTGCAGTTTGCTCCCTCTGCTTGGTCCCTGCTATTGAGGACATGAGCTCTCAGTTTTCTGTTCTAGCCACCACCCCGACCTGTTCCATGCCTCATTTTGAAATTATAAACCAAGTAAACTCTTCTTGTTGTATGTTGTCTTGGTTGTGGTATTTTATCCCAACAGAAAGGCAACTAATACAGCATGTTTTACAAGCACCTGAATGACATAACGCCATTCCAGCCCAATATAATACACCTCTGTGTTTGGGCATTAAGATCAGTTGACTCAGATTAAGAGAGAAGATGCTGTCTCAACAAATAAGAACAACAGCAGAAAGACCAGTTAACCCATTGTGGCCACCAAACTCATCAATTGCAATGTCACACCACAGTTGCCCATGAGCTTTTCTTCATAGCATTGCTCTTTCCTGAGGTCCCTCCTTCCTGGGCAAACGAGCTGCCTCACAATTCTGTTTACTGTTATTCCCAAATAAGGCCTATCGCGCGGAGAACTGTCTCTGCTCTTTCTGTTCATTTTTGACCAGTAGAGCCAGCAGTAAAGAAACCTGGCTTAGCCTGGCCCTCCCTGTTGGGCCTGGAATAGAACCCTGCACTTTCCCAAACTTCTTATTTCCTATTGGAAAAGCAAAGACACTACCACTTGGTCAGTGGTTTCAAACCAACCCATTACAATGATTTTAAAAAGTAATATTGTCCAGACAACAGAACCTATCTCTACTTAAGAGTTTAAACCAGCAATACAAATGAAGAAGAAGGGAAAAATACTTTATTGGAAGGTTTTTTAATATACTAGTGATCATATGTTTATACTGGCCTGGCAAGCCTGCAGGACAGGCAAGGTGAAGTCTTCAGGTGTTTTTACTAATGATTCAAGTTGTATGACCATCAGTGACTTGCTGTTGTACAACAGCGAGCAACTTCTGACATGCTCTGGGGAGCATAATCTTTCCTTGATTCATAAGGAAGTTGTATTTCTGGAAAATGCCATCCATATTAGCATCATATTTTAAAGGCAATTATGTGATCTTTGGCCATAAAATGGAGTTAAATTCTGGGACTGGGTAATGTGATAGCTAGCTGATTTACAGGAAATTGAGAAATCATGGAGAGGGAAGGACGATCCACCTTAGGAAGCTCCTCTCCTGAGGGCAGGGATCCCGCGTTCCTGCCTCATTCTGTCAATGCCAGCACCCTGCCCTCAGGTGTATATGATAGAGATGACCTCAGGGAAACACTAACCTCTTGTGGACGACAGATTAAGATAGTCCCTGAAGGCTCCACTTGTCCTTATACTGACTGCCCCCCAACATCTGTTCTTACAGAAGCTAATGAGCCTGCTGTATCAACCAACAAACTTTTCCGGGCTCACAGTCTGCCCATCCCTGAAGCTGGAGAAGAGCAGAAATGCTGGCTGCCTAAGTGAGGCATGGAATCTCTGAGTATCTGGACCAAGCTCCCTTTTTTCCTGCCCTGATCTCCTCCTCTCTTCATTTTCTTCCCTCTTTCTTTGTGGTTTTTCTCCCACACCTCCCTTCCCAGCTGCTTGTTCTTCCAAATGCCTCTTAAACTCTAGTCCAGGGACCAGGTGGCTCTGAGGCTTTTGTTCACAGAGATTCAAATTTAGAAAGATGCGTGTTTGAGAAGAACACGAAGAACACTGTTCCCAGGTACAACCCCGCAGAAATGAGAGCTAGTTTCCAGCTCATTTTTTAGAAGAAAGCTCTATTTTTGAGTCTTAGGTTTCAGAACCATTCCAAATAGTATTTATTTACTCCAAGATAGTGCAACGATTATTCCTTTAGAAAAGTTTTCAACAACTTTACCTTTAGAAAATTCCAGTTGAAGAATTAGTTGAGTAGAAAGAGCATCTACTGAAGAACCAGGAAGCCCTGGGTTCAAAGCCCACTGCTACCAAATGTAAAACAAATTCCAATACATGTCATAGCTTAGATGCAAGAGTTACTACCAAAAATGGCACTAACCCCCAGGTAGCGAACATCTGGAATGAATTTGGAGTCATCAGAAGTTATGTATATTTGTGTCAAATGCACCATGACAGCATCCTGGTCTTAAACACACAGGGCTGCTCCTGTCAGCTCCCAGATGCTTCAGCATACTTAGTGGCATTTAATAAGCAGTGGAGATCCATTAGAGTAGTGTTTATGTATTATAATGTTAAAGAGCATCCAAAACAAGACACACCTAATCTAAGTTTAACTCTGTAGGAAAGAATGTGGCATGGACATATTTGACCAGGATTTAAAAAGGAAGCCAGCCATAGTGGGATGGTGCAACCTGAGAAACTGGCCCATGGGCAGTCTGGAAACTGTCCAAAGAAAGGAGACTGAGACACTGTATGCTTTTAGTCTGGCCCACACGGGTTTGAGTCCAGTCCAGCCCTTTGCTTCAGCCTGAGAACACAGGTAAGCAATGCCCTCAGTTTAAAAAAATGAGGATCACGGCACTAACACTTAGAAACATTGTCTTCCTGGGTCCAGACTGGAATCTGTGATGGAAGTGTGTCTCAGCCAGCACACCAAACCCAGACAACCCGAGGGATGCAATATAGTGGCCAAAGCCCTTACCTCTGCCCACCTCTAAATGCTAGGCCCAAAGAAGTATACTGAACCTCCCTTGTACATGCCAGAATGTGACTACACACAGCTCCTTGCCACACCCTGGAGACATGAGCTTTCCTAGTCCTCTGTGTCTTTGCATTTGCTCTGCCTCATTTCCTGCTCCTTCTTGTTTTCTGTCACCACGCAGATCTATATCAAGTATCAGCATCAGTGTCATGTGTATCCCAGCAGCCACCTCCAGTACTGGGCTATTCTATCGACCGGGATCCTTAACTATCTCTAATTCTGTCTTATCTCATCTGTTATGATGCTGACTCTGCCTGCTCTACCTTCCACATCGCTGCATCTTTCTCCTTTCCCGTCTTGTCTCTATGCTGTATCCCGGTTGTCTCTAGGACTTTTCACTATCTTCCTACCATACCCAGGATGCTCCAATGTTGTCTAAATGTCTTCCGCATATCAGCGCCAGGTGAGACAGCCTTAAATCTCGCAACTCATTGAAACACCCTTTCCTACAAAGAGTCACATTCTGAAACTTCAACATGGTAATTTTGAGGGACACAATTCAAAGTATGACACATGGAATATTTTCTATTTCTGTTTCTTTCAGCTGTATCTATTTTTCTTTGCTTGTCTGGTTCTCTGGTTTATTTCTGCTGGCTCTTGCTTGCCGTCATGTGAAGTGAGTGATTTTTCTGTTAGGAGAATATGTTTTGGGAACTTACATGTAGAGATTCTTGATGGCCCATATTTAATGTGTGCCCCTCTGGAGGGAACCTGCCTTTGTGCCTGGCGGCCTCCCTGGGCACTTCTAACTCATGACCACTTGAAAACCAAGTCTTGAGTTTGGGGTTTTTATAGGTTTTATCATGAGGATAGCCAGAAGGAGTCACAGCACACAAAGGTGGTATGAATTTCTGCCCATATCTCAGAGGAAGGCAGGTTTATGGCCTCTGAATTTTATCTCTGAAAAAAAAATCACTCTGGCTGTCTACTCAGGCACAAGGGCAAGAATGCCCTCTTTTCCACTTGGCAGATTCCTTTCCAGCAGGTTCTTCTCTGTCCTCTACAAGTTTCCCAGGCTTGCAGCACCAATTTATGACCAGCAAGAACAGGAACATATTCTCTTACAGTTCTGGGTCCCAGACATCTGACATCTGCTTGGCAAGGCTGTGTTTCCTTGAGGAGATTCACCCCCATCTTTTCTATCCTCTGATGATCCCATGTCCTTCACGTATGATATAGCAGCATCATTCGAGGCTCTGCATCCATCTCCAAGTGGCCCCCATGGCCTCCTTCCCCATGCCTTTCTCTGTGTCCTCTTTTCTTTGTAGAGGAACACCAGTCTTTGGACTTTCACCCCCCTCGACCAAATCCAGGATAATGATTCTTGATATTGTTGCCTGATGGTATCTGCAAAAAGTGTTTTCGAGTAAGGTCACGTTTTTAGTTTCTCTGTGGGATGTGAATGTTGAGGGATGCTCATCAATCCATTATATCTTCCCCCACACATCTGCTATGCCATGTGATTGTGTATCAGGCTCATCCTATGATCTTCATCCTAGCTATGTGACTGTCTTTCAACAATGTGATGTTGCACATTATAGCACAGGCAGAACCTTGTAGGATTCAAGAGCATTTGCACTTGTTCTTGTCCTCTCCTATGGCTATAAGATGGGTAACCTGCTGAGACTTAGTGCACAGGCAAGTGATCTTCAAAGATGTCCATAGGTCCAGCAAAGATCAGCAGAAATGCCAGGCTTCCGGGCCAGAGGTGAGAGAAATCAACCAGGACTGGGTACTGTTGGGTCGTGGTTGTCTCAGTACTGTGGCCATAGATAAAGTACTATGCATTAGTAAGTAATGGAATGTCTTCGCTGAATGTCACTTTGAGGGTCATAATGTGTCTTCCGTCTGACTTCTCACTTGTCAGCTCCCCAGGAATGGTCTCCTGTCCTCCTGACATTTCAGTGATTTTTAAACCAGATGCCATAGGAGTCTGGATATACTCTCTGAAGAGAAGCTAGCTACATGGACAATGTATTTGAAAGAGGAAGAAGAGGAGGAGGAGGAATAGGAGGGGAGGAAGAGGAGATAGGTAGGAGAAAGATCTGAGGTCAAGAGAACAGAGAGGTAAGGAGGTGAAGGTGAATCTGGAGGGAGTGAAGAGAGGGTCAAAATGCATCATGTGAAACTATCAAAGAATTAATAAAATATTATCGTTTTAAAATATACATCTAATAAGTTGATTTCCAGAAACAAAATCTCAAGTTACGGATTTGTGTTAGTATAGTCAAGTTTCAGCAACCACAAAATCGCTATAATAATATATATTATTATATAAATTATATATGTTTTAAATTTACGAGAGAAATGTAACTGTCCCTGAAGTGGTCCCTCCTAGTATGCCTTATATAGAGTCATATTAAATTTCAGAAACCTGAGGTCTTAGAATCAGAGGGATGGCAACAGAAATCCGGAATCTAATGTGCTTATCCTACCTTATATTGGTTATTTAAGAATATGGGATTATTTTTGGAGTTTTCCCATATCCACATTAGAATGAGAAACTGCTGTGGAGAATCCTCTGCCCTCACCGGAACTGCTAACACCCCTCTTAACTCTGGACATCTGTTCTCTTTGACAAATAACTGTCTCGTTTTCCTCTGCCCTCAGTAGACCTCCTAATGCCCCTGCTCGACTTTAGCAGTCTGTTCGGGATTTATAACTGGCGAGTTGTCTTCAAACCAGTGTGCTCTTCAGATATGTCTGGGATTTCAGTAGTCAAAACACTTGTTAAACTGGTATCATGAAGAAACTCCCTCTCTCTTTCAGGCTAATACTGTCTGTCTGTCAGCCCTTTGCACTAGTGGGCAGATTCTGTCCTGTAGAAAAGCTCTCCAACACCCTTCACAAGGCATTTCGCCAAGAACTTGAGGCTTGCTTTGCCCGAGGATGTTCATGCAATGGTATAAGTTGTGGGTTGGCTGAGGGAATACGTCAATAGGTCAGGCATGGAATGGGAAGCCTGGCTTCTGCTACTCTGCTCAGTGGAGACTGTGCTTTCTTCCGAAGAGTCCAATGGACAAGACGATGATGGCACTCCAATATCAACATTGGATGGTCAATATTCTTATTGCTCATGACATTCTGGGCTCTTTGTAATGTTGTCCCCTCAGAGCACTTTGCATTTTTTGTTATCCAGCATAAGCACAGCATCCTGATCTGAATACAATCTACCAAGACCAAAAATATGTTGGCCACTAAACATGGCATTGACTTTTTTCTTTTTCTTTTCTTTTATATTTTAAAGATTTTCATCAATTCTTTAAGAACTTCGTACAATGTAATTTGGGCATATTCAACCCTCTCCACTGCTCCCCTTATTACCTTCTCAACCCTCCTATCCCTTCCCAGTTAACTTTGAGACTTTGAGATTCTCTCTCTCTTTCTCTTTCCCTCCCTCCCTCCCTCCTTTCTTTCTTCCTTCTTTTTTTCTTTCTTTCTTTCTTCCTTCCTTCCTTCCTTCCTTCCTTCCTTCCTTCCTTTCTTTCTTTTTTCTTTCTTTCTTCATTAAATCTAGTTACCCAACTAGTCTTAGGGTTAGAGCTTGCTCTGGTATGTGGTCAGCTGACCAGGAGTCACATCATTAAAGAAAACCGACTCTCCTCCTCTCACCAGCTATCAAACCCTTGGAGCACTTCAGCTAGTGGTGAGGTTGCACATGTACCTTCCCCACATTGACTTTTTTACAATCTTAATACCCCTTTGGTTAACGTTGAGCTAACAATTCACAAACACTTAAGGGTTTTTTCCCCCTTTTGAAATTATTGGTCACTTCTTGTCTTCCACATCTCATGTAAGATGTAGATGATCCTTTAATTGCTGGTAAATTTGGCATGCAGACATCAGTCATCAGTGTCACTGCTGAGACTGATGAGTGGCGTGACTCTATCTATCACTGGCTGCTCCTTACCCTGCCTTTAGGTTACTCAGCAGATTGATAGCCAGCTTTAACGACTTTTGAAGAAAACAAGGCAACAGAGAAGGAGAAGAAAAAGCAACTTACTAAGGTTTAAATGAGCTCACTACATTCCAGACATTGCACTCTTACCTGCAACAGCACATACAGACATGCAATGCTGTTATTTTTATTGGGATAACCTTTATTTATTTATTTTTTTTTTGCAATTTCACATATGTAAGTAATGTATCTTGATACTATCCACTCCCACCTCTTTTTTTCACTCCCTGTAGGCAGTCACAAGAAACATACACCCTTATGTCTTCTTTTTTCTTTCTTTCTTTCTTTCTTTCTTTATTTATTTATTTATTTATTTATTTATTTATTTTTATTCCCCACCAAGTCTAATCGGTGCCTCCTTTCATCTTCTGGATCTTACATTACTTCTATCCCTTTTTCTAAGATGCTCTCTAAGACACAGAGGTAGGTGAACATGATACAGATGGCTTATTTAGGGCTAAGCTCTCAGTAGTCATTTATTTTTAGCCATTTGGCCACTAATGAGTCTCTAACTGCTGGTCACTACAGAAAGAAGCTTATGTGACCAAGGGTGAGAACAGCAACAGCATAATACACACACACACATGCACGCACGCACACACACACACATATCAATCAAAAAGCATATATATATATATATATATATATATATATATATATATATATAGAGAGAGAGAGAGAGAGAGAAAGTTTGAAAACATGTTCATTTAGCAAAAACAAAGGTAGTAGTTCCCCCGGAGCTTATGAGCTCCTGAACCATGGGCCTTTGACCAGCTTTGGAGTTCCAGGCATGAATTCCTTCTGTGGATCAAGCCTCAGATCTAGTTGACTACCCCATGACCTTCATATCATTCTCTTACCAGTGGATACACCTTACCCAGCAGGTCAGTGTTGTAGTATTCAGTGTTCACCTGTAGGTAATATCATTGGTCACCTTTTCCCCCTAACAGCCTGCTTGACACCTTCTGGAATGAAGAAAGTTAGCCAAAAGGGAGGAATTTTCAGATCAGTTCCAATTTGGTGGGTCTGTGTTCAGCTTCTAAAGTAATTTTTATCTTACATTAGGGTTGTATCATCCAGTTAGAGTGGGCAACAAGAAGAACCACAATGGTAGTATTGTTTGGGGGTCTCTGCAATATCTTTGTCCAACAACCCACAGGGATGAATCACACACAAGTTTATCATGGAGCTCAGACATAACTCTTCATGGTTGTATAATGAATGAGCATTAGTTTTTTTTAAATACCAAGGATTTTTAAATAAAACGCCAAACATGAAGTTTCTGAACTCATTCTGTAAAAAAGTCAGAATCAAAAGGCAAGATTCTTGGATAACCTAGAGTCCTTGCTCAAGAGGTGGTTAATTTCCTAGCACGGAGTGGGAAGGACTCATGTGCTCTGATCACTAACTGAGGATCTGTGGACAGTTTATGACTGCTAAGGAGGGACACTTAGTTTTCTTTAAGGATATATCCCCTGGTAGGTGATGACTCTCCAGAGGATGTACCCACACTCAAAAATATATGGGCAGCACAAATTATACTCAGTGGGTTATTTAAAAAAAAGCTATGAAATTGCAGTGAATAGGGAGGGGATGAAGATCTGGGCCAAGTTAAAGGAGGAATGGAGAGTAGATATGATTAAAATACATTACATGAAATTCTCAAATATTTAATAGAATACTTTGGAAAAGAAATAGTTAATATCCCTAAGAATTGGGAAGGTATATAAGTTTCCTTGTGGGGAACACAGTAACAAGAACAGCTAATGAATTTGAGAAAGGACAGTCTCCAAACTTCACAATGCATGTCCTGTGGTTTGCCAAGAAGCTCTCTTAGGCTTATTTTAAGTACAAATTTACATATATATACTGTATTTTGGTTATATTCACTGTCCAGTACTTTTCCTATCCCACTCTCTTTCCCTGTGGGCTCTCAGCAATATCAGTATATCCTTTCTTCCCCTTGGAGGACCTAGTGAGATAATAGTATGTACAAACTGGTGTTTTGTTTATTACCCTGTTCCAATACAAGCAATTCAGGGCAAAATGAAGTATTTAAGTTGGAATCTTGAAGATTACAGTACATAATTCTATCACTTTGGAAATGAGGATATTGTAGTCCAGGAAGTGCAAAGTTCTCTGAAGAATATTGTCTTTCATCCTACTGTAAAGAAAACTTCCCATCACACCACATGATGGTCTTTTAATTTCAAATGACAAAGCGAAGTTTTCCAATAAGGTTATCAATGAAGATTCTCTTTACTTCTCTTCCTGTCTCCTGAGAATGGAGACTTTGGCCATAGAGTGTTCTGAAGAGTCTCATTTTGATGGAAGTTGTAAGCCAGGCTTGGTCTCAGTCCTGTCCTTCTCTGTACAGTTTCTCTTGTCTAGCCTGTGTGCAGTACTCCATGCGAGACAGCAATCAATAACTCCCTTATTAATTAAATGACACTTTATAAAAGCTCTCCTCCAGGGGCTCTGAGAAAGCCAGCTTTGGCTAGCTGTAAAGTTTTAGGTAATCATTTAAGAAAAAAAACTGTTATTCATCATCTTTATGGCAGATCACGGCCGCCACATTCTCCCCAGGAGTTCAATCCATCAAGATCTTCAATGCAAGGACGGCTAACAAGGTCCCTGTCACTTTGGGTGAAATATACAGGTACCACCAGAAGCTCCTGAGTTCAGCCAGGAGCACAGTTGTAGCCAGCTCCTGGGCCTGCATTCTCCTTGGGAAGTCTGTTAGAGTTCTCTTGCTTGCTTGCTTTCATGGCAGTATGGTAGTGGATAAAGAGGACTTATTCAGTCCCTCCTCTTAGAGAGACAGTGTCCTGTGGGCAAGATGCCATAGACAACGCGGGAGATCTTCAGGAGAGGCAGTTCAGCTGTGGTCATAGGCACTGGGGGAATTTCCAACTCTAACATCAACATTCTGCATTATTAACACCACTCAGTCAGAATTAAGTGTATGGTGTTCTGCAAAATGTTTTAAATTATGCTACCTCATTTGATCCTCACTTGTTCTTCACATTGTATGAGTTAAATGACTAGAGAGGCATTATCACTCTCAATTTGCAGACATGGAAGCTGTGCCCCAGAATGTTGGCGTAGGTTAAGGATTTGGGCTCACACCTAGCTTCAGGCAGCATGCTTCCTTTGTAAACTATTACCTATCTATGACTTCCACTGCAAGCTTCCTAGTTTCTTTTCAGTGCACTGAGCAAATGAATTTTGAACTAAGCTGTTTTGTAGTCCTTTCTGCTTGCCTGTGTCAGGAAGACATTCCCTTAAGTAAAATACCCTGGAACAAGACAAAGTTCCAGTAACTGAATGGCCAGAAGATTCCCCGTTCTATCCTAGGTGCATGTGCAATCCTCCAAGCAAGGCAGCGGACCTGCTTGTTTGTGAGGTCCACATTCCTGACCACAGACAGCTCAAGCCTGGTCTCTGGTCTCTGAAGTGCAAGGAAGCAATCAGATCATCATCTCAGCCACAAGAAGGGAGCCGGAACCTTGGGAGATGGTCCAGTCAGTAAAGTGCTTGCCACACAGACATAAGGGTCTGAGTTCCAACTTTCAGAACACTTGAGAAAAGCCAGATATGATGGTCCACATTTATAATCCCAGCACAGGGGAGATGGAGACAGCAAATTGTGGGAGCTCATAGTCAACAAGTCTAACCAAATCAGTGAGTTCTAGGTTCAGGGAAAGATCATGTATCAAAATAAATGATGCTGCTGATGATGATTAACGTGAACAATGACTAAGAAAGACATCCACTATTGACCTCTGATTTCCACATATACTATTCACAGAGTGCATATATACCAATTCATAGATGCATACACAGGAGCGGTAAACACACCACATACACACATAAAATAAAAATAAAAAATAAATAAAAGGGGGCTGAAGCAGATGTGAACTGATCCAGGCCATTTCTAGAAAAGTGCTTCCTCTCTCTCTCTCTCTCTCTCTCTCTCTCTCTCTCTCTCTCTCTCTCTCTCCTTCAACCTACTTCCCCCACTTCCTTCTGTCTCTTCCCCTCCCTTCCTGTCTCCTCTGTGTTTCTGAATGTGTGTGCCTGCAGTAGTCAGTGGAACACATGCAGATTCAATTGGCATTCATTGTGTTCACTAAATTCAACGCTTTTGCATGGATTGCATTGTTTAATTCTAATTCCTTGAAGTGGGTATTATTGTCTCCATTATTCAGACAAAGGACTGAGACTAGGAGAGGCAACGTGACTTTATATTCAGTGTTACATGTGTTTTTCATCCACCCCAGCGTAAGTGCCACAGAGTCCCATGTCATTTTGAGTATGTCTTCTTTTGTGATGATACTTTCTCCATTGGACATATCCCAGAGCTGTGCAGCCTAATTCTCTCCCTACCAAGAAAGCTAGCATGGGCTCACAGAATGTGAAACACAGAAGCAGTATGGAAATCATTCCCTGTTCAAGAATGGGAAGGAAGGCTGCTGTCTTGCTCAAGTGAGGGCTCTGGCTCCCTAACTCCCAGGGCTGGGACACAGACCCAGAGACACAAAAATGGAAGGTTAGAACCGATTCATTCTGTCTGTTTGGTGACATGTGGAGCAACTAGAGCTGATTTTCCTGCTCCCTCAGTGCGGAAAGCCAATGTTAGAATCCTCTGCCGTGGAAATGGTCTCTGTTGACTAGAAGGAAGAAATGTGAAATCATGAGGATCCTCTGCTGTAGAGATGGCCCTTGTTGACTAGAAGAAGTAAACATTAAATCGTTGAGAACAAGTGTTTGTTCAGACTGATGCTGAGCAGTTCCTCTACACCTTTCCTTGGGACGTGAAAAGGGAAGAGAATAATATTTAAAAAGAAAGAGAAGCAAGAGGCTCAAGTAGTAATAGCCCAAGGTGACAAAATAATGAAAGGGGAAAGAAGGAGTTATGAAGTAATACAATTTGTCCATCTGTCTAAGTCCATTCTTCTTGGGTTTATTAATACCCCAGAAATTCACCTCCTGTTCCTGGAGATATCCAATGAGTGATACCACTAAGAAATTTACAGAATATCTCAATGCCCATGCCCTTGTAATCTCAATAACTGCCAAATATCTTCTTTCCCAGTTGAGTTTTGAGAGACTCCAAGAGAAAATGTGATATATTGATAATAGACAGATAGATGGATGGTTGGATAGATTAGATAGATAGATAGATAGATAGATAGATGATAGATGATAAATATGTAGAAAGATAGATAGATGAAAGCAGACTGATGATAGGAATAACTCACATAAAAATGCTTCAGCTTAATTTAAATGAAGATAGCACCACTGAGGAGAACTGTCTATAAAACCATACTATCTAGAAACTTCCATGAGCTCATACTCTTTCCTTGGCACCATTGCCCTTCTCAAGTGAAAGTGACTAACCTTTCAGGATGCTTACTATGTGAAAGCATTAGTATAATATCCAGAAATCTTTTGTAGGTGACATACTTCCTAATTCCAGGTAACTTAGACATGAAAGGAGAATTCATTGGTTCTTCCACCAAAGCTTGAAAAGGTAGAAGAATTGTGGCGTCCAATGTGTGAACCAAGACCAACACACAACAGGGCTGATCTGGACCTCAGAGCCTATTGTATCACTAGAGTTCCAAGCTGGAGCTTATTTTCTCAGACACTTTCATGTTATCTGCAGTTCTGAAGGTCCTGGTGTATGACGGAATCAGATCAACTTTGGGAGGAAAATATTCAGAGATTCCCAGCTCTCTGATGTAGGACACATTAACCTAGACCAATCTTAAAGCCAAAAAGAGAATCAAGATGGGCCAAGCAGTGGGTTCTCTGACCCAGACTGCAGCCAAGGGTATACTGGGATAGGCAGCTCAAGACTAAAATAAGAGTACTGGGGGAACTCACAGAATCATAGATAAGGTAAGTAGGGCTACTCCTGCACAGAAGAGGAGAGCTTTGAACCCAAGAAGTTAAAATAACAGATACACACCAAACTAATTTAGAGTCATAATTCCTTGTAATCCTTAGGCAAACACTGCTACAGAGTATCTTGTCTAAAATGAATGAGATCAATACTGTTTCAGATTTTGGATCTTTCCAGGTTTCAGAATATTCATCTGTATCTACTATATCTTGGTAATGGAATCTAAGTACAAAATTCATGTCTCTCCTATGCCTTACATAGGCCATTGGTAATAATTATATACAATATTTTTAATGTGTTTATATTTGGACTGTGACCCATAACATGAGGCTAAGGTGAGAAGCTTTCAATTGTGGCATGATGTTGACATTCCAAAACTTTCACATTTTGGAGACTCCCAAAGCCTGAATTTTCTGATTAAGAGTGTTCAACCTGCATATACTAAGCTTGATGAGGCAGGGTTCTGTATATGATTTTTAACACTATTTTCCCAGGAACCACGGTACACAGTACTCAAACAAGTGTTGACTGAAATGGAAGTAATGTTATTAAGGCTATCTTATGATCCTTGACCATTTGAAGCAACCAGAAAGATGTGGCCTGAGAGCTGTCTGACTTTCTTCCTTCTCGTCCTTTCTACCCCACAGTGATGTGGGATTCCCTTCTGTAGGCTGTGATTACCATTGGTTAATAAATAAGTTAGTTTGGGCCTATTGTGGTGCAAAATAGGGCAAGGTGGGAATTCTAAGCAGATAGAAGAGAGAGTAGGCGGGGTCAGGGAGACACCATGTAGCTGTGGAAGGAGACAGATGTCGGAATCTTACCAGTAAACCACAAGCCTCATGGCAAAATATAAAATAATAGAAATAGGTTAATTTAATAATGTAAGAGCTAGCTAGAAGCATGTGTAAGTTATTGGCCAAACAGTATTGCAATTAATATAGTTTCTGTGTGATTATTTCAGGTCTGAGAAGCTGGAAAACAAACAAGCAGCCTCCAACTACACCCCAGATTGCCTCCTGTGCTGCTGTGTGATGAGCTATTTTTTCATCAGAGCAAGACTCCAAACAGGGGACCACAGAGGAGCCTCCTTCCTTCTCACTGAGCTGACAAGAGAAAGAAGTCCAATACCTGGGACCAGCTCAAGGAGAAAGGCTGGCCTGGCAGAATGAGGATTGGGAAAGGAACTGGATTGGTTTGGTTTAGTTTGTTTTTATGGTGCTGAGGATTGAACTTGGGACCTCATGCATGCTAGCTATGCAACCTACCACTGAACTGTCTTGTGAGAGCTGGGAAGAAGAATAAGAGACAATCCTTGGGAGACTTGTTCTGTTCCTAGGTTGATCTCTTGTCAGGTGCCAAGTATAGGCAATATATACGTAGTCCTTATTCATCCAAGAAGTAGTTCATGTAGTTGTGAGTGTATAAGTGAGGTTTAGGTTTGGTCAGTTGGTGACATTGGAAGACAGCCTGAGGGGGAATATGCTATGAGTTGAGAAAAGGAGAGATTCTGGAGCCCACCTCTGCGAATAAGACTACGTGGAACAGACAGGTCGATGAGATACCAGGTGGCCACAGTCACCAGGCAAGCAACCAATGCCCTACAGTGTGCTGTGCTACCTAGGTATGAACTGTAAAGGTTAGGTGTATTAAACCCACTTTCCACTCATGGTCTTTCCCACTTGTGATCTGTTTCTCAGAATGTAAGTCCACTGTAAACTGTAGGAACAACAGCACTATAAACAACCTACAACTAAACTCTCTAGGCTAAGCATCAGGGTGTCTGTGCTACACACCAAGGCCTGGCTGCTGTGTCTGGAAGTATTGAGCCATTTCTACAGCGAAGATTATTCTCATGACAGCCCAGACTAACATATAACTGTACTGTCTGTAAGGCCAGCTTTGAAAAATAAATAAATAATTACAACAAGTAGGCAGAAATCATTAGCGCTTACTTCCCCTGTCCAGCATGAAGAAACAGTGTCCCGTGTCACCCCTGACTTACGACACTGGATACTGCAGCTATGAGGGGAGGAATGTTGATAATTGGCTGTGTGTGAAGGTCATGCTCTCCGAGAAGAACTGCCCCACTAGCTATGGGGCAGGTGGCTCAGCCCCAACAGTGTACCATCTGGCCCGGCATCCCTAAGTGCCTAGCCTCTGGTTGACACGGGTCCCCTGTGCAGGGCTGTTCTTGCTGAGCTAAGAGAGAAGCCATCAGGGAAAACAGAGCCATTAACTCCTCTGAAGAGCACTCCCTTGATCAAATACACTAACTGTGCTGTTTACTATGTAAACTCGGACAAAGCAGCCTCACGAAGGGGGCTCATAATAAGAGCTGTTAATATTTATGGCTGACATCGCAGGCTCCTCGTTCTACCTTAATGAGCCCATCACAGCCTGCATCGCTATGACATTCCTAAAGGAGCCAAGAGCAAGCTGAAGCATGGGGGGGGGGGCGCGTTGGATGGGTAAGGCTCACCCGTGTTTGGCCCCAAACCTTCCTGAACTAGATCACATGATGGATGTAGACTGTGGAAGTGCCCAGCAGCATCTACTGTATACCTACGTATATCTTTGGATTGGAGGCTGTGGAGCAGAGGATGGACAGATACTAGGTTCTGGGGGAGTGAGAGGCTATGGAGGAAATGACTGCTGGAGGAAGAGACTCTCTTACTAGCTGGGTCACCTGGAAAAAAGCACTTTGATCTGGCCCACTTTGCAAAGTAGCACAAAGAGCTCCAAGGGTTATAGCATCCCTGGGTTATCGCTCATGTTAGAATAAAATTTTTGTTGCTGTGGCAGCCCTTTAATTGTCCCTAATTCTGAAAGTAACTCCTCATTCACACTCCTGTAAGCACCTCCAATAAACTCATTGGCTGGCTAACAGGGACTTTAGTGGAATCATTTATTTGGTCTGTTGTTGGTGACCTATTTGGGGTGAGAAGTTTTTTCTTGTCTTCCTGGAAAGTCACTCCACAGTTTTTTCGGTGAGTCAATGATCACATCCCCCAGGAGAATTGGCTCTCCCCATACGGACCAAATCAACACTGATTACAGGTGCCCAAGACATTTCCAAGTCTGAGTAAACCGCACTGGATCATCTATCCTACTGTGCTTCACAGGACAGTGACTATGTGGGCAGCAAGCTTCCTTCCTCTTAACCTGATTTCGTATTTGCACAAAAAGAGATTCAAGCCAGATAGAAATCACAACCTTATCTTACTTACTTAGGATCGCTGGCTGGAAGATGACAAACATAAGCAACGCAAGGAAGGTGGTGGAGGTGCAAGTCAACCGAAGCCCAAGATCAGGCTTCGGAGACTCCAGAAACCTTCAGAGTAAAAGTACTAATTTCTGTGTGCACATAGCTCCATCAGATTCAATGAGTCCTGAAGTACTGAGTGTACTCAGCTCTATTAAAATGCTCTGACATTCCTTCAGCTCCCCTCAGACCTCCCCAAAGTAAGTCACATATAGAGTATTTGGGCAGCCTTGAGAGGTAGAAATTACCGTGGGGCTCCCACTTATGGTGTTTGCTCACTAGTGTAAGACTGAGGGATGAACATTTAGAGGTAGATGGACTTGAGCTGGAACTTCACCCATCTGGGAGTGATCTGGGAGTCTGTTTCCATCTCTACAAAGCTGACACGGAAACGCTGAAGTCCCTACTTTCTTAAGCCTGGACCTAGGCCTGCTCATAAAGAGTACAGCATGTTCTATGATAGGAAAGCATAAATGTGGTGCTTAGACTATATGGCTACTGTGTAGGAACATCTCTATCAGAAGGTTGTTTAGGGAATTGCATGTGATGGTACATCTATTTCTCTAGTGCTCTGTAGGTGCTGACAATTTTCTACTTGATATAGTAAACATAAATATCAACTCTGTACCATGGTTTGTATCCAAAGGTACATTTTCTTTCTGTACCAGGTGATGCCTCTGTCTGCAGGCCCTGCTTCATATTCCCTGAAAATGAGGATGTCAGTGAAATTCTTAGTTCCAAGGCTTTGCCAAGCACAAACAGACCAGTAGAATTCAGTAGAAGATGGAGGCTCAGAGAAACCTTCAGGGACTACAGATAGAGTCTTCAGAGAAACATATAGACAGGCAGGAATGCCGGTCCAGCAGGACTCAGAGAGAAGTCCAGGATTGCTGCCTAACTTACTACAGTTCCCAGTCCCCAGGTGCTGGCTGTGGCTCAGTGGAGAAGCGGCTGGGGTGCAGTGGGTGCAGGCTAATGTTGTTGAGGGTTCCCAGGTGCTGGGTTTGCTACTCAGTAGGGAGGGGGAGAAGAAGTAAAGCAAGGGCAGTAAACAAATGGATAGCTGGGAAGGCTCCAAGAGGAGGCCTGACCTCCCCCTGCAAAGCAGAACCTGCCAATACCTCCCCTTTCTTATTCTTTAATTAAAATAGAGCCAGTGAGCTTTGCTTGGGGAGGGGAATAGTTGCTGCCAGGCAGAAATGCTTACAGAAGCTAGAAGGTCTTTCCTGGGTTCTCTGAATGAGAGTTGTATCTCAAGGGAGTAGGGATGAAGTGGAGTTTGGAATAAAGAGAGGTTGATGGATGGAGAGAATGAAAAAAAAATCTATTAGCAGTGCTTTAAGCTCCTGAGAGAGTGGCTCCTGAAGAAGCCAAGTAAACAGCTTCCTGATACTCAAGATTTGTTAATTAAGCATTTGGAACAGGCTCTGGGGGGCGGGGAAGGATGAAGACAATAGAATGGAGTTCTCAGAGCCTTCCAGGCTTCATAGAGGACAAGATATTGTAGGGCCAGTGGCCTGAGTGAGGTGTTACTCACCCACAAGAGAGACAAGGCATTGTCACTACAGGAGGCCTTGTTAATTGGAAGGCCACTTATAAAGGAGACAGGAACGGTAAAGGAAATTTTATGAGTGAAAGCAAAGACCTTTTAACATATTGTGTTAGGACAACAGAAGCTACACAGCAAAGGGATTCCCGTCTGGCATGAACTGGACACACAGCATAAGCAGCCAGTCCATTGCTGTTGCCTTAAGCTCTGTGACCTTGGATTTTCTTCTCTTTGAATTCACATCAGCACAGTCTCACCTACATGAAACACACTGTGTGTCAGACTTGGCTGAACCATTACCCATTGATAGATGCTGTGCTCCTTAGTTTTGTCAATTTGACACAAACTGAAATCACCTGGGAAGATGGAATTAAGACGATTCCTTCATCAGATTGGCTTAGAGGTGTTTTCTTGGTCAAGGATTGACCTGGGAGTGTAGGCTTTCCCACCTCCCATCAGGGCAGGTTAGTTATATAAGAAAACAAGCTGAGCAAGCCAGGAGGAACAAGTCAGTATGCAGCATTCCCTTCATGGCCTCTGCTTCAGATCCTGTCTCCAGGTTCCTGCCTTGATTTCCTGCCCCGAGTTCCATCAGTCATGGGCTGTGACCTGGGTTTTATAAGATGAAATAAACCCTCTGCTTCTCTAAGTTGAGTTTATCACAGCAACAAAGAAACAGCTCGGACAGATGCCTACTTCACTTCTTGTATTTCCCAGCTTAAAAAAGAACTCCAATAAATACTCCTTTGCATACACTTTTGCACCTTTGTCTTGATTACAGCAAAATAAATAATGGAAAGATACATAGCAGGTTAAAAAGGGTTGTGTGACTTTATAGAAGATTTGTGGCTGAGGATTGTTAGTATGGAAGAAGTTGAAGAGAGCAAAAAAAAGAACAAAATAAGACAAATGAATAAACAATTCATATGAAAAGTTACGGATAATATAATCATATTTATGCAATTCTGTAAGAGTCTAAATCTATCTCTAGTTCCACACAATCACATTTTTACCTACCCACATGCAAAATTTTAAAAACTTAAAATTACTTAGTAAATTTTAAAAAGGAAGCCACTAGACCATTTAAGACTCTAATGAAAATGCAAATGCTATTTAGGCTGATCAAATACTGGGGGATTATCAAGCAGTTATTTATACTTCTGCTCAGGACAGTCAGGAATTAGCAACTGCCTACTGAGGGAAGAAATAAGGGCGGTGCAATACCCGGATAGCCTGATGCTGGTGTGGTAGAAGAAGAAGAGGTAAGGGAAATCGGGATGCTCTTTAAGGCTAGGCCAAGAGAGACTTGAAATCAGTGCGGACTCCTTATTGAAAGGTGTCAGGTTGCATACACACTGCGATGGAACTGCTAGCCATAAAAAAGAAAGAAAAGAGAAAGAAAGAAAGAAAGAAAGAAAGAAAGAAAGAAAGAAAGAAAGAAAGAAAGAAAGAAAGAAAGAAAGAAAGGCATGCAGGCTTGTGTCATTATCTGGTTGAACATTATTTTATAAAAGGGAGTTACTTTTTCTTCAGAATACCTCCAGTAACTAGTCCAGTGCCTAGCCTGTCATTTTAAGAGCTCAAGAGACCTTTGGTGATTAAGAAGGAAAGTGAGACTAGTGACATCATCTTTATTCTTCCAGGCTATAGGCCAGAAAGCCTGCTCCATGCCCTGGATGGATACTGGCTGGGACCTGAAGCAGGTGCAGAAGCTTCCACACTCCCTTCCTATAAGCAGTAGTACCTGTTGGCCATTCTGCCCACCAGCGACCCCTCACTCAGCATGGTGTTTCCACTAGAACTCTGATTTTCTGTCAGCACTTCCTGTGACTGGGTTGTCTTCTATGTCTCGGTGGAGACAGCTTTTTAATTAGGGTTTCCACCTAACCCCAAAAGTATAGATCATACATGTGTTGATGAGGTCATAATTTTACTTTCTATGATTACCACTACTCTCTTCCCATTTGTGTTTCCCCCAGAAAAAAAAGCCCAGTCTTTGAAGTGCTCAGAGCTGTCTTCTCTTGCACACCTGACCGCACCCAGAATGTCATATCTACTTGACTGGAGAAAACTAACTTCTTATAAAATGTAAAGAACTGGCCAAGCATTCAAAAGATAGTTAAATAGAGGATCTTATAGGCTTACCTGGACCAAGGTGTTAGGGTCTGATAACCTCTTAATGTGTTATCTTTAAAAGCAGATGGGCATTATTACAGAGTACAGAGTAAATGCGTTGTTATGCACCATCTGATAAAACGCTGGACTCTGGCTAAATTTTCTGAACATAAATATATTTGATGTAAGTGTATCCTAGAAACCAAGTGGTTAAATATCAGGTTACTTGGGATGTGGCAAGAATGCGTTGGATTCTGTTTATTAAAAACTGAGCCTGGATTCTTTATCAGATGAGATGCTTCTAACCAGAAATAGTGGATTACAAAATAATATGTAGCTGAGATACAGAGGGGACTTCATCATATTATATACCAAGAACCCCAGTATCCAGTTAATTGAACAGCTTGAAACATTTCTCATTTCTTTATGGTCTTATGGTCCATGTGATTGCAAGTTGGTTGTAGCTATTCTTTATAATGTACAAATATGGCAGCCATATTATTATTAAATAAAAGTCGCTATTATTAAATAAATTACAGGAATGATTTTACTTCTCCCTCCCCATGCATCTTTTTCCCATCGGTAGAAAAATGTACAGAAACTCTTTGTATTAATTCACACCTAAGCACAATCATAGGAAATATAACCCAGAATCCAAAGACAAAATGCAGCAGAGATTTATTTCTTGCTCATGTCACAGTCTGATTCAAGTTGAAGGCTGTTGAGGATGCTCTCTTCCATGAATGCTTTCAGGAATCTAGTCTTCCATTTATTACTTTCATCATTCTTCATGATCTATGAATAATCTCCTTCTGGATGGGAAGCAAAAATGTTAAACAGTCATGGGAATTGGCATAGTTCTCATCTATTCAAATTCTACTTGAGAAAACCAGTTACATGATCTTACCCACATGGAAAGGGCTGGGGAATGTACACTAATCTTATGCCACAGAAAAAGAGGAGGATGTGGTTATTAGCAAGAATCATCAATCTCTAACATATCCCATCAGATTGGTCAGTGTTGGGTCGCAAACTCACTATTGTCACTTTCAAGAGGGAAAAGACACATCATAATGACCCTAAAGTGACTACCAATAATCCCCTGCTACTACTAATGTCTCCATTTAATCCTTGCCTTTTTACTCTGAAAATTCATAAGGTGAGTGACTTTTGAGCCAGTAGAATTTACAATAATCTGTGAAGTCAAATCCAGATTTATACGTTTTTCTTTTCATAACAAGAATAACAAAATATCATTCTGGGAATTATATTTTGTCACATTATATAAGATTAAATTAGCCTTTTTTCATATCCATAATACCATACCTAATGTATACACATTAAAGAAAGAGGTTTATTAAAATCACATTTGGAGGCTAAACGTCCATGCCCATGGCAAAATCTCTGACCCTAGCAATTTCTCTATGGACGCATCATCCCACAGTGGATCCCATCATCATGGGGACACAGATGAGATGGATGGATCACATGGTGAGCTAGAAAACATAGAACAACTCAGGGATCAGCTTCACTCTTTTCTATCAACTTATTCTAGGCAAGAACGTCTTACTCAGTCCAACAAATCTGTACCAGTCCTCTCCAAGAACACTGCCCTCAACTGTTCCTTCCCACTGCACCCTCTTTCTTCATATTTTCAGACCGCCTTATAACTGCCACAGTGAGGACCAAGTTCCCATTATGTGCCCCTATGGGGGCTGCACAGCAGACTCTGTCTATCTGGACAATCTCTTTGTGGTTGATGGAGGAATCTCCCTTGATGAAGATGCCAGTAGCTTAGAGGAGGAAATTGAAGACGAAAATCTACATTTGTAGGAAAATGGATTGTGCACATAACTTCTTAAAGACAAGGTTGTGGGACCCAGAGCAGAAGACCCAACTAAACTGTGGCCAAACTCCTGCCCTGCAGAAATAGTGACATAAATGTGTTAAGCACGTGAAAAAGCGCTGTGCATCCTTTGACTATTAGCATAGCTTAGATTAATCATGACTTCCCCCAGGAAGAGAATGGAAGTCAATGCATCTGATCCGTGGGAGAATAATCACCCAATTAAGAGAAAGCTTTTTTAGGAAGGCTTATGGAATGCCTGGCGATTGGTACATGGATAGTGATTGATACAGATGTCCTCTGTCAAAAAAGAAAAATGCATGTCATGAGGTAGGGACTGTTTGTAGGCGAAAGCCTAGGTGGTAGTTGTACCAGGGGCAAACATGTAATTAGAACATTTCCTAGCATGTTTGAAGCCCTTTAAGTGGTCTGTGTAAAACAAGTCTGTGACCCCAGCATTTAGGAGGTAGAGACAAAGGGATCAGAAGTGCAAGTATCTTTGGCTACATAATAAATTTGGGCTACATGAGACCCTGTCTCAGAAAAAGTGTGTGTGTGTGTGATTGTGTGTGTGATTGTGTGTGTGTGATCATGTGATTGTGTGTGTGTGTGTAAATATCAGCATTAATTAGGTTTCCAATCTCTTTGAGAATCTAATTAAATTCTGGACATCTCGAATAACAAAATTTCCTTAAATACCTTTATATAAAATTCTGCATACAATTTACAGAAGCCCCTAAGTTAGGGGCGAGATGTCTTGGGCCTGGAAATATGGGCTGCTGGGCCCTGGAGGTATGTGATACATGCAGTGATGTATGGAGATGTTTGGGGGAAGTCTCACACAATCTGTCTTAGACGAGAAACATGTTCAGAGTGTTACCTTGGACTGGAGAGAGAGAAGGGTAACCATGGCGAGGCTGGAGGAAGGAAAACAGACTGGATTAATTCACATCAGGAATAATTTTGATATAAAGCAGAGCCAAGACTCCAGAGTGAGTGAAGCCAGAAAGGCACCAGGAAGAGGAGGTGAGGAAGAAAACAGTAGAATCATTTAGAGGAGCAAGAGATAGTCCTTCTAGGTGATGGAGGGCATCTGCTCCAACGCCTATGCTAGGGCAAAGGGTAGACACAAAAAAACCAGAATGTGGGCTACAGGCTCACTGACTTCTCCAGTAGATCTATTTTTTTTAATTCAATAACAACCTCAAAATTAAGATTAGCACTTTCCAGATTATATAGGTAACTACCGTATAACCAATTGCTGATCTCATTGGTCACATTTGCCTTCCCTTTGTGATGTTGTCAGTAACAATTAGCACTGCGAGCATTGACACGGGCTGATGACGAAAAGAACAGAGGGAAAACTGCAACGCAAATGGCGCAGTCCTGCCGAGTGAAACCGAATGAGCTGGTGTATTAGAAGAAGAGGATAATGGCACAGGGACACAGATGCAGGCCAGATTTAAAGGACCTGTTGGACATATTCCTGTCCTGGGAGAGTAACTCAGTTTTGGCAAAATGATACCAGTTGTACCACTGAATTAATTTGAATACGCTGAGTTGCTTTGATCCATAATTTATTTATATTTAATCTGTAAGCTCATTTTGTTACAGCCATGAAAGCTGCCCGCAACACTGTGTTTTCCTCTACTTCTGGCCATGTAGCAGGAACCCACTCTGTAGGCCTTGCTGGTGAACATGACACATGATTGGTTCTGGTTGTAAGTGTAAAAAGATGTAGCCAGAGCATGCACTTGCAGGACGATTCCCTCAAGGGATAACCTAGACTCTAGCAACCTTTGAGATTAGGCTCAGCATGATCACGTGTCACTTAACAGGAGGATAAATTCTGAGAGATAAGTGACAAGATATGATAAGCAAACATCGTAGAATGTTGTCCCAAACCTAGGGGGATTCCTACATCAAGCACCTGACCTAAATTAATGATGCAATCAAGAGGGAAACTGAAGGTTCAGGTGATAGCTTAGGTAGAAAAGAGCTTGCCTTACAAGCACAAGGACCTGAGTTTGATCCTCAAATGCACAGTTTTAAAAGTCCAGTGTGGTGGTGTACAAGGGAGATAGAAACAGACTGGGGGAGGGTGTCTCTGAAGTCTGTTGACTGCCCAGCCTAGTCTACTCCATAATTCCAAGGAGAGATACTGTCTCAAGGTAAGTAGCACCAGGGCAACAACAGTCAAGGTTGTACTCTGGTCTTCGGTGCACAGACATATATACACGCACACTTGTGCACACATGAAAACAAACATAAAGAGGACAACTGGGCGTGGGGTGTAGCCTACTGATAGAAAAGAAGACGTGCTGTCGGGATATGACATATTGTTTTGTAGCAAGTTTTTTATAATCAGGAATAGATTCTAAAATAGTGATAGTGTAATGAAAAGAATAGTAATTAGAAAAGTCATTACCATAGTCATCTTCTATCAGACGTTATGTGCTGTACCTAATTCTATATGCTATGATTGTATTCAGCTGCCAGTGTATTAGATGCACTGATAGGATTATAGTCAAAAGCAAATGAGAAATGTTTTGTATGGTGTTAATATGGCTTTGATGTCACCAAGTGATAAGAAATTTTCAACTCTGTCATAATCTCATAGAACCACGGTCAGATATGCAGCCCTCTGTGAAAATCCTCTGAGATACATAGCTGTATCCTTAGGGGACTGCTCAGGGCCTCTAAACACTCAGGCATTAACTGGAGGCTAAAAAGTAGGAACTGAGTCCACATTCTCCCTGATACTTACTCTGAGTTATATTTGATCAAAAATTCTCCCTTATGCTTACTGTGAGTTATATTTGGCCAAGAAGTAATTCTTGTGGGAAATTATAGGGCAAGAGGAAATGAAGGGAAAGCAGTAGGTACTTGTCCACTCTGCCAGCTACCCCGGTTCTAGAAGGCTGCTTGTGGTGGTTTGAAGGAAAACGGCCCCCATGGGCTCATAGGGAGTGCCACTATTAGGAGTGTGGCCTTGCTGGAGGAAGTGTGTCACTGAGGGTGGGATTTGAGGTTTCAGACACTCTAGCTAGGTCCACTGTTGTTTTCTCTTCCTGCTGCCTGTCAATCCAGATGTAGAACTCTCAGCTTCCTCTCCAGCACCTTGTCTGCCTACATGCCACCATGCTCCCTTCCATGACAAAAATGGACTAAACCTCTGAACTGTAAGCCAACCCCAATTAAATATTTCTCTTCATAAGAGTTGCCATGGTCATCATGTCTCATCACCGCAATGGAAACACTAAGACACGGCTACTTCCCTACTTAATCCTAGATGCTATTAGCCCTCAGCTTTGGTACTACAACAGGTTTGATTTCCTTAATTCCTGCCTCTCTCTCTCATAAAAGTACAAATATTGAGCGTATAAAATGTCCCTGGGCTCCTTCAGTTTGACCTTATGTTTCCTATCTTGCTGGTACCTGACTGGGGTACTGATGATGGCTTCTGGAGCAGGTCAGCTTCCAGCTGTTCTGTGGTATCACATGCGGTGAAGAGAAGTCAGTCTTTTTAATCACCAAGCATCTGGAATGTTTATTAGGATCCAGTGTGAGAAATAAGGATGCTGCTATCATTTAAGAAGGTATATATGGCAAATTAATACATAGTTTAGCATTTGTGGGCATCTTAATAGTATTAGAAGTTATCCTTGGAAGGCATCCACAGGAAGTTGTTTACTTGAAAGTGATGGACTCTCTCTCTCCTGCTGAGAAACCCTGATCAGGTAAGGAAAGAAGCCAGGCAGACCTGAATGCCTGTGCTGGTGCCCTGGGTTACTTCAGGTGGAGCTTTTAAGCTTCTCTTTCTGCATCCATCAAAGACAGATCATAGAGCTGACTCAGGGGACTCTGAGGTTGAGATAATGTATGTAAAATGTTTAGCAGACTGCTTGACATTTAGTGTGCATTCTGTGAGTAAGAGCTAAGGTCACCTCATTAGTGATAGCTACAATTAAACTGTTAGTAACAACCACCTAAGGGATTAGAGTCTAGGGACGAGCATAAAGAAACAATGGACAGAAACAGAGAAGAGCCAGGCGAGCAGAGCAGAGCAGTGAAGGGTTAGATAGTCTGACAGTCATTTCCAAAGCCATAGAATAGGAAGTCCTTTGGAGAAGGTCCCTGGTGAGGAGCCACAGTACAGGTAGGGATGGAAGCTGAGCCGGAACCCATCCGCAGCTGGTTAGATGGGGGAGTGAAACCATCTGTTAAGAGTATCTGGGAGAGGAAGTCAGAAAAGATCCCCGTCTGTCATTATCTTCTCCATATCTCTCCACAAAGAGGAACACTGTAGTTACCCTTAAAGCTGAGCATCCAGAGACCCTGCAAGAAACATGCCTTTGCTAAAACTTGGTAAGAGAGACCCAGTTCCAAGCATGTCAGGGGCATGCCAGCTAAGATTTGGGATGTTACCTGCCGCACGGGATATGCTACATGACATGGAGCAGTCACCTAAGCAACAGCTACAGATGAGACTTGATTCTCTCACCAAAGTTTCTCCTTTAGCAATGGTGTCCTGAGGAATGGTGGTCCCTCTAGCTAGTCGGGGAGGGAAGATGGTCCCAGGTCATCCCCTCCTCAAAACCTCTGCATCTCTCTAGTGTCTACCTCAGCAATAAGGCCAAATTGTTTCACCATACTAAGAAAAATTTTGGCTCTCCATAGATGTTTTCATTATTAATGGTGCTGGTAGTAATAACAGTGATTTTATAGCACTTTTATCCAGAGTAAGCAGCCAACAGGAAATAATGCATTCAATCAGCAAAAATGTCCTGTACTTGGAAAATTTCCTATCAGAGCCCTATCTCTTTCCTCTATACACACTAAAACACACAACTACACATCCTACACACACATACAAACACACACCTACCTGAAATAGATATACCATATAAAAACCAACCACATACTGCATATACATCACACAGACACATATAGGTCTTACACCATATACATCATACATTATATCTATCTATCTCTCTCTCTATCTCTCTTTCTCTCTCTCTCTCTATATATATATGGGATGTGCATTGTGTGTATATACATACACACAATGCACATCCCCAAATCACAACACATCTACTACAAACTACACATGTATTACACAGATATACATGTATACCAAATAGCATACACACCATATACCATTATATACACTATAGACACACACACACACACGTAAATACACACACCAAACTCTATACACTCAAACCACACTACATAGACACACAAGTTTATGAAACTTGCTCCATCACCCATACATACCACACAGGCTCACACAAACCACACAAAAATATGAAACATGCTGTATAAGCCACACATATCACATATGTTCACATAAACCACATAAACATGTGCACACCATACATCTCTATATAGTGTGTCTTGATTCATGGTAATAGCTCATATTTAATCTTCTTAGAAGTCTATAAGATGGTTTTCATTTTCTTCATATTTACAGAACCTCCAAGAAATAAAAACATTTACTCCAATGATTAGAAAGTGACAATATTCTGATGATACCCACATAACCTGGAATGTGAAACAAGTCAAATATAGACAGGGAGTGACAGAAGCTTAGAAGCCAATTTCCAAACACTTAGTCCAGGGAAGAAAAGTCATTGGTGGATACTTGTGTGGGCTGGGAGACACAGGGAGCCTGGATTTGAGGCAGGCAAATACAAGGCGCAGTGCTACAAATGGGCATTCATTTGGCTTAGGCTATGGGCGTATCCTTCTCCTCACAATACACTTGGCAGCATAGGATCCTCTTCTGTCATATGTCTATAAAGCTCTCTTCCAGTAAGGCACTCAGCAACTCTCATCCCCCATCTTCATCAAGCTACATATATTACCACTCCAAAGAGTAGAACAAATCTTTCTTCCACTGATAGCTGTCATGTGTAGATATTTTCTATTCACATGTATTTTCCAAAATATCTGGTACAGGAATAAGAGAATCAAATCCATCTGAACTGGTTTTGATAACATGCAGTAAGGAAAACTATGTTCTCTGAGTAACCTTCTAGGGGAAAACTCTATTTTCTACCTTATGCTTATGAATAATTGTGAATATATGTTATTAAAACAAGATACACTATAGGCAGGGATGTGTTCTGGGAATAAAAGCTTACCTAATTCATCCATCAATCACAGTAGAGATCCACCCAACTATAACTTTTAGTAACCATAACCATCACACTTGTAGTCCTTATAACAAAATTCTCTGGCAGTGACTTTAGGACCATTGAGTACTTTCTCACTCATGTGGCCCACTGTCAAGAAGGGCATGTTATTTCTGATTTGTACAGGTGCTTTGCATTTTAATAGTTTTCTTACTACTTTATCATCTCTGAACACTTGTCCAGTTCCTTGATGGAGATACCTAGAACCTGAAGACAGCTAACCCAGCCAACAACCACAAACAAAGCAAGTGAGCTTCTAAGTCTAGAATGAAGAGAACCTGAGGTAGTCAGAGACAGGAAAACCAGGACTGGCAGAGGCATATGGTGAGCCAAAGGCAGAACTCATTCTAATGACCTTAGGAATGTGTTCTTGTAAACATGAAGTTAAATGTACAAGCATCATGACATCTCTGGATACTGTGATCCTGAGTCTAGGCATTCCCTCTATCCAAGATGTGTATCCTGAAGTTCATTTATACATAAATGTTTCTGTTTGTGTCTGTAGATGCATTATTTGGCAATGATGTTCCATTTATCAGTAAGTGGTTTTGGTTTTGTTCATCTAAGCAACTTGAGTGTCTTTGCTATGCAGATTGGCTCTCCTGATTCCCAAATGAAATGTCCTGTTCAAAAGCTTCTTTTCCTAAAAAAGAATTCTCTAAAAATCACCCTCCTTGTTCATCTTGGTGAATTGATTAATTGTATAGAGCTTCTTTGGTTTCTAGATCAACTCTAGTTACCACAAAACTTCAGGGAATATTTATAGCATAGCATCACTCTCATCTGCTGGGATTAGATAACTAACTAAATAACTGGGATTAGGGACAAGACCTAGCATGAGGAACTAACTGAAACATTGTACAGAAGACAGTTGCTGAGGTCTCTCACATGCCACATCTAACCTCTCCACCCCTCCAGATATCTCCTACCCTTCTCTAGGGTATAGCAAGACATTTGAGCCTGCCTGATCCTCCCCTCCTCACATTTTCTCCAACACCCCAAACATAGTACCAAACTCTAGATTTAGACCAGGATGTGCACCCTACACACTAGCTCAGTCTCCTGTTTCTGCCTGAATTCATTCCACTTGAGCCATATCCAATCTCAAGACCCAACCTGACTGGAAATCCTCTCTGCTAGCCTAACTTGTTCTGTTCTTATCAAATACGTAATTAACAAAAGAAGTCTATATGCCCAGATAACACTGCAAAAATACAAACAACATAAAATACCAAGGCGATAACCCCCCAAACCCATCAGCCCTGTAAAATGTTTGCCAATGAGAATTGCCTAGATGAACCCTGAGACACCGAATTTAAAAAGGATAATAATAAACTTCATCAGAGAATTCAAAACCTTTACAGAAGTCACAAAGAAAACAGTCAGATGAACTTAGAGATAGACTTTAAAGAGAATAAAGCTCCAATGATATCCTCAAAAAAAAAAAGCCTACAAATATAAGGCTGATTGACATAATGAAGACAATCCAGGATTTCAAACCAGAATTTAGTAAAGATATAGAAACACTGAAGAGGTAAAAACTAAAATGGAGATGGAATTGAAAATTCCAATAATCCAATTAGAAAATTCAAAGGAAAGCCTTACAAATAGAATAAATCAAGCAGGATATAGAATATTAAGACCTGAAAATAAAGTCCCAGATCTAGATGGAACAGGCAAAGAGTATCATTTTTTTTAAACACAGGAAAGGAACATATAGAAGATCTGGGACACCATAAAAATTCCAAAACTTTGAATCATAAGAATAGATGAGAGAAAAGAACCCCAGGACAATGGCATAAATTGGATTATCAACAAGATCCTTGAAGAAAATTTCCTCAAACTAAGGAAAAAGGGCCGATACAAATACAAAAAAAAAAAAAACACACACACACACACAGAACACAAATAGATAAGAACAGAAAAATAATCTTCATGACATATCATAGTTATTCATAGTATTCATTCTGACTATAATGCAATAAAACTTAAAATTGACAGTAAAGCAATCTCTGGTAAATACACCAACTGATGGAGATTAAACAACTCATTACTCAATTATTGATGTGTCAATGAAGAAATCAAAACAGAAACAAAAAATTTTCTGGAACAAAATAAAAACTCACCAAAATATCTAGAATACGTTGAAAGCAGCTCTATGAGGAAGTTCATAAACCAGAATCAAAGTGAATTCAAAACCAGTCAATAATTAGAAATAATAAAAACCAGTGATAAATGAAAACAAGGAAAGTAATGTGAGGAATCAATTAATTTAATTTAATTTTGTATTTTGTCTTTTCCAGAAGATAAACAAGATTGACAGGTACTTGGCCCAACCAAAGAAAAGAAAGAAAGAGAGACTCCAACTTAGTAGAATCAGAAATCAGCATGGAAACATTACAACAGACACCAAAGAAATCCAGAGTGTAATAAAGGAATACCTTTAAAACCTGTACTCCATTAAGTTGGAAAACCTGAAAGAAATGTAGATTTCTAGATTCAGTCATACCACCAAAATTAAACCAACAAGAAGTTAACAACATAAACAGACACATAAGAGGAGACTGAAATAGAAGAAAAAAAACCTTCCAAAAATTAAATTTAAAAAAAAAAAAAATAGGGCCGAGTGGATTCATGGCAGAATTCTACCATCTAAAGTAAATCACTCTTAAATACTCAAAAGAATATAAGACAAGGAACACGCACAAACTCCTTCCATGAAACCAGTATCACTCTAATATTAAAAACAGGTGAAGGTAGCAATAAAAGAAACTATAGGTCAATATACTCAAAGAATATAGATTCAAAAATTCTCAATAAAATATTTGCAAACTGAACATGGATTTAAATAAAAAAGATTAACTACCATGACCAAGTTGGCTTTATCCTTGAAATGTAAAGTGATTCAACATGTGCAAGTCAATACATGTAATAAACTATGTAAAAAGACTAAAATACAAAAATTATATGATCGTTTCGATAGGTATGTGTGCTGGCTAGTTTAATATAAACTTGACAGAAGCTTGAGTCATTTGAAAGGAAGGAACCTCAACTGAAAAAATGCCACCAAAATATTCGGCTGTAGGGAATTTTCTTATTTAGTGATTGATAGAGAAGGGCCCAGCCCATTGTGGGCGGTGCTTTCCTAGGGTTGGTGGTCCTGGATTCTATAAGAATACAGGCTGAGAAAGTCCTGATGAGAAGGCAATAAACAGCACCCCTCATTGGCCTCTACATCAGCTCCTGTTTCCAGGTTCTCTTGTCTGGGTTCCTATCCTGACTTCCTTCAGAATTGGGCTATGTGTATTGTTGCAGGGAGAGGCTGCTTGTTTGTCCTGGCTGCCTGGCTTGCTTAGCCCCAAAATAATCATACCAAAATTGTATTAATTAAAACACTGATTGGCCCATTTGCTCTAGCCTCTTATTGGCTAATTCTCACATCTTGATTTAAGCTATTTCTATTAATCTGTATTTCGCCATGAGACAGTGGCTTACCAGGAAAGATGCAGCATGTCTGACTCTGGCAGCTCCATGGTGGCTCTCCCTGACTCTGTTTTCTTCCTCCCAGCATTCAGTTCTGTTTTCCCTGCCTACCTAAGTTCTGCCCTATCAAAAGGCCAAGGCAGTTTCTTTATTCATTAACCAATGAAATCAACACATAAACAGAAGGACCTCCTACACCAGGGTATGAAAACAAGCATAGACCAAATACTCCTTTTCTTCCCCAACTTGCTTTGGTCATGGTATTTTATCATAGCAATAGAAACTCTAACTAGGACAGTGCAGTAAAAAAGCACTTGACAAAGATCAAACATATCTTCATGAGTCCTAAACAAAGTGGAACTAGAGAGAATATAGTTCATAATAAAAAGGACATAGATATATATACACATATATATCCTTATATACATATCCATATATATTCTTTATATGTGTGTATACATACACACACACACACACACATATATATATATGAAACATCTTCCTAAATAAAAAAAAAAAACAAAGCAATTCCACTGAAATCAGGAATGAGACAGGGCTGTCCACTTTCCCCTTTTCCATGTTGTGCTCAATGCACTGGCTGGAACAAGAAGGCAAGGAGAGGAAAATAGGAAAAGAAGAAATAAAACTATCCCTATATGTGATGACATGATATTATCTGTAAAAAAAATCCCAGAAAACTAGAAAGTATATACAATTTCAGCAGCATGGCATGATAAATAACCAACATGCACAAATCAATAGCTTTTATATACACCAACAATAAGCATACAATGAAGGGGATTGTGGATATATTTTCATTTACAATAGACTAAAGGATACAAAACATCTAGTAATAGACACAACAAAGGGTCTTTACAATGAAAACTTTGAAGTGCTAAAGAAAGAGATAAAGACATTATCAGATTGAAAGACATCCTATGCTTATGGATTGATTAGTGGAATTGGTATTGTGAAAATGACCATTTTACTAAACACTATTTACAGAATGAGATCATCTCAACAAAATCCCCATTTCATTCTTCACAGAAATAGAAAAAAATAAAACTATCCTAAAGTTCATATGGAGCTCCTAAAGATCCTGCAGAGTCTATACAATCCCAAGTACAAAGGATAATGCTGGAGGGATTAAAGTTGCAGATCTTAAGATATACAGTAATCTTACTATTTTAAGTAACAAAATACTTACTACAATAGTAATAAAAACAATATGACAATGGTGCAAAAGTAAACAAATAGAACAAAATCTAAGTCCTAAATGTGAGTACACAAATTCAGTAATTTAATATTCAATCAAGAAGCCAAAGACATAAGCTGAGGAAAATATAGCAACTCCAACAAATGGTCGTGGGAAAACTGGCTATCCACATGCAGAAAAAAATAAAATTAGACTTGTATTTATCACCTTGCATAAAAAATAACTCTAAACAGATCAAAGACCTTTTAAATATGAAGCCCAAAGCTGCTAGATGAAAACATAGGCAGTACACTGCATGATAGTGTCAGAAAGGATTCCATTTGCCCAAGACTTAAGGCCAAGAACTGACAAGTGCTTCCTAAAACTATAAGCTCCTACACAGCTAATGAAATAATCAGTCGAATAAAGAGAAAGCCTGCAGAACTGGAGCGAATATTTGGAGTTATACAGCTGACAAAGGATTAATATCCAGAATACGTTTTGAAAAAGCTCATAAAATGGAAAAGAAAAAAGAAACAATGACCCATTCATTTAAAAAGTGTGTGTGTGAGGATTGTAATTTGAACAGAAAGCTCTCAAGAAAAGGGAGGCTGAGAAATATCTCAAAACTGTTCTTTGTCCCTAGAGATTAGCTAAATGTAAATAGAATCTTTGAGATTTTATCTTAACCCACTGAGGATGGCAGTGATCAACAAAACAACCAAATGCTAGAAAGGATGTGGGGACAAGGGAAACATCTGCCATATGACTCAGTGACACTACTATTCCTTGGTATATACCCAAAGGACTCAATATCCTACTCCACAGGTACTTGTTCAGCCATGGTTACTGTGGCCCTATAGCTAGGAAGGAAAAAACCTATATGTCCATCAGCTGGTGAACAATAATGAAAACACACACACACACACATACACACACACACATATATATATATTAGAATACTATTCAGTTGCAAATGAAAATGAAATCATGAACTTCACAGGTAAATGAAAAGATCCTATTGAATGAGAAAATCCAGATGCAGATAGACAAATATTTCACATTGTCTGAGATTCCTAGCTCAAAATCTTCAAATATGAGTACATATACTAGAATAACTGCGGAAAGCAGGAAGGTATAAAAATAAAAAATAAAAAAAAACCACTGTGGAGAAGTGGGAGGAGAAACAATAGAAAGGGAAAAGCTGGGAAGAGGAAAAGTGAAAAACAGGGACTCTTAAATATGAAGTGGGAGGGAAATAGAGAAGAAGGGAGGAAGATAAAATGATAGTAAGACTGTTTGAAAAATTCATAAAGAATCATACTATTATTATCAGTATAATAATATCTATAAAACATGTAGGTTGGTGTATAAATACACACAAATATCTTACAGGAAATTTCCCTTCTGGTCTGGCAATGCCTCCCTCCCCTAGAACCATAGACAATCTAAAAGAAATCCAGCTCAAGCCATGAGAAGCCATCTTTTGAGTTGTTAGGATTTTTCAAGAAATTCTCTAAACATAAAGATGCCTATGAACCATAACAATGACTGACATGACCTAATAACCCTAAAAGTACAGCAGTTGCACACATGTGATAGCAGTAACCAGCTCTCTAATTGGACTTGTCACTCATTCAACAAGAAGGAAGTCATGCATCATACTGGAAGCCTAGTCAACTAGGGCTAGTAAAGTCACAGATCTTGGAGAAAAACCAACAATGCTACCTTTCATTACACAGTATAAATATAAATATTTGTCCTTATACCAAGAAATAAACTTAGTCCTTACCCCTCATCAAGATAACTTCTTTTTGCAACAAAGGGAGACCATTACAAACCAAAATCAATCAAAATATGGAATTATGGATCCTAGTTCCAAAGTCTACATCTACAACCCAACAGGGATACCTAAGCCTCAAGAATCACTGCAGAAGTGAGAATGGGGGTAGAATGTAAGATCTAGAGGAGCAGAGAGTGTACTATAAGATTCTGTCTCATAGAAATATCAGAAGTCACAGTCATGCAGTCTCACCAATATGACCTGATCAAGGATGACACCAATGGGCATGCTAAACTGGAAAGGGAAAAACTTACAAGATCTCAAGTTAAACATAGAGCTACTAGCAACTAAAATATGCTGAGAGCAGGGGAGATACAGATGTCCCCAGGGAAGCAGAGCTCATCAATTGGCTATCCAATACCAAATGATCAGCCTTGAAAACATGCATATACAAGTAGCATTATATAGACACAGTAGGCTATATTTATATATTTACATTTATAGTAGTGTGATGTGTACTAGGAGGCCAATTGCTTGTTCTCAGTTGCTCAGCCCTAAAATAACTACACAGAACCCATATTATTTGCAATACTGTTTGGCCAATAGCTTAAGAGTATTTCTGGCTAACTCATATCTTAAATTAACCTATTTCCATTAATCTGTGTATCACCATGTGGTTGTGGTTTACTGGGTCTAGTTCCATTCAGTGTGTAGTAGGAGCTGTGGGCTGTGTTCCTGCCACCCCAGCTCCTGGTCGCCTGGCTAGCTTATGCCCTGAAATAACAACACACAAACTGTATTCTTTTAAACACTGCTTGGCCCATTAGCTCTAGCCCTTACTGGCTATTTCTCATATCCTGATCAACCCATCTCTAATAATCTGTGTAGCACCAGTCTTACCGGGAAAGATTCAGCATGTCTGACCTGGCGGTTTGCTTCATCGTGTCTGCCCTGGCGATGAGCTGCACAGCGTCTGTCTCTGAGAGGAGCTGCCCTGCATCTGAGCTCACTTCCTCTTCTGCCCAGCATTCTGTTCTGTTTACTCCACCCACCTATGTTCTAACCTATGAGGGCCAAGCAGTTTCTTTTTTAATTAACCAATGACCTTCCTCCATCAGCAGTGTCTGTCTCTAGCAGGGCTACATGGCTTCTCCTAGACTCTGCCTTCCTTTTCCCAGCATTCAGTTTAGTTTTTCCCATCTACCTCTGTTCTGCCCTACTATAGGCTCAAGCCAGCTTCCTTTATTCACTAATGGTAATCACAGCATACAAAGGGGAATCCCACATCAGTGTACATATCTACACACACACACATATAATATATAAAACATGTTGCAGCGTGCATATATTCATATATATGCAACAATTAAAGAAAAGAGACAGCTAATTTGAAGGAGAGGAACCAATGAGATGTACGTGGAAGCATTTGGTGGGAAGAAAGGGAAGGTATAACTGATGCAATCATAAATTTAATAACCTAAAAATCTTACTTTAAAAAGTCACAGATTTTAAAAAAAGATAACAGTTGCTGATATGCAAAGAAACTGCCTGTCAGAAGAGAAGCAACCAATGAGACATGACTTATCTTGTGGTGGGAGACACTAGCTGTGGAGAAGTTCCCTGAACTGTGGTCTTGGACAGCGAATGAGCCTTGGTTCAGTTCTCACTTCAATCTTCTGTACATTCTCGAGCAAGGTATTTATATCTCTCATTTATGGCAATAAAGATCTTAAAGTTCCTCTCTGTAGTTGCTTTGATCTTGGTGCAATGGGAATTAGGTAGATTTATGTGAGCAGACCTGCCTGGCTCAACACTGATTGCTTAGGGATTTCACAGAATTATAAGAGAAGACGTACATAACATTTACTTTTAGAGTATATATTGTTTGGTTTCGTGTATCCATGGCTGTCTTTTAAACTGAATCATGCTTTATGTATATTTTTATCACTCAAATGTATATTACAATGGTCATTGATGTTGACAGATGGAGCACTGGCTAATTCATTTCCACTTATATGTCATTGCCAGGCTTTATTTATGTTTTCTTCAATTGGTAGATTATTTTATCCCTTAAATTTTGTGATGACAAATATTTCTGTTGTAAACATGCCTGCAGATGCGCAAGCATATTTTCTCCTCAGAATGACTGGTTGGTCAGATAGTCAGATCTTGAGTTTTGCCACAAACTAAATGCTTTTACAGGTTCCTGCATCCATTTACACTCTCAGGAAAGACACTAAATCTCTCATTGCCTTGCTGAGATCAGGAATGGTGGAACCTCAAAACCTCCCTTTTTTTATTTTAACAAACAAATGAGTTAATTGTTTCCTTTTGTGTTTCTTTTTAAAATGTACTTTCAAGAGGTTCAGAGGGCAGCAGCTTTCCATATGCGGTTTCCATACATATCTTATTTTGTTGATTCTCCTCCCTGAGCACCCTTTATGTCCCTGATTTTCCTGTCTCCTACTGCACACTTTCACCCCCATTTCCCTGATGATTACTATGATTAGGAATCTTAATCATAATTCTTACTATACTAATTTTTTCTTACCTTAAATGTCTCATCCACATTCTTTATATATTCTGAATACTAATTATTGCCTCTCTGTATAGCAAATATATTCTCATAGTTTTCGGTTATTTCATATCAGAGAAAACATGATGGACATCTGTGGAATATGTTTTAGAAACATAGCTCAGATAAAGAAACACAATGCAGAATCAGGAGAAATGGCTGCTGAGGTTTAGTTCATGGAGTTTGTAGACCCAGTGTGTCAGCTAGAGGAGATAAGAGTTGTCTTACCAGAGTAGTAGGCATATGAATAACAGTTTAGCTACAGTACATGAAGAAGCCAGAGTTTCTTTGGCACAATGCAAAACTTTATCATTTTGAGAAAATTAGGAAATTTGGACTGGATTTTGCCTGATTTTCCTCCTTCTATACCTCCCTGGAGGCCACAGGACATTCTAGTATTCAGTTTTTATTTCTAGGGCCTTCTCTCACTTTCTTTATGTGTGTATTTAAAATATAGCAAACTCCCTCAGGGCATTCAGGTATGCTATAACAATTGACACTTATTTACTTTATCATATTGACAGAAATAAAATTGTTTATTAATTTTTTTATTGTGGTGTCAGCAGTGCTTAGAACAGTGGGTTTTGTGCTGGGCGGTGGTGGCGCATGCCTTTAATCCCAGCACTTGGGAGGCAGAGGCAGGCGGATCTCTGTGAGTTCGAGACCAGCCTGGTCTACAGAGCTAGTTCCAGGACAGGCTCCAAAACCACAGAGAAACCCTGTCTTGAAAAACCAAAAAAAAAAAAAAAAAAAGAATAGTGGGTTTTGTATGTGATTAGATACACTTGTGATTGCACAAGTGTGTGTGTGTGAGAGAGAGAGAGAGACAGAGAGACACAGAGAGAGACAGAGAAGAAAAACCAATCCAGACCCAAACAAAGGGCAAAGGAATCAAGATCTCCACACAGTGCTGTCCAGGATTTAAGTGTGTATGTGTTTCATTCTCCTAGATGGTAACTTCCTTGTATGTCAAGAACTATCTTATTTATTTCCACATAAACTCAGTTCAACAGTCATATAATAAATGCTTTCTCTGTGTTCGATACGATGGTATCAGTTGATAAGCAAATTTGGCTTCTTGCACTGGAATATTTTTCAGAACTATGAAGCTCACACCATTCTGGCTGCTTCAGTGCGCTGACTTCTAAGACTCCTCCCACCCTTCCTGCTTTGCCTTTTGCTATCCTTCCTTGGCTAGAACACTTTCTTCACCACCTTTTCCCAGCCTTCCCCTATTGCTTTGGAAGGTATAATTAGGTCCTATCATCTTTATGGATCTTAATCTATATTGAGTAGTCGAGAGACTCTGTCCCCTTTCTGCCTTCCAATATAATAGGTTGTTGGTGTTAATCAATGTAAGATTCAAGTCCTTATTTATTTATGTGGTTTAATATTGTCAACTTCTTCCCACTCCAATCTGCAAGTAGATTTCAAGCTCCCTGAAGATGAGGACTGAATCTCATACTTGCCTTGTATCCTCCACGGCTCATTGCACAAGTCCTGGCTACATGAAACTGTTCAATAAATATTGAATAATCCAAGAGAAGCTCAATAAACAACGATTGCTTAATTGATTTGCTCCATCAATAAATCTTGCTTTGAACAGAGTAGAGCCAGGGAAAGTACTTAAAAGGCAATCTAGGTCACTGTGCCTCTGGACAGGGAAAGCTCTCTCAATATAAGGCCTAGTGGGAGATGGCAGAATAGTAAACCTGTTGTCACCCCTGCAGGGTCTCAGAGCCTCTGAGACCAGGGAATCTGGACTCAAATTCAAATTTCTCTACTCCCAACTATTTGAACGTGGGCAAGTGATATGGCCTCTTTAAGCTTCAACTGCTTCTTGTGTAAAATTGGAAAATCTCCTAGAACCCGGCTCTCATGGCCATTGAGGCTTCACAGAAAGCATTTAGTACAGCATTTAGATACCTTCCCCATCACAAATGCTCAACAAAAGTTAATTGGTATTCAACAGTCATTGATCTTAAGGAGTGGGCTGAGAGAAACACTATAAGCAAACATTCATGTGACACAGATAATACCCTCTCCTTTCACGTTTTATAGGCAGTGCGTATTTTAATCTCCTAACATTCTTTGTGAGGTAGACAGAGCATGAAGCCTGAACAGATGAGTGAACTCGAGGGTCAGTTGGAGAATATTGTTACTTCTAATGCAAGGTCGCCTTTAAGGTTTGAATATAAAATGTCCCCCACAGCTTTGTTTTTTAACGATTTGGTCCCCAGCTAGCAGCGGAGTCTTTTGGACATGGGTAGAACTGGGACCGAAGGGGTAGAGCTTGAGTGTGAGAGACCGATGCTGCCTCTTCTTCACCACCCTGCCTTCCTTCATCGGCAGAGATGTAACTACAGGCTACTGCATGCTCTGCTGCCACTGAGCCACTTTAGCCACGAAATGTGACAAAAGGTTTCCTTTCCAACTACGAGCCCAGATAAAGCTGATCTATCAGGTACTCAGTCACAGAGTTGAGCAAAGTAACCAGTGTCTTTCCTGGTCCATGCTCGGTTGATGGGAAGATTCTAGGCATTCGTTTATGGATCCCATCATTCCTCAAACATGCCTGGAAAATCTGCTGCTAACCAGGAGCCATGCGAGACACCTAGATTACAAGGTTTGAAGTCTCAAGGCTCAGCCAAAGTATGTTGCAGCCTTTTTGAAGCCCAAGTGTCAAATGGTTCTCTGAATTAATGCCCCACTGCTCAGGATGGTTAACCATAAGATACTCCTCTGGGAAGCAACAAGTAGGAAGAAACCAAATAGATGAGAGATAAAATAGAAGTCATCACATACCACGCAAAGCTTAGTCTGTGAAGAGACACCAGGAACATGGCATCTTACAAAGGAAAACATTTAATCTGTGCTGGCTTACAATTCAGAGGTTTAGTCCCTTGCCATCATGGTAGGAAGCATGGTGGCAAGCAGACAGACATGGTACTAGAAAAGCAACTGAGAGTTCTATACCTGGATCCAAAGGCTGCAGGAAGAGAGAGACTCTGAGTCTGGCTTGAGCATCTGCGACCTCAAAGTCCAACCTCCAGTGACACAGTTTCTTCATCAGGGCCACACCCACTCCAGCAAAGCCACACCTTTCAATTGTGTCACTCCTGGTGATCCTATGGGGGCTATTTTCATTCAAACCACCACACCCCTATTTGAGTAGAAGATGGAGAAGACAGTGTCTATAGCTGTATCCTGACCCTGCCCCTTACAATGTTATTCCACCCACAAACAACTTGTCAGAATGAAGCCCTAACAGGATGGGGTTAGACCACCTTTCCTGAGGGTCCCGCAGGTAAGCTTGTCTCTAACGCTAATTACCTCATTCTTAGATATGTTGGCAATCTGGGCTGAGGGGGGTCAATGTATGTATAACCTATAAAACATAGTGTATTGGAAAAGAAGGTAGGTTAAAAACCTTTGACACCTTTGAGCACCTAGCCCACGCTGGTGGAGAACAAGCAGTGAGTCTAGAGGACACTTTCAATGAGGTTAGTCTCCACAGGGGGCTCCTGGCTGGACCTCTGCCTCAGGACAGGAGGGGGCAGCTCTGTAACTCTCCTGGAATTCAGTCTGTGTTAACCTTGTCTTCATCTGAATCTGTAAGAGAACAAAGCTGCCCTGCTCTGAACTTTCAGCTTTCTAGGCTTTCAGACTAAGAGACTGTGGTTTATCCTCCTCCTTCTCAAGAAATCCAAGCCTTTCTTCATGACCTATACACTGGAGACAGAGGCTGAGGGACCGTTCCATCTCCAGGATTCATCCATAGGTAGTGACTATGAACAATGTGCCCTCCAAGTAACTAGGATTTTCCTGCAATTTAATATTGTATTTGTGATCCTGCAGGATTTGCCGGAATTCTAAATAGTTTTCTACTTAGAGACAGAGAAGCAAACCAAAGACCCTTGCATGACTGCTCTCACTCAACAAACCAGCTGGGGGATTGAATGACAAGGTTGCAAAATTCATTTTGTCTTTGTGTCTACCATTCTTCTATGTGGAGTGTGTGTATGTGTGTGTGTGTGTGTGTGTGAGAGAGAGAGAGAGAGAGAGAGAGAGAGAGAGAGAGAGAGAGAGAGAGAGAGAGAGATTACTATTAAGAAAACAACAGGTAGACAGAGCTTTGGTGGAATAAGTAGAGTTTCACTGAAATTCTTTCCTGCACAGAAGCTTGACCCTGAGTTTAAGTCTTAATTCTGTCACTTCCTGACTGTCTTTGAGCAAATGACTCCCTGAAGCAAACTCTTTCATCTGCAACATGAGTGTAATAAGAACACTTTTGCAGAGTCCTATTCAGACTCCCCAGAACTGCCTGGGTGTGCAACGGGAGCCCTGTGCCTTGTGAGGGTAGAAGAGAGGAGCCCTGGGAGTAGGCACGTCCTGCTGGGTATCAGCCTCCAGACACTTAGCAAGCTACACGGGAAAATCACCACTCTTTCAACTTCCTCATCCTCACTTCGCAGAGGCGGCAAGTCACAACAGAGCAGGGTGCGTCTTGTGCGAATCAAAGGAAGCTAATAAGAGAAGGCACCAGTGCTGCTAAACTGTGCAGTCGCATTCAGATGCAAAGACCGTTCATTACCTTTCTCCTGAGCTTGCATTGTGCCGTCCTGAATACCTATAATCAAGGTGTTCACAGGCTCTGCCCTTCTTCCACCAGGACCAGTGATGTGGGCTCCCCGAGGAGAGAAAGCGTGAACCCCTCCCAAAAGAAGACTAGAATCAAAGTTCATGAAACAAGATGCTGGGTCATTTCAGGCTGCTAACTCAGTGAGATATGGTGGGCAAGAGAAGGTACCGAATATGGGAAAGGCCTGTTGAGCGGCGTCTGTGATGGGAGTATGTGGTGAGCACACCGGTTGTCCAGATGGACAGGCTCCCAAGGCAGAAGGGTGGAAATGAGATGGACTGTGTAACGTACTCAGTAACGCATGGATAAAGATGATCTGAGTTGGGCAAAGAGGATTGAGGTCAAAAGAGCCCGTGAATGGGTCATGACCACAGTAAACAATTGAGCCCAAACTCACAGAGACCGGACACCACCAAATATGTTGTCCAAATCCACTTCCTGGAAGAATGGTCACTGCTTCCTGCCATTAACTCCATTACTTTCTGAGGTCATAGACTGTTCTCGAGCAAAGAGAGTCAGAGAGCTGAAAACCGTGGCTCAATGAGTTACAGTGGACACAGTTAACATCTGCTAGTCCTGGCTTAGAGAAGTCAAGAGTGCTCCATGTGGGGCAAGGAGCTTCAGGAGAATGGTCAGAGAGCAGAGCACATGTCTTCCTGTTGGACTTGTAATCATTCTAACATCTTTCAGCATAAGTGGCAGTACACAGGTAGGAGTTAAGAATCCTAGCAGATAGAGCAAGCATGGAGATTAGTATCTGTGATCTCAGCACTCAGGAGACAGAGGGAAGAAGAGTGTCACAAGTTCTAAGCAAGGCTGGGCAGTGTAGGGAGGCCCTGAAACAAACAAACAAACAAAAGTAAGGATTAGTAATTCACTGTGACTAAAGGTTGCTTAGTTGGGAGGCCCAGGTGACACACTATGCAGGACTAAGGGAAATCTTTCCATTCCTCTGAAAAACAGAATAAAAGATGAGCACAATCCAGTCTCAATCGCAGTCATGTCTATACCATCCGAGAAACAAAATAATAGCATTTGATACTATGTTTGGGAGAACAGGAGTATAAGGGCAAAAGAAGCCCCCCTAGAAGTCCCACTGTGGCAATATAAATGGTTGCAACAAACAGAACACCACATTTCACGCCTGGGTAAGGCACAGGTTTAAACCTCTCCCACACACCAAATCCAATTAGCAGCAGTCTCTGCCTTCTTTCATATATGGTTCTGAGGCATTCCTGGGTATCACATTCAGGCAAAAGGAGAGCATGAAGCCGGGGAGATTATATGTTAAGAATTTTCCAATCAGGCCTGCTAGGTAATACAGAGATCCACTCGTAAGCCTATGACTAGATGACTAGCCTTTGGCTTCCATTCTATGGTCACACCTCCAAGCTGCAAGGGTTGCTGGGAAATATAGTCCATCTATATTCCAGAGAGACGAAGTTGCATTCTGTGATAAGTAAGCTGTGCTTTGCCCTAGGGGACAGAACATTTGAATATGATGAAATAGATGGGAGATGCAAAGTCAGGTGGAGTGCCTAGATATCATGAAAGGCAGGAACTGATAAACAGGTAGGGTACTGTTACCTTCCTGCCACAGTGAAAGAATATTTGACAAAGCAGTTTAAAGGGGAAAGTTTTTATTTCAGCTAACAGTTTGGGGCAATTTAGTTCATGAGGGATCAGAAGGCACAAGGGCAGAACAGCTTGGTCTGTGACAGTGGGAAGGTGCAGTCGCTGCTTTCATACATCTAGGCAGCTCAAGCAGCAGAAAGAAAAGAATGCCGGTGATCAGCTGGCTTGCTCTTTTTTACTTCATATGCAATTTGGGACCCCAACTCATAGGATAGTACAGCCTACATTCATGGCAGGTCTTATTTCCTCTGTTAATCCTCTCTGGAAATAAACTTAGATACACTAAAAAGGTACATGTCACTGATGACCCACTGAGTTCCTTCACCCAATCAAGCTTAAACTAACCATCAGAGGTAGACTCTCCTCATTCTGGACCAAAGTTCTCTGCTTAGTGTTCTGTGACCCCCTATAGCTCAGTGTTGATAGTCATAGGTGACATGATAGTCAGGGTCTCATTTAGTGATACCTGGATGAGTTCTTCCCTGGCAAATCACAAGGCTACCAATAATAGCTCACAGAGGTACTTGAACCACCGTCTCATAGGTGAGCTTCCCTCTGCTGCTAAGTGATAAAAAGATGGAGCACTTATTAGGAACCAGAGACCTGGAAGAGCTTCTGAGGCAGAGTGTTCTTGGCAAGTCAGTAGACAGCAATATACAAGGGTACTGAAAATAGAAGGGTAGCAAGCCTCTGAGGTGGCAGTACTCTCTCCCAGACTCAGTCTTGACTCAACACAGAGAACTACGAAAATGACTGTCTAATCCGTCACAGACATTGAGCCTCCCCAGCCTACTCTCAACTTGCTGTCCCTTATCAGCAGCTGCTCCTCCCTGGAAGAGAGCAACCCTGTGCCTGAAGTGACTGGTGCAGCAGCCCCAACAGTGTTTGTTTGTAGCATTGTGTCTACTGAGCTTGCTGCAGCCACACCCACTTTTCCGCATCACTGAAAGCCCCACTGATTTCCTCCTGGTAACTACTGGGAATAGACTCTCGCTGTACAGATGAGGTAAAGGAAGCCGTGGGGGCTTAATGACCAATTCAAGCTCATCTGGCTGCCAGTAGGTAGCCCTTTATTTGCACAAGATCCATCCATCTCCAGGGCCAGTGTGGTCTCTATAAATTCACAGCAGGCCATGGGACATGGAAAGCAAGCAGTACCAGGGTTTTTAGATTTGAGGAGGGATATTCGGGGTGCTAGGTCAGTTAGAAAGTGCTTGCCATGAGAGCCTGAAGAAAGTATGACCATTGGAGTTCAATTCCTTGCATCTGTATAAAAAGCTGAGCATGGCACACATGTTTACACTATTAGTGTGGGGAGGCAGAGACATAGAGAGCCTTGGAGTTCCCTGGCCAGTCCGTCTAGCCTAATTGGTGAGTCCTATTTCCCAGTAGGTACTCAGTGGGAGAAAATGAAGTGGAAAGTTCCTGAGTAAAGAAAGACACCCAATGTCTATGTGGATACCTAGGTTACACAGGAAGACAGATAGACCTCTATCTGATTCTCTGGGGAATGGAGAATACCTGATTAGAGATTGACTGTCAAGCTCATGGGAGAAAGGAACCTTTGCCACAAATTAGTTTCCCTACGTACCCACACATACAAAGTCATCTGAGACATCAGATATGATTTCTGCACTCTTGCACTGCGACTCTGGCTGTTTATCTCAATGCCCAGAAATATGACAATATTCATTCATTCATTTTATCCTTTCTCTCCCCATAGATTTTACTGAGCAGCTACTTGAAGCTTCCTCTTCCTGTGGGCTGCAGAGATAGCAAAGGATGCACTAAAGGCCCAGGTGCACACCTTTCCCAGCATCCAATGAAGGAGACATATTGCAATGCAGTAATTAGAAGTAATTAGCAGATTGTTTCCAATTGGGTAGCAAAGCTGGCAGGATTGGTTGCCAAACCTTATTCTGGCTTCAGGGAATCCATCTGAAGAAGCAATATCTGAACTGAAACTTTCCCTGACTCCTGAGCAGTGCCTGGCCTTATGTGAAGCCTAGGAATTGTATTCTGGAAGCCTGCCTTCCTGGGGATGATTTGTGATAGGGGACAGAAATATAGCCTGTTAGTTCCCAGAAATGCGGGTTCATTGACTTCAGTGGGCACTGATGAGTCCTGTCTAATAAAGCTTGATGCCCCCTGCACACAGAGCAGGAATATCTAGTCCTTTTGTAATTTTGGACAGTACTTCCTCTTTACCCATTTGCAAACACCAAAGAGTTGCCCAATAAAGGCTTTATTTAAGCAACCCACTTAGAGGTTTCTCCATGGTAACCTCCTATGTAATAAAGCCCTGTGAGCTTGAGCCCTTCTGAGAACATGGGAGATATTTGCCATTCCTACCCCAGAAAGGCTTAAACAATCACCAAGTACTCAGTCTCCAGAATCAAAACCATCGTTAACAGCACTGACCTTTTCTTTGTAACGTACTTTTCTAGCTCCGCTATCCTAACATGGATTCTCTGATGCTTTAATTGGCTATCTGGAACATATAACACAATTACTTATCAAGTCTACTTTCATAGCACAGGTTCTGGTCAAGTTCAAAGGCCCTAACTCCAAGGTCACCAAATGATTGAAGTCTCACAGCCCCAAGTTCACTAGATTTTCATCATCGCCTTCTTTCCCTTTCTGCCTGGCAGCCTCCTGCATACCTGTCACCTACAAATCTACTCACTCGTCACCTGGGAGGAATCTCCCTTCACTGAGTTATGAGCCTGGGTGTCTATGTGTCAAACTAGAGTAAATGTGGTGGCAACAACAGTGAGTCTCTTGAGGGGTTCATAGGGTCATGCTGGAAGGAGCATGAGCTGAGCTGAGCTGCCAAATTATGGTTCCACAATAGCAAGTCCATGGGGAATTTCTGTAGAATTAGATATATTGCTGGATGTGAATAATTAAGGATTCTGATGTGGTCAGGTAGATTAATGTCCCTCTGAAAGCTCTGGATCAATGTTGGGAAAAAAATAAAAGACATGCATAATTTAAAAAAAACCCATCAGAAACTTTGCTTGACATGATGACATTACTGATCTTTTTATGATCTCAAATATACTCTATAACTGTTATTAATTTAGTATCGTTAATAGCTCATCTTTCAAATGTCAGGCAAAAACCAAAGCTGAAAAATAGAACTGCTTATTGCTGGAAAAGTCCTGGAGGTGGGGAAGGAAGATCCCACAGCCTAAAGACCCTGGATGTGTTCTACTTTCTGGAAACGCCCAGCCAAAGTCTCTGCTGGTGCGTCAGCACTGCCTCTTGGGTTGCTTAACATAAACTAATTGGTCAAATCTGGCCTGTCTCCTAAACGTATATTGTCTTGGAATTGGCCTGACTTCTTGTATGGCCAAATGACTGGGGTACAAGGAAGAAGCACATTTAGATGCTCCAATGGGCCCTAAAATTTCAAAACCTCCTGATAATGTCCAGTACCCACAAGTTCACAAAGGGTTAACTATTCTGCTGGGTTAGTCTTGCCCTCTCAGATGGATACAGTTCCCTTTGAAAGTGTAGACACCTCGAAAAAGCACAGTATATCCGGTATTAGCAATCAGTGCTGATGGAGTGCTTACTAGGCAATTGGCCTTACTCTGAGCTGCTAACAAACATTTCTCTTTCAATTCTTGCTGCAACCATGAGTCTCATTTCCAGTTCTGTGTCTAAATCCAAGACTTCAGAGATCAGAAGCAATCTGACGTAAGATATGTAGATGTTACTTAAAACAGAAGCAATAACTCAACCCAGGTCAGACCCAGCTCCTGCAGCTTATTGGCCATATTCTGTGGGTTTCCTTCAGGTAGGTCCTTATCAGATGTGCTAACCATGTTGAACTGTTTCTTTGCACAGAAACCACGTGGCTCTTCTGGAATAAATGGGGACTGAAGCATTTAGAAAAGCAAGAAACAGCCCAGACTCTTTCTATAACAACATTCCTCATGACCTGTGAAATTCTGGGGAGTTCACCATATCACCTCGTTAGATGTCATGCAGGATGGAGCCCACCCTCACACTGGTACAATCCAAAGCTAAAAAAAAAAAAATAACTGTTTATGGCTGAAAAAGTCCAGGAGGTGGGAGAGGAAGATCCCATGACAGTAAGACCTTGGGTAATTTCTATTTTCTGAATAAATGTTAACAATAAAACCAGAAGCTGGGCAGTGGTAGCACACACACCTTTAATCCCAGCACTCAAGAGGCAGAAACAGAAGGATCTCTGTGAGTTTGAGGCCAGCCTGGTGTACAAGAGTTAGTTACAGGGCAGCCTCCAAAGTTACAGAGAAACCCTCTCTCAAAAAACCAAATAAAGAAAGAAACAACAACAACAAAAACAAAAGAAACAATCAAACCAGAAAGCTTAGGTTTTCTAATGACAGAGTGACCAAAGAATTTTTTTAAGTCCACATATTTCCCTCAGAGAGCCCTTGTCAGTGAGCTTGAAATCAGCAGTCATGGAGCTGAGCAAAGAAGGGTGGCAATTCTTCTTCTTCTTCCTCTCTCCTCCTCCTCCTCCTCCTCCTCCTCCTCCTCCTCCTCCTCCTCCTCCTCCTCCTCCTCCTCCTCCTTCTTCTTCTTCTTCCCTTCTATTTTTTGAGGCATCATAAAGTAGTGTTGTGTGACTTTTCTAGTATCCTTGGAAAATGTAAACACATGTTAGTTTAGCACAAATAAGGCACAGACAACAATTCAAGGAAGCTACACTCCACGGGGATCCTGGCATAACTCTCAAGTGAGCCCACTGATGGCAGGGGCTCCTCTCCCTAGTATTGTTACTTCTTACACAACCTCGGGAGACAGGTCTTACGAATCTTGTACCTCTCTGTAGTTTCCTGAGACTTGCAAATTGTTTATTTCCCGAGACTTGTGTAGCACAGTTTCCCAAAGGACCACTCAGTGCTGTGTCCCCCTTGGGACAAACTCAAAGGTTAACTTAGAAGGAAAAGATTATGCCGCACGGAATCAAGATACAGGTTATCTGTATTCTCCCAGTTCAGATACTCAGAAAAAGTTCTTTGATGGATCAAACAATTTCTCAATACAAATGAGTCAGCTGTACTGCCCATGTGAATATAGGCTGAGCAAACTAAGGCATCTGAGCCTAGTTCATTCAGCTGCCTGGGAAAGTGTCTTGCTGTTTCCTCCCATCACAGCCTGCACACACACACACACACACACACACACACACAGAATTTCTTACTATTAAATTAACCAGCTATTAAATCCTTACTTCAATAATAAATCAGTAATTAATAGCCAAGGCACTTGGTTCTATTTTCCTGTATTGAATTTGCCCGAGATCCAGGATGGACAACCGTGCTCTTTTTTTTTCCCAGCCAGCGAGTAGTTGCCTACATCCTCCCCCAACCCACATCTTGAGTATGAATATGTCCCTACCTCATTTGCATCCAATTATTAGTGCATTGAAGCCACAGTCACGTATATCCTCTTTATATTCACCGGAAAATTAAATTACAAAAGTTTTTCTACGTTGCAATTTATGTTCAGACGATTGTTTTTTTGTATTCTGGCAAATATTACAGTCTCCAAGACTTAATGAATTTATGAGCATTGATTCCCAGAGGAAATGGCATGCATACTATATTAGAAAACAGAGAAGCTCAGCCTAATGTCAAAATGTTTTCCTTTCTCCCACTGAAGCCTTCCATACACTTGGGAAATCCTGCGGACGCCAAACAGCTGATGTCTGCAGGCAGCTGTCGATACTGCGTACAGAAGTGGGATGTTTGAGGGGCGCCCACAGAAAGCTCTGTCTTTCAGTGCGCCGAGTGATAGATGCTACAGGATCTGGGTATTTTTATGCAATTTGTTACTCTAAGGCAAGTCATTGCTCAGTGTCAATCCTCACTCTTAGCCATTCCCCAGTTCCCGAAAGCCAGAGAGCTACTGCTTCTACCAGTAATCAGTAGTCAGAAACTTGCAGGCTATTGTTATCTGCCAGATCTCTAGTTTCAGTTTTGTTTTTAATCCAAAATTTAAACATTTGGAAACTTTATAAAACAAAATCTGCTTTTCTGGTTCCTTTAGAACATATGAAGACATTCTGTCACTGAGAGGGTGTTCAGCATGATAGACATTTAGGGCTGTTAGGTAATAGCAATTAGCCTTTGAAACATTGTCAGTCTCACGATACATATTTGTCGCCTTTTTCTAACATGGAATACATAAGACCATAATAATTTCCCTAGCGATGATAGTGTTTAACAGATTTCCAATATACCCTGGAAATTTTCTGATAAGATTTTTGATCTGATGAAAGGTATTTGAGCCACAGGATGGGAACTGATTAACAAGAGGATCACCCATGTGGTTGAAAGGTCAGATCTTTGAGTCCCACTCTGGGTCCTGACTTTGTCAGAACTGAGTTAAATTACAGGGCCACATTTGTAGTGGCCCTGTAATAAATGTCAATGGTGAACAAGAAACATCCTCACATTTCCAGTTCCCAGAGTGAACTATTGTGTTGGGCACTGGACACGGAAGTAGGTGATACAGAATTCCTTCTACTCTCTTGAACTTGGTGATACCCATTGATTAGTTTCATCATACCCCTTAAAACCCAAACCGTACATCCTTTCCATTAGAATCACCCCAAGTTACATCACATATCCAATCTCTTTGTCTTCCTTCAAGGAGTATCTGTCCTTCTATCCATATTTCTCCCAGGTATTACCAAGGGGGGAAAATGATCTGAGTAGCCGGGCAGTGATGGCGCACGCCTTTAATCCCAGCACTCGGAAGGCAGAGGCAGGCGGGTCTCTGTGAGTTCGAGATCAGCCTGGTCTAGAAGAGCTAGTTCCAGGACAGGAACCAAAAAGCTACAGAAAAACCCTGTCTCAAAAATAAAAAAAAAAAAATAGATGTGTGGCAGAAACCCCACCATCAAGAGAATGGCAGTCTTCTGGGGTTTGAAGAAAACACCAGGCTAAAGGCAGAATGGCAATGGGCCTTTAGTAGGTAGGTTACAGAGCTCTATCTTCTTAGCTCTCACAGTGGGGCTCACTCTAGAGCCTGGCATCCCTTTGAGCTCACGGAAATGGTGTTTGTTCATAAGCATTTTCTATTAAGGCCTCACACCACAAAGATCACTTATGGGCAGAAGTATTTTCCTAGTGGTTCTTGCTGAGCAGGTTTTGGAACCACCAAGAGTACCGTGATGATGACCCTTGTGACCTCACCTTTATCATGGAATTAGTGTATGGTTTGAAGGGTGTGTTTAGGCCTGAAATTATGAGGCCACCATTTCCTCTGGGTGATAGATACTCTGTGCTCTACATCGGAAGAGAGCAGATGTCCTGGCAAGCTAGGTAGTCTGAGTCAAAAAAAAAAAAAAAAAAAAAAAAAAAGCTTCTAGCATGAGTCAGCTTCAAGCTGTGATCTTGTTCTACCACTACTCAAACTTCACAGCACACCCCACTTGCTCACAGAGAAGCCTGGGTGCAGCCCAGAGTCTGCAGGGGGCTATTTTGAGCAAGAAATCTGCCAGTGCATAATTTTTCTCTTGTCTCAACCTCATGCATGGTGGGAAAGTATCCATACTGCAAGTGGGTGGCTCTGCCTCCTCCAGTCTAGCACCATCTTGAGAGAAGCAGGGATTCCAGAGACAAGCCCCGTAAATGTTCAACATGGCTGGGCAGGACGTCTGTGTGGTGGGAGCAAGTATCCAGCCTGAAGTCAGGTAAAGATAAACTGTGCTTGTCCCCACAACCCCTTCCCACCCTCATCAGATGGTGACTAATTGCTTTCACTTGCAATTAGCAAACTCTGCCTCCTAATTCAAGTGAATTCTGGTCAGTCAGGAATAGATCATGGAGGAATGACTATCTCCTAATGTCATATTCTATTTCTGCTCTTGGTATTTCACAAAGAGCGCCAATCGCTTACCTACATCTCCAGTCTAGGAGCCTCCCCTTTTTCCAGGCTCCTTGTTCCTGTTTGCTTGCTCTTCATGCTTTCGAACACCCAATGTCAATGTTACCACCCCAATTTTTCCTTTCTCCCCTCCCTTTCCCTCTCCTCTGACATTTTTTTTTTCTGCCTGATTACACAGGGAGAGGAGTGAGTTAAAGACAATAAACCAGAAAGGAACATTTCTAGGAAGTCCTTGCTCAGTTGTACATTCACATGCCTGAAGGCCAGTTTCTGAATCCGTAGAGTTCAGCTTTTTCACAGAAACCAAAATTCATTAACGTTCAATATTTTAATATCAAATGTTATAGTAGTTGCATATAGCTTATATACATGCTCCTATATACCCTAAATCTTTATAGATGACTTATAGTAAACAACATAAGGTAAAGGCTATGCAAATAATTGGTATGCTATATTGCTTAAGGGATAATGATGTAAAGCAGTCACATTAAACATATTTAAGTCCTTGGTGTATGAATTTGTGGCATGTAACTGTTGTATAACAGAGGGCTTTGTGTGCACACATATTGATTCACCTGATGACTCAGCGGACACATTGCCTTTGCCTTACTTATTATTACTGCTCTGTGACAAAATGGACACGAGGGCCCCAGGCAGGTGGGCAGAAGCCAGCGATGCTGCCAGCAGCCACCCACGCTGTTGACCAGGCACTCCAGGAAACACAAAGACAACACAGCTGGGTGCTGTGTGAAGTAAGTAAGTAAGTAGGTGGTCAAGCAATGGGAGAGAAAGAAGCCAGAAAATAGGTGGTGGTGGAGAAATGAAAGATGAGCAAATTCTGGGTTATGAAGCGAAGCTGAGCAGGAGATGCGAAAGTGGTTGCTTGTTATTGTTCCTTGGAAAAGGTGAATTGTACTGCCCATCAGTAGAGCCAGGGACAATCACAAGGGCTGGTGGACCTGTGCCTTCCTTTAAGGAAGGTGACCATTGTATGAGTCACCGTGACTCCCAGAGCTGCACCTACCCCAGAAGAAGAGCAGTGCCTGTAGAATGGAGACCCACACTGACTGTACACGTCCTGCTGTGTTTATTTCTCATCACTCGCCTCCCTGACAATCTCTCTAGTTGGTTGTGGAACCGCCAACCACGAGTCTAGGCAACTTTGTGCTGAACGACAATCTTCCACGCTGTGTCTAACCTTGACCAGAGATTTATTTTCTGTGGAAGCTTTGGGTTGGACAAACACTTGAAGACACCCAGAGGCCACACCCACCGCTGTGAGAGCAGGCAGGAAAAAGACACCTAGAGAACCACCCAAGAAATGGCCCGCCCACAGCGCAAGCCACTACAATGTGCAAGTGTGGGGCAGAGAGATGGGGGAGAAGGAGAAGCAGAACAGATGCAGCACTATGAAGGGAGGGAATCTGAAGACGCAAAGGTGGAGAGGAACAGCCTCATGTGAGTAGTCTGTGGACCACCTGAGACCATGGTGATGTCCTTGCTCACCTTGCTGCTGAGGACCATGTCTGGGTACTTGGTCATGTAGCAGCAGGGGTCCGTGTCAATATCCATGGCCCATGTCACCACCAAAGGTCATGTGGATGCCCCTGGTCTGGACTGCTACCTGGAACGATGTTGATAGCCAAGGGCTACACAGAGTTTGCCTTGCCCCTCAATGACTGTCGCACCTGGAGAGCTGATCCTGCCCCACACCAGCTGCAGCATTAGAGAGAGGGGACCCTGCACCTCGCCTAGGCAACACAGTAGAGTTGACCCTCATGGCATGGGCACTGGTGAGCTGGCCCAAGGTTGTGAGGGCAAGATAACAGGCCCTGCCTCTCATCTGCGGTGAGATGGGATAGGCAAGGGAAAGATGTCCTGCGCTCTGACTCTTCCATCCATCACCACTTGTGGCAGGTGGGAGAGCTGTCGCTGTGATCATGAGAGCTGGAGAGCTGGTCCTGCCCCTCACTGGTTGCAGCATTTGGGACTGTAGGCCCTGAACCTCACCTGGGAAGCTCAGTAGAGCTGATCCTGTTGACAAGGGTAAAGGTGAGCCTGCTCTGGGGCTGTGAGAGCAGAAGTGGCCAGTCCCTTGGTGCCTGGGATATTGTGTGAGCTAGCTAGAGCAGCACTAAAGAGCTTGCTCTGGTGGTGAGGATGAGGGAAAGCTGGTGGACTGACCAATCCAGCTACCACCTGAACCCAGAACCAGGGCTATGTTTTGGCCCACCCCAATATCTACCCCATCTATGAACTGTTGGAGCAGATGGAGGGACTGGTCCTGCAGTTGTAATGCAGCAGTGGTGTGGGAAGATCTTCTGTATATGTGTTGCTTTTATTGGCTAATGAATAAAAAAGCTGAAAAAGCTGCTTTTGGCCAATGGCTAACAGAATATAGCCAGGCTAGAAGATCTCTCTCTCTCTCTCTCTCTCTCTCTCTATATATATATATATATATATATATATATATATATATATATATATATATATGTTCTGCTGCCAGCTAGAATCTTTCCAGTAGGCCATGAGTCTCATGGTAAAATATAAAATAATAAAAATGGGTTAATTCTATATGTAAGAACTAGCTAACAATATGCTTAAGCTATTGACCAAACAGTATTGCAAACGATATAGTTTCTATGTGATTGTTTTGGGAGTGTGGGCTGCCAGGAAATGAACAAGCAGCCTCCAACAACACAACAGGATCTCCATGAGACAGGACAACAGCAGGATCTCCAAGAGGAGCCCCACTGAAGGCTCGGTATTGATAGTGCAGCAAAAGTCAGAGTCCTTGAACCAGACAAATGACTCTTTGCAAAGCACACTTGCAAGTAAAGATGCATGGACAAAGTTGATGAGAGATGTCCTTCTGTATATGTGCTGCTCTTATTGGTTGATGAATAAAGCTGTTTCGACCAATGGCTTAGCAGAGGCCAGCCAAATAGGATGTCTGCAGAGAAAGAGAGACAGAGAGACAAAGGTGGAATCAGGCAGAAGCCATGTAGCTGCCAATGGAGAAGGATGCCTAAACTTACTAGTGGGCCACAGTTTCAGGGTGATACATAGATTAATAGAAATTGGTTAATTTAGATATAAGAGCTATCTAGGAATATGCCTAAGCTATTGCCCAAACAGTGTTGTAATTAATATAGTTTTTATGTGGTTATTTGGGTCTGGGCAGCCAGGACACAAACTAGCAGTCTCCAGTTACACTAAATGGTATATTATGTGACTCACTAACACTCAACAGCTTCCAAGACATTTTTTCCCATTAAATCTTGTATTATTCTATTTTGGGGGGAGGTTGCAAGGGTAGAGGGTAGATACAGGGTACAGGGAGATGAATTGGATCTGGGTACATGATGCGAAATTCACAAAGAATCAATAAAAAGTTTGAAAAAAAATGGATATGAGATCCCTAGAGTTATGACTGCCCTTCAAAGAAAGCCACATGGAGTACATGGTGGGGCAAAACGCTTAAAGAGGAAGAAGTCTGTGACAAAAATTCTACTAGTAAGGAGGGTTCTAAGGTTGCCTCAGTTCTAGACTTCTATTTAGACTTTCTGTTTTATAAAATAATAGCCTGGGGACCAGGGAGATAGTTTAGCAGTAAAAAGCACCTGCCATTCTTTCAGAGGACCCGATTTTGGTTCCTAGAACCCATGGCAAGCAGTTCACAGCCATCTGTAACGCTAGCTATAGGGGACTGAATGCCTTCTGCTAGTCACTCACACACACACACACACACAAATACACACATACACACACACGTTTGTGCATGAACACATACACACTAAAATATACCTTTAAAAGTAGCTATTGGTGTTGGGTTTCTGTTGCTTGTAGGTGACTACAATGCTAAGGAACATGTAAGTCACAGTCATTTTTTCAATGAATTTCTAAAAACATTGTCACAGATTGAATTGCACAATGAATTCTTTTTCTTACAACTCATATATGGGAGTCTTAATCTCTTATGACTCAAATGGAAATTTTCAGAGGTAGATTCTATAAATACGGTGTTAGATTAAAATGAATTATTAAGGCAAACCTAATCAATTATAACTGTTCTCTTTATGAATAGAGACATTTGGACATCCCCCCATGCACACAAACCCACAGAAAATTCTAGAATAAATCTTTCCTCACAAAGCTTAGAAAATGATATCTCTGTTAACATTTCTCCAATTGCTAGCCTATAGTAATGGGAGAAAATCTATGTTGCTATTTTTAAATATCTACTAATTTTTATATTCAGTTATACATGCCACATGCCTATGTGAGGGTATGTATATATGAATGCAGTTGCCATAAACTGCCCGAAGATGCCAGTCTCCTTAGAGTTGGGGTTAGAAGTGCTTGCTAACTGCATATGGGTTCTGGGAATTAACTCGGGCCCTCTGCAAGACCATTCTGAACTGCTTTGTCTTCTCTCCAGCAGCAATTTGGTTGTTTTAATCCACCCAGTCTGTGGCATGTTCTTATGTGCCATCTCTGACAAACTATCAGAGAAGCATGTTTCCTCCTTGTGGTTGGACACTGAACACAGTACCAGGTTGTAAAGTCTCTCAACCATCCTTGAGAGGTGAGCCTGTGGACAGGCTGCCTGTTTAGCCCCCATGGTTATACAGTGAGCACAGTAGGCTGTTTGTTCCCATCATTAGATGGGGAACACAGTCTAGGCTGTTTCTTTACCGTGGTTGGACAGTGCTCACAGTACTGGACTGTCTTTCCTCCTACGGTCAGACCATGAGCACACTAACAGGCTATTAGTGTCTTTATCATAGCTAAAGACATTTTCACTGCATTGCTTTCTGATGAGTTTTCTACAGTGGAGTTTTCAAATGCAAGGCCAGAATGATTATGGCAGCTGTTCAGTTGAGAGAGGGATTTTAATGAAAATGGCCTTGCATTCTAGGAAACAAGATACTACCTTTGAAGAAAACCAACATTAATTCTGATCCTGATATGGTGTCCCTCTGTGACACAATGAAGCTTGCGTCAACCAATCAGTGTTGCTGGTGACTCGACTTCTTTGGGCAAGAGGCTCAGTAGCTGGGCCACTTGCATTTGTGTCACCCAAAGAACCTGTTGTTGATGCGGTAGAGCTCAAGCATCTGCATTTTATTAGCAGTCTGCAGAACAAAAGGGAGAAAGAGGGGGAGATGTAGAAATTCTCCAACTGTAGCAGTCTTAGTCACATTGCCTAATTCAGTCACCACCCAACATGCCTGGCGGTGAAGATACTGGTGAGATTTATAGCTGAAGCTTGCAGGTAAAGGTTGTAGATGAGGCTACAGATCACTATTCTTGTTAGGATGTGGGTATTTTATTATCCCCATTCAATAGAGGGAAACGCTGAGACTAGATAGCAGAAAGTATTTGTGGGACTGGAGAGATGACTCAGTGGTTGAAAGCACTTGCTGTGACAGCATGACGACCTGAGTTCAAATCTCCAGTGCCCATGTGAAAAGGCAGATATGACTGAACATGGCTGTAGCCATAGCACTAGAGGGCAGAAGCTGAAAGATCTCAGGGGTTCGCTGGCAGTCAGACTAACTGAATCAGCAAGATTCCGAGTTCAGTAAAAAGTCTCTTCTCAGGTTAATAAGACAGAAAGAAATAAGACACCAACATGCGGTGGTCTAACCTCCAACACATGCACACCATACACATAGAATTTACACACGGACACACAGAATATATGTGTTGTCAATATTTTCATGGACTTTGAGGCAACAAGGAACCCCAGAAGCCACCACCACCTGGAATCCTGACAGAGCTACAAGGGGCTGTCCCTTCCCAAAGTCTCTCGACTATGAAATGTCTCTAAACTAATGGGGAACAAAAACAGAAAGAATCATAGAAAATAGTCCTTTGAGAAGGCTTTTGAGTAAAGCAAATCTATGGGATTCAAGAAAAAAAATAAATTTCTCACTTCCATTTGGATATTGAGGATACAGTTTCAAAGAAGACTCCCCAGTTTTTATAGTCTAGAGAAGCAACAATCAGGTGGCACAGATAGGAAGAGATAGGGAGGGAATCTCAGGGTGTATCACATGATCCTTTTCCTCTGGCTACCTCAAACCAAACCACCTGGGATTAATGGAGCCTAGGAATAAGTATCCTTCCATCATAATTAGACACAGCAGTAAAATGGAACCTGGGACATGATGGGGAGGCATTGGGCAGAAAAGCCACTGTGCTGATGCCATGGCATTTGAACAAAGTAGATCCAGCACTGTTGAAGAGGTAAGTCTGTCTATTGTCTATCTATCTTTGCCTTTTGCAGCATCTGAAGCTGCTGCTAATGTGCCCACAATATAAAAGAATAAAATAAAGAGTAGGAAGGATTATTTAGTTCAAGGAGACTTTTGGGAAGAAAATGTGGGAGTAAAAATTAGGGCAAAATAAACTTAAGAGACTATCACATGCAGACCATAATACCTGGTACTGTTACAATTAACAGTTCCAAAATGTGACTCTTGGTTTCATAATAGCCTAAACAAGGACATGGTAAAATAGACAGTTACAAGAAGCAAACTGTATGTAATTGGAGAGTGCCATGTTAAAAGAAGGCTGGCTGTAGGAAGAAAAGCAGAGCTCAGCTTTTTCTGATGATGAAGCCCACAAAGGATTCCTCCCTTAGGTTTTCCGGAAGAAGACAGGGTGTTGTAAAGGAAGCATTCTTGGCAATATCCCCACAATGACATTTGTGGTACTATTAATCTGAGCCTCTCAATGACTGGGTGCCAAAACATACTATATATAGAAAAAGCAAAGTGATCTGGAAAGAAACTGTCTTAGAGATGTTCTAGAAAAGGGAAAAACTTAGAGTTTACTGTTTTTCTTTATACAAGAATCTGGGTGTAATTGAATGTACTTATAACCCCAGTACTAGGGAGATGGAGATTGGTAAATCATTAGGACTTGCTGCTTAACCAGTCTAGTCAGCTTGGCAAGTTCCAGAAAAGTGAGAAAATAATAAGAGAAATAAAAGGTTGATGATAGCCTCAGGACATCTCCAAACTTATCCTTTGTACTCCCCCATTAAAATAATACACACATATGTATTTATAATTTCAGGCTTCTAGGAAAATCCATGCTCTGAATAGCCACTTCCAGGTCATGAGTGAAGAGGCACCACTGCCTGACTTTTCTGGAGAAGTCATAAACAAGCATCTGTGCATCCAGATAAAGAACTAATGACAGATCAAAATAAAAATTCCATCAACGTCCAACATGGCCAGTGAATTATTTTATTGAGGTTATATAGGATTACAGATGAAGGATTGCTTACAGGAACATGGATAGCTCAAAGAAAGATACGTTGCCAAGAAGCCCACCCCAGCATCGGTAATGAGTCATGAAAACTGAATCTGGAAGCTTCTTGCCTGACTTGAAGACAGTTCATCTTGTGAGAGAATCTCTTATCCCCAGCAGTCTTTACTGCCTATATAACCTGCTTATAAAGCTTGGGGAAGGGGCCCTGAGGAATTTCATTAAGTTTCAGGAAATCTCTGAACCTTGTGAGTTATTTACTGCCTGGGCCTTATTTGTTCACATTCTAAGTCTTACCAGGCCTCCCTCCAGGACAATAGGAGGAACATGTGCCAGCGGATGCTGTTTACCTCATGACAGGCAGAACAGAGAGCAAGGAAGGGACTAGGAACAAGGTCTGGCCTTCAAAGGCCCACCATTAGTATCTCTCTCTATGAGGCCTCACCCCTTAGTGTCCAGAATCTTTGAAAATAACATTAGTATCTAAGGACCAAGTATTCAACACATGAGCCTTTGTGGATAATTTCTCATTAAACCGTGATAAAAGAATTGGTATCACAAATAGTATGTGCTCCTCTTGTCAACATGGAATCAAAGTGGAAATTGATGGCAAGAAGATAATTAAAACTCTCCAATACTTGGAAATGAAACAATACTCTCCTAAAGGCCCATCAAGAGAAATAAAAAGTAACTAAACAAGACAAAGAATATATCAGAATTTGTGCTACATGGCTAAATCAATGCTGAAAAAAATTTATAGCATTAAAAACACATATTAAGGAAAAGGGAAAGTCTCAAGTCAATAATATAAGTGCCTACAACAACAATTCAAGGAACAAAGAGCCAAATAAACATAAAGCAAGTCAAAGAAGAAATAACAAAGAATAGAAATCAAAACTTAAAACAAAATGTAAGGTTATCAATGAAATAAAGAGTGGCTCCTCGGAAAAAATGAATAAAATTGATGAATGTCATCTACGTGGACAAAATAAAACTCAAGGTGTCGATATTAGGAATTAAGCATAAGCTATTACCATGGAGCCTCCAGACATCAAAAATTAGTGAGGAAATAGTTTGCAAGGACTTGTAGTGCATTAACTTGCGTATTTAGATAAAACAACTAAGTCCTCAGAAAACACAAATGTCCTTGCCCAATATGAAATTGTAGCCTTGAATATCCCACGACTATTAAGGAAGCATAATTAAAAGTTTGCAAGTTCCTAAAAGCACTGATGATTTTACTGGAAAATTATGCAAAATATTTAAGGAAGAGTAAATACCAATTTCAGACAAACTCCTGCAAACAACAGATATGAGATAAGAGAGGATTTGCTGTTGTCTTGGGATCAAAACCAAACAAAGGAAGACAGTAACTACAAAAGGGAGGTGAGAAAAGTATAAAGAATATTCTTTGTAAATACTGACTCCCAAGTCCTCAGGAAGATGTTAAAATACAGTATTTAGCAGTACATGCAAATGACCTATATGTCATTAACCAAGTTGTGTTTATGCCCATGATGCAAGACTAGTTCAATATGCAAATGCTTACACAATCACTTTACTACACAGCCAAAGAAAACTCATGATTGCAGAAAACAAGGAAGCAAAGGCATCTGAACAAAACAGCAGCCATGCGTGATCAAAGTCTCAGAAAACAACAATGAAAGTGGGGTCCCTCAGGTTCCTGAAGAATATCTACTATTACATTGATGGCAATAGACTGAACAAAACAAAGACTTCTGTGTCCTTGTCACTCACAGTCAACATTGGTTCTGGATGTTCTGCTGGTGTAATAAGCCAAGAAAAGAAAAGTCACACAGACCAGAGAGAAATTAATAAAGCTAGCTGTACATGCAGAGATTGTGATTTTCCACACATAAAATGCTCAAAATAAAGCAGAGAACAACTCTTAGAATTGAAAAATGAACTCAGAAGGACCCCAGAATTTAAAGTAAATACAGCATTCATTTTATTTTCACAAACAAGCAAAAAGAAAAAAAAAAACCCATATGGCACCACAACTAAAACAGCGACTCTAAATATACTTCAAAAATATGAAATAATCAGGTGTGAGTTTGGAAATTATGTATAGTAAACTATAAAATATTATTAGAAGCAATTTAAAGCTCAAAATAAATGGTGACACTTTCATGGATACATTCATGGATAAGAAGAGTCCACAAGTAGGGGCAGCAATTCTCTGCAAAGTGTTTCATATGTATAATGTAATTTTTATTAGCACATTAGTGAAATTTTTGTAATCATAGATATGGTCATTCTAAAATGTATGCTTATGTTAAATTTATATAGAATTTTGAAATAAGGTTACATGAAAAATTATGAGTCTATTTGAAGATATTAAATATTTGTAGTAACTAAAACTTATGCTGAGATAGGGACACATAAGTAATTGTAACAAACAGATAATGCAGAAATAGGCCTATGTCAATAGAGCAACTGGGCTTTGACAAAGATACAAAGCAATTTGATGGAGAAATGATTGACTTCTTAATCCATTTTGCTGCAACAATAGGACTCCCATATGCAAAGAAAGTAATCTTGACTTAAGCCTTATATTTTGTATAAAAATTAACTCATAATTCATCACTGACTTAAGTATATAATGATAGGAGTATAAGAAACTGAACCATGAACAGGCTGGAAGTTCTTGGGTTTAACCAAAGGCATGGTGTGTAAAAGTAGATGTTAATAAATGAAAAGGAGTCAAAGTAGAAAAGCTTGCACCATGTTTGACATGCTAAAACATGGGAGACATACTCTACAGACTAAGCAAATTTGTCACCTGCCTGCCTAACCATAGTCTAATACACAGATTACATACAGAACATTCAAAAAAGAATTAGGCTTGAATTATAGCTCAAGAGTACAGTGCTTGTTTCACATGTGCAAGGCACTGGGTTAAATCCCCCAAACTGCGCAGAAGTGGCAATAATGGTAATCATCATAATCCAATTAGAAAGCAGGCAGAGATATTTGAATAAGGAAGGTGTCCTCGTGGCAGATGATCACATAAGAAGGTGTTTGACATAATTAGCCAGCAGAAATGCACAATAAAGGTGCAATGAGATGTCAGTATGGACCACAATGGCTCAAGCGAAGATGAGAGACATTATCAAATGACAGCAGTGGGGCTGAGAAACCACACACACACACACACACACACACACACACAGTGCTGATGAGCGTGGAAAGTCAAAGGGGCAGCCCCTTGAGAAAACAATTTAGCAGTCTCTGAAACTGAACATCTTATGGCCGTACTCCTGCACGTTCATGGCACAGAAATAAAAACTTTCAGGGATGCAAAGACTTGTAGATGAATGTTCATAACAATGGCCCTGAACTAGAAATAACCCCTATGCAGTCAACAACTGAGGAGCTAAACAAACTGACATGCTCATCATACACAAAACAAAGCTGAATGAGTCACCAAAGGATCTTGCAGCATGAAAATCAGCAAACTCAAAGGGTTACATACTGTTACACCACCCATGGAATACTCTTTACAGCGACTAGAGAAACGGAGCACAGGTCAGTGTTTACCAAGGGGGGACAGCATCAGAAGTATGCTATGTGGTGATTCCTGGTAGAGAGCTGTGCTGACTGTCCCAAGGTCAGTATCCTGGATGACACTGGACTCTACAGTTAAGCATGTTACTATTTCAGGACCTTAGGCAGAGGGTACAAGGAAACCTGTCTCTTGTTTCTCACAGTACCTTATGCATCAATATGAACTTATAATAAGAGGTTTGTTTCTGACAAACCAAACAAAAGATATGGACAATGTGCTTTGTTTGTGTTCAAGGTGATGGTCATGGGAATAACAGGCCTAAAGGACATGAGGCGTGGGTGCAAATCCTCTCTCTGCCGGTAACAGAACACCTTAATTGGACTGCTTACTTTATAGGTCTCAGTGCCCCATCTGTCAAGTGAGATATCAGTGGTAGGTTATCGCCTGTGACTTTTCTCTTTTATGAGAAGAGATTTAGATCACATAAATGACAACTGCTAGATGGCGCCCCAAAGTGATCCAACATACAAAGTACTTTCTGGCATCTTCAGACTTCAACGAACTGGGGAAAAATCTCAGGATGTTTATATTCACTGGTAATCCCAAAGTCTGCATTAAAATCCCGAAGCATTACCCGATGGAATGATGGTAACCAATTATCAAGCCTCTATAAGCCTGTATTTTTCAAATAGGGAGAAAAAGGTGCTGTTTTCCTGTAGAGAGAATTTGGGATTCCACTTGAAAAACCTTACCCTAAAATCTAGACTGATAGTATTAAAGGATGTATGCAATCATCAGCAGGGTTATCATCATCATCATCATCCTCGATTACAAGTGACAGAGTTTCAGACTGGGATTTTTCATTTCAATATCTACATTCTGTATATTCAACATCCTTTGAAAGATGCCCATTGTGCTAAGATGGGAGAAGAAAGAACAAAAGGACACTCAGCATCAGATACATCGCTCCCAGCAGCCTTCTCTGCCCACACTAAACATAGGGTGATGCCAGAAGTCAGCATTCTGCATAGCCTCTTCCATTCTCTTCCCCTAGATCATGGGCTCTCACTCCATATGGATACATACATATACTTATTTAAATGAGAGAGCAGGACAGGGGGATTGAAAGACCTGGTGCAGGTTACAAAGCTGATCAGAAATGACACCCCCATGAAAGGCCCTGCTCTTTCACTTCTCTTCTGTGTTCCCTGCCTACCCCAGCATATGGATTCCTGACCTGTCTTCACCTGGTACAACATGTAACACAAATGTCATTCGTGTGCAGAGCAGTCCAGGAAACAGGGAGATAAGAGCACACAATATCATTGTGTCCAGGGAAGAGTTTGAAGAAACAAAGAACGAGTTAGGTCCTCAAGAAGCAGCGGAGATATGTGGGTGGAAGGAGTCGGAAAACAGTACAAACAAAACATCCTAGACCAGAAGCATCCAAAATGATGGCTGGAGTCTACCCCCACCCCCTTTCATGCTGACCTTAGCCATCTTCTCATTGTCCACTTTCTCTGGTTTAGGGAGACAGATTAACGTTCTTAATGTGGTTCCCTCTCATGGTTAAGAGAAAATTAGAACAGAATTGTTCGTATAAACTGTAGAGGGATGGAGATAAGTGAAATTTCCGGCAGCAGCGAAAGCGCAGGCTAGGAGGTTAAGAAGTCTCCAGCCTGTGGAAGCCAGATGGGAACCTTCAGGCACTGGAAGAGGAAAAGGTTCCCCCTATACATGATCTTCTCTAATTGTGCTGGCAGGGAATAGTTCACCAGGTCAAACACAATGACCCAGGAGGACCACACATGAATCCTGTGGCCTTTGATGTCTCAGTGAGCTGCACACCCATAGCTCTTCAGTTTCAGTCCTCCTGGTTTGCAAAGTCTGAGTGTCACCACTGAAGAGGAGCCCTGGTCTGCCATTGCCACTACAAATCCCCAACATCCACCCACCAAAGCACCTTTCCTGGTCTTCCACGGAGGAACAGAAGCTCTTGCTTCTGCAGCTTGTTCAGAGGCCACGTGGGAAAACTGAACAGTGCTGTCCCGGAGAGACAGCTCCCTCTGGGAGCAGAGACAGCTGGGCATTTGATGATAGGTGTGTGCTGGCGCTGGCCTTCCTAATGCTTCTCTTGGGGCCCACGCTCACCCAAGTCTCAGAGGGGATTACCCTGCAGAGAAAGGCAGAGTGCTTCTATAGCTTAACTGAGCTTGCAGGCGGGTATTCTCTCCCCATATCTTCTAATTAATAGTCAGGATTAACAGCTGCTGCTGCTGGGCCTTAGCCATCTAATCACAGCCGCTCAGGCTCCTGGGTGCTCAGCATTCCCTGGGCTCAACAGCCTCCTCCCCAACCCTCTGAGAAATGCATTCAGAAAATTAAAACAGCAAAAACAAGAAGAAATCCATCCTTCTCCCGAGACCCAGAGACTCCTGGGATTACAACTATGCCTGCCTTTCTCTCTGAGATGAAAGCAGAAGGCCTTAGCTCCTCAGGACTCCCCCAGGGCTCCACGGGGCTCCCCAAGGCTCCCCAGTGTGATGAAGGTCTCTTGAAACTATACTGCTAAGGGCCAGGATGCTCGTCGTGCTAACCCCCTAAGCAATACATATTTTAAAGCAGCAGATCATCTATCTATATGATAATAATAAGAATCATAGAAAGTATTGTTACTGTAATGTGTGCTTATTAGGTTCCAGTAATAATTCTGCTTTACATAGAATATATACCTTGATCTTCCTGTCCTATAGACCATGAACAGAAGGGGAAGCAGAGAGAAGTTAAATCTCTTGACCACAGCCACACAGCTGGTTAGCAACAGTGCTGGCATCTGAGCCCAGACTTTCCCATGCACTTCACATTGCACTATGCCTACTACCGAGGAACAGAAGTTGGGAGCCCAGACACAGCTGTCTTTCAATTTTAGCTCCCCCTCCATTGCCAAGGTAACCCATGAAGCCCATCTATAAATTCCAAGGTGGGAAGACAAGCACTTGCAAAACCTGGTACAAAGCCCCACCCAGTTGCGTTAGCAGTTCCTAGAGCTGTTTCCTGGGGTCCCAGAGTCAGCTACCATGCTCCTGAGAGCCAGAATGGAGGAGACATATAGGATGTTGATTCACTAACAAGAACCATGAATGAATGACCATGAATGGTCAGGTCTCCATTCCATTGCCTGACTTATACAAGCACCACTATATGCAACCAGGACGATTTACTTGGTTTTGAATTCTTCCCCTGGTTCTGTCTACCATACTTCATAGTTTGTTCTCTAAAGGAGCCTGGCTCTGGGCTGTTCATCATAGTTTCTACCTCTTCATTTGACCCCCTTTCCCAATCTCATTTCAGGCATTTGTCTTTTCTACAATATTTAAGGACCATTTATTTATGTTCTACTGCACACTATGTCAGAGGTGATGCTAAAAGGATACATCAGTTCTCCAACCTTTATTAATGCCCTTGTTGAAATCTCCAGGCATTCTTACCTAGCTTCTCTGTGGTTCTCTGTACCTCCAGGGCTCCCTCAGAGTCATTTCTGAGTTGACAGTTTCCTGTTTCTCATCTTGTACTTTGTATTTTTCTGATGGGAATGATAGTTCTGTGGAGCCTCGTTTCCAATCCACACCAAATGCAAACAACATTAAACTTATAGACATGGGTCCTTATGGGTCAACCTGATTTACTAATTGGAGCTAAGGTACTATCAATAGTGAATCCATAAGGTTGCTGAGGGTAGCAGAAAACACGATGGATTTGGTGTTAAGTAGGAAAACACTTGGAGCCAGCAAAGCCTCTCGCTACCTCTCTTAGGTAGCCTACAGGGAAGCTGAATTGATGCCTGACTCTTCAGAGGTGCACTCTTGTGTGATCCTGCTCGCTGGAATATAAGGCTTGCTTTTATAAACCAAACACAGTCAAGATGATGGGATGTCACTTCCAAGAGTAGGTTATACAAAGGCTGTCTCCTATCATCAGCATTCTTGTTCCTTTTCCCCCCATACCTCTCATCTTAAAAGGACTTAAAGGCCAAAGAGCTGATAGCACTGAACAGCAGTCTGCCAAGACCTTGTATGCATGAGTTTACATGACTACCCTATTCAACCACAACATAACTGCAGCCCCAGGAAGACCCTGACCATTGCCTGTGGGAGACGAACACAGCAACTCAGTGAGCGGTGGTGAACCTTGGCTGCTTCCCCACAGGCACTGTGAGATGGTAACTGAATATAACTTGAAGTTGCTAAGATTTGAGGCAATTTGTTACTGAGAACACAATAGTGTTCTAGCTTGAATGTGGGATGTACATCAGAGGCTCTCATGTAGGAGTTTGGTCCCTAGGGAAGAAGTATTCACAAGTGACTGGATCATAAAGGTTCTATACTCATCAAGGAAACAATCCATTGATGTGTTCCTTGAAGCACGATTAATAAAAACCCAGAGACAGAAATTGGGGTTCAACCCGAAGGTCAGAAAAGCAAAATAGCCAGCCACGCCTCAGTCCAAAATGGTCTTCCTGCCTCCAGGAATCTCAGAATGAGACTGTGTCTGAGAATTTTCTCTCCTCCTACTTTATAATTCTTTCTAGTTCTGGGATTAAGGGCACGCACCACTACCGCCTGGTTTCAATAGCAAGCTAGTGTGGCTACTGGGATTTAAAGGTGTGTGTCATGGTGGCTACTGGGATTAAACGTGTGTGTCACCACTGTGTGGTCTGTAAGGCTGGCCAGTGTGACGGTTTTACTTTTCTGATCTTCAGGCAAGCTTTATTTATTTAAATACAAATGAAAGGCCATTACAGTTCCTAGTGGAACAGATTGTTGAGAAATTGAGGAAGGCTGGGGAAGCATGGCCTAGGTGCAGGGAGTAGGTCATTGAAAATATATCCTTGACATATCTACTTTCTCATGGCTCAGAAACAGCAGAGTCAAGTGGCCATGGATTGAAAATTCTCAAAGCATGAGCCTTACAAACCTTTTCTTCTTGAATTCATTTAATCTCAGGTGCTCTGTCACATCGACACAAAGCTGACTGACACAAACAGATAATGAATATACAAACTGAGTGGCCGACACATTGTCTAGTTTTATTAAAGAAAAATCTCAAGTACAAAAAAAAATGAGAATTACCACTGACCTTCATTTCTTCTTTGTTTCCTTTTATTGAAAATAGATTTTGCTTCTCTTAATACATCCTGATTACAGTTTCTCCTTCCTCTACTCCTCTCAGTTCCCATCCCATTTAAATCCACCTCCCTTCCCATCTAAATCCTCACCGCCTTTCTGTAGCTCATTAGAAAACAAACAGACTTCTAAGGGATAGGAACAAAGCAAAATCAGTTAAGATAAAACAAAAAAAATTAATACGTTGGAATCAGAGAAGACAAACAAACAGAAGGAAATGAGCACAAGAGAAGGCAGGAGAATCAGAGAGCCACTCGTTCACACACTCAGGAATCCCATGGAAACACTGAACTGGAAGCCATAATATATGCAGAGGACCTGGTCCAGACCTGCACAGACTCTGTTCATGCTGCTCCACTCTCTCTGAATTCATAGGAGCTTTGATCATGTTGATTTTGAGAGCATCTTTTTCTTGGTGTCTTCCATCCCTATGACTCTTACACTCTTTCTCCTCTTCTGCAGGGTTCCCTAGGCCATGAAGTGACTTTGACCTTCCTGATCCATGTATTATACATTCATAGATGCAACTGAACTTCACTGAAAAATATTTGACTATCTAAAAGAAATAAAATAGCAATACAATAAAAATAAACTATGAGAACAACTTATATATCATTTTTATTATATAAGGTATAAAAATTGATAGCAAGATTGTTTAAAATATACCAGAGCAGTAGTCAGATTTGTGCAAATATTGCCTTATGCCATTTTCTCTAAGAGACTTTGTATCCATAGCTTTGAGCATCTGGGAGTGTAACTGTAATCAGTCCTCTGTGCTTACTGAGGGATGATAATAGTGAAAAACCCCTTGTTCCTATCACCCAGTTTTAACAATTATCTATATGTAGCCAGTCTTATTTTATCTCTCTCCTCAATGGCCAAGTTGTTTAACCTTCATTGGCTTCAATTTTCTCTCCTCTAAAATCATGTGCCTTAAAACATGAGTGATTACCTTGTATGCAAAGTGACAAGTGCGCTGGCACATACATGGCACAAGATCAGTGAGTGCCACTTACTGCCTTGTGGTCCTTTCGCATCTCACAGAACTGAATTTTCACTGCTACTTATTCTAAATTAGGGCATTTATATGACAGGTTAGTGGAAATGCCATTAATAACAAGAGGGCAAGGTTTTGGTCCAAAGGTTTTTCTCAGATCCTTTATATATGCATCATCATGGCCATTTCCATGGAAATGTCATTCTATCATTCTTCTACTCATTACATAAAGGACATTTTCTAAATGTCTATTTTGCTACACTGAATGTTAGGATAACCAAGAAAGAATCCTTCACAGTCAATGAATATAAACTCTTAGAAGATAGCTTCACTCTTTAGCAACCGTTATTTCTCTGATTGGATATAAAGACACTTACACATTCCTATGGGGTCATCAGTCAGGCATACTGGAAGAGACCTTTTGTGTGTGTGTGCCCCTGGATGCTATCAGGGAAGATGTAAGATCCACATTTGAACTTCCAGAGCAAAAATTTGTAGGTAAACAAGCTGACCCGTTTCAACAGCCCTGTGCAGATGGAAGTGGATAAAGTGGGTGGCATTTCAGTATGATGGCAGCAATGAGAAGACAAGAAAGGCAGATGCAAAAAAAATACACTCCAAGGAGAAATTGGGATAGTTGGGATAGTGACGGAGACAGAGTAAGAGGGTAAGAGGGTAGATACAATAGGAGGGAGGGTTCCTAAAATATACAGCTAGAGTCAGAGTCAGAGATAAAAGAATAAAAATCAAAGATGCAAGACAGAAGTAATTGGTGTAGATAAATCTAGATGTGTAAGTGGGGAGAGGAGAAAGGAGAAAAAGTAGAAGGGGAGATTGGTGTAAGGAACCCCCAAACATGTATCCTTTTCTTGGAGGTATTTGAAAAGATGATGGGATGTGCTGACATGTCCAGAACTTAACATCTAAAGGAATCTGTTGTGGGAGATGAGTCATTCTCTGAAAGTGAGAAAAGGGGTACAGATGGGTAGAGATACCAAGAAGTATTCACCACAGATGTAGACATCCATCAATTCATTAAGTCTCATTCCTCTGGGTCAGATAGTTATGAAAAGGGCAATGAGAAGTGTCTGATTCAGTGGTCAGGGAAGAAGGAAGACTTATGGACTGAGCAATGTGTCTCGACAAAATACACATCTTGGAGTTTTATTGTCCAATGAGACAGTACTTAGAGTGGTTCTTTGGGGATATCATAAGGGTGATGACATTAGATGATGAGGATAATACCTTCACAAATGTGACTAGTACCCTTTTCAGAAGCACGAAAGAGCTTGTATCTACTCATTCTCTACTCTCGTTGTGTTTTCTACATGGAAAAGAGCCCATCAAAACCCAGTTCTGCTAGAACCCTGCTCTCAACTTTCAGCTTCCAGAATGACAAAGTCTATTTCTGTGGTTCAAAAGAAACTTGGTCTATAGTACCTCATTATAACTGCTAGAACTATGACAGAAGAACTATGTGTATGTGTGTCTGAGACCACTCGAGAAGAGGAAGCTATGGGAGAGTGACAGGTGGGCACTGTCACAAGGGAAACAGAACAGTGGAGAAATAGACTTCACCATGGAAGGACAAAGAAAGAGGAAGTGGAGAGGAGAGGACTTTACCACTTAAAAAAAAATCACCTGACAACTTGAACTTCTATTTCCAACTTCCAGGACCATGAGAAATACATTCCCATTGTTGAAGCTGCTCAGACTTTGCACTCCTTATAGCTGCCCTAAGTGGGCAAGACAGAAGCCATTGTGGTTTGAATATCTAATTTCTACCTTGGGCTAATGAGTGAGATGTATGGTTCTTAGATGCGTGCTATTTCAGGAGGGCCTGGAAACTTGAAGGTAGGGTAAGATGGGATTAATATTGGGGGTATGTTATTTCTAGTCCTTCCCCTGTCTCATTCTCTATGTATTCATTAACCATGAAGTTCTCTGTCCCTTTCTGCCCTTGTGATTGTATTAGTAACCTTGCTTGTTGCTACAATGAAATAATCTGGCAAAAGCAATCCAATCCCAGTGACAGGCCACAGGAGAAGACTTGTATCCCCTTTGCTAGCAGCTATCAATTGCAAATAGCTTCCTGGTTAGGGCTTACCGCCCCGAAAAAAAAGAAAAGAAAAAAAAAGAAACAGTTTTCTCCAACACTGGGTTTATCAACTACTCTTTAGGGCAGGAATAGTTGATCAACATAAAAGAAACTCGATGTTGTTTGCTTTTTTTTTTTTTTTAGGGGGTACTTTTCTTCTGTTTCTCTTGTTTAATTAGGTTTTTGCTCTTTGCTTTGATTTTTCTTTTTTTTTAGTGTGTGTGTCAGGAGGGAGAGAGAACATAAAGTTGGGAGAGTGTGGAGTAGGGGGAGATCTGTAAGGAGTTGGGGGGGAGGTGTACAGGTAGAACATGACCAAAATATATTGTATGGAATTTTTTAGTAGAAAAACAAAAAAAAAAAATGGAACTCAATACAGAGACTCTGTAACAAATATTCCCAAAGATTTGTTTATATGATGATTCAAAAGCCGCTGTGTGAAAATCAAGATTAACTATTACAATACTTCCTGTACACGTGAGATCAAGAAACCATGGACAGTAATCCCTGAAACCGTGAGTTAAAATAAACCATTCCCTCTTTTCCATTGCTCCTGTGAACTATTTAGTTCCAGTGACACAGAAGTAAGTAATATAAATGGCGTGAGCAGAATGCGGAGTAGCTAACCACAACTCATTTAACTGGAGAAAGTTGAGGTGGAACATTCTTTAAAAGTGAACAACAAAGAAAGAGGTTGTGACCGTTTCTGAGAACAACCTATCCAAGGTTCGGTCTGCCCGCCTCCCAACCCTGTGAGTAAGCCTTTTCTCACAATGTCTTTCCCTCCTCATTCTGGAACAGATGAGCCCAAGACTCTTTATATCTTTCAATCCTCTTTTTATGATGCTCGGGACTTGCCACCATCTGCTCGGCAGGGCTTTAATGCAAATCTGAGTTTGCTTTTACGGTTTCAATTAACCTAATAATAAAGCAGGGCAGGCAGGATCCTGGAAAATCTCTCCTCTTCCCACCGACTTTCAGCAAGTTACCCATCCGCCTTCCCTGAAATGAAGACAGTGATGGTCTCATCTGGCAGCTGGAACCTTCTGCCACATTAACCGTATCCTGCCTCCCCAAGCCAACGTGTGATTGAGCTGTAATTCTGATTGGAGAACCCTTTGGAGAAGACCCAGTCCAGACAGAGTCTTGTGCGACAGAGTCAGCCTTAGGGTCACTCAGGCAAGAAGTGTTTGCCTAAATGCAGCACCACAGGAAAACCACAGTCCAGAGACTAAGGCATGAACTCATGTTGCAGAAACCATAAAGGATGTTGTCAGGATGAAACATCTGGCTTTGACCAAGCCTCTTTCTGACTTCTGAAGAAACAAGGAACAAGCTAAGAGATACAGTGATAACCAACCGACCCTGCTTGCCCAGGATTGAGGTTTCTAGGAATATACAACTTTCCACTTTAATTTTCATTCATTGTTTCATTACATTTGCTTATTACACATGTGTTGCCACAGTTCGTGTATGTATGTGTATGTGCCACAGTGTGTGTGTGTTTGCCTGTGTATGTAGGTCAGAAGAGAGTGTTTGGGAAAAAGCCTTCTCCTTCCACCACATGGATTTAGGGAACAAACTCAGGTAACTGGGCTTGGTAGCAAGCACCTTTACCCTTATGTCATTGTGGTCACTTCACCATGGTCCTCCATAGGTGTGCAGGTGGCCTAGGACCCCAGTTCTAAACTGTATTCTCTTCCTTGCCCATGACTTGCCAGAAAATTCCATACAGCTTTGAGGTGAGGAATTTCAGTGATATAATTATTATCATCAATTTCTCCCTAAACCATAAGTTAAAATATCATTAGAATACTTTGCATTTATGCGGTGTTTGGATGGCAAGTGCCACAGTTAGCACTTAGGAAGCATCCACAAGGCCAGGCGACATATCCAAGGCCCCATAGTGAGAAAGTGACAGGAGTCCCCAGTTTTGACCCCGTCATCAAATCACTCTTGCTCTCTCTCCATTTCCTCAACTCGAAAATGGAAGTTAAGTAACTTACCTTGGTAAAAGTGAGGGATAATGCACTTAAAGTGCCTTATTTTTATAGGTGATTTATTAAATGCTGGCACCAGCTCATTATTGTTTTTAACCTAACTAAATTGCTATGTGCATGTAGAAAAACTGTCTGGCAGTTGGCCTTTGGTGCTTACGCACTCTCTTTTTGGTCGTGTATGTCCCCGTATTTTCAGCGCTTGCTTGATTAGGTAGGTGTCAGTCAGCATTTTTAAAGTAAACAACAGCTTTTCATGTAATTTCCAAATTATCTTCTCTTGAAGCACACATGAGATGTACCCTCTAGTTAAAGCATTTGCTCATTCACTCACTGTGTATGAATGTTTCACTGGGCCCCTTATTCCCAATATGATTTTTTCCATGACTAGACTTCCCTCCACTCACCCAAAATACATTAGTCTTTGTTTTTGAAGGTGGCATCCCCCTTGGGTTCAGAGATTTACCTACCCAGAACTGTCTGGATCTGGGGGGCAGAGATCAGCTTTAGGATGAGTGTATTCCTCTTTTCTGTGCCCGCCCAGAGCACTGAGGGCACACATCACGTGTTTACTTTACAGTCAGAAGAAAGCAGCTGCTGAGATATCTCAGCAACTGACATGCTACCTTTGCTAGTACGAGGACCTGGCTTTGATCCTCAGAACAGATATTTAAAAACTTTTAAAAAATTAGCTGGATGGTGGTGGCACACACCTTTAGTCCCAGCACTGAGGAGGCAGAGGCAGGAGGATCTCTGCGAATTCAAGGCCAGCCTGGTTTACAAGAGTTAGTTCCAGGACAGGTAGGACTGTTACACAGAAAAAACCTACCTCAAAAATTTAAAAAAGAGGTTTAAATTTACAAAAAAAAAAAATGGTGAAGTAGTGCATGCCAGTACTCACAGATCTAGAAAGGCAGAGGCAGGTGGACGCCGGCTAATCTGGTAAAGAGTGTTAAGGGTGACATCCAAGGTTATCCCTCCATACACGTGTACACATGCTTTCTCACACGTGCATTCACATTCATACACACACACACGCCAAAAGATAAAATAAAAAAATGGAAGAGGGACTGAAGACATGACAGAGAGATGGAAGAACTTTGCTGCTCTTCCAGGGCATTGGAGTTCAGTTTCTAGCACCTTCATTGGGTAGCTCAAAACCACCTGTAAGTCCAGTGGCTTTTGAAACCCTCCTTTGTACTCTGTGCACACCTGCACATACATACACATAGCCCCACCCCAGACAGACTCATACACCTATCATTAAGAGTGAAATTTTAAAAACCTGACGAACAAAACCAATATCATCCAACCATATATATATATATATATATATATATATATATATATATATATATATATGGTACATGAAGGCTAAATGCCTAAATCCCCAAAAAGTCAATACTGTACCCAATACGCTGATTGTGTGAGGTATATTGTGTCCAGCAGGGAAACTAGCTTGAATAATGATTTTGTACATTTCTCTACCTCCGAGCTTCTGGAAAATGTAGTAGGAACAGAGGCTGAGGGATGGTTTGGGAGATGGATGGGTGGATGGATGGATGAATGAGCCGAAATAAATGAAGGTGCAAACAGAAATGAGCTATCACTGTGTGTGTGGGGGGGTGAGATTTAGTACCCCGCTAACTCTGAGCAGGCAGAGGTGACCTTGTGTTCTGATGGAGCTAGCTAAAAATGACCCATGTTTTTAAGCAGTCTCTGGACTTCTAGCTGAAATCTCACTCTGAAGTTGACATGTAACTGAAGCAGGCATGTTTCTACGGTCCATTGAACCTAGTTACGTATATAACAGTCATTCTAAAGGAATTAGCAGTAAGGCAATGAAGTGCCAGATCCAGGCTGAACACATCAGGCTCATCTGCCATCCTAGGCTGCCTTTAGGAAGACATTGCCTTCCCTCCAGTTTTGGTTTTTGTTTTGTTTTCTCTTACTACTACGTGCCATTTCACTTGGATTAAAGGCAAGGTCCAGTTTCGATTTGAAAGAGCGAGGAAAATGTAGAGCAATGACAACACATCAACTAAAAACAACGTGGCTAATATGTTCTGCTATATATTCGAAGAACCAAAGCACCCAAAAAACAAAAAGGCCCCTGGTTTCTAAGCAGTAAAAGTGCCAAAAAGCAAAGGGACTATCAGCATGATTTGTAAAAAGATTTATTTTATTTTATGGGTGTGTGGGGAGGTGGCCACTGTGGGTGCCCACAGAAATCAGAAGAGGGAGTCGGAGTCCCTGGAGCTGGAGCTGTAGGAAGATATGAACCTCCCAGTGTGGATGCTGCAAACTCAGGTCCTCTGGAAGAACAGCAAGAATCCCGACCTGCTGAGCTTTCTATCCAGCTCACTCAACATGACTGTCATTGCTGTTTGATTTAGGCCTTTGATGTCTCTCCTCTGCACCTCAGAATCCTTGAGAAATAGCACTCTGACTCATATGGCCTTGACCCAGACTTATGAGGATCTATCTATATCCCTAAATCCCCAAGGACTAAGATCTGTTGCTGGATTAACTTTATTTATGCCCACCCCTTCTCTCCTTATTCACACCCCTACTCTCATTTCCCTTCTGTTATAAACCATATTTAATAACATGAAGATGCCCAGAATGCTATGGTGAATTATGACGACATCTCTGCTGATAACCAGACATTAAAAGGGACACATTATAGCTAATGAATAAATGGGACAATTTGCACTAAAACACAATTGTAAATAAGCGACCTCAGAAGCGAGGAGGGCAGGGACTGTTTGTTCTCATTCCTTGTAAAAGGCAGAGACAAATTGGGTGCAAATCGAGATCCAATAGGTGCTGACAGTAACAGATTAAGATCTATGAAATTTGGGAATAGTTTAATGAGTTGTGTTGAACAGGATGCGAGAGTTCAGTATCCCTTCCTGTGCTTGAGTCTGTACCATGTCTTTCGGTAATGAGGCCTCGGTAAATGAATGCTCAATCATCCTCGTAGGAGCATCTACTGAGTTAGAAGAAGCCAAATGCGTGGTTTTCATCTTTCAATCACTTTCCATGTGCCTGGACTGTGTTTCGTATGGCGGATGTAATCACAACTGTGGCTCTTGCCTTGTGAGAAGGACAGATGTGGTAACATCTGGAATTTGTCAGTGGATCTTTAAATTAGCTGCACTTTAGAACCACCTGGGGAGCTTTTAAAAAATAGAGCTACCTCCTCCAACCAATCAAAGTGGTACCCCAAGGAGTGACCCAGCCATCGGTCTATTTGAAAATTTCTTATTTGAGTCTGCTGTGCAGCCAGGGTTAGGGACCACTGAACTACATGATCTCCAATCCTCCTTCTTTTTCACACTCTGCGACTCTAGAATTTGGTTTATAATTGTTTGAGCTATATTGGCTCTGATTCAGAACCATCTTTACTTGAAGGAGAAATGTCCCCTAAGCCACAATGGAAGGATGCAGAAGAGCAAGCCAGATCCTGAGATGGTGGATTCCATATGTCGGAACCGTGGTCCCACAAGGCAGGTTGAGAGTTGGCACCAAAATTGCAATATTTTTTCTTTAAAATGCCTGGCATTTTAGATCAGTGAGGTCACATAAATCCTTTTGAGTTTGGTTTGTGCACTCAACATAATTTCTTTGTGTCCAAGTTGTTACTGTACAGGTAGGTTCTTCATTTTATTGACTAGCATTTCATGGTCGAAACATAGGCAATTTATTTAATCATTCGCCCACTGAAAAAATTAGAGTTGGTTCCAGTTTGCAACGATTCGGAACAAGGCTGCTGTGCACATTTCTGCAAGAGTGTCCGCAGCAACATAAGTTTTGATCTGGCCTAAAGGCCCAGTAGTATAATTTGTGTGTCTTATGATAAGTGAATATTTAGCTTTGTAAGATGCCACTAATCTGACTAAACTAACTTCCAGAATAGCCATTGTACATTTCTGGTTTGTCATTATCACTGGCAGTATCTAGTATAGTATAATAAAGTGCCTATTTTCAAATGTTAATGCCAGCTGTTCTGGTAGGTGTGTAATGACAGCTCACTGGACTATTAGTTAACACTTTTCTACTGACATTTTAAACATCCTTCACGATTTCAATCATCTTTATCTTCTATTTTTTTTTAACTTTTGTTGCAGGATATAATCGGTCTTGCTGAATGTTTCATGTGTGCTTGAAAACAGTTTGCATCTTCTGCTCTTGGACTGTGCCCTGTGTATGCCAGTTCAATTCTGAGAATTAGTTACACCGTTATTTCTTTGTGGCATCTAGCAGTTCTAGCAAGTTCTGAAAGTGGAGTGGTGATGCCCCCCAAACATGAGCACAAGTTTCCTGTTTCTCTTCTCTATCAGGCTTTTGCTCAAGGAGTGTAAGCCTATAATTTTTTGGTGCACATACATTTAAGATATTTGTGTCTTCTCGGTGGAATGACACTTTTGCCATCATATGATGTCTTTCTGTCTCTGGCAATTTCCTTGTCTTTCTCTGTCTCCTTAACCTATCAATTTTATCATACAGCAATATACTTATGTCACATATGTTCCCATGGAATATTAGTATTACTTTACATGACACTTTGAAGATGAGTTGTTATAGACATAAATGGAAGAGTGGGGAAGAGTGAGGTGGATAAGATGAGGAATCCTTTAGGACTGACTCTGTGTCTTGACTTTGGTGTTCATTCCATAGATCAAAACGTATGGAATTAATTCACACCACAAACTGTCTAACACTAAACACACTCACACACACACACAAGGTGTGCATGAAACGGTGAACTTTGAATACATCTACTGGGTGTATCCATGTGAATTTATTAGTTTTGATATTCTATAACTTTGCAAAATGTTACCATTGGGAGAAAGCAGATGACAGGTAGCTAGGATCTCTCTGTATTCTTTCTTACAGCTGCATATGAGCCTAGAACTGTTGGTGTAAAAATAACTAAGAAAATTGATGGGATTCTTCCTGCCTTTGGATGTCTTCAAAATGTTCCAAAGCATAGGATTTTGAGAAGTTATGTGAAGTGCGTCAGATGTCCGTGCTGGTGTTTCCTCGAGCAGTTTGGTACTGTGTACACTTCCTGGAGGCAGTTGAGCTAGGACTAACTACATCGTGATGGTAAAGACTCAGAACAAATTACATGGCCTCCCTGACCCTACTCCCGGCAGGCTAGTTTTAACACCTGGCAAGTAGGTTAAGTTTGAATATGACTTAAGATGATGCAGATAACATGTCTACCCCAGGGGTTTTGACCCAGTGAGTATTCAGTTAAAACTGACTGTACCATTTTCATTATTATGACTGAGGGGAGAATAAACCAGCCACCACTGTGACCATGAGGCACTGAGACCTGTTTGGCTGGTGACTGAACATGGTACATGTACTGACCCAATAGTTCAGGTACCCACCAAATCAGCCTCCACAATGACCTGTGAATGGGTGTCCTCGTGACTCCACCCGTTGTTTTTCTTTGGCATTCAAATATCTCCAGCTAACCCAAACCAGAATGAAGCCAAAAGGTCAGACATTTGACCCAGATTACAGAAAACTCAAAACATCAAGGACACGCCCACTTCTCCAGCTCCCAACCCAGACATCCAGCTCTATGGAGGCCTTGATTTCCAGTCAGGGTGTACAAGGTCCCATGAACAAAGACACAGAGTGGCACAAGGGCCTATCAGCAGCTGCGTCTTGTGATGGCAAATGTGATAGACTTTAGGGAGAGACTGTGTAAGCCAGGGTTGAGTGACAGTGGGGTAAGGACTGGAACTGGGATGCAAAGCAGGCAGAAAGACTGAGCTCTCTTGCCTCACAGTCAGCTCTCAGCAGAGAACCAAGGGCCTGAAAGACGGAACAACTTCTCTTTTAGAAGGTTCAGGTAAGAATTAGTCAATGGGACTTCCTGTTAGATAGGGAGCATCCAGGCCCAGCGCCAGATACAGATACAGCTGACCCTCTATATGTCCCCAGTGCTGTGATGAAGTAAAGCAGAAAATCAGTTCTCCCCTCCACCCCTCCTCTCCCCCGGACAAGGAAAAGTCATGTGCTCCCTGTCCCTCAACAAGGAATGGTTTCCCAGAATAAGATGCTGTCTCCACAAGAAGAAGAATTACATTCTGACCATAGCTTTGGGCAGTGTGTGAAAGGCAGAATCGGCACTGCATTAAAGGGAAATGAGTATTTGTTTTGAAATGTATTTAAAAGCTCTGGCTGGTTAATTATTTACGGACCAGCGGGTATCTCAGCTACCATGGAAACCTCTGGCTCTGAGATTTCTTCCTGGACCCCTAGTCACTCCTCTGCAGCAACACACACACATACACACACACACAGACACACACACACACACACGTACATACACACACACTTGCAAACAACAGAGAGAGAGAAATAGACTTACACACACATGCACAGAGAGACTCCCATGCACATAAATACACATACACACATACAAAGACACACAAGTACACACATAGCCCCACTCATACACAGATACAATATATATACACATATACATACACATCTACACATGCATATACTCATACATATATACATTTATTCACAACATTCACCCAAATACTGATGTATGCTTATAAACACATACATACACATACTTTCACATAAGCATACCTTCACATCACCTAAACTCAAAAGCATTCACAGTGACATATACATATGCATACACACACACACGAAGTCCGCCATATGCCTTATAGCGTACCGTTTCTCTCCACACACAACTGTTCCTCTCTGGAGAACCTAGTCTGGAGTGGCTGTTCTGCCCTGTTTTCTTACCTTTAAAGTGTGTGGAAGCAGCCGCAGAAGAGAAAAAGACCCTTGAAATCTTTTCAAGATGATTTAGAATGCTCCCCTAAGCTTCTCTCCTTCTGAGTGGGCTGTCTTTACAACTGGACTGGGTATAGTGCAGTTCCTATTCCAAACCACAGTCAAATGCTATGCCACCAAGTACAGGCATGACACTGCTTCTGCTGCCGCTACTCTGGGGCTTAGGCGAAAAGAACAGTAGCCTACACACTGGGGATCAGATTGGTTGTGACCACTGACTATCTTATACAACCCAGGTCTAATTCCTTTGCATGTTTGAGCCACAATTTCTACATCGATCAAAAGGGGAACCCAACAGCAGCAGTAACCCTTGGGGCCGGTGTGGAGTTGTATTCAGCAGTGAATAACGACGAAGCTCCGGTTAGGGAAGGATGAAAAGTTTCTCCAAAGCTACCCCAGGCCCTAGCAGAGGTCCCCTTTCCTCTCCCACCTCCATCCTGCAGGATGCTTCAGAATCAGAACACTAGGAAAACACATGGCACATTGGGGCTGGGTTTCTGGCTCCACCCTGTACCCGCTTGTCATAAAGGATCTTGACTGGAGGGGACCCATGCTGGCGGCAGAGCTGAGGCTAGCTGAGAAGCAGACTGGCGTTCCCTTTCCAAGGAGCTTTCTGTGAGCTAGAGCAGCGCCTCTCATCCCCGTCTGCACTGCTGTGCGACTGCATCACTGAACTATATAATTGCATATTTGTTCCTGTTGGGGCTTGAAATATTAGGGCCCAGTGTATAATTCCAGGGCTCCTGCACTGAAGAGTTTACCATGTAGCTACAAAATAAAAAGATAAATAATGTGGCCAGGGCCACAGTACATGGTATCTTGGTTAATTAATGGGAAATTTTATTAGGAGCAGGCAGAAATCAGTGAACCCCTGGGATGTCCCATGATTCTTAAAGGAACAGGAAGGCCTTGAAATGAATCCCGCAGGAGTTCTGTTTCAGATATCTGTTTACACACCTTGCTGCATGCATTTTTGATCACTTTTGTGATCTGCGATTGTAATGGGGAAACGCAACCAACCCTGGCAAGACAGAAGCTGAGAATCTGAGGCCAGGGAGACACATCAGAGCAGCAAGGCAGAATGTCTTGGGGGACTAGGGACTTCTAGAGAAATACACAACTAGGTGAAAACAGTAGCATCAGAGAGTGGGGAAGAGGCTGTGCACGTGGCAGGCAGTTAATAATTTCTCAACAGTGCCTTAAGAGAAAGAGCAGAGAAAAAGAGCTCAGAATTTAAAGCAGAAGTCAGTAGATTAAAGATAGGACAAGGAACGAAGGGCATTCAGCCTGAACAAACCCTGTGCAGCCAAGGACTCCACATTCATTCCCTGTTGGAGGTTCCAGGGAATCCAGTGCATGACTCTTAAGGGACTTGAAACTGAAAGGAAGACAAAGCTTCACATGTCTTATCAAGAGTGTGTTTCAATTCAATCATGGTGGCACCTACACAGAGGAGGCTGGGCCAGGAAGAGTTCAGGACTGGTCCGAATGGCAGAGCAGGAAACCATCTCTGAAAAGAAATGTTCAGAGTATTTCTCGGTGGCAATATCGAGTGTTAGAAAAAGAAGTTCTGACTAGGTGTAGAATGCAGGTCCCTGTAAGGTAAGACACCACAGCACTGAGATCTGGCTTACCCAGGCATTGGTACTGCAAACCTGGCTGCCATCAGTCCCACGGTCTCACCAGCTGGCTTCTAGCACGGTGATTACAAAGCTGAAGGAAAACCCAAAGCCTGAAGCATGCCAGGCAAGCACTACCACTGAGCCACTCCGTTCCTTGTTTTATCTGTGCCTCTGTTTTCTGAGAGAGGACCATATGCACAGAGGTGATGCTGGCTACCAAAGGTCTTAGAGGAGGATGCTATGGTACTGTCCAAAGCAACAGCAAGCAATCTGGCTCTGGAATCCAGAGAAGACCGTTTGCATGCTCCAGTAGAAGGCAGGGGCTGGAAAGCATGGGCCTTGTGCTGACCAGAGTTGGCACACATGGGAGACCGGTTTGGAGGACAGAAAGAAGGAAAGCCTCTCCCTCTTCTTCTCTTCTGCCCCCTCCCATTGCACCCATTCCTCCCTCCTTGGTTGTTCCTCTGCATTTCTCTCCATGTCCTTTTCTCCTTTTCCCTACCTTATCCTCCCTGACCTCCTGTTTCCTCTCTTCTTTTCCTCTTCCATCTTTGTCTTTCTTTTGCTGTATCTCACTTCCCCATCTCTGTCTCTGTCTCTCTCTGTCTCTCTGTCTCTGTCTCTCTCTCTCTCCCTGATGATCTATGCATCTCCATCTCCATTTTCTCATCTCTCCCTTTCCATCTCTTTTTTTTTTAGACTGTTTTATTGTCCCCACTTCCTCCCCCAGCCTTTCTAGTAACAAGAATGGAAGAGGGAGGAATAGGAGGAAGCAAATGGCAGAAGGACAAAGCTGTGTCTAACTGAGATCTTTCCTGAACTTGTCTAGGGACTGCCTCTCACATTTCTTATTTACACAGCGCTGAGTGCTGGTTAGTTCAGCTAAGTAAGTCCTCACAGGTACTGTCTGCACATAGGAAAACCTGTGGGGAGATGGAGTAAGCACTCGAGTTTAAATCTTGCTGCCACGTCTGCCTTGGTGGAAAAGATACGGAGCAAGACAATTCTGTTCTGAAGACAGTGAATTTAGCGGCAGGTAAATGAGGTATCAGGAGACACCAGGCTGTACGGCATAAAATCTGTGCTTCTTCGTCTCTCCAAAGAATCTCCTTTGTCCCAGATTCCCTTGGGTTATTGGCCCGGCATACCCACTGGGAGTAGAGGTATCAAACTCAGAGAATGGGGACTCCAGGGTAGCTGTTTTGCACCAAGGCTACGACCCACTGCGGTGGGAGTGCGAAGGGGTGGGATGCCTGTTGTGTGATAACCATAGACTTCTGTGGCTGTTTCATAGAAGCGCTTACAATGCCAGTTACCTGTGTGTTTTGCCAGCCAGTGAAGCATGCGTCCTGAGGAACTCCCTGGGCTCTCTAGCTTTCCCCTCCCGGGGTGTCAAGCAAATGTTGCTTGTTCTTTGCTTTGGTGATAACTTCTAGGATCGTGTGAGAATAAAGTAATAGGTTGTCACAGACCACATCTGTTCCCAGGACTCTTGTCCCATTAATGACCGTGCTCCCTGTAGACAGGAGAACTGAGGCCATTTTTCATCATTTCAGCATAAGCCCAGCAAGGGTTCCCTGAAATCCCTAAGTACTCTTTGAGGTATAAGCAATGAGAAGGAAAAAACCTAGAAGCTGTCGTTAATACCACAGTCAGAAATATGAATGAAGGTACATAAGAATCTCCAAACTAAAGCCTCCCCAAAAAGAGTACCTGTCTCTTGAGCACAGAGCAGGATGGTGTGGGCTGAGGATGCAACCAAGGGCTATCTCAGGATCTCTCATCCCCACCTCCTTGTCCCTGCTTAAGCCCCTCAGAAGCCTTGGCAGATGTCCCTGCCTAGGTTAGTTGCTCATACACACTTCCTAACCACTAAAGTGAACTCTCTGTTCACTAGCCCTAGCGTTATAGCCCTAGTGTTACCTCCCTCATTTGTCTAGGAAGGATCCTCCTTCTCATGATGGACTGACTACAGGCACAGGCCAAGTTCATTGTGTTCATTCTCTTCTCATTTGGTCAGCTGAAACTAGATCCATTCTCAGCCTTTATCCCTATAAATAAAATAAAGAGTTCTCTACCAAGATCCAACCACATCTCTAAATACTACCTATTATAACCTGAATATAGGATGTCTCTCACAGGCTCATGTGTCTGGGGGTTCTATTTTGAGAGTCTGTGAAAACTTTAGGAGATGGGACCCCACTGGAGGGAGGGGTTCCCCAGGCGTGGGTCTTATGGACTAAAGACTAGCCAGGGTTCTCACCTAATTTCTCTGCTTCCTTCTATATCATGAAGTGAATAAGCATTCTCATGTCCCCACTGTCATGGAAATGAGCCATCCTGCTATCATGACTCAAGGGGCTGTGTCCAGGTGAACCTAAACAGACCCTTCCTTGTCTTCCTTGGCTCTTCTTATCAGTGACATATCTTTGTCACAGCAATGAGTAAAGTGACTGGTAGACAGACCCTCAGAAAACATGGAAGGGAAACACAGCAACTTCAAGATGCTTCAGGACCACCTGGATGTGGTATATGGCAAAAGGCCTCCAACACAGAGCCTCACATGTGGGATTTTTCACAGCAACAACCCAGAGAGGCATTTATATTCATGAATAAACTATGTGTGCATGGAGACTTCATGTCTGAACATGCAAGTCTGTAAGAAAATGGAGACAAAGATCCAGGTTCTAGTTCTCTGTATATTGCTCCCAAGGAACTAGTTCTGTCGACGTTATTTCCAGCTTGCAAAGTTAATGCTCCCTTAATGTTTAGGCCCAAGAGCCCCTTGATTTCTTAGGAACCGGCTTTCAATCTAGAGGGTTCTCAAACCACCAAGAAAACAGGCCCATTGATAGTTGTTCTGCTCCTCCTGTTACCTTGTACATAAGACATTTCGAACCACGATGACACATATGTGCTCTGGTATCTATAAACCACACAGAGATTCATAACAAGCAGGTGCCTGGACCCTACATCTGGATGACGTAGATCTTTCATGGAGGCACACAACGCCTCATTAAAGTCCCATGGGCTTTTAAATGCAGTAACGTGTACCAGGAAGGAGTACCAACCCTGAGGTTGCTTAGAGTCTGTGAGCTTTCCAGTTTAGACAGTTGGCATCTGCTGGAGCCAGGAGCTCCTGTTAGGAATCAGAAGTCCTATATTCAAAGAATGGTCCAAAAAAGATCCTTCCCCTCAGAAAATTTCTCTTCTAAGAGAAGAAACAAGAAGATAAATCATTTAAAGGACTGTCATGGGGAGGACATAGAGGGAAGAGCACAAGAAAGGAAGCATCACACGCGTTTTCTAGACATAAAAAATAACATGGTATTATTCCCTACGCCTGAAGATCCATAGCACTCATTTCTCTTCAAAGGCAGCCCTACCCTTAATATATCTCTGTTTCCATCTCCTAAATGCTTGTCTCCTTCCCAGAAGCAGGTGCCTCCTCCACAGAAGAGACCTGTACAGGTTACTAAACAAAAATCCAATTAAGCTACTGGGTGAAAAATGTAATTGTTCCGAGCAATGTCCAACTCTCTGAAATGGGGTTTTTTAAAGAGGTGCTGGTCATAGGCGTCCATGGGCAAGGTTGGCACACCACAGCTTTTAAGAACAACAGGTACTATTTTTCCAGGAGTCTTAAAGGTCACTGATTGTTCCCATTAGAGTTAAGAAAGTATTCAGATGTTATAGCAACATACTTTCCTGGCAGGGCTTGAGGCATTGGTGGTAAAGTCAGCACACAGTCTCTCCCAGATAGCCCTGGCCGCTCACATCAGAACTCACTGCAGACAATGCAGACACATGCACAATGAGAACACTGCGAATTGTTCTGAGGGTCAGTTCAATGGGTACCTCAAAAGTTCTCATGCCAGAGACCTTTGGGAAGTGCTGTGTGGACTAGACACATAAACACTTGGTATTGAAGCTCCTTGTGGCTCATTGTTTCAACCCCTTCACACACCCTAGGATGCTTATCCGTATCACTGCTCTTCCTAGGAACCAGGAAGAACAAGGAACATTATTAATGCATGTGTTAGTTAACTTCTCACTGCTGGAATAAATAAGCTTTTTGTGTGTTTTTTTTTTGTTGTTGTTGTTTGTTTGTTTCTTTTGACTCAACGTTTCACAGACTTCAGTCCGTGATGGTAGACGGGGTGTGCCAGAATAAATCAGTTCATATTAGGGCAGCAAGCAAGGAGGGAGAGAAAGGTAGAGTAGGAACAACACACACACATACATACATGAGAGAGAGAGACAGACAGACAGACTGACTGACTGAGACACACACAGACACAGAGAGACAGACAAAGAGAATCCGTGCTTGCAAGTTTTTATTTGTTTGTTTGTTTGTTTGTTTGTTTTTATTCTTTCTATTCTACCTGGTCCCTGGCCTATGGGATACTGCCTTCTCTATTCATTTTGCATTCACTCTTCTCTAAAGATATCCACACAGGCACACTCCGGGGTATGCTTTATTGCTCTCTGAGGTACTTCATAGTCCAATCAAGCTAACAAAACAAGATTCACCATTGGCTGCCTTTCTACAGAGGGAAAGGGTAGAAGACAGGCAGCAACCAATACATTGTTACACCCCAGAAGCAGGAGAGAGAAAGCATACCGAGATTCTGGCCTATGTGCAGCTATTACCATCACTTCCCAATAGCCAAAGGGCTGAGGAACCAGCAAGCAGCATCCTTTTCACCCAAGACTAAAGGTTTTGCCTACATCCCAGATGTCAGCATGCTCTGAAAAGATACAGATGACACCTTTGGTTACTTCGCCTACTCCACCTGCCCGGTGGTCAGCCATAAAAGGACAAGCTGTCACAAGCTCTAGGACAGATCTCTCCAAGAGCCTCAGGAAGCCCCTCATGATCTAGGACCTCACACATGCAGCAATTTACATCCTAACTAAGCTCTGTTCAGACTGAGTCTTGTTACAGTGCCCCAAAGTCATATTGGCCATATGCTAACAGGACTCTATGTCTTTTCTGTCCTTCTAGCCCTACTGCTCCCCATCAACTGAGGATGGAGATGGACATGTGTGTTTCTGTCCTATTTATGGTTTTCAGAGTCATAGAAAAGACCCAGGATTGGCCACTAATCTCTAAGAACTCTTCCCTTAGAAGCCTTACTTCTCAGACTAGCTGTTATTTTTCTCCTGCCAATAAAAGTCACTTGAAATTAGACTGAAGGGGTTAGTCCATTCTCTGCAACCACAAGTCTCTGGTTTGCAGGGATATATCAAAGGAAGGGATCTTTTCCACTCTTTGGTTGCATCAAAGAGTGTAATAATCCAACCAAGATTCCCTAGAACGAAAAGGGCGGAGTCTTGAGCTCTTAAATAGACCAGAAGACTAGGAGAGTGGCTGGGATCTTCTGTGGCTTTATTTGGTCTATACATAAATGGCAGAACACACTCCATGTCTAGCTTGCAGCTCACCTCCTCAGAGAGTGGGTAATTGAAGAAAATGAAGTGTGGGTGAGATGGCTGTACACCCTTTGAGAGTGTTGAAGTACCCAGGATAAAATAAACAGGCTCTCAAGAGCCAGGCTTAAAGTACTGAGGGATGAGGGAAGCATCGGTGAGAGAAATGAGGTAAGGGGGACTGAAAAGTATTGAGTCTCTGAAACCAACGAAGAGAGACAGAAACGTCTTGAAGACTCAGGGGCTGAGAAACATGTTTAGAAATTCCCAGGGTCAGCCAAAGAGCATTCACAGATAGAAAAGAATCTTTGATTATTAGGGATTCACCTCCACATGACACCCTTCAGGCCCATCACCCCAGTTCTCTCAAACTCTGAGAGTCTTCCTACTGCCACAGCCTAGCTGTCTGTGTGGATCAGACGCCACGCCTACTTCTCCCACTAGATCAAGGCAGAGGCAAGAGCTACTTTTTTTTTTTTTAAGTCTCTAATGTTCAACATAATGGAGTTACTCAATAAGCACTTGTTAAATTGATGAGAGCGATGGAGGGGATACCCTGAGATAAACAGTCAGCTGGGACTGACTCTGATCCTCCACTGAATGTTCATCTCCAGTTACATCACTGTTTCTCCACTGTTTCTTTCTAATGTGTTTACCTAATGCCTGATTTTGGTGTTCGCTTCCCCTCCCATGACTCATTCTCTTCCCCCTTGCTCTCCAGACTGTAATATTAGAAGCCACCTGTTAAAACCAATCATATCTCCATACACTGAGAAAGGGTTAGCCTCTGTTTACCTTACATCCATTAGTTGTAATGAGAGCACTGGACTTGAAAATGTCCAGGTCTCCTTGGGGCCCCGATTTCTGCAGTTTCATCTCTAAATCCTACCCCATCAGCTTTGCTAACACCGCTTTCCAACCTCCTCCCTTCCGATGATCTCACAGGTGCTGGGTCTCAGGTGGAGAAAGACACGTGGGAAACAGTCCACCAATCAACCATCGAGACAACAGGATACTATGGCACTGTAGCACACTGCAAACACAAGGTATAGACAGTAATATATCGGTGCAAACACAAATTATGGACAGCAATGTCTCTGGACAGGTTTCCCTGGCGATTCCCGGGCTGCACCTAGAAGATTACATAGGAGAAGTATTACATAGTATGGGAAGAGAGCAAGGGAAGAGTCCAAGCAGCAGAGGCAGCTGGCACAGCAGGCATGACAGAACAAGGACTATTTAAGGAAGCTGCATAAGGCGGGGGTGGGTTGGGTGCACCAGGAGAGATGACATTAAAGAGATAGTCACAGGTCTGATGGCAAAAGGTGCTTAAACATCATTTTAAAGAGCCTGATTATTAACTTAAAGGGAGTGAGAATCTTTAAAGGATTCAAGAGAGAGAGAGAGAGAGAGATACTTGCTTTCCAAGAAAGTCTTCTGTAACAGCAGGAATAAGAAGCTGGGGGAGGAGAGGTGAGAGGCAATTGGAGATGTGGGAAGGATTTGCATGAGTATGAATCACCTAGCAATGGTGATAAAAAGCCTGAACAGAGGCAGGGGCTGGGGAAGCCAACATGGGGATGTAGCTGTAGAGGGGTAATTAACAAGCCATGGTGAGCCCAGGCTTGAGGTGGAAGAGGAGAAACGAGGTTCCTGTCTGGGTTCCTAAATGGATAGAAACTGGGACAGAGGGTCGTTACAGAACAGCAGGACAGCTAGAGGGGCAAGTTCAGGTTTGATCTTGTTAAATTTCAGTTGTCTTTTCAGCCTGCCTTCTGCCACTAGCTTCATCATCTCTGTCATTTGAAGGCCACGCTCTGCATTGTTCTCTGTCTTTTCTGTGAATACATAGATGTGGTTTGGATCTCATATTAATATTTAAAATCGGATCTCAAATAAAGATGGGACTTTCCTGGTGCCCATCCCAGTGCTCAGCATAGACCAACTCTATTATCAGAAGCAGCAAGAAGGCGGGCATCAGAATCCCCGGAAGTAAACTGGGTGGGGGAGAGAAAATACTCACCCCCCACCTCCTGCACGTCAGGAGCACAAGTCCCCAGCATGGAGGGCAGACTGGAGCAAGCTGCTCATTCATTTCATGCTCACACTTTTATGTCTCCGTTTTGAAATTTGATGTTCAAAAGCTCACAGGCTGTGGTAGGCAATCAATCCAAATGAATGTATGGGGGCCAACAGAGCAAGGAGAATGTGATTCTGAGGGTTGGGTTTGGGTTTTTTTTTTTCTCCTTATGAATTTTCTTGTGCCACACAGAAAGATCTTCCTAATAACATGGAGAAAACTCAAATATGAATGGGATAATGAACTCCACTCTCTCCTTTATGAACGGGAGTTGAGATGCTTAAATCTAAGCATCTTGGTACTATCAGGTTTCCATAGCCAGGGAATGGGACTTTAGATTACAGCATGCCAGCACCGGTTACCCCTGTGGCCTTGTAGGGACAGGAAAGGAAATGGTAACAGGGGAAGGAAACACAGAAGGAGATCAGAGAGTCAGGAGCAAGTCCTGTGACAAGAGAGCATGAATGGAGCATGAATAAACATTTCTCCACTAATAGCACAGGACAAGTTCTCTACCCTCATGTCTGTCCTTGTTATAGTCCATTCTCCCGACAATGCATGTTATTGTTTGAATTGTATTGAGACAGGTTTGTTATTAGTGTGATAAGCTGCTGCCCCTGCCCCTGCTGCTGCCGCCGTCACCACGCTGCTGCTGCTGCTGAAGACGATGATGATGATGATGATGATGATGATGATGATGATGATGATGATGATGAATACAATCACCCAAAGAGACGGTCTTAATTCTTTTTCTTTTATTATGTCTCCAACAAGCTTTATCTCCCACTGCCTTCCTCTGTCCCCTGTCACCCTCTTGACTGGTAACTATAACACAGGTAACTGACTCAAGCTACATCAAGTCCATGACACTATTTACTTTTGGCCTGGAAGGCCATGTGTCTTGCAGGGTAGATGGAAAAAAACCACTTGGATAACTCATGAAGAAACCAAACAAAATATCAGGCAAAACTCCCGTGAGAGTCATTTCCCTGAGCCCCACTTTCAAATGTTTCTTGGTTCACACAAGTCCCTAGGTAGGGGCAGAGAGTCACATATGGTAGATAACCGGCTCCCAAGGCTCCTGGGAGCCTCATGGCAATCCCTACTGTTTCTAGGTACTGTTGGAGACCTGGGGTCAGAATCTTGGAAGCTGCTCTGGGTACACAGAACAGAGAACCCTTAAACTGTAAGGTTGCTACTATACACTTCTTTCCCTTTTCCTCCCTGGGAAGTGTAGACTACAGGCCTGATTCACACTCCCCAGCACTCATCTGTAACTCTACCTTGTACCCTTGTACCCAGCCCTCCTCTCTGCTGTAAAACAGTCCTTATCCCCCTTTTCTTATTCAGTACACTTTTATGGCCCCTAGCAGTGGTGACAGGGACTGATCCATGGCACCACAGGATGAAGATGAGAATTTGGGGATGTTTATAGCACACATCAAAAGGGTTTCTTAGGCTTGGCTTTAATACCCACTGGTGAAAGAGTATATCTCCCCAGGCCTCACATTCTCACAGTCACAGGCTGCCTTTGTCAGGACCATGAGCATAAATGAGGATTTAGCAAAGATTTCTTTGCCCTTCCATTGAAGCTATCTCTCCCTTGTTGACCATCTCCATGAATCTGAGACCTTCCCAACCAGGTGCAAATAACTAGAAGCAATCCCCACACTGTTGAGCACTGAAAGCCAGATATGATCAGGGCTACCACTCCAAAGTCACACCCAGGCTGCCTTCACAGAGGAAATCATTGGGAAATAAAGTTCGTTGGAGACATAATAAAAGAAAAAGAATTAAAATGTCTCTTTGGGTGACTGTATTCATCATCATCTGGACTCTATACAGCTGACTCCAGAATTCTATTTCCACACTCTTGATGGTCTTGAAAGCTCATGGCCCCAATATGCCTGAGGCTGCTTTTGCTTTTCCTTCAATGACAAGGGAAAATTGAACTTCTAGGTCTAGTAAAGACTATAAGGGCAGGGCATTGGAGAGACGTAAAACGTGCTTTAATTTTAAAAGTTCTGCTAAATGTTGTCCTTGTTCTGGGAAATTATACAAAAGACACAGTTTACTAATCTATATAGTTATACATACTAATCTATATAGTTATACACACTAATCTATATAGTTATATATACTAATCTATATAGTTATATATATATATATATATTAATCTGTATAGTTAAGTATAATCAGCTCAACAGTATTATGAGCAGTAGTTTCTTCTTACTGATGAATGGGTTCCAACACTCCAGGGAATGCTTAAAATCATATAACACCAAACCTTATACATATACTATACTTTTGTCCACTTGTCTGTAAGAGATTTACACAACCTCATTATGAAATAGGATGGCTATTACAATAAAATGTAATGAAGGTTTTGTGAAAGTGTCCCTCTGCAAAGGTTATCTCACATGCTCAAAACTCTACTGGTTTTTCTTCCTGTCTTCAGGAAGAGCCTTGGGAGACTAAAAGCATGCTCATTTCTTCTCTTCTACCTCGAGATCATTAAGTAAAATGGACTGTTTAGGTCCTAGGATGCTGTGTCAGTTAATACAATAATTGAGGTGGCTAGTAGTTGACAACCAGGGAAGGTAGCATATGCAGAGTAGATACTCTGAAGGAAGGGATGATGAAAAGATCCTGGATAAGAACAAAAGGACAACATTTTATTACAGTAATCAAAATAATGTAATTTTAAATGTCTACATTTTATTCTGGATTTTTTTTTTAAAATTCAGCATTCTTGGATTGTGATTGACAATGAATGACAGGAGCATTGAATGTAGGGGGAGGGCTGCTGTGCCTTCTCATCATTTTCCTTCTATCATCACTGATCCATGTTCCTAACTTCCTCATCCTCCCACGCTGACACTCTCTAACCGTTACCTCTCCCTCATGCCCTGGTAACTACCATTCTCTATTTTAGTCTTATGAATTTGACTACTTTGGACACCACATATACATGGAGGCATAAAACATTTTTGGCTTACTTTACTTAGTAAGAATCAGGTCATTTTCTTAGCAAGGGAAATGTTCTCAATATTTCTAGCTTATTTTACTTAGCATAATGCTTTCAAGGTTCATCCATGTTGTTGCATATATCTGAATTTCATGTATTTCTAAGTCTGAATAATATTCCATAATATACATGTGCCACATTTTATTACCCATTTTTCTGTTAATGGGAATTCAGGTTGTTTCCGTCTTTGGGCTATCATGAATAATTCTGCTATGAACAATTGGTGTGCAAGTATCTGTGTGAGTTCTTGTTATCAATTACCTTGCTGTATACTGCAAGGAGGATCCTGGGCTGTAAGACAGTTCTATGTCTAACTTTGTGAAGAATTGCTATAATGCAATCCACCGTGTCTACACCATTTTCTATTTAAACCAGCAATGCACAAAAGTCCCGCTTCTTCATATCCTCACCACACTTGTCATGGTCATTGCTAATTTCTGCTTGTTTTTTTAATAACATGCATTAGGAACACAACCAACCATTCATGATGATTATATTTGCCAGGTTATCTTCATTTTAGAAATGAGAAAAATAGGGGTCAACAAAGTCAAAGTCTTTTCTGGAAACAGAATTATCACAGAGCTAAGGGACCTCCTTTTGACCTGACCCTCCCATATATATATATATATATATATATATATATATATATATATATATATATGTGTGTGTGTGTGTGTGTGTGTGTGTGTGTGTGTATGACTTATTAGAATGACTGTCGTTCAAGTTAATCCAGCAATGGCTGCCTTTGAACAGAAGGTTCAAGAATCCAGTACTTGCTCCCCTACAAGGCTGGCTGCCTCATCTGGTTTTTGTATGTGCTGAAATCCCAGAGAAGTAGACTCTAATGCCAGTGAAGGAATGGTTTTGCTAGCGAGGTGAAAGCAAGCAGGCAAAAGAGCAAACTCTTCCTTCTTACATGACCTTATAAAGACTTTCAGCAGAAAAGAAGGGTCAGAATAGGTCTGGATTAAAGGTAAGGCTTCCTACTGCAAAGATCCAGGTTAGAAGTAGATCTTCCCACTTCAAATTAATCAGAAATGCATCAGAGAGCCGGGCAGTGGTGGCGCACGCCTTTAATCCCAGTACTCGGAGGCAGAGGCAGGCGGATCTCTGGGAGTTCGAGGCCAGCCTGATCTACAAGAGCTATTTCCAGGACAGGCACCAAAGCTACAGAGAAACCCTGTCTCGAAAAACCAAAAAAAAAAAAAAAAAAAAAAAAAAAAAAAAAGAAATGCATCAGAGGTGTGCTCCCCATTTTGAGATTTTAGTTCATTCCAAATGTATTAGAGTTAGCAGGCAAAAATAGCCATCATACTCCTTTCTGCTTAAACTCTGACTAGACATTTAGAAGGTTTGGGAAAGTATTTAGGTAGATATTTGGAACATAGATAATATGAAAGGGATTTTTGTGACTATAATAGAATCATAGTATAAATATTATCAATTCACTTGTTCTGAGCAAAGTTACTGGCCACCAGAATAAAAGCCCCTTTTTCAGCAAAAGGATGATCTAAACGTGATAAAGAAGGAAAGCCCTTATGGATCCCATGGTTGTAGTTGACTAAGGGAAGCATAAAACGTACAGCTTTATCCCCAGAGGATTGCTCCATTATAGCACACACACACACACACACACACACACACACACACACACACACACAGAGTTATAAGGCCTCAAAGGTCATGTGCCCTGCACAGAGTAAACTTATGGGAGTTGCAGGATAGTGAAAGTATGGTGTGTCCTAAGTAACTGTTTGGAAATAGCATCTGTCTCTGCCATGCCCCTCTGACAGGGATATACCATTATCGCTCATTCTGAGCCGAGAACCTGACACTCAGAGATGAGGGCCCAGCAAGTGGTGGCCGCAGGAGGCAGGATCTGAGTTCTGGTACTGCTGATGCTAAATCCTATGCTCTCCTTAGTCACTACTCTCACCATGCGGTGCCCAGGAACCTGGAAACACCCAGCTGTGGCCAGGAGGCTAGCACATCTGCAGGCAAACAGAGCATGCCTTCTTCCTGCAACTTCTTCCTTGGAAGTTTTGAGAACAAGAGCCAAAATCAAAACAGTATTTTTATATTAAAAAGATGTATTATGAAGGAGAATGCAAAATTCACACAAGAATATTTCAGCATAAAACACAGAGCTTCAAAGAAATTTCATACTGACAGCTAGCTGCCTTAGGTGACACTCTCATCCCTCCAGAGGTATTTGTTCATCCCTCTGCTGTTAGGGAGCCTTCCATAAAAAAACTTGAAGCTATATTGACCTATACTGGAGCTGGAGAACTTGGGCTTTGGAGACTCATCAGCTTTGACTTTGAATTTTTGTTTCCACTTGCCAGTCATGAGACCTTAAGATGTTTTCTTTTCTCATTTCTTTAACTTTAGGGAAATTATTTAAGATCCTCTGGCTCTTGTTTTTCTCATTATTAGATGGAAAAAATGGTTATAAAGATAGTTGGATCATTAATGTATATAATGTGTTTATGACTGACATGCAGTAAGTGCTTCTTTGGTACTTACAATAAAGACTCATTTTCTTATCATTTTTATAATGAACCTATCTACTTATTTATAAAATCGGAAGAGGAGTATAGACATTCTGTAGTTTCAGGAGTTAAATGAGAGCTGTCGCCTCCCAAGCACACAGCACAGTGCTTGGAAAGTCATACAGCTTCATAAATACCACGAATGACAGCTACTCCATTCTTAATCATATCAGCATTTCTGTGGGACTCCGCTGTCATGCCTATGAAGTTTGAGACACAACCCTGGTCTCTTGGTATGAATTTCATGGGTTACAACTCCTCTTATATTTCACCCATTTCCTAAGCAAGCTTCTACAGCACCCTGGGCTCTTTGAGATATAAAATATGACCAATTTGACATTTCTAAAATGGCTTTAAGGCTGTTTTCTCTCTGCAGAGGAGAAATATCCAGCAAAATACACTCTCAGTTTGTACCCTTCCCAATCTTCCAGGTTCCTCAGACTCCATCCTCCTCCAGGGAGGCTTGCACATGACCTGACTCCTCAACGCACATGAAACTTCTGCATTGCTACGTATGGACAGGTGCATTTTTCTTTCTGTCTATCTTATCTTCCTAAGTGAATTGTGCGATCCCCATGGAAGGGATAGGATTTTTACCTAGGACACACAATTTGAACTAAATGAAATGCAATGGAGTGACTGAACTCTCTGAACCATGAACTCCTTCTCTAACTGGTCACTGAAAAAATAAAGAGTCTTTGGCCCAAATGGATATGTCTTCTAATTTGCACCAGGCAGCCTACTTATCAGTGGTACCCAGGCAGGGACAATTGCCCACACCTCCTGCAGTGTGGACAGTGGTGGGAATTTGTTCAAGCAGTGCTTCATAAATATCCAGCAGGGGATTTGATTGGCTCTGAGTCTGAGTTCTGAGATGTCTCAGTGTTAAGGGAACCAAGGTAACAAAATCGGCCAGAGTCATGTGAGCTGACATGGTAGGCGTGGAACCCACATCTTCCGAATAGCTCCCCAGATTCAGAATCCAAAGCTTTCGTGCTTCTTCTCTTAGGGATGGTCACTGGGAATAAGCTATAGCTGACCATAATCCATAATTAACACTTGCAAGAGTAAGTAATTGAGTCCTGTCAATGGTGATGCCTGTATAGCAGAGCAATTGTTTTGAGGGAAAGACTTCCCCACCCCCATTTAAGTGTCCCCTGGAAGTCTTTCCTATAATGTCTGAGAATCTGCCTGGGACCACCGCTGTGCACAGGACCAGTCTCATGCCCGAAGGAGACTGCCACTGGAAGGCCTTGTGTCCTGGTAGTGCCGTATTCCTGTGCATCTGCAGCTGCGGAGACACCTGTTCTACCCTAGCCCCAGAGCAGCTCTGTCTACAGCAGGACGTGAGTCCTCAAGTCGCAGTGGTAGCACACAGCCTTTGGAGGTCAGGTAATGTGACACCTGAGGCTCCATTTAGGCCCAGATAAGCATAATGCTTTGGCTTCTAGCTACTTCCCTGAACACACAAAATGCTCCTTACTCTCGTGGTTTTCCTCATTGTGGATGCTAGGTCTCTTCCAGTCCTGAGCCAAGCTACAATAACGGAGATGCAGGCAAACAAACCTCCCAGGATCTATAAAAGCAAGGCATTTCCAAAATTGTATTAAAAGCCTGCATACAGAACAAGCATGCAAATGGCAGGCTCCCTGGATCGGCATCTCAGTCCCTGCACAAACAGCACAAGAACTGGCCGCAGCTAGCACACTCCGCGGCTTTTCATCTTGTTTAGCCCTTTCCAGCCCAGAAAGCACATGGCCATACACCACCTCCATTGATCTCTCTAAGGATTTTGGGCTGGGGTTGGTGTTTTTGAGCCTCTATATACTAATCAAAGAATAGAAAAGAACATCAAATTAAGGAGGCTTAAGCTTCAGGTGCCGAGTTCCAAGCAGGGATCTACTTAATGGTGAAAGCTTGCTCAGAAATATTAGAAAGGAAACACAGAATTTAGTTCCTGCTTGAAACGTATGTAGGCACACTGGCTTATGAACACTTAAGTGTGTGTGTGCATGGGTTTGTTGTTGTTATGTCTCGGTATGTGTGCTGTGTGCCTGTGTTTATTTGTATGTACACATGTGTATTTAGGGGGTACTTGTGATTGTGTGCCTTAGTATGTATGAGTATATGTACATGTGTGCCTTTAATATGGCACATGGGTGTATGTTCCTATACCTGGTTTTACATATGTGAGGGGGTGTATTGCGTTCATGCATGCACGAAAACACAATGGGCATTGAGGTCTGGTGGTAATGCCCCTTTAAAATTGCAAGGAATTCAAGGCTGAGAGTGGTTCCATTGTCTCATATCATAACTAGGGCCCTCCAAAGCTCCTGGGCACGGTGCCACCCATCCACTAGCCAGAGGACAAGCAATGCTGGCATGGTTTACCCACCTTCTGGTGAAGGTGCCAGGGACCATTTCTTCACTGACCATATTCCCTGCTTCTGTCTGTGAAAGAGGCCAGATGGAACAGGTCAGCAGAGGGTCAGCCATCCCCTGGGCTCTCCTCCAGCCTGTCAGCCCTCTGTGATCAGCAAGGTTTAGCAAGGTAATGCTGTGGACTGGAAAGGAATGCTGAGCATGGAGGAGAATGGTGGGTAAATGGGAGGGGCAGAGCTTAGGACTTTCTTAATAGGAAAATGCTGGCACCTGTGAATGGGAGGAGAGGAAAGAAGTGGGGATATAAAGAAGATTGTGGCCTGGAAAGAATGGTTCTTGCCTTCTAGGCTAGCCCAGTGACTAGGCTGTATTAGGGCATGCAACAAAGGACAGAGAGCAAGAAAATGAGCTGGAACATCATCAGAACTGGAGGGAGCATGATGGAGGGTCTAGAGTGAAGAAACTGGAGGAACAGGAGAATAAGGTACATGTTGAGAAGACAGGAGGAAAATTAGATAAAAGAATGAAAACATCACACGGGGCAGGTAGCTTGAGAGGGGGATGGATAAAAGAACATATCAGAACCCAAAACAGAAGATGCATGAGGAAAGAGGGCTATGGAATTCCCACAGAGGCCCATGAAATTATGGGATGATGGTTGTCCCAATTCTACTCTTGCCTGCTCCTCTTTGAGAGCCCCGGTCTCCTGGTCAGAGGTGGAAATCAAAGAACCTGGGGTTCAAGTGAAGATATATAATCAGCTCCCATGGGCCTGACATAGCATACAAGACTGTGCTAATCACTGGTTCATAGCCCAGTTTAGCCACAGTGTCTGCATTCTAGAATAGCATGACAAACAGACACATACTAAATAGATTAAAATAACCCCTCCAAGGTTTGTGAGGGTCAAAATTTCAGCATGATTTAGTCAAGTGACCTGCTTAGGATGTCACAGTCTAGACTCATTCTAGACTTGGGGGTCTTTCTTCAAACCCCCAAAGACTAGACAGAATTTAGAAACTGGTTGCTGCAAGACACAGTTCTTAGCAATGGCCACCTATACTCCTTGTTGTGTGACTCTTCCTTTAGATGACATGTTTCTCTGACTCTCAGACAGTCTGAGAAGCATGGCCACTAAGTGACATCTCATCAAGTTTGTTACAGACAAGTCAAAGGTTGCCCTGCTCTCAAGGACAGGACGTATACAAAGGTGTGTTTCCTCACCTGCCTGCCTATGCTTGTCCCTGAAAAAGGCAGTTTCCTTGGTCCTCACTTTCCTGTTCTTCATATGGAAATTTACAGCAGTTAAATAAATTATTGCTTGCGGAACGCTTAGAATAATGCCTGGTTCATAGTATACATTATTCATCTTTATTAAATGAATTTTTAAACTAACGACTAAATTAATTTACAATTACACACTATGCATCAGTACCTTAGTAAGGTGGGTGACTGTCACAGGTGGATAGCTGGGTACCAAAGACTGAGAACCAGCACCCTGGTCTCTGTGTGCTGTGTTCTTCCCACATATTTGTTCCCTCCCAAGGGAGTGTAAGAGATGAAGGTGTAGCATTCGGAAGAGATGAAGTTCTTAGACTTCTGGAGCAAGGAGGATACAGGATCTCTTTGCTTTCTGCAGGTCTCCCAGAGGAAGCCCTTCCCATGAAGGTGTAGCATCCAGAAGAGATGAAGTTCTTAGACTTCTGGAGCAAGGAGGGTACAGGATTTCTTTGCTTTCTGCAGGTCTCCCAGAGGAAGCCCTTCCCCTTTCAGTCAGCCTCACTTCTCTGGCTCTCAGTGGCCAGACACCCCCCATCCCCACTCTTTAGCTTCTACTCTGAGAACCCCTTTCAGGGAAAATCTGAAATAGCTCCTCCCCCATCCACCTTCCTCTTTCAAATGTAATTTATGCATAGCTTTCCTTATATTTGCAAAACATAAGAAACCCCTAAAACCAAGGAGGCTGTTTTCTCCGCTTCTGAGGTGGATTCTCCTGGTTGCCACACTCACAGGCATATATTTGAGCAAGTTTGATTCAGTGTAGCTGACACAGAAACCACTTAGTCGTTTCTCCTACATCATCCTAAGTTAATGCCCCTGACAGCCTGCAGGAGACTTTTCAGCAATTTTTCTATTTCAGCTTTTTTTTCTTTCCCTTCTGCCTCCTGCCACCTCCCCCACTTCCCCCTTCCCTGCTATAAAATTTGCTTTCAGCTCAATCGCTGACCAAACCTTTGCAGTTTGTATCCATTGCATCTTAAGACCAAATTGAAAGTCACGTGGAGCCTCTGACTGGCAATGGGGCCGCCCAGCCTTGCAGGGATGGATTCTATTTGTTCCTGATGTGGAGGGATTTGACTGTTCCGGAAAGATAAGGGATGCTCTGTTTGTTAGGTCCCTTCATCAGAGCACCTACGCCTGGGGCATTGCCAGCCTGCCTGTGCAGCTTCCAGCCTGGACTGGGGTGGCCTCTGTATCCTGTGGAAGGCATCACATAGGGAGAGATTTCTAGAGCCTCAGGCTCCTGTCTCAGATGTGATCCCTGAACCCAAGGGGAAGGTGCTGGCCCATGCTAAAGAAGTATATTGGTTTTCCTCTCCCCCTCCACCTCCTCCTCTCTTCCTGTTTCTCCTTTTCCTCCTCCTCCTCTTCTTCTTCTCCTCTCCTCTTCTCTTTTCTCCCCCTCCTCAATCTGTCTTTTTGTCTTTTCATCTCTCTGTCTCTGTATCTCTGTTTCTAGCTCTCTGACTCTTTTTCTTCTGTCTCTATCTTTCTGTTTCTGCCTTTTGCAGTCTCTCTCACTGAAATACTCCCCACACACACACACACACTCACACACACACACACACACACACACACACACGCATGCACAGTCTTAAACTCTTGTTCTGGAGGGCCTGATGTTACTAACTCCTGACTTCTTCCACCACCACCCCCCCCCCGCCTCTCACCTTTTCACCCACCTCCTGCCCTTTCTCATTTCCCTGGACACCAAGCTGCCACCAGGATACATTTTCAAATGGGCAATGTCAGGGAGATTTGCAAGCTGACTATCAGGAAGTCGTTCACCCCTAAAGCGTCGAGAAAAAATGGACTCAGCTCGACCCTCCTACACTTTAGTCAAGCCCCTCCCCTCCCCCCACTCCTAATAAAGAGGAATCACAGACTCCCCCAGCTCCACTGCATAGAGCTTGCCTGGCCAAATCCTACTGCTTTCAGTCTAAAGCTGGGTGACCAGCAGGGGGCAAGCTGGCCTCACAGCTAACCAGGAGTCAGTGACAGACAGCATAGGGGCAGGGAGTGGCAGTGGCCACCCTTTGATGGAGAAGCAGATGCTTAAGGCTCAGACTTCTCTGCAGCTGGTAGCATGTTTCCTGGGGATTCCTAAGGCTCAAGACCACCCAGGGACACACCTAGCATGAGGACCACTACAGAGACAGTCCCCTCTCCCTCACTCTTCCGGTGTGTGCCCCTTCTTCCTTCACCACAAGCACCACTGGCATTGCCACCACTTCCTTTTGGAGAGGAGCAAGTGGAGTCTCAGTTTCACTAACCTGGTCACAATTACATAGCAGAAAACTGAAGCATGATTAATAGAAACTCAGGGTCAGAAATTAGGGATCAACCTAAAAATCCGAAAAGCAAAGCAGCCACTGGCTCTTACTTCGACCTCAGTCCAAAAATGGCGATCCTGCCTCCAGGAATCTCAGAAGGAAATTGCATGTCTAAGAGATATTTCCTCCCATTTTATAATCCTCTCTAGGACTGGGATTAAAGGCATGCACCACCATCATTAAAGACATGCACCGCCCAGTTTCTATGGCAACTAGTGTGGCTACTGGGATTAAGGTGTGTGCCATTATGGCTACTGAGATTAAAGATGTGTCTTCCCATAATCTGGTCTATAAGGCTGACTGGTGGGACTGTTTTACTCTCAGATCTTCAAAGGCTGTCTTTATTTATTAAAATACAATTGAAATGCCGCTACAGAAAACCATTTGTTCTAGAACAGTCTGAGCATGGACCCCTTGCAGAGCCATGCATTGCCACTCCTCGTGGGTGACATTCCCTAGCATCATCCTCCTGATTTGTCTTCAGCTGGCTGTATTCATCCCTGGTCTACTGCATGAATTCAAGGTAGACCAGAACTGTTCACATTTTCACAGGGAACAAGGAGGTCTTTGAAAGGCTCAAGCCCCAAGTATTGAATGAAGCCTGGGAAACAGGGTAATGAGTGGACAGAGGAGTGGTCTTGGCCATTGCTCAGCCATTACTCAACAGTGTAACTATAGGCCACTTGCCTGGCATTTCTGTGCGTCTACTTCCCCAACTAGAAATGAAGAAGTGATGTGTAGACAAAGATGTGCTAATCTGACACGTTGCTTTCCTTGCTTTTCTGACAAAATAACTAAGCCAATTGAAGAACAGAAGGTTTACTTCAGCTCACAGTTGCATGGAACAGTCTGTCATGGTGAGGCACGGTGGCGTCTAGTCACCTTGTGTCCGCTGCTAGGAAGCAGAGCAAGATGAATGGTGGTACTCAGATCAACTCCTCTATAAAAAGGCTAAGACCCCCAGCTCACAGAACGATGCTGACTATATTTCTGCAGGTCTTCTCACACCATGTAACTCAATCTAAAAACTCCTACACAGTCATGCTCAGAGGCTTGTTTCCAAGGTGATGCTCAATCCAGTCAGGTTGACAATGACAGCTTATCATCACACCTGGGAAGCTGTAAACGGTTGTGTGTAGGTAAAAGGGATCCACGGATTCTCTGAAAATTGTATGTAGGGGCACAGGTGCCTATGTACTGAGAACATGTACAGTTATTGAGATACATAGGGGTGCATGTGCAGAGGAAGTCGAAAAATTTATACAGAATGACCTCTTAGTCACTTCCAGCTGTACTGATCTGAGATAGAATGCCTTCTCTTGCCTGATACTGGAACTTCTGCTTTATGGTATCTGTTGTGCTTTGTTGTCCCTTTAAGGGACAAGCCACGCCCACTCTGACCTGCCCACGCCATCTGACCTCTCCTTCTGTTTCTTCAGCGTGGCCGCGCTCTCTCTGGTTCTCTTTCCCTCTCTTTCCCTCTCTTTCCTCTCTCTCTCTCTCTCTCTCTCTCTCTCTCTCTCTCTCTCTCTCTCTCTCCCTCTTTCTCTCTCCCTCTCTCTCTCTCCCTCCCTCTCCCCTTTCTCCCCTTTTAATAAATGCTTTTATGGCTACTTTCTGTGTCCATGGGTCTGCTCACAACCGCCGGGCATTGGGAACTCTGCGGGACCCACCGGAGCTTGCCCGTGAGCCCCCCGGGGGACTCCCCCACATTATTTTAGGAATAAGAGTATCTAAGGACCTTGAGCTCAGATCTGGGCACAGGGAAGTGATATTTAGGGCTATCTGTGGCCAGAACTGTGACCTAACACCCTCACTGGTCTCTCTGAAACTCCTTGCTTCTTATCCTCTGGCACATTCTCAAGGCAGATGCAGATTGTGGTGTTGAATATTCACAGAAGGCTCTGGGGGGCAGGGGAGTCAGCCCCTCTCTGTTCTCCCTGTCTCACTAGGAGAGTGTGTCGCTGTCATATCAACAGAATTCCATCTCAACTACTTGCCAGTCTTAGCTGAGCCAAGCCTGGTTTCCATATCTAGGTTCCTGAAGATAATTACAGAGTCATTTGCAGAAGTTCCAGAGTGCTAGAAATTGGCCTGGGTTGCTTCCAGGGCAAAACAAAGTGCCACACCTTGTCCACAATGGATGGCAAGAAGGACAATTCTTATTCCTTTTTTATAAAACTGTCTATTTGGTTATTAAAAATCGTTTCTGAGATCATATTGGTTAAAAATGCTAATCATCCCAGTTCCTGAAGCAAAGGGGAAAAATTGCTGAGAGGGTCTAAGAGTGTAAGCCGCGGACATGGAAAGAGAAGTTCTTGTTTGGAGTTGTGACAACCCAGATGTTAAGTGCTGGCTATCTCTAAAAGCCTAAGAGGTATTTGGTCCTAGCTAACATAACTACCTCCTTCACCCTGAGATGTATCTTTAGTCACTGTCAGAAGTCTGGTGATTGACAAGCACATCACATATCCCACCTGGCACCTTCTGGCCTCTTCCCATCTCCAGCTTTTTTAGACTCCTTGACTGATGCTGCAGCATAGAACACATCCTATTGCAATGCATCTTCTGAGCAGTACAGTTGCTAGGGATGTACCTAGGGACCAGACAGCTCTGCCAGGCAGGCTAAAGTAAAAACGTGAACCCAGATGACTGGCTTTATTTTAATGCAGTTTTCATTAATGGAAATTAATTGGCTATCATTTCATAATAGCTTGATTTTTTTTTCTCTCTCTTACTTTGCAAACATTGGTAGAATGTGAAGTTTGCTCAATGTGTATTTGGATCACTTAGGATTTGAAATTTAAATTTTTAATAGGACTCTAAATCAGACAAAGCTCACTAGTCCAGGGAGTCCATGTTGATTGTTTTATGAAGGGTCTATTGACTGGTGTTGAACAGAAGAGAATAGAATGTTTGTAGACATGTCAAAGATCAGACAAGGAAATAGGATTATGAAGGGCATGGTGACAAGAGATAGCAATGAAGGGAGACATTGACAGGACGGATGGATTCTGACCCGGAATCAAAGTCAGTTACCTATAACAGAAGTTGGAAACTTAAACTTGGAGGCTGGGATGTGGAAAGATGAAGATGCAAATGTATCATCACCATCAACTTCAAAGATGGTTGAAGAAAGCTTGATGAAGACCCACCCCTCAATAAACAGAGGTGTGAGGAGGAAAGTGGTCCATGGACAGTCTTCAAGTTGTAAAACCTCTGTAATCCAGCGAGGACTTAGGAAGCAAATCTGAAATTTCAGGCCGACAATGACACTCATAGGCAGGACTCTGCTCTGGTTTCTCAGGGAAGTCCCAGGTTCACAGTAGGCTGTCTTGTCAATGTAGTGATGACTTCCTAAAGAAGATGTTTAAAAAGACAACTAGGCCCAGATTATAGGAGTGAGCAATTCTTCTCACCCCTCTAACCCTGGCACCTGGACCACTCCAGTGTGACTTGGTCAAGATCCAAGTATTCTCGTCCCATCTGGCAGCTAAACTTCTCTGTCAATTGACATAGGCACTAGAGTTGAACTGGTATTCTAATGTTAGATGTCCACCAACTAATTGTAAACAGTGAAATTATAAGATAACTTCCTGAATCTCACTATATTGCAGCAGAGATAAATAAAACCTATTTCACTGAGTTTTGATGAAGATTCAGCTGTTACAACATTTACTTGGCACTTGGTATGTTTGAGGTATCTGTTCTCTGACTTGCTGTAGTTATATCATTTAAGATAAAAATAAAAATTTTATTTAAATTACATCAATCAAATTAATGGGTTTTGTATTAACATCATTAGTTTCCTTTTCATGGCTAATGTATAAAAGAAACTATTTGTTTAACCCACAGTTTTAACTGCAAGTCCAAGATTTGAAAGTTATATTGATTCTGTTCTGGAGAAGGATTCCTTGGTACTGTCCCATTACGTGTGTGTGTGTGTGTGTGTGTATGTGTGTGTGTGTGTGTGTGTGTGAGAGAGAGAGAGAGAGAGAGAGAGAGAGAGAGAGAGAGAGAGAGAGAGAGAATATGATAATCCAGGAAGCCATAAACAACTTACTCTCAGGAGTACTAAACAGGTTCTGCGACTAAAATTAATCCCATCCACGGACAATGCATCTAGATATCCCCACACTGGAGAATAGAGCAGGGACATGTAACTCTTTGGTAGGCATAACAACCCGTATCATAGCTCTCTACCAAAAATTGGACTGGAAAATTAGATTCCACTCAACCATACTAGACCATATGATCAGCTTCAGTGCAGCAGTTGAGAAGGTTAGTGATCACGTTCCGAGTTTCAGATATGACCCATAGATGACACATACATTGAACATGGGCCCTATCCCACATCCACGCACACAATGGAGATCTGCCTCAAACTTCCTTCAGTCCTAAGACCTTTGAAGCTAAGGAATCAGGGTACACCATTCTCCTTCCTCTTCACACTCCATTTAGTTTCCTAAATCTGAAGATGCCTCCTTCCTCTGCCTGCAGACTTCTTTTACTACTCAGTACTGATTAAAACTTTAGCCCACTGTACCTGACCTGATCCCAGCTGACCGTCTCCTAGCATCCATGCTCCCATTTAAGATTTGCACCGAAATCCTCAGAGTTTGGCCTCTTTTGCCGTATGTGGGTGACTGTCTTCCAGATAAAAGTGACGTCTATACTGTTGTGTCAAGTCCTTATTTCCTGAGAGCAAAACCTTCCAGAGGATATGATTGGTGTTATGTGATCAAGGGAGTTCAGACTAGTCTATATGCTTCCTAATGTGTAAAAGAGCCTTGAGGCCACAGGGGAAAAAGATTGTATAGAGTCCATCGCTAGAAGGGCAGGGGTCTGGGAAGTCACATCATCCCCATTGCAGCCTGGGTAGGGGAAATTGCTTTGGAGCAACACTGTCTCTTCTGGAGGGAGGAGCCAAAGGGGCTGTAAGATCCTTTGCCTTAGTCAGCCAGTGGAGAGGAGGGCTCCTGTTTTAGGAGTGTCTGTACTCTACTTCTAGGTCAGTCATCCCAACTCCAGGCCCATACCATGTCTCATGATTTCCAAACATTTGTTTACACAAGTACACTTTTACACTTTTTACTAAGGATACATCCAAGGGTTTGCCTTGCACAGCTGGAAGAGTCCTTCACCACTGTGCTAGCTGTATCCCAAACCATTCATTTGACGTGTTCTGTCTACTCTGATTCATAACCTACTAAAGACCTACCTGTCCCGAGTTGCATTTCCTGAGTTTTGCTTATAAACCCTTGAATTTGATGGATGAGGTCAACCTGTGATATTGACTGTCTTTACGTCATACTCCCATTTGTGTGGATATGCAATGACAGCCATGGAGGGGACTTTGTTTTTCCTCCTAGCTGCAAGTTCTCCTCCAGGAACTACAGTGACTGTTGGGTTGGAAAAATTAAAAAAAAAAAAAAAAAAGACTGTTCACCATCATAATGCCAGAGCCTTATTCCTTATCTGGACATAGGTTACTCTATTCCCTCAGAGTTCCAACAAGCAGATAGCTCTAAGACCTGTGCTCTTGAAAAATGAGATATCATTCTTGTGATTTTTTTTCCTTCCTTCCTGGCCAGCACACTGGACTCGACTGTGGTTTGGACAGTAGCTGACATGCTTTGTACCATCCTGCTAGATGTCTCTTTTCTGGTAGTGACATCCTCAGCATCATCCCTGGGGTAAAAAGATCACATCCACTAGGCAACTGAGTTTCAAGATGAATCCCTGAGGCTCCCAATCCTCTCCTTTCATACAGAACACTGTTCCCAAGCTTCTATTTGGGACATTCTACAGTAAATCCTCTAATCACTGCAACCAAATAGAAGCTTTCATGGCTCTGAATCCAAGGGAGTGAATACAGAAGAGATATTCAACGCAAGGCAGACTCAGTTGAGGGGAACACATAAGGGTTAAGTGAGATTAGGCCCAAAGTACTAAGGAGGAATGAAGTATATCAAGAATTTGTAATTTCTACAGAATGGTGAACTAACCCCTGGTGGCAGGCCTGGACCTACCACGCATGTACATCCTCTCTGTGTTCCTTCCCACACCACTGGGGAGATTCTAACCTAGAGCCTTTGGTAATGTTAGAGGCCCATATCCTGTCCTCCCTCTGTCTTACCCCATCTTCCTCTAGGAGCTATTTTACTTTCATAGCTGCTCATTTTCCAGTGTTGGTTTAGTGGGAGGCCCAGACCCTGTTCAATATTTGTATCCTCAGCTCTGCTGTTTGCTCTCATTTTCATATGTTTAGCATACATATTATATGCCTCCCATCCAGGTCCATAGATGTTCCTGGTTCTTTCAGCCTCCATCAGGTCTCAGGGTACCTAAACAGTCCAGACTTATTCCATCAAGATAGTGTTGGGGAGTGCACACTCTACCTGTACCATACTTATACCTTACTCATTTCCAGACCTCACCCACACTCACAGCCACATCCTATCCACACCCACACCCCCCACAACAGGCTCAAATCTACTCAGAAGAGACAAGACCTCCCCATTTGACTTTACCTCATTTCACAGGTTGCCCTTTCTTCCTTTGGGTGGCCTGTCATAAATGCTCCATTCCTTATATCATAAACAGAAAATATGACAAACCAAGATGTACTTACTACACCTAACACCTGTATCACAGCCTAACCCAGCCTGCTCTGAATGCTCACATTCACTTGAAAGTTGGGCATCCCAAGACTATCATATTGTATATCTCTCACTCACCTACAGAGAGATTAAAATTCAAAATGTGCAGTACAATTTCTACTTAATGCATATGGTTCTTGCACCATTGTGAAGTCAAAATACCAAAGGCTGAGCCATGGTAAGTGGAGGACTATCTGTAATATATCATCTCTTACCACAGCCATCGTCTTTTGCTAAACCTTCTTTATACTCTTGACCAATCTGCTTTCTTCACGTGTGTGAAGTCACTTAGTGCTGTGGAACAATCTTTGTATACTGTAAATCTGTATTGCTCTCATTAGTTAATAAAGAGCTGATTGGTCGATGGCTAGGTAGGATAAGGTTAGGTGGAGGAACCAGGCTAAGAGATTGCTGGGGAGGAAGTGTCTGAGGAGACCCCATGAGATGCAGAGTGAAGAGGATGGCACATAGACTAATAGAAATGGGTTAATTTAAGTTACAAAAGCTAGTTAAAAACAAATCTAAGCTCTCAGCTGAGCATTTATATTAATAAGAAGTCTCTGTGTGGTTATTTGGGACTGGCTAGTGGGATACAAAAGTCTACCTACAGCTGACTCTTCAAGGAGCTTTGGAGGTTACCTGTTGTCATTGACCTAACGCAGCTGATGTTCTTTCAAATTCAGGATTAGTCGGTGAGTGATAGGCCCTCACAAGAGATGCCTACAGGCAGTGTGAATAGCACAGACACCTAACTATAATACCTTGTGACAGGCTTAAGATGGAGCTCTGAGGAAGCTACCAGTGAGAGTATCCTAGCTCAGCCAAGAGCATCTGCAAATGATTTAATAATTGATCACTCCAAGGCCAAGTAACTCACTATCTCCCAGTCTCATCTTTCTCAATTTTTGTTCTGAATTTTTAAAACTTTTTATTAGCTTGTGTTAATTGCACATACTAATGGGTTTCACTATGACATTTTCATGCACACATATATTTTGATCATATATGTCCTCTCTTTGTTACCCATTCTTGTTTCCTTCTCACTACCACTAATTCCCTTCCTCTTTTCAATTAGTCCTTTTTCATGTCTTATTGATTGATTGAATCTATTTATTTTGTCCACATGACTTTTAGTAGAGTTACATAGAGGAACATGGATAAAAGATTATTTATATGTGCATGAATCACTTACCAGTGGTTACACCACTGAAGAAAATGTCTTTTTCTCCCCCAGGATCTATTAAATGTCAATAGATCCTTGGGAAAAGCCTTGTGAGTGACAAACCCCATCCCATCCCCCTTGATGATGGAATCTTCACGGGTGCCATCTTGTGCAGGCTTTGTACAGGTAATTCAGCTTCTGAATGGTTCAAGACCACAGCAGTTACTGAGCTGCTTAGAAGAGCTACATGTCTCTGCCTCGGAGTTCTACAGATGCACAATAGGGTATAACTCAGGATTTCTAAAATTCCCTTCCTCCGTCCTCATTGTCCCTTCTAAAAATGACCCACTTGCTTTATAATGGACCCTAGATTCTCTCCATTGAGCCCACAGCCATGCCTCCTTTAAAAATCCTTCAAACTGGGTCATCACGAATTCCCATTATTTCAAGGAGTTGGCTCTGGGCTTACTGTATAATCAGGTCTTTTATACTCTAGCCCCGGCATGCCTCTTACTTCCTGACCTCTTCCCACATGAACTGTCTCAGCCATCCTGCCCTGCTAACACCCAGCCCCAGAACTTCATTCACAGCTCCATGCCTGCGCTATACTTCTACTTAGCTTAATACTGCACCAGCTAGTCAGCAAAGTTTTCTTTATGCTCAAAGCCTAGTTCAGTGAGAAGGTATAAGCAGATATCCCCTCTCTTCTCCTGAAGTACATTGTCTACAAGTTCATGATGTTGTGGCAGCCATCCTCCAAGTGGACCCTCAGTGGAAGGATACTTTTGTCCTTGTCCAATCAGGTCCGTGCTGAATAGTGCCCACTAGGTTGTGGGTGCATTATTACACAGCATTCGGAAAAAAAAAAAAAAAAAAACAAGAACTTTCTCCTACTGCACTAAAATATATCTTACTTCAGGCTTCTCTCTCATGTTTGTCATTCTTTTTGAGAATGCAACCATGTACTATCAGTTATTACTTGCTCAAAACCCTAAATATCTAGTCTATATTCATAACCTCCTTAATAAACTACATAGTATGAAGTCCCATCCATACAAGACAAAGTTGAATACATTTCAGCTTGGCTTGTGTTCAAGGTCAATGTGTCCTCTACCCCCATCTCCATTTTTTACAGTGCTATGTATCTGATTAGCATTTTCCAAAAGGCATTTTTCCTCTGCCATTGCATTCTTTCCTTGACTGTCTGAGGTTTCCAAGAGCTGGTAAAAATGTGTACATTTCATATAAAATAGGTTGAGGTAGTTACCCCAGTTTGTCAAGCGTAGAACCTAGGCTTCCTAACAAGGGACTCGGTTGTTCAATGACACTTTAGTGACTTTGTTTCTAATAGATGCCTCAGCTGCTTTCTCTAATAACCCATTATCCCAGGGGGCTACTGAAGAAGTCAAGAACATCCTCCAAAAAAGGATACAGTTGACCATACCACTGTAAGACTTTCTGCCTAGCCAACCTCCTGGCCTTTCCAAGCCTATAAGTCCAGTCACCATGGGTAGTGTCGGGACAGAGCTCTGGGCTGAGACTCTCCCTCACTGTCCTGATTTCTCATCATCTCCAGTTCAAGCTGTCTGAGCTGGACTAGCTGTGCATACGGCTGACCTCCTGCAAGCGCTGAAACTCTGTTTGCTTGGAAGGATTAGCTCGAAAATGACCTCTCTCGCCAAGTACAGAAATAAGTTCTTGATGGTATCTTGAAAATGATATTGGAAACAAAATTTAGAATAAAATCGAATGCTAATAAATGCCCCAATGGTGGCTTCTCTGAGGAGTCAGAAAGAATCTCTGGAGAAGCTAAGTTTGTGCATTATAGAAGGCAAGAGGAGGCTGGAGACTCCCTCTCCTGTTAGCAGCCTGGCAGCATTAGAGACACCATGCCTCTCTGGTTTCTTCATATGTAAAAAGAATGTCATTCTAACTCCCAAGATGACAACACAAGACAGAGACTGAGTGAAAAGGATGCTTGCTAAGTACCAGTCCCTGAATGCTTGCCAAACATTATGTTAGGTACTTTGTGTCCCTCAAGTCCTTCAGTTTTTCAAGCAGTGCTTTGAAGTAAGTATTTTACCTCCTTAAACAACTTGAATCCAAGCCTGGAGTCGTCAGATTGCTCACCATGCAGAAGTCTGGCAGGGCTGGGAGGTAAACCTTGACATTCTCCACTTCTCCATGGCATCAAGTGCGAAAGCACATGCAAATCAGCTTTGAACACCTTTTACAAAATAGGATACCATCAAAAACAAAGGAGCTAGAAGAAGGACTTAGAGTAGATGCCCCAATAGCTTCCTCAATTCTGTTCTTTCACCTTTCCGGGGCAGAAACCACACAGCAGGCTGGAAGGATGGGAGAGGTATCCTACACCCTTCACACACTAATAAAAGTCATCTCTTACCTGCAGGTCTGCAATTCTACTAAGCCCTAAGCTGCATACGGAACAACCAAGATTCATAGCCTCTCTGGGAGGCTACAGATGGCTCATTTTTTTCATTCTTCCCATTTCTTAAATGTACTGCACATGAATTTTTTAAAGTAAAATTGATTTAAATTGATTCTATTTAAATTTTCTTTTATTTTAAAGTTTCTACAATACCTCTTAGGATGACGGTAGCCTCCATGTATATCCAAACACAGTCTGAATCCTGCACTATCCTCACATAGGGCTTCTTGTAGATCATACAGTCTGGTCATTCCAATTCGCACATCACCCTGTCAACTCCAGCTTCACTGTGAACTTTATGAGAGGCAAAGGGGCCACAAACCACTATCATGTCATGTCCTGGACAACCAGTTTGACCTTTCACCTATCTGACACTTTCCTCACATGCCATTTGTTCCTATATGTGTCCATCCCAGGTCCCCAAAGAGAAAGCAGGTTCCTTTTTAACGTAGCTACATTCCAAACATCTGATGCCATTAAGTTGTCTTTGTGACTCTTTTCCCCTTGAGAAAAATTGGCATAGCTTCTGCCTAGAGTTGCAATGATGACATTAAGGGTGCCATCTTTGTTTTTTGCGGTCACTGTACTGAGCTACAGTTGTGACTAGGCTCTTTTCTGTCCTTCAGAGGCTAAATATGTGGACAAAATTAAATGATCACTTTCCAATCTCTCACCTGTTTTGTCATACTCTACACCATGCCAGGTGTCGTCACACGTGGTCCTGCTAGAGATGTTGCCTGGACTCTGAGATGCTTCTTACTCCCTGACTGTGTTCTACCCTTTTCAAAGGACGACACAGCATGTTGCTTCAGCCATTGTCTTTCAGCATAATCTGCCGGCCTCGCTTACAGATCTCTAAGTTCTTTGGGGACTAAGATCACATGGCTTCTGTTTATCATGGTGTGCGCAGAGCCTGGCAGAAGGGCTGGCACACCGTCAGTCTGGGAAGATGCACAAATGCAGCTGCCTACCCCACACCTGCTCTAATCTGCTCTGGGAAGTAAGACAGGACTTTTCAGCAAGCCATTTATTCAACAGCTCTTGGCTTTAGTGTTTTCAACTATAGGACATACGCTTTGAACTGTCTACTCTCTACCATCTCGTCCTGCCCAGTGGTCCACAATTCTCTGATTCTAAATAAAGCAATGTACTAAAAGAGCAAAGTAATATAGCACTTTGGCCAACATAAGGATTGTGTGGTCCATTACTACTATTATTTTATATGGTTATTTTGAACTATTCTTGCCTGGATTGTAAAACCTTCATTCCATGGCTCAAAGACTAGCCTTGTTCCAACCACTGTATAAAGTCACTGCAGCACTGCAATGGCCCCTGTACTGCAATGTGCCCTCTGCTCCTTCTCAAGGACCTTGTAAAACTCTTGGTGATTTTGTTTCTGAACGTTGCTTGAGTTGTATGCACGGCTTCTATGATGACCTTACTCAGTTTTCTCATCTGGCCCTTGCTTTTGAGGATTGTGTTTCTTTTCAAGAAAAAAAAGAATCAAAAATCAATAATGTGAAGAAAAAACCACATGCACTAAAAGAAAAGACAAACCAGACTCTTGGAGTGCCTGAGGTTTAAATTAGAATACAATGGTTTAATGCTCCCAAAGACCAGACTATTGTTTCTTATCAGATTTCCCCTTGAAAGAGCAATTGTGAAGCCAGATTGTCCAGAGAAATAAGTCGTCATTCTACCAGATAAACAAACATCATCGATTTTAATGTGTGATGGAAACAAACACCGTGGAGGAGCTCCTTCTCCCTGTGCCTTACATGGATACTCTTCAATGGAAAACGGCACCCCCATCTTGTTAAGTGGAATTATAGGTGACAAAGGAGGATTCCCTAATTAGGTGGGGGATTATCTTCCAGGCCCTCTGAACCTGACTGATGGTCTCTTAGTCAGAGAAAATGCTGAGTAATGTAACATGGAGTACGAAGAAAGGGACCAGAGGAGAGATCCTGGTCCCTTTGGAGATGGTACATAAGAAGGATCTGGAAACTGTTAGTGCTACCATCTGGAAGGACTCGCATGGCAACACAAGGCAACAACTGAGGACAACTGTATTGATGGACCTTGTGTAGTCAACATCCAGCCTCGACTTCCTCCAGACCTCAAGGACCACCTTAAAGAGGGTTTGCTTCAGGTTCTTGCCAGTGATGATGATCTCTGATCAGAAGCCAGAAACATCCTGCGTAGAGAGATGGAGCCAAACCCGTTCCATAGTACCCAAAAAGTGTATGGGGTATACTATAGTCACTAATCATTGCTACAGAGCAGACAGGCATGGCCTTAGGTCTGTGGCCTTCTGTGTTCATCTGTTAATGAGTAGGCAACAAATAAATATTTATACAATTCACTGAGTAATGTTATATCCAGCTTTTTTTTTTTGTAGTTTATCACCCACTATAATAATAATGGGAACAACTACCAGCTAACAGATATCAACAGATTAGCTCTGACACAGTTCTGTGTGAGACAGATGCTACTGGGCACTGATAATCAAGTAGATGTCCTCTGTATTTCCCCAAATAATTTATTATTCTTGCTTCTATAATACAGAGGTATTCAGTCCCCAAACTGAGCCCTGGAATCTGCCTTTGCTATTAACAACAGCTCTTAGGAACTCACCTCAATATCTGAACAACCCTCAGGAGTGTAGACAGCCTTTGTATCTACATTCGCTGCCTTCAAGAAGGTGACAGTGAGACACTGAAAGCCCCAGAGCACTGGGTGATGAGGGAATACATGTGTCCTCTGAGAATTAAACTTAGTAAAATCCATACACAATGGAAATGATTAAGCAAGCCTGAGAGTAAATGCAGAGATTATCTGTAATTGTGTGACTGGAGCATTTAGGAACACCCAAAACTCCTGTCAGGGTGATTCACAAGTGATCTCAAGACAGAAAAATCAGGGTGAGATTGTGGTTTGTTGAGGAGAAATGTAACCAATCGTGTTGTACCTTCCCTAAGAGACAGAGCACACCAATGGCTAGCTTGCTGGGCTGAGATGTATGTCCACCTGTCTGATGGTTATCCCTTGACTGTAGACAGAGATGCACTGGGCTCTAAAAGCCAAAACACATTTGAGCCATACAATTACTTTTTCTGGTTCTGACTCTGCAATCCACACACATCATTCGTTTAGGGCAGTTGTAGGTGATTTCTTTTTTTCCCTTTTCTTTTTCCATGTACCTTGATCACAGAAAAAGAATGGCCTAGAGAGGCTAGAGCAACTTGAGTCCAGTCCATCTTGTTCTAATGTCATTTCTCCATTTGTCCCTTGGGGCTCTTGCAAGTGTCAGACAGTTGCCCTGGGTTAACAGGGCAGGACTGATGAACTCGCAGTTCTACAGTCTGGGTCTCAGAACAGCCGGAATTTGGTGGGAAAAAATGGCAACCAGCCCCCAAGGCCAGTGTTTCACAGACCACACTCCCAGTGAAAGCCAGGTGTTGAGTCAACCTCTTCTTTCAAAGAAGAGGCATTTGAGCATATAATCCCCATATGTTTGCCATTAACTGGTTATATTATCACCTCCCTTCAAACTCAAGGTCACATAATAATGTAACATTCTCACTTTAGACAACCCTAAAGCTCTCATACTACAGACAGATCTCTTCCAGACATGTCTACCCTGTAGCCTATGAGTTGTGTGCCAGGATAACATGAATGCTGCTTAACACAAAACCATAAACCTTGTGGGTTTTGTATGTGTGTGACCTGTGGTAGTCCTCAGGTCAAGGGCAGATGGATAACTGCGGTGTTATTAGCATACTCAAGTGTCTGCTGACCTCCAGGTTCTCTCAGTACCTGTGGCTTCTCTCAACTCTTCTCACTCCACCCAACTCTAAATGTTCCCTGCTCATGGGCTTCGCTTCCCCCAGCTTCTCATTCCTTTAAAACTCTGCCATTTCTGCCATGCGCTTTCTCCGCCCCTTCTCTTGGTCCTCCTCTGTCATCCCTCCCCTATTCTTGACCCCCCCCCCCCCATGGGCTGGTTCAGTATATTGCTTTTCTCTCTCGGCTCTGGACTTTTCCAGAGCCCTCTGCTGGTACTCTCCCTCAAAGCAAATGGAAACCTCAACCATACCTTGCAGCTGCCATGTCCTCAGTTGTCTGCAGTTGTTTGTAATGTTATTGCCTAGATTTGAGAGCCGTAGGTCATTCCCAAAGATTCCTAAACCCAGGCGAGGGCATCTCTTCATTCCATTAAAACATGCTGGGTGGAGGATGGAGAGGAGAGGACTCCATCACCTACTTGTCTTTTGTAAACATAGATCAATGGGGTCTTGTCTCACTGATCAAAACTTGAAGTTAGTTCTGAGATATGCCCGCTGCCTTCTGGTACAGGTTTCTACTGCCAGGCTTGGGGTCTCTCTTCTAGACCCTCAGGTTCACTCCTGTGACCCTTGGCTTTGGGGTCCTTTTGCTAAGAATGGGAGAAATAACCACAGGGACTCTGAAGTGACCCCCAGTCAAACAGCACTCATTGTCACTTGAGATCCTCAAGTAGAAAAGAGAGTACAGGCATGAAGAAAACATGTTTTTGCGAACTAGAGAAAACATGTTTTTGAGAACTAGTCGTGACCCCACCCTGCCTGTTGACTAGAACATTAGGTGTTTTCCAACACCCTGCAGGTGCTTCCCTGTCCTTCGCCTGACCCAGCAACCGCCTGTCCCGCCTTTGACATAACCAATCATAGTAAATGACCTTAAAATGAGCCAAACCCTGCATTTGACAAACAACCCACTGTACCCCCTCCCTGAATATGTGGTTTTTTGCCTTTAAAAGTAGCCTGTAATAGCTAGTTGGGGCTTCTCTCCCTCACCTGGCTGAGGAGCCCCATTGCACAAACGAGAATAAGATTCCTCTTGCTTTTGCATCAACTGGACTGGTGAGTGGTTCCATGGGACGACCCTCCTGAGGAGTTAGCATCCCAGAGTTTGGATCTAACAGGCAGACCCTTCAGCTGGGCTGGAGAACTGCCAGGAGGGAAGGACAGCCACTGGCTTCCAGGTAAAGATCTGAGGGCGGGATGTGGGCTTATTCTTTCTGGCAGACTTCCACAGCCACAACTGAGGAATACCCACAGAGGATCATGCAGAGACATATAACCATGACCAATAAGCCGATTGCCTGCCTCCCCCCCCCCCAGTTTCTGGAGCCTTACTTCTAGATAACAAGTCACTCAGGACTGCACCCTAGGCTCCCTGAGATTATTCCTTCAGTGGTCTATAAGTACAGCAGGAGTGGGGAAATCCTGTGTGGATAAGACTGAGATTCGAGACCAGACCTTCTACCCTCTTATTTGAGTTAGATCCAACTACACTCTAAACTCCTCTTTACACACCAGGATTCTTGCTCCCCTCTTGATCTTGCCCCCTAAATCTCTGGAGTCTGCCTGTTTGCCCATCTCAATAAACTCCTTAAATTCTCACGTCCCACCCCCTCCCTCTTAGGCGGTTTGCATTAAATATCCGTCTCCACCTCCATATTTGTAAAGTCCCAGGCTGATCCTAAGACCAACTAACATCCCCCAAAACCACATCTTCCTCCCTTTCTCCCTGGCCTTGTATCATACTCCTGCCTCTTAAAGCAGCCACACTTGACCTGCTGAAAGCATCCCTGTGATTTATTTATTTATTTGTGGAAAACGAGGTTCCAATTACGATATATCCGTCCAGTGGAATGCTATGTAGCCATTTCATATAATGGAGTAGAAGAAAACTTAATGAGGCAGAAAAATGTTCACAGTACAGCGGAGGGTGGGGGGTGACAAAATTGCGTGCAGAGGTTTCCATTTTTATGAAAAATGCTCACATTTTTATATTCAAAGTGGTGAGCGTTGCAGTCAATATTGTTGAGACTGTGTGTACCTATACGTTCACAGTGGTCATCTGGCTTCTGGCGGTAAGATGATTGCAAATGAGATATTCTTATGTGTGCTTTTCTGTAATTTTGAATTTGATTTACAATGAGGAAATACTACTTTTGTAGCAAGGGAAAAAACAATCATGAGCATTTTTTTCTTTTTCTTTTTTTACCTTGAGCTATCAGCCAAATGTCTTGTGCACAACCTCTGGCCCGTACTCCTGCTGGGGCCTTTCTGTTCATCCACATTGGCATATGCCGCTGTTATTCTCAGCAAATGAGCCAACGGAAATAAGACTCAATTTGTTTGAGCAGACTGTGGCGCTTGGTAGTCCAAAATATAAAGAAGTACAAATAAAAATGATCAATCAGGACAGAGGAAAAGGGTAAAGCGCTGTCGTCTCAGTCTAACCTGAGCATGCTGAGTGCTGCCCAAATGGTTGAAAGGCCAAATGTAACCAGGCTCTTCATGTTCCCTTGGAAAATACAATGGCTGTGTTTAACTGTGGGTTATTTTGTCCCTGGATTGGCTATTTAGGTTGGGATTTAATTTCTGCCAATTACTATGACTACTGACTTTCTTAGCCTTGGTTTCCCACTTGGAAATTGAGAATATTGACAACATCTGCTTATCCTATGGTTTAGAAGACTAAATGACAAAATACAATCAAGCACTTAGAACACTCCTTTGGCAAGTACTTAAGAAATGGGTGTCTTTATTAATCCCTCAACAATCTTAATCCTTAGAGGACTGACATTGTTGGCTATTTTAAGTTACATATGCTTGGTTTTCAATGAAGAATTTAGAAACAGGTTTCAACAGCTCCCAGAGGGCAGAGACAGTATGGGTAGAGGTGGGGTATGATGTTCCGTCTCTTCCATCATGAACAAATTGGCAGGCACAGGCACAGTGCTTGAGCAGCTTATGTTTCTTTGAAAAGTACATCTTTAAAGGATCAACAGTGCTGCTACCCTCAGTCTGGCTTCAGTGAGCCCCAAGAATTAGGATATGTTCCCATAGCAATGGTAAAATTTCTGATGAGATTCAGAGATTCTTGTTTGTTTGGTTTGGTTTCCTTGTCTTATTGACTGAGTGAAAACCACTTCCACTCCAGTCTACAAGGTTATGGATATTGGAATCACCTTCTACATAGATTTTATATAGTCCTCTGGGCTACGGTTAAGGATCTGCAATTAGCAGATACTTTTCTCTCCCAGGTCAGCCAATAGCAAAGTGGGCACTCTGAGTTAACTATGAAGATAAGCTGCTCCTTATATTTAACCTAAACATCTATCTTTATATGTTTTGGTGTATTATGGTCCCACTTCTAACCTAAAGCCTAAACAATTTCCCACCTGGTGGACTTCCAAATATCTGCAGCCATGGATGATGTATCTTCTCAGACCATATGTCTGACACTATATGTCAAAAACTTCACAAAGATTTCCTTGTTTGTAATGTTTTCTTGATTCTCGTTATCCTAATTTCTTTCTGTGAAATGTGCTTTGCACAATATGGCTGACCCAGAACACTGGGCTCAATTTTGAAGAAACCGATCTAAGATAATTAGTGTAATAAGTTGATTGTTTCTGCCACTATAGACACTGCACTTTCATTCATGTAGCTAAGAGACCACTTGCTTTTGAATGACCGCCATCAATCTGCTCTCCACTAGGTCTTAGACTATCCACGCATGTATTTCCTTCACAAGTACTATTTGTACATCATAATGGTCTCATCTACGGATGGGGAATTGTTCTTCTGGACCCATTGTAGTTCGTTACATTCTCTATAATGTGGGATTGTTCTTCTGAACCCACCGTAGCTCATTACACTCTCTATGGATGTGGGATTGTTTTTCCTGAACCTACTGTAGCACGTTATGTTCTCTTTGGTTACATTTCATCATTTTGATTCCTTCCATTGTTTCAGATTGTTGAGAACTTTTAAGAACCTGATTCTGTCACTGAGAAAATATGCTAGTGAACACAGAGCCAAGCTGGCCCCTCAAAGATGTTCCAACTAATTTCGCCAATTTTTCTTTACCTTCTATATTCTTTGCCTTTGGGGGTGTGGTCAAGAAATGATCCCAAACTGAAGGTAGCATTTACTTTCTAGTTTGTGTCATCAACATATTTAATGTCTACAACTTCTACTTTCATAGGAACCATTGAATAATTTTTTGCTAGTACTAAGCTAAAGTAGAACAACGGGGATGTTGGAAAAGTTTCTGCCCCTTCATCATGGATGTGAAACTTCGGTTTCTTCACTAAGTTTTTTCTGCTTAGGAACTCCTTCCACCTTTCATTACTACATCTTAGTATGGAGTGATCTGGCATATTTCATAATATACTGGTTTTTGTTTGGTTTGGTTTTTCTCCCAATTATCTTAGTTAAAATCCAGAAACACGTTTTCTTAATTTTACTTTTTAAAAAACATTTATTTATTGATTGATGTCTTGGAGACACGTCTGAGGTCACTGAACAACTTACAGGAATCAATCTCTCTTCCAATCACATAGGTTTCGAGGGACTAAACTCAGGCTGTTAGGTTTGGTAGCAAGCACTCTTATCCAGCGAGCCATCACCGCAGGTCCAGAAATACATTTAATAAATCTACCAACCTAAAAGTCCTTCTGAGGGATGGTGGGAAAGGAGGAGGGAACAAGGAAGAGAGAGGCAGAAACAGAGACAGAAAGACAGTGAGAGACACAGAGAGTCAGAGATAAAGAAAAGAAAAGAAAGAAAGATGGGAAGGAAGGAAGGGAGGGAGGGAGGGAGGGGGGAGGGAGGGAGGGGGGAGGGAGGGAGGGAGGGAGGGAGGGAGGGAGGGAGGGAGGGAAGGAAGGAAGGAAGGAAGGAAGGAAGGAAGGAAGGAAGGAAGGAAGGAAGGAAGGAAGGAAGGAAGGAAGGGGAGAAGGGAAAGAGAGAAAGGAAAATCTGGCATGATATGGTCTCAGAACACTCACTCTGATTTTATGATTTTCTACTTCATTTTCTTCATATTATAAAACTATCCATTTCATAATCCATTTGGAATTTTATATTTTATTTCTTGCTCTCTTTTTAAGTAATTTGCTTAACACTGATCCTCCAGTTTCCTGGCAGTTCTTTATGCTTCAAAATTCCTGAAATTTTACAAGAAACACCTAAGAAATGCAAGCAGAGCAACCAAGAGCTGCAATGTCTGGATACAGGAGACTTCGTTATGCTTCTATAAACCAGTCCTGAAGCCATTACTTGTTTATAATGAATTTATCTGCAAAGGTCAATGTAAGAAAATATAAAAATGGGAAAAAACATTGAGAAGTAAATGCTACCTTCAGTTTGGGATTATTTCTTGACCACACCCCCAAAAGCAAAGAATATAGAAGGTAAAGACAGATTGGTGAAATTAGTTGGAACATCTTTGAGGGACCAGCTTGGCTCTGTGTTCACTGGCATTGACTGAGGCTTCAGCTACATATGTGTCATAGTTTAACCTGCTCCTTAGCCAAGCACTGCTTCATTCACATGCTTATGGCAGAGCTCCCACGAGCACTGTCTAATAAATATCAACCATGTAAATTCCCATCTCAAAATCTGATTTTAGAAAAAATGATCAGAGACAGTTGGTAACAAGAAGCATATTTTAAAGCAGAATTTTGAGACTACAGCTGTAAGTGAATCCCATCACTAGTGTTCACTGGAATCTGGTGGGTTGTTGACATGGTGGGACAGTGCTGTCATTAGCATCTTTCCTTATGGTGAGCTGAAGTGAGTTGCCAGTGTGAGAAGGAATGGGGGAGGGGGTGAAGGTCAAGTGGTGTAGGAAGTCCTTCTGTATATTTGTTTCTTTTATTGGTTAATGAATAAAACTGTTTTGGCCAGTGGCTTAGCATAATTGAGCTAGGTGGGAAAACTAAACTGAATCCTGGGAGAAAGTAAGCAGAGTCAGTGAAACACCACACAGCAGTCAGAGGAGAAAGACTCGAGCTGCCACCTGGAACCTTGCCAGTAGGCCACGAGACTTGTGGTAAAATATAAAATAATAGGAATGGGTTAACTGAAGATGTAAGAGCTAGCTAGAAATATGTTTAAGCTATTAGCCAAACAGTATTACAAATAATATAGTTTTTGAGTGATTATTTCATGTCTGGGCAGCTAGAAATGAACAAGCAGTCTCTGCCAACAAATTGGTACCAAAGTGGCCAACTAAATCCACTTAAAACCTGAGAGAGTTTGGGAAGGAATTCTAGACACACACACAAACAGAATTTAATGCAGTTCTTGCTCTGTTTGCTGGCAGCAAGTAGAGACACAACTCCTTTAAGAGTTTTTCTGACTTAGTTTTAGTGGCAAGAACTGTATGGTTTCTTTAAGGGAAGGCTTCCTGGTTCATGCTAGTTATAGGAACAGCTCTTGCTCTTGTAGGGGGTTGATGCCTGCCACCCACTTCAGATCCAGATGTTTATGTGCCCAGTCGGGGTCAGGAAGAAAGTGGCTGACACCATGCCTGGGGTTCAGCACTCCCTCCTGGGCAGGGGATGGGACTGGATCTGTTAGGCGTACATAGGCAGTAGGGCATGGCGGATTCCTCACCACCATACACAGAGATATTTCCAGGCCACACAGTGCATTACATGGCAGATTTAGCTTTTACTCAGATCAAAAGGGTTTATAAGCTGCACAGTGCTTCCAGAGTCTAGGTGGGTAAAAATGGCTCCCACCTGGCTGTTTCAGAGGCAGTGAACATGCCTCCACCATGTTGGGCTAGGAGGAACCAAAAGGCAGGACTGAATTGGTCCTAGCCACACCAGCTTAGCATTAAAAAAGAAAAGGTGCTCCTGGTCAGAAAATAATTACAGATACACACACAATAAAGACAAATCCAAATGTAAAAGTCCTCTAAATGGGTCACAGTGTTGGATAAATGTACGTAGGCTTGGGAGAGAAAAGAAAAAGAACAACAGAAACAGTGTAAAGGGAAGTAAATGGTTTTTAAAAATAAAATAAAGTCTTTAAAGAGACAAAGTACAGACAGTCATAGATTAAAGGTATAAAGAAAAATAAGGCATGTGAAGATGGAAAATAAACAGAGAATCTGAATGATGTATATTACTGTATTTTCTTTGAATTTTTTGACTGTAAGTGAGCTGAGTACAGAGAGAAATTTCATTGTACAAGCTGCTAAGATAAACCAACATATGTATTTTAAAGGTATCTTGTTTACAAAATTTGGGTCTAAGGATATGTTACTTTGGAAAATAGGTTCTGTTTTTGTTTCCACAGAGGATGAGAACCTATGGATTTCTTCCAGACTAATGTGGTTTGATGGGCCAAGATCCCCTGAAAGGTCTCTGTAAAACCCCCAAAACATATCACCCAACAAAAAGCAGAAAGCAGTTTGGAAAGAACTACACTGAAACTAGCAAATATTGTTTATAAATCTTTGTTTACATTTAAAGGGAGATATACTATAGAGATGAACACTTTGCATTGGTATGGGTCTTGGTTTACTGATACAAATTTAAGGTTAATTTTATTACATGTATATATCTGCTCTTGATTAAGATATTGTGTTTGTGAAGCTCATTTAAAAATTTAATGTATAATTAAGAAATACAGGCTAATAAGGAGTAATCTATAATAGTCAATCTTGTGGTCATGTTAATTAGGTTTTCTAGATATACAGAGATATATTTTAGATGGATAGTTATTCTTCAAAATTTTCAAAGATTAACAGAATATGACATTTAAAATATTTTAAGAAATTAGGACTTTTCATGACAATGAGACACATCTGTTCTTGGCAGCGCCAATCTACTTCAAGAGGATAATGGGCATCAAAGAAATTCCTTATGAGATTGGTTAGCCATTTGTGCAAGAAAATTGCTCTTGCCTGGGCTGCTTGATGTTATGCTGTATGAACTGAACATGCAGGACCCATAAAAAATGACTGCTGAACTTGCCTAAAGGTGAGACAGTCCTTCAGGGTTTCTGCTTCATGAAAGAGTCGGCAAAACATTGCACAGGACACAGAAGAAAGTGACTGACAAACTGTCAATATAGGCAGAATTGTCTTTAAAATTTCCTGCTTCATGGGAAAGTCTGCTAGATATTATAGGCCTGTAGGCTGAAGATGAATGCTCCAACAATACAGATGAACTTTGGGTGACTGTCCAGGCAGCAAGATGTCTCTGTCAATTCTAGAGTTTTGGAAGTTGCTTACAATGCACTTACTGTTTACTCAGGTAATATTATATCTTTCTGGAGTCTTTGATGGAGTTGAAGAATAGATAGTTATAGTTTTCCTTAGTTATGATAAAAGATAAAGTATATATAAATGTTATAATTGTAATTCTTGATTGATACCTCTTTTGTTATGTGTAATTTTACTATATGAAAGTTAAAACCTTCATTTTCATTTAGGCAGAAAAGGGGAAACAGTGTGGGAAGTCCTTCTGTATACAAGTTGCTTTTATTGGTTAATGAATAAAGCTGTTTCAGCTAGTAACTTAGTAGAATAGAGCTAGACGGGGAAACGAAACTGAATGTTGAGAGAAAGAGGCAGAGTCAATGAGATGCCATGTCTGCCAGAAGAGAAAGACCAGAGCTGCCAACTGGAACCTTGCCAGTAGGCCACAAGCTTTGTGGTAAAATATAAAATAATAGGAATGGGTTAATTTAATAATTAAGAACTAGCTAGAAATATTCTTAAGATATTGGACAAACAGTATTACAAATAATATAGTTTCTGAGGGATTATTTCATGTTTAGGCAGCCAGGAATGAATGAGAAGCCTCTACCAACAGTCAAGCTTCAAACCTATGGAACAGAGTGAAGTGGTTGTTGTTGGGTGCCACTGGTACAACACAAGAAAACAATGAAGAGCAAGGGGGATTAAGTTGAGGTACAGTATGAAAGTCAACATTTAAATAGAATCTTTCCTGGTGCAGTAAAAGGCAGGAACAGGTTACTCTGAAGATTTAGAAATATCTCCAACAAGTGTTAGATGAGTTTGAAGACACAGAGCTAATCAGCTCTCCCATAGTCAAGACTATGAATGGATGGAAATGGCAACATCAGTAGGAGAGGGAATATCTGTATCCAAACTCCATGAACCCCTCTACTCTCCACACAAGTGCCTTACTCTTCCTTCCCAAAGGCTAACATTTCCTCTCCTCTTAGCTAAAAGAACTGCACAGGCTCTTATTTGAAGATCACAGCTTATTTCTCATTACTATCTCATCCTTTAGGGACATCTCAGCACATTTCAGCTATGGAAGTTCTGAGCCTACCAAGAGATAATGGGGAGTGTCTTCACAAGTCTGCTATAGCAACAAGAGCTGGGAGAGTCAGCAGCACTAGGTCCTGAGGGTGTGGGGTCAAGGCAAAGAATAAAATTAGAGAAAAGAGACTCATGGAATGGGAATACTCTAACAGGATGCAGCATGGTGCTGATGGTGGGAGATGGTGCCAACATTTTAAAAAGACACAGAAACTTGAAAGGAAAAGGGATGTTTCTCACTAAATGGAATAAAAGTGATGTACTATAGTGGTAGATGACTAAACAAGAAATATGAAACCTCAGAGAAGGGACCATACCAGAACAGACATATCATATGAATCCGCAAGCATCCATTTGAACATGGTGCCTAGGAAGACACAAAGGACAATTCATTGGTGGGGAGTGTAAAAAACACGAGTTTCATGGTCCTACAGACCATGTCATTCCAAAAGTCATCTGTGCAGCCCCCAGTCCTCAGTGTGACTGTATGTGAAGACAGAGAGAGCCTTTAGGGAAAAATGGAGGTTCACTGAGGTCAGAAATATAGAATCCTAACATCAGAGGAGTGGTACTCTAGTGTGTGTGTGTGTGTGTGTGTGTATGTCTGTGTCTGTGTCTGTGTGTGTATGCTTGTGGTAGGTGCACCTGGGTGTCTTTGTGTATGTTTGAGTGTGTATGTGCCTCTGTGTGTGCCTCTGTGTATGTATGTGTGTCTGTGTGTATGTGCCTGTTCTTGTCTGTGTGTCTACATAAGCAGTATGTATACACATACTATGTTGGCCAGAGCAGGACCTGGGTGTCACTTTTCTGGTGTTCTTTAGCTTGTTTTATGAGACAGGCTCTCTCTGGCCCAGAACTCACCCAGTGGCTGAATTGGCTGGTGAGAGAGCTCCAGGGATTTGCTTCTCTTCTTCCCAGTGCTGAGTCCCTCACCACATATGTATTCTCCTTTACATGGGTTCTGGAGACTACACTCAGGTCCTTACATTTGCAAGACAAGCCCTTTAAAGGTTGAGCTGTCCCCCAGACTCAAGTGATGTCCTTTTAAGAAAGACCTTGTTGCATAAATGCAGTTGTCTGAAAGTCAGGAAAAGAGCATTAATCACAAAGAAAATTGACTAGAATCTGGAACTTCTAGTCTCCCAAACTGGAACTAAATATATGCCTATTGCTTAGGCCATGTGGTTTATAGTCTTTTTGTTTTGGAAGCTCAGAGCTAACTAATACAGAAGAATTCCAAACTCTTTGAAAGATTTAGAAGTCCATTCTCTGTGACAGGCTAAAGTTCTTAAGAAGAGTAGCTGCCATGGAACTGTATTTCCCACAAAGAACAGGGAAGGCAGTCTTGGGATAACATGTGTCAGATGGTGGCACTTAAACATCCAAAATAAAGTAGGCGCAATGTCATAATGATTGACAGGGTCACTGTGGCAGCCACATGTAGGCATGTCCTACAGAGGGTTGTGAGGATTAGAAGACTCACGTTACTGAAAAAATTAGGAGTCCTATGCCTGCCTGGGCTGTGCAGGACATTCTTTCCACAATAAAGGGGAAATTGGACAGTTTATTGTGTCTTCCTTCTCCTCCAGTTGAGAAGGAGCATTAATGCTTAGTGAGCGTCTTCCTGTCAGAGCCAAGGACACTTCCCACTTAGGAAGACTGGGCCGATTTGCCCCATGGCTGAAGGGGAAGTCTTTGAATGAACTGCTAAGCAGGAAACGGCTGAAACATCAGCTCAAGCTGGGGAGGAAGGAGTCTTAAGGCCTGTGCCATAGGCCTGGAAGATCTGAAGAGGCCAGAGGTATCGGTACAGAGAAAATGTACCTGATGGAATTCATAGCAGGTCGTTATGGAAAAATCAGTGCAAATGTCTGGGATTCTATACTAAGGCCATGACACATGCTGCAAAGCTAACATACATAAAAACAGAACCTCTAGCGTGCCAATGGACACTAAGAGAAACTCTGCATGTGACCATAGACTAGCAAGAGGCCATGCAGCCATAGCTACCCTTCCTGAGCAGAGCTCTGTCAGATCCACCAATCAGCTTAGCCAGTGTGGCAATAGCCCCACTGTAAGGTGGAAGTAACTCATGATCAGAGCAGACCCCAAGAACAGCTACAGGTTTCAAACAGGCAACAGATGGTCCAGACTCTTCCACTCTACACTCGTATCCCATTGGTATCAGTCTTCAAACTCATGCTATGACCCCTCTCTTTGCTCATAGCACATCTGCTAGGCAACCACTTGGTATAGGAGATATAAGACTGAACTCGGTCCCAGATGGGTTGGTTAGGTGTGTGACTACTAACTGAAAGGAGACTTTTACTGCACTGTAGCACTACTTGGGCTAGAATCTGAAAAAGGAGTGAGGAGACACTCTGTCTGAAGGCAAGACTTTCAAAGGCTATGCGTACTTTTCTACCTTGTATCATGTCAGCACACGAGACCCACTTTACAGTAAAGGAAGGCACAGGACCCCAAGGTCCATTTGTGGTGTTATTAGAGTTCCAGTAGTTGTCAGCCTAATAATGTCTGAAGCAGAAGTGGCATGATGCGAGAGCGTACATGGCTTCAAGGGCAGTGATGAAGAGGTGGCCATTTTTCAGAAGCTTATAGGAAAATAGATTAGAATACTGGTACAGAGGATGTAGGGGAGGCCAATGTATGGGCCTCTGGGAATGGCTTGTAGTATGAATACCCTCTAGAGAATGATCTAAGAGACACTAAAGTATAGTCAACCCTTGATATTCAGGAGGGATTAATTTCATAATCCCTCCCCCATCTTGCAGAAATGCTCAAAATCATGAATGTTCAATATATCCATATAAAAGAACTTAATATTTGCTTAGAACCTGTATGCATCTCCTTATGTATTTGAAATCATTGCTAGATTACCTTTAAATGTTATATAAATACATGTTTTACTGTATTGTTTAAGGAGCCGTGGCTGGAAAAATGTCTGTATATGCTCAGTACGCGTGCAACTTTTTTTCAAGTACTCTTTATGTGGTTGAATGAATTTGGAACCTACCGATATTAAAGGCCCAGCTGTATTTAGACATCCATCAGGCTCCATTGACAAGATCTTGACTTCACAATGGGGTCACAAACACAATGACCCCTAGCGGCAGGAATCGAAGCCATACACAGGCTCAACAGTTTGAACTCCACTTACAGAAGCCACCAAGCTGTTAGCCACGGACAAATGTTACATCTACCATGTAGGGTCGTCCTCAGAGGAGACCCACCTGACAGTGGATGGTATATGGGTTATTTTAACTTCTTTGCCCTGGAGGAGAACAGAAGGTTATCTAGATGTTACTGCAAACATTTTATTCATGAGTCTTGCCTCTCCTACCTGCAGGCCCTCACCTTGCACACTATGTAAAGGTTTAGCCAGTGATAACCCACCAACATGGGATCTCACACAACATCACATCAGAGTAACAGATATAGAGAAGGAAGGCAAACAGTTAGATGATTCGTTTGTTCTCTTCCTACACCTTCAAGAAAAAAATGATAAATGGCCCTCCAAGGACATGGATGACATGCCAACCTGGACAGAATCTTCTGAAATAATAGAATACTGTCTTCTAAGGTATGACATACTACTATGCTGCCTAAATTAATGACAGTTCTATCCATAGATGAGAGAGGGAAGAGGGGAATGATGGGAGAAAAGGAAGGGGTGAGAAAGAGAGGGGGAGAGGAGGAGCATAAAAGAGAAAGAAGGTCAGCAAGAGCGTCCTGTCCTGTTTACCAGTACTTCCAGTGACCCTTTGTTCTTCTCAAAGTGAAAATTTCCACTGAGGTCAAAGGAAAGATGTCATCAAAACTTGTGCTTTTGCTGCTTCATGGACACTTTGGGCTCTCTGTACCATAAAGCAGAAGGCAGGGAAAGTAGTCCTTATCCTGGCAGTTTAATTTACCCTAATGATGAGCAAATGGTACACTCTCTACACGTGTGGGTCGGGAAAGAAATGGATTTGCTGTTCAGTGAGCCTCCTTCCTCCATAGTTCTTCATGACTGAGTGGGACAGCAGCAGAGAATATGAAGCAGCCACAAGCTAGGAAATTGGTGGCCAGATTACATCGTACGAGGGGCATGTGTGGGAAAAGGTCTTAGGAAAGAGAACAAAGAGTCTTGAAGGAGCCATACATGGATAGGTGAAAAGGGGCCTAAATGTAGATACCGTAGTGCACATCAAGATCTTCCCTTGGGCCCTAGGCTCTCTACCCCATGAATGGCAGGATTAGCTGCTGATGGATCAGTGACCAGTGACTTCCCAGGAACTGTCCTTGACCACAGGTGCAGGGCTGTTACTCTCCCTCTCTGACTATGGAGGTACACTAGTTGCACCATTCTGCCTACTTGGGTAACCTTGAATGAATATCTCAATCTCCCAGCTTCTTGGGAACTCAGCCAAGACCTTTTTGATGACTGTATGGAGGTGCTAATTCCAAACCTGCACATTTCTGCAGCCCCCTCTCACTCTTACAGGTGTCAGGAAGTCAATTTTCACTCCAGTAATTCTCTTACTCACAAATTTCCATCTCAGAATCAATTTCTAAGAAATGTGACCGAAGTCCATGGTCAGGCAGTCATATCAATTTACCCACTTGACTGATTCCTCCCCCACTATGTTCGTGTTTTGGTTACATGTGAACACCAAGAAAGTTGTTTCTGTCAAGATGAAAGTTTTTCAAAGTAAGCAAGGTGAAAACAAAAAAATAAATAAATAAATAATCCAGGCACAGGTAACAACTGATTTAAAGGTGTTGCTGCAGATGGACACAAGTTACATAATAAAAAGTGAATCTGAAGAAATGAGGAATTGAGATGTGACTGGGAGGTGGGCTAATGATAGGAATGGGCTTCTTGGATGGAGAGATGGAGGCTGGCATCCTCAAGCTGGAGGAGGATTTGGACAATGAAGTGAAAGGATAGCAGATTTCATTACTGTATGGGTATTGACTGCGTAGGATGAAGGCAGGAGCTGAAAAATAGAAGATGGAAAATCAAGACTTAATAAGAATGGATATCAAGGAGAACCTCAAATAAGGATTAGGAGAGTGGGGGAATCATGGTGTGGATATTTGAGCCCCAAGCTGGCAAAGTTTTACACAAAGTGGGTTAACAGGTTATAAAATGAGGTGAAGAAAGTGTTTTCATAGCTCCTAAGTAACCAACAGAAAGGATAGGCACAAGCAGTCTTATTTTGATAAAAGTCAAGACAGTTTTGACTAGAGCAGAGATACACTCCAAAGTGCATGGATTGACTTGAACGTCCAGCGCGGCTCATGCTGTAAGCAATGGAGTCAAGATTTAATGCCAGCTGTTTGACTGCAGAGTGCATGCAATCAATCCCCAAAGGCTCGTCACAGGAGGAGAATTTAAGCAAACTGTGTTACTTATATTAAGCTGCTGTTGATGCTCCAACAATTAAATATACTTTGGAAGTGTACTGCGGTTAGATAAGCTTGGCAGAGGTTTATAGAAGTTCCTGGGTCACAGACTCTGTAAACAATACTCTTCTATAGTTGGGGTACAATCAAATACCATTGAGAGGGAAATAAAATTGTACAAAATATCTTTGCGCTTAGAGGCTCAAACCTTGAGAAGATTTGTGGATTCACTGTTGTCAGCTTCAGAGACCCCCTTGAATGCTTTGTCTCCACTTGGAAATGACAAAGAGTCTGCAGACTGCTTGTCTAGGTACCCTCGATGGTCCCAAGTTCAAACATCCAATCTCTGTCACACAACATACTTTTGAACCTGTAATCTAATAAAGTGTTGTAGAATATTATTTTAAGATGTGTTACTTTTGTTCATGCTGTGGAACATTTGCTTTAATGATACAAAGATGTGCTGCATTCCTTTATGTTGCATTTGTTTAACTCTGTGAAGCTGTGTTACTTTGCCTGTCTAAAACACCTCATGGTATAATAAAGAGCTGAACGACCAATAGTGCGGCAGGAGAAAGGATAGACAAGGCTGGCAGGCAGAGAGGATAAACAGGAGAAATGAGAAGGAAGAGAGAACAAGAAAGCAAGTAGAGGAGGAGGCTGGGGGCCAGCCACCCAGCCACACAACCAGCCACAGAGTAAGAGTGGAAGTAAGATATACAGAAAAGAGAAAGGCAAAATCCCAGAGGCAAAATGTAGATGGATAATTTAAGAAAAGCTGGCTAGCAACAAGCCAATTAAAAATGGGTGTTTATAAATAATAATAAGAGTCCATGTGTGATTTATTTGGGTGCTGGGTGGCAGGCCCCCAAAGAACAAAGAGCCCCAAAGGATAAAGAATAAAAAAACAGCAATAGAGTCTCACAAACAGACCTGTTTGTTAGCATTGCATGTCTTCAGTTCTTTGAGTATCTGTTTAATAGTCATTTTCTTAAGGATATGTAAGGAATTACATTATGTGATGATTTAAAACACATCTGGTGTATGAATCATGAACAGGTTCAAAGCATATGCCTTACTTGAGAAATTATACAATAGCATTTTGTAATTTGATCTTTATTTCTAAACAAAAAGTGAGATTATGATTGATATATATGAAGATTGTCTCAATATTATCTCCTTCGTGTAAACAAAAGGTGATATGGGTGTCAGTGGTATTATAAACTAGTAATGATCTAAAAAACTACATACAAGATCCTTGTGGCATAATGTGCTGGCTTACCCCGAGACATGGGAAGTCATCTGTTTCCTGGTGATCAAAAATGCAATTCTTCAAAGCAATGCATGTGTGGCTGCAGGACTTTTAGGCTCTGCTTAAGCGCACTAAGAGTTTTGCTTCAAGGGTCAGGCACTTATTGTGGCCTTGAAATATCAGCATTGCCCTCTACACTGGAGACCTGCCCTGTTTCATAACAATCACTTTGCCCCTTAAGATGACAAAAAAACCTGCTTATAGCTGCAGAATTTGGGTTTTTCTCTGGAGTCACTTTTATTACAGCTTTTACTTCTTCTCATGACATGGCACCGTGTACAAGATCTTGGGATAAAGAGCGAAGTCTCAGCCATCCTCCCTTCGCTTGAACCATCCTCTGACAAATGGGAGATGGGCATTTTAGCATCTCTACAGCAGAAGCAAGAGACAGACATCTTGGCATCACTCTGGTACAGTCAGCGACAGGCTGCATACACCAGCTTCATAAGAGCCCCGGGTTAGGGAAGATTGGTTGTAGAGATTGACGGGTTGTTAATACAGTGAGACAGTTACATTGTCTCTTTTGGACAGTGCTGCCACTTAGAATCCTCATGGGCGGGCACCGTGACCCAGCCTCATAGCTAATGAGGCTTGGCACACCCAGCTCACTCTCTCTGACTCTTAGTTAACATCAGTGTCCATAAACTCAAGCTCAGCCAGCCTGTGGCATTAGAGAATGAAGCACGGTGGTCCTTACACTTGGAAGGAAGGTCCCTGGAGCCTGCTAAGATCCTTCAGATGAAGCTATGCTAGACATGGGGGCCTTTTTCACACTGAGCACTAAATGAAGGCATTGGAGGGTGTCTTAAAAACACATTTTGCCTGGAATCTTTACTTCATGAGAAAAGAATCTGAAAGCTTTAGGGGAGGGGACTCCAAACCAATGCTTCTGAGTCTGGTGACTACCTGCTCCACAACAGAAAGGTTTCTCACACCGAACCTATTTCCAAAGGATGCTTAGATTTCTATTCCCCTCCAGCTTAACCTGTGATGGTGCCCTTGTTCTCCCACCATGACCAGGGCTGAACCTCTTGTGTCTGGACCTCTTACCAAGCCCACTTGATAGGGCACACATGGCTTCTTTCCTCATCATGGCTACAGCTTCTCAAATGACCATTATCATCCTCCTGGGATTGGGCTTACTGTGTCCTTTGTATGAGATGCATAAATCCTGCTCCTCACAATTCTTTTCTCTCTACTTAATAAATCTATATGGAGCCAGGCAGTGGTGGTGCACACCTTTATCCCAGCACTCAGGGGGCAGAGGCAGATCTCTGTGAGTTTGAGGCCAGCCTGGCCTATAGAGTGAGTTCCAGGACAGTAAGACTGTTACACAGATAAAACCCTGTCTCAAAAAACCAAAACCAAAACAACAACAAAAAAATGTACATGGTTCTCCACGCACGCCCTCTGTGTTCACTTGAATGCTTACTTAAATATTCAAGACTCTATTGTCTGTCTTAATGTGTTTTAAATGTTTTCCCTTAAAGTTCCCATCAAAACAGGTTCTTCAACATCTCTAAATACATGATCAGCATTCTTCTATGCTTAAATTTTCCCCTTCCCACTTTGGAGCTCTTCTCTATTGCTTCCCAAGAGCAAACAACACTCTTTCAAACTTATGTCAAATTTCCATTTTGCAAGGAATGTTACTTGAATATGGCAGCTGCTCCACCCCTCACTCCTCTGTTCTGGACAGACAATGATCTATGATAACCATTCTCTCAGATTTGAATGAGTGAGTTTATTAATTTTATATCAAGCAAAAGAATAAATGGCAGATAGAGAGCAGTAGGCTGATAGCTGTATATCATCAAATCAGGTGCTTAGAGAATCCAGCATGATTGAGAACGCAAACAAAGGTAATACCATCACATGGGGGTCAGCAAATATCCATCAAAAATTGACTGGGGGAAGTCGAGGCAGTTGGCTGGCACCCTCCATGAGAAAGCTTCCCAAGGCTAAACTTCTGGCTCCCTGTTTCCACTGGAGTCATTGTGGTATCATTGGATCAACAATAACCAATGCCTATTACTATACGCCTTCTAGCTGACCTCAAATAGATGATATTTTTAATACTCTTGCTGCTTGCTGGATTTTGTTAGTTTGGTTTGCTTGCTTGCTTGCTTGCTTTTTCTCCCTGTTACAAAGCTAGGAGACCAGTCTAGCCCAGAACAGAAGGTCATAGAGAACACTTCATATAAGCATGGTTGGGTTCTAGAGTCAGTTACCCAATAAGTTTAAACAACATACAGCAATTTATAAACTTAATGTTCATTGCATTCTCTAACCACTGAACTCCTGCAGTTACCCCTGAGCCTTCGTGTAACTTACCTGCATGGCTGTTTGCACTTCTGTAGCTGAATGCAGTGTCTTTTCATGCAACTTATACATAGCTTACAGAAGGAGATTATGTCTATACTTGGGCCTCCCATAATAGAGGAGAAAACTCATAACGTCATTCATTCATTCCCATTCAGGGGGCTGTAAGCAAAGTCTTTGTCCTCTGTATTTCTGGGTAGCATTTATTGCCTGCCACCTTCACCTGTGCCTTCTGGAGGTACCACAGATTGTCCCCCAAACATCATAGAACTTCTGAGAAAAATTATCACTGTCAAGTCCCCATTAACCTTAAGTGGCTCAAAGCCCAGTTATTTCTTTTTAAAGTCCTCAGTACAACAACCCCACGCCCCAAAGATTCAAGTAATTCTTCAGAATTTGTCATCTAAAATGTGATACACCTGGGAAAACATGTCACAATTTAGTCTAGATAAAATCATGTCCTAAGTCTTAAATCTGCCATAGCTCAGTGCTGTGTTAAGTCATACAGCATTTCTGAGACTCATTTTCTTGGTCTGTATGAATTCCTGTCATCTTACTTTTAACAATAGAAAAGACTAAATGTTTTTGTGAGCTTGAAAGTGCTTAGCAAGATATTTGTTATATGTCAAGAGTTCATTAAATGTTTAGTTTCCTTGTGATCAATCAATTGATTGGAGCCCCAAAGAAATGGATCCAGGCACCCTTGATTAGTGAGGCTATTCTGTATTCTGCTGTGTGGTCAAAGGAAGAGTAAATGCTGAGATCTTTTCAAAGAGAATAAAGGATCTTCCCGTTGGAAAGCAGCACACATTGTTCTCTACTCCTTATTTCTATGCTCAGGCATCTCGTCTCATCCTCTTCTCTCCCTTCCAGAATGGTTCAGACACTGGCAAAGCCCAGTCGTGTGTCACTCGCCCCATGAGCACTTGCTTCTGTACTGCAAAATCTGGGTCTGGGTCCCACGAGCTAGATAGAGCATAGGCAGCCAGTGGAGAAACATTTGAATTTTCTCTCCGTCTCTAAGCCCAGTGAAGGCAGGACTCTAGGTTCACATGGAGTGGATCTCCAACACAATGTCTGTTAATCTATGGTTTACCCATAGAGCTATCACTAAGGGAAGAAGTTTAGATAATCAAGGAGAAATTAAAAGAGGAAAAGATGTGATTTTATATATGAATTCTTTGATAGATTTTCTTTTCTTCTTGTGTGTTTGGAGGGAAGACTATGTTCATGCGAGGGCAGGTGTCTGCAAAGGCCAGAGGAGTCAGAGTCCCTCTGGAGTCGGGGCTAGAGCTGTTGTGAGCTACCCAGTGTGGGTGTTGGGAAGCAAATCCTTGTCCTTTGCAAAAACAGAACCTGCTCTTAACCGCTGAGCTATTTCTCCAGCCCCCCAAAAAACCTATGGGGATGCTGAGTCTCTGTGTGTTAGCCCACTTCTTGAGAGTTTAATATACTATGTGGTAGTATTTTCTCCTCCAAAAGGCAACAGAGCAGGGACAGCACAGGGCACAGTGAGACCATTCATTGTCCTTGCCTCTGGCACCTCACAGATTTCCTTCATTCTCCAAGAGAGATGGCATTTCAGAACAGACAGCTTCTCTCTAAAGCGATGTACTAACTGTGATAAGTGAGAAAGGCAGGCCTCCCCTCCAGGTGGTGCATTGCAAACAAGAATGAACTGCACAAAATTAACCAGAGACATGTGACAGGAAAAAGAAGCGTGGGGACTCATTCCTACTTCCTTCCCCTACCTTCCAAACAAGTGCTTCCATGGGAATCATGGCAGAGCCATGAAGGAAAGAACATAACTTCTCCAGGTCTATCCCTCTGGTATACATCAGAGATCACACCAAGTCCTCGGCCGGAGGTCAAAAAGCATGGCTGGCCAGTACTTCGTGACACAGAGATCTCGTGGCTATTAGCTATCCTTACCCTTATCTTGGGATTACACATGGAATTCAGAAGTTTGTGAAAATCAATATTTGGGATTTTTGTTTTGTTTTGGTTTGGTTTTGCTTCTAGGGAAGCTACTTAAGATGAATCCTCTTTTAGCACACTGTAAAGCTTGATTTTACCCAGGAGGTATGCTGACAAAATTATGACAAACAGTATTCAGAGGACAAAAGGAAGTAGATTAGAACATCAGGCACTAATTAACCAATAATGGAGCAAACATTCCATTGAGACAGTGAGGTCCTCATCAGTGAAGTGGTCCTAGATGGGCCTGATATGGTCATTATAATATATATATAACACATTTATTATATATTATATGTATATTATGTAATTCTTTGAGCATTTCATGCAAGCATACAATATATATTGATGACATTTATCTCCTATTTCTCCATGATTCATTTTGTACTTTTTCACCACTTTCTAACTTCTTATCTTCTTTTTCTTGTGTGTGTGCGTGCGCGCGTGCGTGTGTGTGTGTGTGTGTGTGTGTACTGTCTATTTGCTCATGAGCACGAGACCATCCACTGGAGTAGAAAGATGTATGGGGGTTACACCCTTACAGAAAACTGACTCTTCCCTCCTCCGGAAGCATTAACTCTTCCAAGCTACTCAGCCAGGGGTGGGTGCTCATAGCCTTGTCCATCTCTGTTCTGGATCGGTGACTGGCTTAACCTTGGGTAGGCCTTTTACAGGCAACCACAGTTGCTGTGACGTCATGAATGCAGTTTTCCTGTACGCCTATGCCTGGAAGACACTGTTTCACTCTGGTACTCCCCAATATGTCCTCTGATCTTTCTACTCCTTCTTCCTCAATGGAGACCTGAGAAGAGCATGTGATACATATGTCCCCTTTGTGACTAAGCATGTCACAGTCATTCTCTATACCCTGACCCGTTGTAAGTTTCTGCGTTAATCACCATCCACTGCACAAAGAATTTTTCTAATGAGCTCTAGGAGCTCCTATGGGTAGGGAGATACAAACTTAGATAATACGTTTCTTTAGCAAATTAATAATAGTAAGTTATAGGATACTAGTAGACAATGTGGGTGTGGAGTGAATCAACTTGATCACACTTATTTCCTGTACTCTGGGTCATTCAAGAGGCACAGGACTTGATGTCAGCTGGCATGTGGCCAATATTCCTTTAGTTCTCCTCCTTCCTTGTGTGGTCACTCTTTTCTAAGAATGCTTTCACTTCTCTTTCTGGTAGGGACCTTTCAATGTTAACAAGATCATCGGGAAATTTTTTCCTTGTTCTTCTCGGTTGTGATTACTCAGAGTCAGCATGTAAGTAGGAAAAGAGCAGGGATGGTTCCTGGTTCTCTTTTCATTTCTGACTCCTGTTGGTGTCTCACTGAGCTTTATAGGGTTCTTCCTGAACCCTAATGTGAGAAACAATGGACCATTGTTTCTCCTCATACACAGAAACCAATGATTGCTCCTATGAGTTAGAGCAGAAAGATGCAGGCTTGGATCTTGGCATTGCCCTTTACAAGTGCCAGCCATGGTACGATCTGAGCAAGTTGTTTCCACTCTAAAAATCTCAGTTTCCTCATCAGCCAAAGGGCTGCGGATGACCTAACTACCTCATGGGGATTTGGGAGACTCTCTTATATGCTATGTGCTGTCTTAATATATTTTTTCATGCTTTAATAGACTACGAGAGGTCGGGTAAATTGCCAATGAAAGAAGCTCTCATTTGGTCTATGGCTTTGGAGGCTGAAAGTACAAGAGCCAGATGTTGACCTCTGATGAGGGCCTCACACTGCATTATCACATGCCAGAAAGCAGAAGGGCAATGGACAAGAAAGAAACCATAAATACCTTGTTGATGGATAAGAGCCTACTTGCACAGTAGATAGGCCAATTCCACAAGAAAGGTTTTAATTCCTTTAAATAGCCTATTATACCTTAAACAACCCACCTGCCTATATTAACAACCATGAAGTAAGATCTACATGAACTTGGGGGAATACCCTCAAGCTAGAGTCAGTGCTTAAGCTATCCTATGCAGCATTTGTCTCTTTTCCCGTGCTCTATGGTGCTGTCTAACCCTAACCCCAAGGTCTCTGCCTTCCAAAGCCAGCCTCTGTACTCTCTTCCACTTCTCTCTCGCATATTCGAGGACATTTGATAGAGGAAGGTCATTGGTTAAAAAATAAAGAAACTGCTTGGCCCTCATAGGTTAGAACATAGGTGGGTGGACCAAACAGAACAGAATGCTGGGAGGAAGAGGAAGTGAGCTCAGACTCGATAGCTCTCCTCTCTGTGGCAGATGTGATGAAGCTCCGACCCAGGATGGATGTAGGCTAGAATCTTCCCGGTAAGCGCACCTTGGGGTGCTACACACATTATTAGAAATGGGCTAGTTCAGGTGCAAGAGTTAGCCGAGAAGAGGCTAGATATAATGGGCCAAGCAGTGTTTAAAAGAATACAGTTTGTGTGTTGTTATTTCAGGGCATAATCTAGCCAGGCAACCAGGAGCTGGGGCGGCAGGAACATAGCCCGCAGGCCCCACTACAGACATTACTTCCACAGTTCCGCAGCCCCCTTGCATCATTGATTTTTTCATTTTCTCCCAAAACAGTTCTATCAACATGCAAAAATATTGCTCTGTTTCTATTTCTCTTATCTTAAAGGAAAAAAAAAAACTTCTTATGATTCTCACTTCCCTGCCAGCCACTAACCTACTTTTTCTCTCCCCTTTGCAGCCAAATCTTTTTTAAAAAAGTTATCTCTACTCTCCAATTACCCCTCTACTATTCTACTAAAGTCACTCTAAGCAATTCCTTGGCTGAATCAGTTCACTGAGGCTGCACTTTTCTGGGTCACCTGTGACCTTCGTGTTGCTAAATCAGTTTTCTGTCCTCATCCACCGCGGCATGGTGGAAAGCACACTCCTCGTGTATAGCTTTGTCTTACTCAGTTGGCATGCTGTCAGGGTCTTCCCTGATGCCTTGTCTCCAGCCTCAGTGGCCACACCTTTTCAGTTTCCTTCTGGGTCACTTTTCTCCATCTTATCTTCTAATGCTGGGGTGCCATGTGAGCATCTCTTGGTTCTTCATCTCTTCAGTTGAGTTAATCCCCCATAGCCTATTATAGCCTGATAAGCTTTATATGATGCCTATGTTCCAAGGATGCTAAGCTGACATTTTCCAGGAAGATTCTGCAAAATCTAAGAATTCATTAGCTCCTTGCCTGCTGCAAGGATAAATTGGACAGTCAATGCTAATGTGTGACAAGCAGACCAGTGAGTTGTCTGCACTAGGGTACATATTTGAAGGGACCTGGATCTATCTTCTAGGTGGGATGGTTGACTTTTCAATCAGTCAATCAGTCAACCAACGCATTCAACCATCTACTGAACCACTGCACTCTTCACTATGAGAAGTTGGGAGAAGTTAACACAAGGTCCTACCCAAAAGGCAACACTTAGCCACATAAAACAATAAGCAGACAGTGCCAGGCAGTATATCATCAAGTGCTAAATTGGGTGTTATTGACTCTAAGTGCTGCCAGAGTTCAGAGAGGGGAGAAATCAATGACACTAGGGCTGGGTACAGAGCTCTGGGCCATCACTCCTCAAGTTTCTTGAGGGCAGGGGTTATATCACGTTTGTCTTTTCTTTCTGTTTTTCTTGCTTGCCTTTTTTCTTCCTTTATCTTCCCTCTTGTGCACCCAAGACAGTGCTTCCCCATCATGGATATGTAGCAAATCCTTTCTTTATGTTTCCCTTAACTACTCTCCAAATGGATTTGAAGAAATGTTTAGGAATATAAAATAAATAAACATGTTTGAAAGGTAGGTGTTGAAGAAAAATGCAAAACAAGGCCAGAGAGAGAAAACAGAATGAGGGACGAGGAAACAGAATGGTAATACACAGCCCGTGAACTCTCATTCCTTTGTAACAAACGAGTCATGGATTTGGCTCTAAGGTTTCAGTGCAAAGTCTGAGCAGGAGCACCTGATTCATTACACAGTTCATATTGTCCCTTTGATAAAACAGACCAGTTTCACAGCAGACACAAAACTATTCTGGATACTTAAGACTTAAATAAAACCATCTCGAGAGTTCTTACAGAGGAGGCATGATGTAAGGTAATGAACATCACCCTCAAGGAGTTCTCAGTGCACACTAAGCTTGGAGCTTTATACGACTGCTTGCTTCATCCGTGTTTTCCACTGTCTGGAAATATTCCTGTGTTAGTAATGTTGAGTGTTAATGGACAACTTTGGCCTAAGTATATAAGCTGAGCAAGATGGAAGGGAATGGGACAAATTCAAGAGGAGAACAACAGCTGTGAGAACTTTATAGTATATAACAACATTTCTCCCACATACACCCCCCCCACACACACACAATCAGACTCTACAAGGGCAGAAATAATCTTACCATCTCCTACATATGCTACATTCTTTGTTGTTGTTGTTGTTGTTGTTTTACATTTTTATTGCTACACAGTATCTGGACATATTCATGGAGTCAGTATGATCAGCACCATATCTGCATACCATGTGTAGCCATCAGAGCACCTCAAACATTTGTCACTTTTTGTGTTGGAATGATTCCAAAAATGACTGTCTGTTATATATTTTGAAATCCACAGTTAAGGGTCCTCAATAATGTTATCCTTCTAATCTAGAGAATATTGTAAGATATTCCAGGGATACACGGACACCCCTGGACTATCAAAGCATCATCTTTCTCTCATTCTAACTTCCCACATTTTATCCTCTGCTTCCACAGAATCATCTATTTCTAGTCTCCACATATAAGCAAGACCACATGGAATTTGAATTTTCTGTGCCGGGGTCATTTCACTTAACTCAATGGCCTCTAGTCACAACCGTGTTGCCACAAATCACAGAATTTCATGCATTTTATTTTTGACGCAGATATGAAAATTACTAAATTGTATACTAAAATGTAAACCACAGAAGTAGTGTCTGTTCCTCAGATAACTCTTTTGCTAGAGTTTATGTTCATCAAGGCCAAGTTTAAAATGCAATGGATCTTTATATATCTTTCATAGTGTCTTGTACCAGGCTTTGCTCTACATGAAGATTTTTTTTTTTCTATTAGAAAAGCTTCCATCCACAATGGCTTCAAAGAAATTGAAATGCCAAGGACTATATCTAATCAAGGAGTTGAGGGATCTCTGCAATGGAAACTTGAACATGAAGTATAGGAAATTGGAGAAGACATTAGAAGATGAAAAGTCTTTCCATTCTCATGGATTGGCAGAAATAGGACAAAAGAAATGGCCTCATTGGCAAAAGTAATCTGTAGATTTGATTCCATTCTGTCAAAATTCCAATTACATTCTTTACAAATCTAGGAAAGTTAACCCTAATATTTTTATGGATGTAAGAAAGATGAAGACTAGCCAAACTAACACATCCTAAACAAACACAACAACGCTGTAGGCATCATAATATCTGAACCGCAATACAAACCACCGTAACAAAACTGCATTGCACTGAAACAAATAGGCATTTAGGTCAATAAATTGGAACAGAACAGGCTAGAGGACCCAAGAATAAGGACTCACAGGTGGAGCCTCCTCATTTTTGAGAAAGGTATCAAAAATACGCCTTAGGGGAAAAACATGCTAAGGAAACTTGTGTTGGGAAACACACATTAAAAAACAAATGGCACTAGGAAAAATAGACAATGAAAAATTTCAGAGGAAATAAAAAAATAAAAGAACAGAACTTCTGAGATTGCTAGAAAACAGTCAAAATACTTCAAATCCAGGTATAGGCAGTAACTTTTGGGGAAAAAAGACACCAATAGCAGAGTAAATAATCCCAGGAATTGACAAATGGGATTATGTGAAAATTTAAAAACCTTTCAGAGAAAATGGTACAATTTCCAGGATGAAGAGACAGCCTAAAGAATAAGAAAACTATTTTCTAATAAATAATTCAACTATTAGTATCTAAAACATGCAGAAGTGCAAAAATTTAGTACCTCCAAACAAATAATTCAATCAATAAGTGCGTTAACAAACTGAATAAATGAGTCTCAAAAGAAGAAATAGAAATGTCCAAAACATATTTGTGTGTGTGGTAGTGGGTTCAGTTCAACATCCTTAGCCAGCATGGGGATACAAAACAAAGTACTTTGAGAGTCCATCTTACCTGAGTCACTATGTCTATTGTTCGGGAAATAAACAGTAACAAGTTCGAGGGAACAAGAAGGCCATATACAGGAATTTAAACTCTTCTGGCTACTATGGAAGGTCATTGGTATACTCATCTAAAAACTGCATTACCATTTGACCCAGCTATTCTGCTCCTAGGGATACATGTGGAGTCCACACGTTACAAAGATACTCACATATCCATGTTTACAGAAACACTGCTCCATAGCTAAGAAAGTAGAAGCAGCTTAGAAGTCCATCGGCAGACAAATGTATAAAATGGGACACATTTGCACATGGTGTCTCATTGAATCTGCAAATGACATTGTGTCATTTGCAGGAAAATGGATGCAACTGGAGATCATTATGTTGTTTGAAATAAGATAAATGCTGAACAGGTGTGACATTTTTCTCTAATATGAAGAATCTTGATTTGTGTGTGTGCATATATGCATGTATGTGATTGTGTGTAGCTCATATAACTAAAAGAAACTATAAAATGGAAGGAAGAAATCACAAAGAAGAGGAAAAGAGATAAAAGAGAATGACAACATGCATGTGACATGAAGGCAGAATGAATGGAATGAATGACTTATTTGGGAGAATAAAAAGGAGTAGCAAGAATAATATATATATATATATATATATTTGAAAATGCCATAATGAAACCCATAACCTTGTATGTTGACTTGTATTCTCAATAACACCAATGAATTATTTTTAAAAATTATATATATTTAAATATATTCATTTATATATTAAATATATTCATATACATTCAATGAGTATACCTCCTATTCATTGATGTTAGTGAGAATATAAGTCAGCACACATGGTTACAGGCTTCATTTTATACACACACACACACACACACACATACATAGTGTGTGTAAATATACTATATACATTTCACATAGTATACATATATTGTTCTGAAGAATAATATGCCTATTATGCTCAGATTGGAAGAGAAAGATCTTCAAAGTTTCAGGCTAGGTAATGCTGTAATAACAAACCTAGAAATCTCATAAGATTTTTTTTCTTCATGTAAAGAAGATACTGTATCTCTCCAAAATAAATCCCTTCAGATAGTGGCTCAAGGATCAAGTCATTTCTGACTGCAAGCGCCACCCTCTTGCTTTCTGTTTCCATGGTAAACAAATCAATGGTCAAAAAGCCTCGTCCTTCTTTTATCCTTTGGCTCGGAGTGACTCACACACTTATGTTATAGCTCATTAATCAAAGTAACCCCACATCGCAGCCTAATCACAGGAATACAGAGGAACCCTGATTTCCTGTCATTTCAGGCAAAGGAAAGAAACTTAGTGAGCCAGCATTGCCTTTGACAGAGAAGAAAACAAGTCAGACAGCGTTTGAGTTTGTGACATTGCGGGCAGGTTAACCTTGATTTAGATCCCATTCTGAAATGAGTCTGTATTATGACAGCAATTCCCAGAAATGAAGGGACAAATTCGGTCAAGGTCATAATCAATAACAATATCTGGATGACTTGTTTTATGCCCTAGATCTTCAAAAGTTAATAAAATGATGATTGGAGAAGATTAAACCCGTGTTCTTCTGTAAGAGCTACACATATATTATCCTACCATCTAGTCTAACAAAATGACAGAAAGTGAACCAAACATACCCTGCAGAAGAGTTCCATAAATTATGATGCTAAATATGTCCTAATAAAGATTTTAAATTATTTACCTCTAAGGAATAATAAAAAAAATATCGATATGTACCTGAGAGACATTATCTACTCCAGAAAATCATTCTGCTAATTTCTCCTGGTGTATTTTGCAGTCTTCCTATTATTGTCTTAAACTAACCTGAGAACACACATTTAAATATTTTCGATCAGATCCTGTTTGCTTATTTCAGATGTTCCTCAGTCTGTGTCATCCATGGCTCACGTCTGGATATTAAATAACAGAGGGAAACTAGATTTCTGCCGTAAGTGATGGTGAATGTTTTCCACCGGGTTCATGTTGTTTTGCTTTGCTCATTGCCTAGTAGTTATTTCATACACTTATTGCCTCCTCGTTATCTTACACTCTGCTTGGATGGGTTTCTCCATTTCCACCTTTGCTAGCCCTTGGCTTGTGGCTTCTCTTCCCACACATTCAGAGTACACTGCCTAATAGATAGAATGCATTTTCCTCCCACCCAAGTACTACGCAAACTCCACCCTGGATAAAACACGTTTCTAAACTTGGATGGCTGTGAAAAATTCCAGGTTTCTGATAGAGCTGGAAATCCTCTTCCCTTGTGTCTTTAACATATTGTGGAGATGCAATGTCACGTTACAACCACATTAAGTCCTGCGTACAAGGCATCCGTTTAGACTTTATAATCTTGCTTTTAGAAAACAGCTAAGTTCCAGCAGAAGACAGCCATGAAATCAACTGCTGGAAAATGGGCTCAGCATGGCTAAATTCTCTGCAGTTGAAAATAAGATAAACAAGAAGGAGACAGAGATGTGGTTCATGTGTAATGATACCGTAATTTTGGAAGGTAATTTAAATTTCACTCACTTGTTTTAATCAGAATGTGAAGGCTGCATGTTCTTTCTGGGCTCATTTTGGTCAGTTTCTCTGCCAGCAAGTCATCCAGTTCCTTAAGATGTTAAATAACATCACATAAAATTGAAAAATATATCTTTTTGAATTTTAAGAACTATGGTTGAAATTTCATAACACAATCTCGAACATGTTTATGTTTAATCCCACTACTTCTGCTATTTATTTTGCATAAATATTTCTCGAACAGTTCTTTAATTTTTGTTTCTAATTTTTATTTTTCATTTTCTGAGTCATTGATTCCTGTTTTGTCATTACTGTTTCTAAATTCTAATTTTCCTATTGATTTTGGTTATTTTTCTTGCATCTGAATTTTTAATTATTAGTTTTTACTTTTAATTTATTTTTATTTTATAAAGAAATTATGATTTTCATTTACCTTTACTCCCATGGAGTTAGAAAAATGTTCATGAAACTGTACTTTGGGAAATCCATCAGTGTTTTTGTTTTGACCTTGGGCATGATCAAATTTTCATGTACATGTCACCATAATTTGAAGAAAACTATAATACATTTTGATATACATATATAAAATTAACTGTGCTTGTTATTATTCAATCACACTTCTATTCATTTGAGTCAATTTGATCTATAAAGTGATATTTTAGAACTTCATTCTTTGTGTGATGCAATTATTCATGTATTCTGAAGTCATTTCTGATCTTTAAAAGAGAAACTTTAATGACTGTTATATCTTTATCATGAAAATGACCTTATTAACCTGGTAAAAGGCTTATTTTGAATTCTCCTTTTCTGTTACTAATGACCATTCCTCACTGTATTGGCTTGATGTAACAGAACGTGTCATTTCATTCTAAAATTTTATAAGCAAATTTGCTGTAAGTTAGATCTTATAAATGATACATAGGGAGGTTGTAGGCTTTGTGCTTTGTGGTGTTCTAACAGTTTAAGAACCATTGTGCTTTTAGTATGAATATTTAGCTTGTCACAGTTTATTTTTTAACACAAACATTTATTATTTTAAGTTATTTTCAGGGCTGCCAAGATGGCTTCATGGGCAAAGGTGGTCACTGTCAGTACTGACAGCCTAAATTTAGTCTCCAGCCTGAATTCTATTCTCAGAACCTACATGGTAGAAAGAGAGAATGGAGTCTCACGCTGTCGTCTGACCCCTACATGTGCACAGAGACACAGGGACAACCCCATACAAGCAAAATAAGTAAATACGGGATAAATAAATAAATGTTAAAACGTTTTAGTTCTAGATTTAAGAACAAATCACAAAGGTAGTACAGAATCCATTTCCTTGGTACCCAGCTCTGCCTGTTATGTAAAAGGCACTTGTCATAGCTGGAGAACCAACGTTGACATATGATTACCAACTAAAGCTGGGATTATTTTCAGGATCCCTTAGCTCTTACCAAATAGCCCCTTTCTGTGGGATCCAACCAGGGATTCTCACATTACCCAATATGATTTTAGTCTCCTCTTGTCTGGGAGAGTGTCTCAAATTTTCCTGGTTTTTGGTGATCTCAGCAGCCTTGACACGTATCTTGATCATGTATCTTACAAAATGTACTTGAATTGGACATTGTTTTCTTAAACTTAGGTTATGTGTTTCGGACAAAATGACCATAGATAGTAAATGTTATCTGGATTGTGTCTTGTCAAGAAAGCATCTCTGAATGAGGAGAAAGCACAGCTGGTAACCTATTTGCAAAAACCCTCACACAAAAATGCAATTGGTCATTGGTACAAGCCCAGCACTGAGAAGGCAGAGACAGGTGGATATCTGAGACTCACTGACAGGCCAGCTTCATCTTCTGGACAGGCTCCAGGCTGAAAGAGAGACCCTGACTCAGAAACAAAGTGGATGACTCCTGAGAGACCCCATCCAAGATTGTCCTCAGGCATCCGCACATTCACACACATGCATACACAAGTGTATATACATGAATATGTGCATATACACACAAGTGTACCTTCTCTGAATTTTTATTGCTGATATAAACCTGGATTGCCTACCTGAGGTATAATTGTAATGTTAGACTCTCCCTCTAGAAAGTTACTGATTTATATGTATATCATGGACTTCTATAGATCAATAGAAGGAGCATGCTGTTGACACGAGAAACAACCTGAATGGGTTTTAAAGGTATTACTTCTGGTCCAAAGGCTATTCTCTAAATTCTATATAGTACATGATTCTCTTTATGTAACACCTTCAAAATGGCAAAATTGCAACTGTGGAAAGACATTTGGGTTGCATCTAGCTTGGGAGTATTGTGCACAAAGCTGCTATGCGATTTTTTTTGTGAGGATATATTTTAATCTTTCTGGGATAGGCTCCCAAGAGTATGACTGCTGGAATCGCCTGTGCATGGTTAATTATAAGGAACTGCAAAGCCATATTCCAGAGTGGCTGTACCACATTGCCTTTCCATGCACAGTTCCCATCAGATCTACCTCATTTGACTTATCTCATCTTTTTATTCTTTTAAAATGCTATCCATGTAATAGGCATATGGCAATGTGCATGGTTTCAATTTAAATTTTCTAAATGTTTCATGGTACTTAATACATTTAACCTTTGGTTATGTGCTTATGTAACCCCTCCCAAGCATGTCTGTGTTTCACTGGTGACCCGTGAGGCTTCTTTGTATATTCTAGTGTGATGATGTTAATTGTGAACTTGACAGAATTTAAGATCACCTGGGAGAAAGAAGTCTGAGTATTCAAGTGAGGAATTTTCCTGGTTACATTGAGACTGGAAGACCCATTCACTGTGGGTGGTACCATTCCCTTGGTGGCATCCTAGAATGTATAAATGGAGAGAGGGAAACAAGCATGCACTCATTCTCTGTTTCCTACTTGTGGGTGCAACACAACCAACAGCTTCAAGTTGCTGCCCCTTGACTTCCCCTCCCCCCCATGAATGACTATGCCAGCTGGGAGCCAGAATGGACCCTTTCTTCCCTGAGTGACTTTTATTAGAGTATTTTATTTCAGCAACTAGAAAAGAAATTAAGATCTAGTTGTGTGTCTCCTATAATGCTTTGGTAATTTTTTCTCCCATTCTATATCTTGGTTTTTTTTTATTTCTTTCATAGAACAGAGATTTTTTATCTAAGGAAGAAAAATTAAGTAACATTTTCATGGATTATTTTATTATCATATTTAACAGCTTTTCATACCTATGAACCTCTAAATCGAGATAATTTTCTCCTTTTTATTATATAATAGCCTTATGGTTTTGTTTTATATATAAATCCATGACTGTCTATAATTAATTTAGATGTCTTTTGCCTACCTTCTGTTATCTAGTCTTATGCTGTATTATTTTTACATCCTTGGGGTTTGTGATGATTAGCCTTGTCGACATGACACAACTTAGAATCATTTGGGGAAGAGTTTCAATAAGAGATTGCATATGTGGTGGAGGGTTGCTTTATTCAGTTGATTGGTGTCGGAATAGTCAGTCTACTGTGGGCAGCACCATTCCCTAGGAAGGGAGCCCTAACCTGTATCACAGTGGAGAAATCAAGGTGAATAAAATGCAGTGACTGTACATGCAATCATTTGCCCCACTCCCGACTGTGACTGTACCTAACCAACTGCTTCAAGCTACTTCCACAGTGGCTTTTCTACTGTGATTACTGGAACTGTAAGCTCAAAGCCTTTCTTCCCTAAGATGTCTTGGCCAGGGAGCTTCATCACAGAAATTTAATTAGGACATGGTTCTTATTTTTCTCTGTCTATTCCTCCATGATTTTGTGATTTGAGTTGTATAATTGTAAAGTTTAAAATAAGAGAACGAATTTTTATAATAATCCATATTTAAATAAAACAAATTTATTGACTTTTGTCATAATAAGATCAGCCTTTTCTTGTTTTCCCCTCTATACTATAAAGATGAGTATTTTGGATAGACTTTTTGCCATTTGCATTACATTTTCTGTTTATAACAATAACAATTAATTAAATAATTCTAGTATTACTTACTTTTATTGTTCATTGCAATTCTATTTTTCCAAAAAAATTTTTTCTATAATTTCATTGTTCCAGTGATTATGATTCATTATTTCCATAATTATTTGAATAATTAAATTCATAATATATAAATGAATGTTAACATTTTTAAGCCATACCCAAACATAACGTTTGTGATATTTACCTGGGAATGCCAATTTAGGCAGATATTTATATTTTAGGCAGACATCTGTTATCTATGCATTTGGAAAGACAGGAGTTCAAGCTTATCCTCAGCTACACAGTGAGTTCAAGGCCATAAACAAATAAATAATAAACAAATAAGTAAATTAATAAATTTCAAATACTTGAAAGTTTCAAAAATAAAAAAAGAAAGAAGGAACTCTAAGGTCTCTATTTCTTCATTTTGTTATGATTTTATTGTAATATTTTGTGAATACTCTATTTTTTAAAAATTTGACAATATGAAAAATAAAGCAAGGTACAGAAACAGTATAAGCTGAAGATTCTCAAACAAGAAAAGGCTGAGAGCTGGGAAAGGAAAACTAAATCAAGAATTAAATGCTGTCCCAAAGGTCAAGTAGAATAATTACTGAGAAAAAAATTATTGGATTTGTCATTAGAAAGTAATTATGACTTTTGAAAGAATGATTTCAGAGAGATTGTGAAACAAATGCCCATTTCTTAGATGTGGGCTGAGACTTAGAGTTAGCCTTGTATGAAGAATCCACCCTCCTGTCCAGGCTGTGGGGAAGTAACTCCCCTAAGGTTAATAGTTAATATTGTATAACACTGTGCAACATAGCAAGGATGCAGAGAAGCTGTGCACTTCTTCTTGCCTGCTCTATCTGTGATAACAGCAGAAATGGGGAAAGAGGTACATTCATCAAGTCAAGTGATTCTCAACCTTTGGGTCACATGACCCCTTGGGATGGCATATCAGATATTTTTATTGAAATTCATAACAGTAGCAAAATTGCAGTTATATAATGCAACAAAATAATTTCTTTTATTTTTGGTTGTTCAAGATATGGTTTCTCTGCAGCTTTGGAGTCTGTCCTGGAATTAGCTCTTGTAGACCAGGCTGGCCTTGAACTCAGAGATACAACTGCCTCTGCCTCCTGAGTGTTAAGATTAAAGCTGTGTGCCACCACCGCCCAGCTGTAATGAAATAATTTTATGGTTGGGGGGACACCTTAAGGTGAGGAACTGTATTAAAGGGTCATAATATTAGGAAGGTTGAGACTTCTTGATGTGGGATTTCCCTCTGTATGCTGTGATTACCATTAATAAATAAAGAAACTGCTTTGAACCTATAGCAGGGCAGAACTTAGGTAGGTGTGGAAAACTAAACTGAATGCTGGGAGAAAGAATGGCAGAGCAAGGGAGAAGCTATGGAGTCACAGCCAGAGTCAGACATGCTGAAACTTTGCCAGTAAGCCACTGCCACGAGGTGATACACAAATCAATAGAAATGGGTTAAATTAATATGTAAGAGTTAGCCAGTAATATGCTAGAGCTAATGGGCCAAGCAGTGATTTAGCTAATAGAGTTTCTGTGTGATTATTTTAGGTCTAAGCTAGTAGGGCAGCTGGGAACAAACCAGCAGCCCCCTCTAACAACTACTGTTCTAGAATTACTAGATTCTAGTCAGAAGAGAGAATTAGTATCAAGCTAGAAGGATATAGAGAGACTCTTTGGATGGTGTGAATGAAGCAAAATGAGAAATGTAGAATGGTAGGGAAATAGAGATATGCATAGGAAATCTGCAAAGTGGCATATGGTATTTTCAATTTGGAGGGGGGAAAAACAAGAAAAATGTCATGAGATGCTGTAAGCATTGGAAAGGACCCCATTCTTCCAAAGTCACCGTGGAAACTGACAATTGCCATAACAGACCTGGAAATCAATCAGCAAAGCCAATAATGCTTTACATGTTCACCCTTACGTGTGGAAGCAGTGATGACGGAAAGTCCAATCAGAGCTGAGCTAGAGAGAGTCTATCATATTTACTGCTTTCCTCTAGCCTAAATGACATAGAGCTATCAACACCAAACCACACACATCGCCTGTAGACTTTGACGCATGGAGGATGAGGGAGAACCCTCAGAGTCACGGAGAAAACACAGCCAGCCCCAGAGACTGCACTTTACTACACACACATTTTCAGATGTGATGAAGCATGGTACTAAACCCAATTCCAGCTACAGTAGGGAACATATCTTACATTCTTGACACTGTCTTTTTCAGCCATTCTCATTGATATTTTACTGTTTAATTTCCTGATTTTATATCATACTTGATTTTATACAATACCTTAAATCCTAGTAAAAATAGAAAAGCTATAGCTGTCCCTTCCTTCCACAATAAACCCTCACCTATAAAAGCAGAAGTCAGTAAGTCTGTCAAACGCAAACGGCTTCACTATTATCATCACGGGGACTGTGACAGTGATGGATCTCGTGCTGTCCTGCAGGCCACAAAGGGCCTGGGGTCAGCAGGCTTCTCTGTTGGTTCTCCAATCACTCCAGTTCCGAGCCCTCCTAAGCCAGCTGGCAAGCAAACTGGGACGGCTATCCATTAACATTTTTTCAGTTTTCTGTGGTGTACTCTAATTTATCCCTGTCATTTAGACCCAGGCAGTGGTCTTTAGCTTATTTCTGAGATCTTATTACATTTTTTATTCATAGAGAAGTAAGATTTAGGTATCGAAGATCAATAGCAACCTCTATCATGCTTACATTATTAATAAGAAAGATGTTGTGAGAAGACTGCCTGCTCTATTGGATTTGTTCAGCAGTTGGGCTCATTGCAGAGAGGTAAAGAAAAAAAAAACCACTTGCCTTGCATTTCACTCTGACTGCTCTCTTCTCTATCTGCAAGGTGGTGCACCCCTTCTAGGAGTGTGCTCCAGCGCTCCCTTGCCTTTCATACCTTGGTTTGATACAAACAGCCATCAAAAGGAAGAAGCAGCATCATTTATTGTAAGGGGTCGAAATAAAGAAGAGATCTATGCTTTCTTTGAGTTCTTGGGTTTCCGCTGCGTTGTAGGTTCTCATGACCTTACCAATATCAACATCATCAGGAGAACAAAAGGAAGGGAAGTGTCTGTGTCTTTGTTCACCAGACTTCCTTTTTTTCTTTTCTTTTTTTCTCATGTGACTCTATATTAGGAGTCCCTCTCCCATCAGTTCTTCAGCACCAATTTGCTATCCATGTTGCTCTCATACCCACTATTTTGTTAAACAAATTAAACCAGTGTTCTGATGAGCCCGAATCAAGAATTTAGTCATTTGTATGGCCCTAGAGTTTGTCAGAGAAAATGCAGGAAAATCTCAGAGGCCTGGGACAGTCATTTTTCCCTTAGGTAAGAAAAGCCATAATCTCTCTGTCCCTGGTTGTTTTTGCCAAGCAACCCTGAATATTATGCTATTGTCCAATAGTGATTCTATACCTGAGGAAAATACATCAGGGTTGTCTTACTTTGCCGTGGTTCAGTACCAAACAAAGCCAATGGTTAGCTGTCTCAACTGCCATGGTGAATTATCTCTGTAGCACTCAATACCATTGGTAACTACCTTCTTGATACCAACTCATTCTTGGCTCGCTCCTGAAGCATGACTCTGTCTTGTCTTCCTTCTCTCCCTTTGATGAACTTTTTTGTCTGGGTTTGTTACCTCATGCTTTCTCTCCAGTCTCTGCTCACCAAGTTTCTACTCTCAGCCTGTTCAAACCAACCACCTCATGGTTCCTTTGCAATTTCATCTTCATCACGGTGTCAACTACCTCTGTATGTCATTGACTTTCAAACCATGAGCTATGAATAATGGAAACTAGTGTGAGAAGCTCCAGATTGGGTGGCTATGCCACTATCTGCTTCATATTATACTTTGAGGCCATTTACAGCTAATATGTCCAGAACAACTCCACTGTGACCTTAGATATTCTCCTTCTACCCTTGTTTCTGTGTGATTGGCAGCACCTAACAACCGAGTCGCTATGACCCACATACGCTTTGCTGTTAAGGTCCTTCTCCATCTTCGCCTCCTTTTGGTCTGTCACAGTTGTCCTACCCTGGCCCTGAGGAAGCCTCAGCTGCCCTTTCCCTGCCATGTTCTAAGAGTATAAGGTTTTTCTTATTTTCCTAGTTTTTAACAGAGCTTCCCACAACAATTGTCCCAAAGCACAACCATGACCTTCACATTGCCACTTCTAGATCCTGTTAGTGGCTTTCTGATGTACAAAAGGAAACTTGAACCTCCTAGCACAGTCCCATCTCCAGTTTCTTTGCTTGTTTTTTTATTTTTATTGTTTTTATTGAGCTATATATTTTTTCAATCCCCCTTCTTCCTCCCCGTCCCCTTCAACCTTCTCCTGTGACCTCCATGTTCCCAATTTACTCAAGAGAACTTTTCTTTTTCTCTTTCCTGTGTAGATTCACATATGTCTTTCTTAGGGTCCTCTTTGTTGTCTAGGTTCTCTGGGGTTGTGGACTGTCGGCTGATTTTTCCTTGCTTTATGTCTAAAAGCCACTTATGAGTGAGTACATATTGTTATTGGGAGTACAAACTTGTACAGCTGCTTTGGAAATCGGTGTGGTGATTTCTCAGAAAATTAGGAAAGAATCTACCGCAAGACCTAGCAATACTGCTGTTGGGTAGCTACCCAAAGGATATTCAATCATACCATAAGGACATGTGCTCAACTTTGTTTATAGCAGCATTATTTATAACATCTAAAACCTGTAAGCTACCTAGATGTCCCTCAACTGAAGAATGGATAAGGAAAATGTGATACATTTACACAATGGAGTACTACACGGCAGTAAAAAATAATGACATCTTGAAATTTGCAAGCAAATAAAGGGATCTAGGAAAAACATATTGAGTGAGATTACCCAGACCCAGAAAGACAAATACAATTTATGCTGTCTCCAATTTCTATCAATAACCAGTTTCAGCCGGGCGGTGGCGGCGCATGCCTTTAATCCCAGCACTCGGGAGGCAGAGGCAGGTGGATCTCTGTGAGTTCGAGGCCAGCCTGGTCTACAAGAGCTAGTTCTAGGACAGGCTCCAAAGCCACAGAGAAACCCTGTCAAAAAAAAAAAAAAGTTTCTGCCAATCTCCATTCCCAACATTATATCCTATGCTCATTCATGGAAACCAGCTTGTAATTCTATCTCAACGTTCTTTGTTTCTTTCTCTGCTGACCAACTGCTTTCCTATCCCCTCCTATGCTCACCTAGTCTCCCTATACCTGGCCAACAACTCTTCACCTTCAAGATCAAATCTTGGTTACCTCTTCTCCTGTTGTACACATTCCTCTTCATAAGATGTCCTCTGTCCCTAGGTATGATAATGTTTCACTCTGGTAAGCACAGAAATCCTATACAAATCTCTATATTATAATATCCCATTAGCCTGGAGTTCTCAGACTAGACCTTTCCAGCAAGCCCCAAATACTGTCTATCTCCCAAATACTGTAATTAAAAATCCATTCTACCACACCTAACATCTCACACAAGTTCTGAGGCTGTAACTCAGGTTCTGCCAGACAGGCTCTTAATCAACCAAGTTTTGCCTCAACCCCATAGTTCTTAAATATCGTAATTCAAATTATTATTTTTTTCTATCCCATCATTCCCCTATATGGAAGTTTCTACTTCCTTATTATTTCTTTCACCCTTCCAGGGAAAAAATTCTAAGTCTAAAAAGCAGTAAAAATCTAATAGGTTGATGAGTGTCAACCCCATCTTACAAAATTTATCTTGGTTTTAACACTATTTCATCTAACTACCAGATCGCTTTTCTCCTTAGTAGATATTGACGATAATCACAAAGGTAGACTCATGATATCCCTAGTAGTCAGAAGATAGCAATTTCGGTCTTATACTGCCTACATTTTGGTCCCTTTCTCACTTCCAAAGTTATTTCCTGCAAATTCTTCACAGTTAAATGCTATAATCTCTATTCTTTCACCACTCTCTGTGGATTTATTAAACATAACCTATATTCTCAACATAGAGCAAAAGTGGAGAGGAATTTTTTGAAACAGGGCTCGGGATCTCAATTCATGAAGAAATAATATTGCTGTCTCAACACTAGAAAGATGAGAATACAGGCTTGCAAAGTTAAGTAACATGTCTAATATCAAACAGCCATCAATAGTAGAATCAAGATCCCAAGCAGGTTTTTATAGTTCTAAATCTGTGTTCCTTAAGAGAGCTACTCTCCTGTAATACCAATAGAATTCAGAGTGAGAGTTGGTAACTGGAACTAGGGTGGAGAAGGGTACTTGAAGGTTGCTATATATCAGATCTTAAATGTCATCCAAAGGCCAGTGTTTCAGAATTTGTCACTAGCCTATGATACTCAGAGAGTAGTGGAACCTTTTAGTAAGTGAATCCCAGTGAAAGAAAATTAGGCAGTGAGGTATGTTCTCAAAAGAGATACTAAATGCCTGTCCTTTCTCTTTTCTCTCCTTTTGTGCTATGAGGTAAGCATGTTCTTCTACTATGGGCTCCTGCCATGATGCTCTATTTTTACCGCAGAAACAAAAATCAAGCCCAACATGGGCCAAAACATACAACACAGAGCCCCCCAAATACCTTCCTCTTAATAAGTTGATGGTGTCAGTATCTTATGACAGGGACAGAAAGCTGACTAACACAGAAAAGGTGGGGTCATCAACTAGACCTCAGCGCTCTTTGGGATTGGTCCTAGGAAGAAAATAGGAAGAGAATGTCTCAGGGGCTGGGGCAGAGTGAACACACACACAGAGAAAGAGCTGTGCTCCAGATCTCAAGGGGCAATGAGAAAAAAAGAAAGCAGTCAGCAAAGCAAACGTTGCCTGGAGAGGGCCAGGGGTGGCTCGTGGCATGGACTTTTGCCCATCTGCCCTTAAAATCAGGCATTTCTAAGATACTGTTGGCTCACTCCAGACAGACAAGGCCCTTTCAGCTTCCCCATTTCCCCTCTACCCTGGCTCCCCTTTCTGAACACCCACCAGTGGGCAGCCCAAACACATTTCTCAAAGTCTAATTAGCATCAACAATGGTTCAAGCTAATCGGCATAATTAATGGAGAGACAAGGCAGTGACGGAGAGAATTATACATGGGCATAATCGGATGTGATTGAGTCTGGAGCAGCCACTATTCAGAGAAGCTGGAGTGGGAATGTGTCCCTTAGTCCTCCCTTCTTTTCATTCCTCCTAGCTGGGCTCCCTTGCTACCCTGGCCCCCTGTCAGGCAGCATGAATGCAAGGAGGACAGTCTCATCAAATCAGATTCCATCCACAATGCAAGCAGTGACCTCTCCCAGAGAATTACTGTTATTAGACTTAATTATATAATAATAGTTTCACAATGGCCAGGGCCCCCTCCTCTTGTCTGATAACACCCACACACCCACAGGGAAGATGTTTGCAGAATGAAACTATGTTTTCTGTCTGTTATTGTCTCTCCAAGTCACATTCATTTTCCTCTCCCTCTCTTTACCATCTTTAGCAATCTTTATTCCTCATCTCTCTTTTCCCTTCCCTCCTGCCTCCTCCTCTTCACCTTCTCTTCCTTTACTCCCTCTTTCCTCTCTTCCCTTCTTTTAGTTTCTCCTCCCTTTCTCTGAGCACCCCATGTTTTGCAATCATTATGTAAACACTGGGCTTCTTCATTGCTTTGGTTTTATTCAAAGGGTCCTCTTTGTCTAGGCATATTTAGTGTTCCTGCAAAAGGAAAACACGGAGTTCAATCATCTGTGGCGTTCCTCTGACACCATTCAGAGCTGCCACATATCCGGCTCTGCTGTTCACAGTACACAAACCACTCCACACCTCCATCTTTCCTGCTTCTGCATCATTGTTTTGTTCAGCATACTGGCACTGGAAGCCGCGGTGTGTCACACAGCATACCCTATCGTACAAACAGCTTTACTTGCAAAGAAGGGTACACTGCAATGAGTCATTTAGTCTGGTTTAAGGTCTCTGGCTTCTGCTACACCATCAATACTGGACTCATTCCTTGAATCCTCCCAGATATCCTGCTGTTGCCCAGAGCCATGGAGATCCTGTGGCTATGGCCCCACAGGACTGGCCCCTTCACTGGCTCAAGCAGCTCACGGATAGGGTAGGTGTTGGGGTGGGCCATCTCAAGGCCCTGGCTCTGGGCCTGGGTGGTAGCTGAGCTGGTCAGCCTGAGTCTTTACCAGGCCTCCTTCTTCCTCAGCAAGGGGCAGGGCTAGTTCTCCCAAGTGTGGTGGCCAGGGATGGGCAGGGCCAGCTCTCTTGCACCCATGTCATTCCTTCCTTCTTTTTAATTCCCTCCTTCCCTTTTAACTTGCAGTATTGACTGAATCCTTAAAGTATAGCAGACCCACAATGGCTGAAAATGTCAGCTATGGAAATAAAGCAGGCCACTGCCTCAGGACATCCAGCAATTTCCATCTTAGCCCCTGCTCTAGCTGCAGCATGCACACAAGTGGTTCTGACATTCTAACAGTAATGAGCGTTTCCTTCGTCCTGTTTCCTGGTTAGAAACTGTCAATGAACTGTGCTATCTTCAGGGCTGCTTCTTCTTACATGAGAGAGCCTTCGGAATTCCCATCATTTCCACGTTTATCCCTTAAGCCTATCCCACCCATTTCACGTCTATATTTGATCATCAAGACCCTGGAAGCTGGGAGTCCAATTCCAGGCTTGGCCTGGTGTTCAGAGGTGAGGGCTGGCTTGTCAGAATCTGACATAATGATATTTCTTTTGTATGCAGGGCAGATAATCTCAATGATGGCTTTTGTTTCTCTTCTCCAAACTATACCTGTAGCTCTACAAAGCCAGATGGTATGTCTACTATAACAACAAGACAGTATGGTGTGCAGCCTGATCCTGTCTGTGGACCTCCCTAGACCAGCTCTGAGGACCCTGGAAAGAGAATGTGAACATAACAGTTGGTGGGCAGAAATTAAAGTAAATCATAGAGTCTGTAATCCCAGCACTGGAGTCTGAGGCCGAAGAATTGTCACATTCCAGGCTGGCAGGGGCTACATGGTGAGATTCAAATGAGCTTGTTTTACAGAGTGAGGGTGTCTCAAAAACATGAACAAACAAAACAAAAACCAGAAAGAGAGATCCCAGTATCACTTCCCTGTAAAGAAAGTCAACTCTAATGTAGAGGAAAAAAAGAACAGAGACAGAACGCATGAGCACCTGGCCTGCAAGGGTTGATCTATGTGCCCACGCTGGCACTTCATTAAGATGAGTAAATGTTTGGAGTTCAGGAGTTTCCTGGCAGAAAGGATGATTTATTTCCTCTCTCATTTATATATGCAACCCAGGGGTCAGCAAGATTTTTTGGAATTCATACTACATACAGCCCTGGATATTTCAGCAATAATCTTTAAACACCATACCTCTGCTCACATATATTTGTAGAAAGTGGAATGGAATGAGGAAGAATACAGGATTTAGAACCTAAAGACCAGCTCCATAGTATTACTATGTAACGTGGCTAATAGAGTCGCTCTGCAAAACCGAATGCAGTAACAAAATTTCAAATAATATGTAATATTATCTTTGTATTTATAAGTATCTTTAGTCTGACCCTATGTATGTATAGCAAACATGTCACAATAAAATATGTGATAAAATGTTCCATAATCATCCGTCACCATATAAGTTGGTTTTCATGTTGTTATCTTCAGAAGCAGGATACGTATAAAATTTCATATAATAGGTATGGACTGATAAGTATCTGCTTCTTGTTTAATACAGAAAGGAATGATTATAAAGAAGTGACGAAGTCTGCAGTGTGAAGGTCACATCACGTAGAGAATGATGCAGAGCTCTCTGTGTTCCTAGAAGCCCCGAAGAACAACCCGAAGGTGACATCAAATAAAAAACCAGGATTGAAGGGAGGCAGTCCCACACAAGTCACATCTGGGTTTCTCCTCCCTGTTCAGGCTTACAGGGCAGCTCTTGAAGCCCTGGATAAATGTCCATTTCTGTGTTTTCAAAGGTGAATCTTTCCTTTCCTGTGCAATGTCCAACCTCCAACATGACATCAAAAATAACATGTGCCATAAAACAGGATAAAAGTCCCGGCCATTTTTCTCTTGTATGCTTTCTAGGGTGTGTCTCCACAATCTAGGGAGCCAGTTCATTAGTGTCACAACGAGTCCCATAAAGGCCATTTGGAAGCAAAGTTTGCAAAGCAAGCTGCTAATAGGTGAGACCTGAAGAGCCTTTGAGATATATGATGTGGACTGTGCTTGAGAGTGTCTTGTTCAGATGTAATTGTCCATAAAGTATTTCTACCATCCCCATGTTACCACCTCCTGGAAGCCAGAGTATTGGCGACATCTCTCTCAGTGGTCTTTCCGTAGAGTGTTCTGCCCTCCGGCATAGTTTCATGATGCTCTATCTACTCTCACCCTGCTAACATTCTCACTAAACTGGACACAGAAGAGGTGGTGGGAATAGGGATTTCTCCAAAATCCCAGAGTCATATTCTCCAACTCTCCCTTTCCTCTAGAGCACAGAACACCATGAACCCCAAGGTGATATCTACCTCCAGGAACAGTGTCAAAGTTCCCTAAGTAAGATCCGCTCACCTCCAAGGCCTCCCATAGCTACCTAGCAACCTCCTTTGCACAGCCTTCTTTGAAGAAAACTGTTGCCTCCCCATGCATTCCAGAAAGGCAGATAATAGAAAGCAAAAAGCCAGCAGGAAGCTCATAAAAGGACCTCGAGCTGCTATTATGTATTCAAAGCTCCATTTTGTCAAATCTCCTGATATATTTGTAGTGCCTAAATCACCCCACTCTGCAGATGACAGAACCAAGACCCACAGTGGTGTCAGGGACAGTGATCAGCACAAGCATGTTTAACAAACTTCAGAGTTTCAGTTCTGAAAGGTATCCTTGTCAGCCTCCCCCATGGAAGAGCCTGAGAGTGTGCCTGGTAAACCAGCAACACTAGCCATCTCCCTAGGGCTCAGAATTAGAGCCCAGAGCCCAGAGAGCGTGTGTCTAGGAGACTTACACTCTCCCGGGAAAAAGATGTGGTACCTGGGCTCAGTCCTGGCCATTGCACTAGAAACAGCAGAACATTTATTCAATCCACTTGGAAACCACCAAACATTCATCCCAGAATGCTCTCCCGTTAAGAGCCCCATTCAGGTTTAACTGTCTCTCAGAACTTAAAATTGTTGATATATATATTCCTTTTATCCTCTACTGGAAATAAACTTAGTTCTTGATGGGAATGAAAGAAAGAATTTAAAAATGTTAAGTACTTTAAAATGCTGTATTTATTATAACACGGATTGTATTTGGTTTCTGAGATTCTTCTGTCATTATGTGATTTTGGAGAGGGTTGGGTCCATTTTACATATTTTTTTCTACTATTTTCCAAGGAGCTCGTAGTGTGCTTTAAAACCGTGTTACATAATAGATAGTATAATCACTGTAAATTAAATGTGCCTCTGCCAAGCTCTGCTTTATGTTAATTCCATTGTACAGTGGCAGCTGTTTGTAGAAGAGAAACTATAGATTGGCAAGGGAGTGTGCGTTTCCAGATTGGACAAGCATCCGCAGCCACAGGTACCCTGTTCCATCTGCTGTATCGTCCTATAGTGAACTGGTACTTTGGAAGGAAAGAGAGGTGAAGAATGAAATAGGGTTCCCTGATGTGGCCCAGCAAGACCAACCTTGACTCCCAGCACAATGGATTTCCTAGAGACCATCAGGAATTAGAGTGAGAGAAAGACCTGCATCTAGATAAGTTCAGAATCATGTCTCTCAAAGCAAAGTGGTTACCCAGTATAAGACACTATTGTTATCTGCTGCTGCAGGCCCTGGACAAGGATGTCAAAGGAGCTTTGGATTTACTTAGAGAACTGGGGAGAAAAAAAAAAAAAAAAAAAAAAAAAACCTTGTAAGGACAGACAGCCTTTCTCTGTTATATGACCTTGGAGACTGAAGAATCCTTCTACTTTTAGTGAGAGAGAAGATGTCAGGACAAAGAGGTGACATCACAGACCCAGCCCAGGAAGAGAAGTCATCTGGATAAGAGTGGATAAGAAGCCGGAAAGATGCACAGGAGAATCTCTTTATCGTGGACATGGAAGACCAAAGATGCTAATGTGAAGAGAATATTCCAGAAGGAACAAAGCAGGCGTATTGTTTGAACATCTATTATTTATCAGTCACTGTGTGATAAAAATTGTATTAAACCTCACTTCATTCATATTATTATTATTATACCAACTCATTAATCCAACACTAAGATTATTATTCTACGGAGAGAGAAACTGAATAGAACAGTGATTAATTTGGCCAAGGCAAATTAATAATAGTCATTGACCATAACTAAACTGTGACCAAAGATTCCTTGTAACTCCAAATGCAAAGTCAAGTGATGCTGGGAGGGAAGGCCAGGGGAACAAAACTATCTCATCTCTGCAAGCATGGAACTAGTGTTGCAGTTCCAGAACCTGCCATGGTGTGAAAGGGCAGGATGCTAGTGGAAGGGGATGGCCCACTCAACAGAAGGGAAGAGACCGAAGGACAATGGCCCACTCAACAGAAGGGAAGAGACCGAAGGACAATGGCCCACTCAACAGAAGGGAAGAGACCGAAGGACAATGGCCCACTCAACAGAAGGGAAGAGACCGAAGGACAAGGTTCCATACAGATTGTGCCCATCAGTCAACTTGGACTGACACGCTAAGGCATCCCGCCTATATCAGATGTTTATTGATTAGAGTCACGGTAGCTGGGAGGTCCCAGCCCAAGGTATCCACCTACTAAGCTTCTGGCATGGTCTCTCTTCCTGGCCACTTTTTCATTGTGTCCTTATTCATATGATAGAGAAAAAAGAGGCACTCTACACACACAGAGAGACACATAGACACACACACACACACACACACATATATACTTTTCAGGTCTTTGGTGATGACACTCCTTTGAATGGGTTTTACATTTCAAAGGGGTATATATTGCATGTTGAGCATACCCACCCCCACTCTAATCCCTTTCCTGGTTTTTAACCCTGCCTTGCCCATCTTTGTTTCAGTAGATTGTCTCATTCAACTTTCAAGTCATATGTTCATCTATGATTTTGTGTAACCATAACAAAATCTGCCAGCCACAATAAGAGAAAATGTATGATATTTGTCTTTCTGAGATTGTCTTGATTCATTTATTACAATTATCTCTAGTTACATCTATTTTCTTGTAAATAACACACATTTTTTTTCTCCATAACTACAGGGAAAAAAAAAACCTTCCACTGCTCTGAGCACTACATTTTCCTTATCTATTTCTCTGCTGTTGGACACCTAGGTTGTTTCCATAACTCAGCTATTGTGAACAATGCTGCAATAACCATGGTGTAGAAATATCCCTGTGATGAGTTGTGACATCCCTTCTTATAAGGGATGTCAAGCCTGTGGACCTCACTTAATGTCCATTCTTTCTAGGCAGGCTGTTTCTCCAAGTAGTCACTCTGATGACTGGAACTGTAATAAGGGATTTAACAAGGCCAAGGCTTGGGGAGACGCATAAACATTCGATCCATAGCAGTGTGATTTTATCCTTATTTTTTAAAATATAGTCTTTGTAAGATAAACAGCAAGATGTTTTTGGACAGTTTGTCTTTGCTTTCCACAATTTTCTGAGCATATTTTTGTGGTTGCCCAAAGAACTAAGTTGAAAATCATTTTAGTCAATTCGCCTCTCAGGTCCCTGGCACTTAGCAAAGGCTGTGTGTGCAACGGTTGCATTTAGACTCATCTGTTTAGCCTTACCAGCTGGACCCAAGTATTCTTGCATGGTAACTGGAGGTATTGGGCAGAGGAAGATCCCTGGAATGGATCAACACCCCTCTTGCATTCTAAACCTTTCAGGCTTCTCCTAGTGGCCCCTTAAATTAGGTGATTATCTTTTCTTTCTTCTCCATCTTTTGATGCTGAGGCCTCATGGGTATTGGGGCAGCTGCCTAAAACACAAAATGAGACCAACAACAGGCTGCAGAGCCATTGATATGCAAGGAAGAGCTTTGACTGCCTTTGTATCAGAGATTCACAAAAGCAATTCTCTGTGTTGATATAAAAAGGTGTCGGTGGTGGTATAAGTACTGTATTACCAGCAGAGATTTATCTTCCTGGGAGCCCAGCCTCACCTACCAAGGGAATAAACAGCTCTCTGCTTATCTGTTTCACAGAACATAATATTTGTCAGGTCATTTCTGTCTCCAAAAGGATATTTTCTTTGCCTTCTGCAGTTGGTCTCCAGTAATGTCTGAATATAAACAACTCATTCCAATGATGATGATTGGGTTGATAATGGGAGATGCCCCTCATCACCCTCCTTCCTCACTTGGCTTCTGGGGAGGCTGCACAATAAGGACAAAGATAATCCAGAGGATTTTTAAATGTAAAGAAAGTGGGAACATTGAACTCCAAAGAAAGCAAAGCTGAGAGAGGGACAAGGAACATTCCTTTGCTCTACAGGGCTAGGAAGAGATTGGCTAGCTTGCACACACAGTTACTACAGCTGGCACTATTCCTGACATCACTTATGAGATACTAGGCTTCTATGGAGGAGGGTGAGGCCACGTGTCTATTTGTCATTTTAAGGATCTCTTTGGATGGTAACAATGCAGAAAAATGTCTTCTCTAATGGGCAAGGTACCCGCTTCCCAGTCAGCTCATCTTCACTTTTAATGTCAAGCATGGAATTGTAGAAATCTTGACTTCATGCCTTCTGAGACTAAGACAAAATTCTTGGACTCTCTAAGCCCCAGTTTGTTTCCCTGAAACAATGAAGATGCTACAAATGGTCCTTCTGTTTGATGCAGGCGTTATGAGAAGGGAGGATATAAAACAGGCACTTTAACAGTTGTCCATGGAAGATGGTGTGCACTCACACAGTGTGTCTATACACTGATGCCTGAAATCTGGACAGATAACAAGCCATATGCAGGTGCTTGGCAAGGCCTATCAAGGGATGGCACTAGGCGTCAAAAGATCAAACGTTGGGAGTATAATTGTGTGACTGGAGATAAAGATGGAGAAAAGTGGTAGGCAGGAACTTGTATGGAACAGTAATAGCAGGGATGGGAAGCTGGGAGGGTTGTCTGTGTAACGGGAGGTATTGATGGACAGCCCTCTTGGTTGACTTATCTAGTAGTCATCCTGGTCCTCCATTTCTTTGTCACTAACATCAGAGCTGTCAAGTGCTTGGGTCGAAGCTAAATCTAACAAGGTCTTCCCATTTTCCTTCCAATGAGTGGTGTAGACAGGGCAGGTAGTATAAGTTTATCCAAAACCTGCGAGTTATTACCCAAGCCAACTGCAGTGGATACCTCAGGCTGTTTAAAAAGAGCTCTTCTAAGAGAAACAGTCACCACTTTGCCTGCCTTTTGATGTGGCATCCTCACATATCATCCGGAAATGCTTTAGGTGTCTTGGGACCCCAAAGGGAACAAGTCTAAAAAAAGTCAAGTGAATATCCTCAAAAACAGAAAACTAACAGATGGAAGTAGGTGCACATTAATGCCAGTAAATCCCTATCATGATTGGTTTTCAAGATAATAAATTACCACTACCATTAAAATTAATTTTGTGCATCTTTCCATTCACTTCAGCCAAAACCACCCCAGGCTAATACACCAGAGGAGGACAATGGCATCGTATCTGTAGCCAGAAGTTTGGAGTCTGAGGATCCCTCAGGAAAAACAGATGTAACTCCATAGTGAGCTGTTAATGAAGACCTAGAGCTCCAGAAAGACACAGATCTGGCAGCATCTGTGTGGATTTGCTCTTTGAAACCATGAACAGAGAAAATGTCAAGACGGCCAACACACTGTAATGAGTGTTATGAAGAGGGCAGAATAGCCAGTCATGAGAGGCCTTCAGGTAACTTCGGTGTAGGGTAGAGACAGCACATTGTATTCATCAAGGGGGTGGAGGAGACATAAAGAAGAAATGATCCAGTAAAGAGAGTTTGTGTGTTTCAGGTCTGTTGGTAAAGGAGAGGAGGAGGGCGAGTTGTTAACTGAAGAGGCTTCAAGGATGAGTGGTCCAAGCATGTATAGAGAGAAAACAACTGGAAAGGATGCTGAGTGTGGAGGGGAAAAGGGCTCATGGTCCATACACAGCAGGCAGAGGACAGCCCCTCACTGGAGCTTAATGTGAGAACATTTAGAACTGTGAAGAGAGATACTGAACTGGGGGAGGGCATGGGAGGAGTGCACAGTCTTCTGTGGCTTAGGGAATGCTTGCATCTATTACTACCTGAGGTTTCACCAGACCCTGTATACCAGGCACTACCATTGTTTCTACTTTAAATATGAGGAGCCTGAGTGTTGGGAACTTCAGTAGACAACTGAAGCTCTAGCGTGCTCAATGGAAAATCCTGTGCCTTTTTATTAGACTTGATTAGAGTGGCTGGCATCACTTGGGAACAGAAAGGTGGAAGAACAGGTGTGGTTTTCATGCTGCCTGTCTTTGAGAATCTCTGTGCAGCATGTAAAAGTATAAAGTACTAGACTCTACTCTTTTGCCATGCTGTTGCTCTTTGCCTAAGACAACCAAGACAGGTCTGTTTTCTGTTAAAACTACAAAACAAAACACTGGAGACTTAGTAATTTTTAAAGAACGTAACTTCACTGGGCTCATGGTGCTGGAGGTTGGGAAGTCCAAGAGCATAGCTTTAGCATCTGCTTGGCCTATGGGAAGGATTCCACCCTGTATCACAATGTGGTGAAGAGTATCACAGGTAGGCTAGGAAAACAATATCAACTCACATCTTTCAGTTAGGTTGCCATGGGTACCTCCATACTTGAGACCTCATCTAATCTCAATTACATTCCAGACCCTGCCTCCAAATTACAATCAAGTTTCGGAGGTAAATTTTGAAACCTTGTAATTTAGGGAACATGTACACAGCCACAGAGAACTTCTGTGAATTTGTATGGCTAAAACTCCTCCTTGTGGGTGTTACTATTTTATAGAATTAAAAAATTTGTGGACATTGGTTTTTTTAGGAGAGTCTATTGTACTTTTAAATCTTGGGCATATGTACTTCTCTGGATTACTTGTGAAAAGGCTAAAATAAAGCAGAGAGAAAGAGGAGAGAAAGCAGGAAGTGAAAAATCCACATTTATTCCCTTATCTTCTTTGGGTGGTTCTGTTGACTGGGAAATTCTTATGTTTTTAGCTCTCAAAATAAATAGAGTGTATGCCAGCCCCAACTCTGGTTGGCTTTGTCTTCAGGGAATAGGTGCTATTCTACACATAATTCTTGCCTTAATAGTTGTTCTCCTATAATTTTTAGGGATAATTGTCACCATGTCAGTCAGCTTTCCATTACTATAATAAAATGTCTGATGTAATTACTTGTAGAGATAAAATTATTTCATTTCGTGGTTTTGGGGGTTTCAGGTAAAGACTGAAAATAGCCATTTATTGGCCTCATCTACATTGGTCCTGCTAAGAATGAGCATACCACCATAGAAGGGTATGACAGAGAAAACTAGGCAATATCACAAACTAGGAAGGGGCCAACACCCCACAATTCCTATTCAGGACATGGTCTCAGTTACCTAAAGATCACCCACAAATCTCCACCTCTCAGAGGTTTGACCCCTTCCCAAACAGGGATACCCTGGGAACCAAGTATTTGGTTGCTGTTGTTTCGTTTTGTTTCTAACACACGTGTCTTATGTGTGTGTGTGGGGGGGACCTGAAGGTCCTGAAATCTCTCCTTAAACTGCTTTAATTTATTCTGACCAGAGAGTAGATAACATGACGGGAAGTGTTCTAAAGATAGGGAATCTAACTTAGCATGTCTCATGATGTCCCTGTCAGAAAATGGTTGTGAACTTAGCATACGTGTTCACCAGATCACTTCCATTATGAGCATTAGTGGTTAGTTCCTAATGATTAAGGCAAGAAGAACATGATACACTGGGTGTAAGCTGACAGTGGGCATTTGTGAATAGAGCTAGGTAGTATAAATAGAAAACCAACCAGAAAAGCAAAACTCTTTAAGGGAGAGGGGTCCTCATGTCCCAAGTTGGGACTGGAGAGCTGGCTCAGTGGGTGATGTCATTTGCTGGGCACACATGATAGCAAGAGTATGGATCTCACTGTCCACTTTAAAAGCCAGGTGTAACCTCACTCATGCCTGTGGCCCCAGCATGTTGGGGAAACGGGATTACTGGTACTTGCTGTCCAGCAGTCGAGCTCCAGGTGTAGTGAGAGACCCTGTCTTAAGGAATGAGAGTCACAGAGCAGAAGGAGAGAGCCTTCCTTCAGCTTCATTGAGGGTGTTCATAGGTACATGTCCAAACACGCGAGGACATACAGTGCCTTCACATATGTCCATACAAAAAAGTCACATGTTAAGCTATATCCTAGAAAGTCAAAGGCTACATCACAGATGGGGAAAGTCTTTCAAACCACCGTGCCTGTTCTTCCTGCTGTACAGTGTTTATTATTATTACTCTTTATTCCCTGCTTCCATCTGCCATAGAAAATCAATACAAGGGCAACATCTGACATATCCTCAACTGCCAATAGCTTGTTCTCAAAGGGAAAAGAAAGAGGAGAAAAGAAACCCTCTGCTTTCTTGTCTGACTGCCCCAAAGGCATGAGGAGGCTGACACTGTTTCCTCCTGCACCTCGTATGTCTGCCCAGTCCCATATATTTTACATGCCTGCACAATGCATTTTATGAGGCATATAAAAGCCAGATGGGAATTATCTCCCTCCCTTGTATGGGCTCTCTCTTTTTGGGGTAGAGATAACGGAGAACTATTTCATTTTGCTGCTTGCTACTGGGTGCTCTGCTATAAATTGAGAAAAGCAGCTCTTTTTTGAAAAATGCTTTCTTTGACCCCATTGTCACTGAGAAACCACAGTGAGAGAAATAACATGCTCTGTGGGATCTCTTTTTAGAGCAGAGCAAGAGTGGGGAGCAGCTTTCCCTCTCTCTCTCTCTCTCTCTCTCTCTCTCTCTCTCTCTCTCCTGTTCTATTCTCTTTTCTTCTTCTGCATTTGCACAGAGAAGAATGCTTGGGAGCAGGGGTGAGGGTGCAGGGAGGAATGGGCTCTCATTTGGAGGAGGGGCTACCTATATGAAGTAAGTGGATAAGAAGAGCTCAGGGAACAGAGTCCTGGGAATCCACCCCACCTAATCCCATCCACACAGACAGAGGTGCAGACTCCTGTGGGAATGCATACACTCCATCCTATGCTGCATCCAGGAATGCTCAAAGTACTATCAAATATGCACCACCAATATTTCATTATCAGGTCCTATGCAGCCCAGTGCACGCCTGGGTGAACCTAGAAATTAAACTGTACTTTCACCTCTAAAGAATGTTGTCCCTGCAAGTACTGAAGGAGAGAGATTGCCAGGCCACTGGGCTATCAAGGGAGGAGAGAAGAGGGCAGAAGTACTCTGCTGGCCTTGATGGATGGCTCTGTCTGCAGACCACCTTCCTGGAGCGGAGTAGGCTCCTCTGCACAGTTCATGCACGCTCCTTGTGCAAATGGAAAAAAAAAAAAAGCATAACTGTGGTACCTCACTGGAGCTTGGAATCCCGTCTCCTCACACGTATTTCTTTGAAAGGCAGTATCTTTCCCTGCTAAAATCTAAATGCCTGATTTTAGCCTCTACTTACCTAGCTGGTTATTCTAGTAAGTCAATGCAGACGGGGTTATCGAAAGCTGCCTTTCTGGGGGAATTTTCTGAAACCAGTCAAGAACTCTGCATTTGTGAGGGTTGGATGGGTGAATGCTAGTGGTGACTGTTGCCAAGAAACCAAAGCTGAGGCAGAAAATGTATTGCACTGGCATCATGGTTTGATGGGACTAGACACATCCACTGGTCATTGCCTTTGTGACGGCCACCGTGTTGAAATAAGAATGGATGGGAGGGAGTATGGGCTAAAGTACCCCCTCTGCATTAGGCAGTGAGAGCCAGGAGGGCTAAGGAAGGGCAATGGGATGGGCATGACAGTTCTCACAATCGAAAGATGGTCATAGGACTCCTGCATTCAAAATCTTTCAGAGGTTCCTCACACTTACAGTTCAGTCCATAGCTCTCTATGACCTGGTTCTGGCAACACCCTGACTTCATTGTCTGCCATTATCCCTCCCCTCACTACTCTTCAGCTGAACTGGTGTCTGATATTATTAGGGCCTTCTATGAAAGAGTCCATCTCAGTGGTATAGCAAAGATATATCTCTTTCCCAGGGAAAATACAGGAATGCTAATCCTATTATCCACAAAGGCTTCTGGATATAAGGAACTCACACCAAGTAGCAGAGTTGTCATAAGTACAATCAAGTTAGGGTGAGAATTTGAGATCAATCTCAGAATAGTATCAGGACCAGACATTTCTTGAAACCTGTTCCATTTCATTCCCAACAATAATGCAGAAACCTGAGGGACACACACACACACGGGGGGGGGTGCGAAGGCCTCTATTCTCAACATTTTAATTAAGAATTTTCAAGAGAAAAGAAAAATACAATGTGAATAGATAATGAATTACATAGGTGTTTAAGATGAGCAGAGTTAGTTTTGCCTGGGGAACCAGGAATGAACTAATGGGAGATGGATAGTCTGGAGATAACAGATTAATATGAGCAGAAATAGAGCATTTTGTTTGAACATCATCCATTTCATCATATGGGGAATGCTGTGCCCATAAGGCTTTGCCCACCTTGTTTGATGTAAGGCACCGAGTTCTCAGTCTATAACTAGGGGAGAGCCTCTCACATATAGGAACCATGGACATGCTCTGTTCTGGTACCATGCTTGGAGTTGAAAACAGAATAAATTGTTGCATGACAGCAGCTACAGAAATCTCAATGATTTCCCGGCTTCTTGGGATTAAGAAGAATGCCCAATGGTTGGTTCTAAGAGATGACCTACTCTGTCTGAGGCAGGGTCCTGAGGTTGTTGTGAGGGGAGCCCACCAGACACCACCACAAGAATGTTCTCAGAGCTGAAAGGAAAAATCTTATTGTCAGCCAGCAGCTGTAGAGAGAACTTCTCAAAGCACACAGCCTGAGCCTTACAGTTGTATGTACAGAAAGCACCTCCTGGATGTCACTATTCGGTTAGCAAGAAGCAGAACTAGAGACTTTCCTAGAAGTAGGGACCAGGTCTTTGTTCTCATTTTGGCAGATATTAGGGCCTGTGTATTGGGTTTTAAGGTCAGAATTGTACCTCTAACATAGCATTAGCCATGCTAAAGTCTAGGGGCCGTCCCCACTGATTCTACCAATATGAGTCAAATTGTGGACTCATCTTAAAGCAGGTGGTTATATAGTCCCTTCAGAACTAACAATTTCATAGAATTTACTCTCTGTTTTACATAGCTAAGTAGACAGTTGAGCAAGCGAGGTCCTATAATGAGGACCAGAAGCAAAAGCATCAGTGGATCAGCAATAGACATAAATAGAGTGGTTAACCAGGGAGGGCAAGAGAAGAGTTGATACCAGTTGTCAGGTTCTTGGCATATCTTTCCTTAATGTTATTTCTGACCCGTGACTAGTTAGCTTAAAAGCAACAAGTTTTTTCCAGTGTCATACAGAGACAACCTTGTTTCAGGAAAAGGAGGTTTCAGAGGAGAAGAATTTTAGTATGTTCCCTAGAGATCGTTCTTCTGATATTTTGGTGAAAAAAAAGTGACTATCCTTTGCCCTTGTCCCCAGAATCTGCATGAGTCTAAAGTGAATATAGCCTTATGCAGGTTTGGATTGGATTAATTCTGTTAGAGGAAATTTCAAAACAGCCTAATAGGGACTATGTTGTGTGTTTATTAGTGTTAACTCTGGTGAAGAATTATGATGAAAAGGAGCAAACTGGGCAAATGAAAATATAAAATGTTCAGATTGAGAAAAGGGGCACTAGGAAGTAGAACAGAGCTAAATTCTGTGTTCAAGGAGATAAATGGACTAAGATATTGAAGAAAGGGAGCGGTGATTTCAGGGCATGATCCCACCCAGCTAAATTTCCAACTTGTAAAAAGGAATTAAAAGAAATTCCCCACCCCCATTCAAATAACTCAGCACCACTGTCTTCAATGCTCCTACTAGTATGGACAATTAAGCAGTGCTTAAAGCATATCATTACTATCTCAACCCAACTCCCAAAGTCCCTATTTCTCCAGACAAAAACATGGTCAAGCCTATCATAACAATATACTAGTCCCTGGTACCAACTTCTGTCTTAGTTAAGGTTTCTATTACTTAAGGAGACACCATGACCATGGCAACTCTTATAAAGGAAAACATTTAATTGATGTGGCTCCCTTACAGTTCAGAAGTTTCATCCATTATCATGGCAGGGAAAATGGTAATGTGCAGGCACACACGGTGCTGGCTACACCTTGATCAGAAGGCAGCAGGAAATGGACTGTGACAGGGAAGTAGCTTGAGCACAGGAGAACACAAAGCCCAAGCCCACAGTGACACACTTCCTGCAACAAGGTCACACCTACTCCAAAAAAGTCAAACCTTCTAATAGTGCCATTCCCTTTGAGGGCCACTTTCTTTCAAACCACATCTTTCCTCCCCAACTTGCTTTTTGGTTATGGTGTTTCATTGCAGCAATAGAAACCCTAGCTAAAATATATCCCTTACTTTTAATGTTACTCTGGGTTCCTGGAGGCTGAGTGGAATGGAGCCCTGGACTTGTTACTCCTTACCCAATTGACGAACGGAGCATCCTTCCTTCTTCCAATTCTGACATTCATTCTTCCAGTGTCCTTTGTGTTTACAATAAGCACACTGGCTCTTTTTTTTCAGGTGTTCTCCCTCTGGGTCTTTCTGAGCACTTCCATTACTGCTTGGGTCAATCTTTTGTGCTGCTTTTCTTCTACATCATCACAGATATTGTCAACTTTTCATGAAATCTCCAATAACCAGGATCTATTCGTACTCTTGAACTCTTCTAACTTCTGAAGTTTCTATTATCTGGGGCTAGCTGCATAGCAAAAGCAATATTGGTTGCTCACTATTTGTTGATGTGTGTGAGTCTGTGAGGGTTAACAGCTGGTAAACTTCACCCAGGCACTCAGGAATGCAATGGGAAATCTGGGGGCTCTTGTATAACCTCACTCACCTTAGACAGATCGGTGGGTTTCTAGCAGCGGCCTTTATCCTCCTAAAAGAGCATAGTGAAATAATGAAATTGTCCATATTCTCCTTACCTTTGTCAGTGTTGGGAAATCCAGTTATGTCAGGCAGAGGGGAAAATACTCTCTATTGGGACTTTCCTGTCCACTATCAATCCACCACCCAATCAGAAGGCAGCTTTCCTACAATTAAGCCAGATTCTTTGCCACTTTTCAGCCATGAAGAAGGTGGCCAGCAGCTGTGGGCGATCTTCCCAGGTTATCTGGTGGGTGTAAAGGACTGTCTCAGGGAAACGAATGAGAGTCTGAGGATTTTCAGAGAAAGGTGGGTTCCAAGATTTACAATTACACAGATCATTGGTTGAAAAGCAAAGCACAAAAGGGGTAGAAGGGAAATCTTCAGGTATTGGGCACACTGGAAGCATCTCTCTTGGAGGGAGGATGGGCTCTGCCTCTGCCCCAGGGAAATTCTTGCTGGAGCCTCTGCAGTCAGAGTCACTTCACAGGTGTGAGGGGAGAGGTGGCCTGAGGTAGAAGAGATTACCTCTCCCTGGTAGTATGGTAAGGGGGAACTATTTCCCTCTCTCTGGGTGTGGCCAGGAGTCACACTATAGCATACAATGGGGGAAAGTCAACTTCATCCTTCCTCAGGTGGAGTTGACAGAACAGCCAAAGGTTTCAGTTTCTCTGGGTAACCTCATCAAACCAAGAGGATTCAGGTCCCCAATGGGGGGTGTGGGGCCATAGGTCTAGCACCTGAGCAAGCCACTTGTCTGAGGAGTGGATGGGGGGTGGGGTGAGGGAGAAGGTGGAAGGAATAGGAGGAGGGGAAAGAGTGGGAGCTGGGATTGGTAGGTAAAATGAAAAAAGATAGTTTGTTTTTTAAAAAAAAATAAAAAGTTAGGGGAAACAACAACAACAAAAAACTCACTCACCAGGGAGCCCTTGAGAGAGAGAGAGAGAGAGAGAGAGAGAGAGAGAGAGAGAGAGAGAGAGAGAGAGAGATTTAGTTCCGGGACAGGTAACAAAGCTACATAGAGAAAGTCTCGAAAAACAAAAACAAAAAGTAACTCCAGATACCCTGAACCATCTTGGGATTCAGAGACCCTTTACTGGCTACCTAACTCCAAAGATGAGCAGATGAGCCAATCAATTTCATAGAAGTGCTGAAGTTTTCCAGGTAATCAATGATCATCACATCCTCCCTTGTTCACAACCCCGTCCTTGAAAAGTTTTTATCATACGTTTCAACAGTGCCTTGGGAATGAACACTTCCCTTATGTTTATATATATATATTTGTTTCCCCAAACAACAACTGCCAGAAACATACAAAGATACACATCAACATGCAAGTGGCAAAGACAAGCAGGGGTGGTTACCACACAGACTTAAACCAGAGGTAGCATGGATCCCAGGCACTGGAATTAGGGCCGTGCCCAGTCTTTCAGTAGTATCCAACTCAGAAGACACCATACACAGCCTTCTCTCTGGAGGTGACAGATTTTGATGACTTTCTGTAATTTCTCGTTTTAGGGTAGAAGCACTGGAATCCTCTCAGGATGTAGGACTAGAGGTGATTGAAGTTCATGGGGACCTGAAATGTCTCAGGATTCACACTCCCAAGAAACTGTCCATTTTTCAAACTACTGCCTTAGAGGGTATCCAAGATCCCAGTGTTCTAGATTCTCAATCTCTGGTGATTTTGATGGGTCCTCCAGAGTATTGTGAGATAAGCCCACCAGAGACAGTCATGTAGACATTTTTTAAGCTAAAAGGAAAGTCTTCATTAATTGTTAGTAGCTAAGTGGGGAAATTGTAAAAATCATGCAGCCCCAAGCTTTGTCTTTTATGATCAACGCAACATATCCTGATTGGCCTGCTTCAGTCAACAAGAAACAGAACTATAGAGGTTAGCATTTTTAGGGACTTCTTACTTTGGGGCATCTCTGCGACTATGGACTAGGTTGTTGTTCTTGTTTTGGTAGGTACTGGGGTTCACACTCAGGGTTCTAAGGTCAGGTAGTGTCCCTAGAATGGTGCTTGCTAGTCATGCTAAGATCTGGGGGCCTGTTACAAGGTCTCCTACCTCTCTTCTCCTCATTGACCAGGAAGCAAAAATTTCCATTCTTTCTAGATGGATCATGAGTATTTGATAGGTGATTGGTAGCACTCAAACTTGGAGACACTTCTTATCCCTGTTCACCAAAATCTTTCAGTTGCAAGTAAATAAAGAGAGGGAAGGTTAATCCTTTACTTGGGTATGTCTATGCAAGGATTTACTAGGCTAATGTGAAAAGCTGAAACCTCTCAAGGACTGTCTATATGTATGATGCTCATCCTTCCTTTTAGAAATAAACACTTTTATATCAAGTTGTCTTAAGGAAGGAAGGAATGTAGTTCATCATAAGTTTCCATCTGATCAAGTTTTATAATGAGATTTTGGTCATGGAGTTTGTATTTCTGTGGATGTTATTATACAAATACAGAGTTACACAATAAATATTGGAATAAAGATGACAGATGATAGATACATAGGAGATAGACAGATGATAGAGAGATGATAGATAGATAGATAGATAGATAGATAGATAGATAGATAGATAGGAGATATATAGTAGATATTAGGTAGAAGTGAAAGGAATATGAATTATTTCTAGTCATATTTATTCATTCTGCATCCCAGTGCATTTAATAGAAGCCAGTCTTTGCCTTCTGAGCAATTATACAAACTACTGCAGTGGATGCCAGAAGGATATTGCATCCCACCTGAATGCAGATAAGTCTGTAGTCCACAGAGGACAGTCAGGCATTGCTGAATCCTTGGGTGCAGCGCTTTGGGCCAAAGATCTGAGTTTGTTGAGTTTCTCAGCGGCCACGGCTGCTGAAGGCTAAATATCAAAACAGTCCCTCCCAATAGTCTTAAAAGGCGGATTCCTTGGCCTCCAGCCCAGGGGAGATGCTGTGGTTCTACATGTTTATTGACATAAGCCAGGTATCTCTGCCTACACCTACCTGACTTCCTCAGATTTTCTAGCCAGTCTCCACAAGCCGGAAGCAAAACAGGTCAGTTTCAAGGCAAAAAGCTGCATTTGGTGATGAAAAGCCAGGGCTTCCTCAAAGCAGCGTGGTATGTGGCTTTCCTCCAGCTCACAAAGAAGAAGGAAGAAAGAAATGACAAATTCGGAGCCAGCTTAAGAACCTGGCTAGTGGCTAGCAAACCAGCAAAGAGAACATGTTTTAGAGGAAGGGGGTTTATTCATGGACACCTGTCAGAGGCTGTCATTCCTCTGGCTGAAGTATAGTCTGAATTTTACCATGACATAAATCAGCTCCTCCGGCACTTAATAATTCTTCTTTATGGGTTTCTTCCCACTCATAAATAAACCTCATTTCATATGGATATTCTGCAAAAAGCCTCCTTGATTTGCAGCACGGTTCATTGGTAGAAGTACATGCCAGTCCCATATTACAAAGGGGCTTTAACACAGTTACCCCTTAGGGGAGAATCCTTTCTTCCTTGGAGTAAGGTTAGCCTTGAAGAAGGGTTCCTTCTAAAATGTTCTCATTGTGTGCACAAAAAGGAGCCTATCTGCCAAAGGTGGAGAATACTGTTATTTCCTCCCAAAGAGACAGGGATAAATTTCAGGTTCAGTTCAAGTATGGCAAAACTGGAAGCCACATACTTCTTGCTGAGGGTCAGGGAGAGCAAGATGTCAGTTGTGGGCACTGAGTGCCTGGCCAATTTTACTGACAAATGTTTGAGGTTACAGGCTCTAGTAAGATGGGCCAGCTAGCCATTGCCAGAGCCTAGGGAAGATCTGGAACACTCTGCCTACTTGGAACATCAAGCAATGAGACTCAGGCTTTCAAGCTCTCCACAGAATCACACTCCTTGACACTCTGGCTTGTGCTGCCCTTCACAATAGGATTGGTTTTGGACCCCCAGATTCCACCGTTCTATAATGAGACAGGATAATAAACTTCGCTTTTTAAAATTATACATTGTAGTATTCAGTTTTGTGTAATCTCAGAAAGGCCTCCATAAATATTCAAATTCTAATTTTAAAAATGTAGTTGGAAAGGATGTTAGCAGGCATCATGTCCAACATCCTACCCAAGGAAGTAAACACCCCCACATCCACCTCACAGACAGACACTTGGGCCATCCCATTTCCCCTAGAACAAGGACTATAAAGGGATACAGATCTATTTCAAACACAACTCTTAAGCTTTAACATATATCAATTAACTCCTTCTAAATAGTACTTTTAAATTGCGTTATTAAGATCTTGCAACACTCCATGAGAATTCATCTTCTAGGAGGAAATATATTAACAAAATATTTAATTACTCGTAAGATGTGCCTTATAATACACCAGGCACTGCACTTACAAAAAACCAGATAAGTAAAGATACAAGACAATATCTGTAACTACCTGAAACAAGAGTGCTTTGTATCAAAATCCGTGTTCACTGAAAGTCAGAAGATGATAAGTGTTAGCCAGGGTGTATAGATGTTGGATCCTTTGTGTATGGTACCTAAAGTGGTTCAGAATCAGGGGCAAGGATTTGTAGGAGCTTAAGTAGTTAATAATTGGTTCAATAATTCCATTAGGAAAAAGACTAAGCTAAATATAACTACACACATCTTCCAAGCAGCACTGTTAACAACCAGGTTAACAGATAGACAAAACTATATATGTTTGTGTGTATGTACACACACACACACACACACTCATGTACATATAGCTATAGTTCAGCTGTATTTCAGTTAGCCATATATTTCAGCTAGAGAAATGAACTAAGTGTTGGTACTTGCTATATAAAATAGATCTCAAACATACTATGCGAGAGATATCAGACATAAAAGACTATTCACTATGCAATTCCATTTATATAATAGATTCACAACAGATATATCTATAGGGACAGAGAGCAAACTGATGGTTTCCAGAGTTTGAAGTGAACAGAGAATATGAAGTGATTGGTTGATGGGAATAGTTTCCTTTTGGAGTACAATTCATGGTTGAACAAGATCGTGAGTGTACAAAGTGTTACTGAATGTTTACTTTAGAATGCTAATTTTAGGCTTTGTGAATTTTACCTGAGAAAAGCATTTTTTTCCAGAAAAAGATTTATGTGTTTGTCTCATGTCTGGGACTCATCACCCATGTGTATCAGAGCACATTGCTCCATTTTTTTCTGGGCTTTTATTTTTTACTGGGCCTTCCCTACCACTCAAATCTACACAAAACCAAAGTCACAATGATCTCCCTAAAAATTTCTTCCATCCTCTCTTACATACAAAACCACCAGATATTTTGGTGCTGGCTAGCTTTCTGTCAACTTGACACAGACCAAGAGAGGATCTCAACTGAGCAACTGTCTCCATCAAATTGACTTATAGACAGGTCTATAAAGGTATTTTTAAAATAGCTGACTTAGGTGGACACAACCCACTGTGAGCATTGCCACCCCTGGATAGGTGATCCTGGAACATAGATGAAAAGTAGCCAAGCATGAGCCCGCAAGCAAGCCAGTAAACAGCATTCAGCTATGACCTGTGCTTCAATTCCTGTCACTGGGCTCCTGATTTCAGTTCCTGCCCTGACTTCCCTCAGGGATGGAATGGGACCTGGGAGTTGCTTTTGGTCATGCTATTTAATCACAATATAACATAAACTAAGACAGACACCAAACAAGAAAAAGATATATAAATGATTACTCACCTACTTTTTTCTTTAAAGGCTGGGTCTCCAGTACCCCAAGTTGACCTCAAACTCACTGTTTATCTTAGTACGATCTTGAGCTTCTGATCATCATGCTTCTACCTCCCAAGTACAGCTTAGAGATTATTGTGACCATATTCAGTTTGTGTGCTGTTACGGATCAAATCCAGGGCTTTGCGCATGCTAAGCAAGCACTCTACCAGCTGAGTTACATCTACAGCTTCCTCTAACTCTTGTGAATAAAGTTTTATAGAAACATGAATATACCCATTCTCTTATATATGATTTCCCTAGAAGCAGAGTTTCTTCCAGGAGTTTACTGGGTTTTCACAAGGCTGGATGGTCAGAAATCCCACTTGATGCTCTTTCTTCTTCCCTACCTGTACCCTTTGCACTGAAATTTAAGACCCAGGCCCACAGACCAGTTCAGGATTTTTACATGGGTACCAAAAACCCAAATTCACATCCTTTAGGGCAACAGGTGCTCTTAGCCACTGAACCATGCCCCCAGCCCAATACTTTGTTCTTATAATCACAAAAGTGCTTTGTTCAGCTCTAGTCACTAAAGTATCTAATGTGTGGGCACATATTAAAATTCTTCATCCTCAGATACAGAATGACTTAATAGGCATCTTTTCGATTGGAACAATAGATAGACAAGAAAGTAAGAAACTCATACAGAAAGTGAGATTGGTGCCCCAAGGAAAAGAAACAAATTGAGGACCAGTTGTTTGAGCATTTGCCAACAGTAAATAATTCTGAAAAGCAAGAATTTAACAAACATCTCCAGAAATTAAATCACTGCTATAAAAGTAGCCTAGATAATCAAGTTACAAATCTTGTAACCTCCTAATCATTGTGAATGTCAATAGCCAAACACCCAAATGAAGTTTCTAAAAGAGATTGAATGAGCAAATACCATTTACAAATAATAGCTTCCACCTTTAATGTGTTTTAATCTTCCATTTATTAACCAGAGAAGGATCATTCTGGAAAAGCACCCTCCCCAACCTACTTCTGGCAACACAGCTATTCAGAGATCAAAGATGTCAACAGTCTAATATCAGTCTGGTTTTCTTCTGTTAAATTGAAATGAAATGCATTTTGAAGCAATACTTTATTTTTGTAGCTCTGTTTTCCTAAAATACAACCTACCCTGTATAGCTATAGACTCACAATGACATCTAGAATGATATTGACTTGGTTAGAACATTATTTCTGAATGGTAAGATTTGGAGTTGATTTTTTATTGTTATTTTTGTTTTCACATAGTGTTTAAAAACTTTTTTTTTAAACTTGAGACCCAAGGAAAACATGATGATATGCTGTCTTTAGGATACTAGTATTCAGGTAATGGCCTACTCCTTTCTTTGTATATTTCTGAATGTCTATTAAACAAAACATTAAATAATATTTTTATTGATTTTCTGGTAGTGTTTTTTTATTATTAAATTGCCCACAGTACCTAGCATAAGCAAGGCACATAATCCATGTTCATTAAAAATCATATTGATTTTTGTTTTCTAAAATGTCCCAGGGATTGTTCATACTCTACAACAGTAAGAGTTTGAAATATTGTTGACATGAAGTTACTTATAATTTATTCTCTAACTTATTAATTGCAATAGAAATACAACTAGTTCCTTTCATAATAACAACAAAAAGAAAAGGCAATTTAAATAGTTTAAAGATGCCCCAAACCCTGCATGCTTATGACAATGCATGACATTGAAATGTACTCTACCCATTTTCTACTGCCCAGGGAAGAAGCCCCAAACACACTTCCCAAGTTCTTAAGACTTCCCATTGAACATAGCGGTGATACCTTTTCTCTATTAGTTTATTTATTGATGGGGTTGTGCTGTAGCACACACACGTGGAGGTCAAAGGAAATCATCTCTTCTTCCACCACGCGAGACCCAGGGACTGAACTCAGGTGGTAAATCTTGGCAAGAAGTCTCTCTACCCACTAACAGCCCCCCTCTTAAGTTGCATTTTTTCTAATGAAACGTCTTGTTTCTCATGGAACTTACCATTTTTTCTACCAATGACTTAGATCAACACAGCAGAACGGGCCTGGTACTACAGAAAAAGAGAGAGGGTATCAGGGTAGAAAGTCCTCAAGGGTTCTTCCAACTTGCAGCTGACTGTGACTATACTCCCCCCCCACACACAAGAAGATGACAACTGATTAAGCTCATTGAGAACAAGGCACGAGGTATATAATTAAGTGTTTGAATGAATGTGCTGTTTATTCAATGAACAGTACAATCAATTGAATGGACTGAAATATCTGGGAGGTATAGCCTGGGGGTCAGATATTTATAGTGATATTTACTTACATGATGGGGGAAGAAGGTAATCACAGAGATAGATAATAGATAGATAGATAGATAGATAGATAGATAGATAGATAGATAGATAGATAGATAGATAGATGGGAGATGGATGGATAGATAGGCAGACAGCCAAAGCCATCCTACTAACAATGTACAAGTTAAAAATTAAGCATACACTTGCCTATCTCTGAATTCATGGATCCAAGGTTGATGGAAACCACCTTGTAGATGGGGAAAACAAGAAAAATATGATAAATGGGGTAAAGTAATAGAGAGCTGTGGTTTGACATATAGAGTCATTTGTGGTATCATATCTTAAAAGGTTAGCATTAGGAAGTAAGTACTGATAAAGATGCTTTCACAGTCAGACCAGACAGCTTCAGGCACAGAGTGCTGGTTTTTCCTTCATGCTCACTCTAGGGACTCTCCCCATATCATGCACTCTCTATCAGTCCTCCCCCACTTCCTACTCTACGAAGGTAAATAAATGCCTGACGCAAGCAAAGAGATTTTGGGGTACAGGAAGAAAAGGTTCTATCAAACAAGGAAAAGAGAGAAAAATCAACTTTTCCCTATCCATAGAGGAGCTATAACTTGAAACTTGCAAGGATTGAAAGGAGAGACTACAGTATCACCAGACGGAGCCTCACGAAGACACAGCTGTTGGTACTGAAGTCCAGCTGCTATGCTGGGCTCCAGGCTAGTCTAGATACCTATCTGCTATATGCGCTCCTCCTCGGTGTCTCAGAAAACTAAACAAACAACCCAGTGTGACCCGCAGGGACCACAACTTCTTCATCAACCATCACTGTCTCCATGTTTTCTTCTGTGCATCTACGTTTTGAGGTCCCCATATTGTTCTCTCTGGTTGCTTAAGGCAGTTTCTCCTTCACAGAATTTATTGACTCTAACACAACCTCTTCCCTTCCTGTTTCCATTGTTCATTTATTTCCCCTGGCTATATTGCTGACTGGGACTTTCTGACTATTCTCCATGCCTTCATCATGCCTTATTCACTATTTCTTTGGCACTGTGGCTAGGACTGACTTTAATGCTACCAGTCAGATCACAAGGCTCAGCTCCAAAAAATCATGAGTTGCCATTACCTGCATCAAGATGTCTAAATTTCTTAGTCAACCCCGCCTGGCCTCTGATCTATGACTATGCCCATAGTATGGGGACTTACCTCTTCTTCCCCTTGCTTTTCCTATTAAACACTAATGTACCACTTCATTGATCCCCTTAGAGTTTTCTGATGATGGCACTTGTGCTATAATGTGTCCTCTGTCACTCTCCTTTCTCTTTTGCAACCTACATAGTTTATCTGTCACAAGGCTCAATTTTAATCATCTCATCATTTTCTTAGAACCACGCCTAATCACCCCTGGTAGAATGGACTAGAACACAGTAAACTATAAAACACTTAAGTGAAGGAACCCTATCAACGATCAAAGAGATAAAAAGAATTCTCAGCTCCCTTTGTGGGACTCCCCTGCATCCCACAGAGGTATTTCATTTTGCCCAGACTGAGCATCCTCAGAGCCTGCCTATTCTAGTCTGTACAAAGCATCTATTGAAGTCTAAATGATGTACCATTTAAATATAGAATTGGACTAGTTTTCTTGTGGGCACTTTGGTATGAGGCATCTACAAACACCTATTGGTTTAACTCATTGTGCCCTGAGGCTTCATTTTTGATATCCCAGATATGCGAACTCACTAGCAGGTTCAAAGTCAGACCAGGTCTTAATAAAATGCTTAGAAGGGTCCTCTAAAACGAAAACAATCAATGCCCATGGCACGTGCCTCGAATGTCCACAGAAGGCAGGTGCTGAGGACCAGCTCAGCACGAAGGGGGCTTTGTGAATTCCCGGGAGTTCCATTCCTTACCACCTAACCTGACTTTCAGACTTGGAGGATTTGAAGGGTTCTGATTTTAGACTCTCCCTTTTTAAAATTCCCATACGTGGGGACTATTCCCTCACAGGAATATATATTCTGAAGTAGCACCAATCTTCAAATGCCATTACAGATTTTCTCTGTGAAAATCATTATTAATCTTGAATGACTGGAGAACGTACATGCCCAGGGAAAACCTTATAATAAAAGTGCTGGGTTGGGGGACAGAGACCATCGGTAAAAGTTAGAGGACCCCGAGCAAGTCACTTTGTGAATACTTTAAGTGGATGGAGAAGACGGCCCAGGATATCAAAGAACAGTGAACAAATGGACAAAGAGGGGCAAGGTAAGAAATTTCTACAGACACAGACAGTATCTGATTTTATAGCTCACAAAATAAATTCTGATGTATTGTTCCTTTTGGTCCTGATAGGACAACTATTGTTTATCTTTACTGCATAGGTGGGGAAACTGAGTCTTGCTGAGCTCTTCTGTTTTATTCAGAATCAAATAGCTAGTCAAGGAGTAATCTACCACTTTCAAGCCAGTCTTCTGACCTCTGGTTGAATGGTTTTAGTATCACACTGCCCTTACTCTGAGAATCATTTTAGTAGCAAGCCTCTATAAATCTGACATATGTCCTTATACACAACAGACTACTGCCTTTTAATACTGGTTGTCATACTGGAAACATTAGGGGCCTAAAGACCTGGGAATCTATGTTCTTGATTACTCCCAGACTTGACAATTACCAAGCTCTCAAATACTATTAAGAAATGACCAGTGTTAGTAAAGATTTAACTAAACTGTCTCATTGTATCCACATGCCGGTAAGCATCCCAAGCCAAATTCAGCCCCGAGTGATGGTGAAAACGGCTGCCGAGAACTCCAGCCTGCTTCTCCCACATCCATGGTGAATTATTCAAAATGATAATTTTGCATGTGGTAGTAACTCAGAGCAAGCAGGTCCATCATTCACATAGCAGTGGACACAGCCCCCGGGGTTCTTATGTTTTTTTGCCAGAGACAGCGTTTCTTCTCAAAGCCTCACTCATCCTCTGCACAGTTTATTTCTCTAGCATGGCCTTCATACATAGGAGCACTGCTCACTTCACCCAGAGTCAAGCACCAGATGCCAAGACTTAGGAAGGTTTCCTTGGGGGAGATTTAAAGAGAGACTGGGCTTCCGGGTCATGAGGGGTTAGAGCAGGAATAACAAGGGCGGCAATGAATCGCAACTAAACTCTGAGATAGGACCCGAGTAGGCCCAGTCAGGGAAAGGTGGGCAGAACGGGAAATGGGAAGGCAGAAAACAGTCCACTCCTAGCTGTACCAAGCAGCAGCTGTCTACTCTTGTCCTTGGACTTCTACTTGTCCTGTTGTTTAGGAGTAGGAACTACTTAGTCTCACCCCTATGGTCTCCAAAGACAAAGAATTTTCAGATGACTTTGAAAAAGATAAAGCAAATACAAGAAAAAATGCCACTGTGGGACTCAGCTAATAATACCATTTCCTTTACCTGAGCTTAGAATTGTGAGACAGGCCTTTGAGCTCACCAGGTGAAGACCTGGCAGAACAATGTCACAGTTCCCAGCAAATGTGAAGTTAGAGACTATATACCGATACTGAGATCCTTTCTCTATTTGAAATTTATTTTTTGTTTTTATTCTTTGGAAGTTTTATAGGTACACATAATAAACTTTAGCTATTTCGACTTCCATTACTCTCTCATCTCTTTTCCCTCTCCTGCTGAGGCTCTTGTTTCCAACAAGATGCCCCCATTTTATACACACAAGATGTGTGTGTGTTGTGTGTGTGCATGCATGTGTGCGTGTCCTGTTGAATTTAATTGGAATTAATGGCAAGAGCATAGATGGGAAGTTGTTTTTTTCGTATAGTATGCATACACATACTTTGTGTGTGTGTGTATCTGTGTGTGTGTACCACATGCATGCCTAGTACCCATGGAGGTCAGAAGAAGATGTCAGAAAATCCTTAGGACTGGAATAATGGGTAAATGGGAGTCACCATTTTGGGTGCTGAGAAACAAACCTGGGTTTTCTATAAGAGCATCAAGTGTTCTTAACTGATGCATCATTTCTCCAGCTCCCATTTTGTGAGTATGTTAAGCAAGTGAGCTGAGTAGCTTAATATCACTCTATTCTTAATGACGTATTTAACTCAGGCACAGAAAGCTCTGGACATCAGGCTCACTGTCTTAGTCACATGTTGGGATAAAGTACTGTGTCTTGTGTGTTTAATCAGGCTTGTGGTTTCATAGGGCTAGAGTCCATGGTGGTAGAGAAAAGAAGAACAGCAGCCAAGACAGCAGAGAGCTCATATCTTAGTGTGCATGCAGGAGGCAAAGGGAGAACACTGGGGATGGCACCAATCTTTGGAGAGCTCAAAGCCCACAGTGGCACACCTAATCCTTTCCAACCCCCCAGGGACTGAGTATCCACTCATGGAGCAGGAGGCAAAGGGAGAACACTGGGGATGGCACCAATCTTTGGAGAGCTCAAAGCCCACAGTGGCACACCTAATCCTTTCCAACCCCCCAGGGACTGAGTATCCACTCATGGAGCTCTATGGGGTTATTCTTATTCAAACTCCACTCACACATGTAAGGATCCCTGAGAGCAAGCACTGAAAGCAGCTGCTTTCTGTAGACGGACAGGCTCAAGAAAGGGAAGAGTCAGTATAAGATTTACATATGATTCACCCCTCTCAAACTCATCAACCAGAGAAGTCAGAAAAGTAAGGCCGTGGGATTTCAGGTTTTGCTGTAACCTGGTAGAGCATCATCGGCAGTCATGTGTTTCTAGAGGCTTGTAGCTTCCTCACGGAGAAGAGTAGAACCTGTTTAAACGTGATGATGTTCTCCTTCCAGTGGAACCATATGGTCACTTCTTACAAGGTTTCCTGAGTCTGCTCTCAGGATAACAAGACAGATGGAGAGAGTTAGGGGATTACTAGGGACAAGCAATAAATCTTTTCCAGATATAATGATTTAACAATCATTTCAAGACTCCTCGTTTTTGGTTTTTGATTTTGTTTTGTTTTTTTCCAGTCTCTCTCAGTGCAGCTCATTATCCTGGTTTCTTACACCTGGTTGGTTGAATTCCTTCTCTCATTCCATAGAGGTTCGATTTATGTACTACGCATGCATCTTCTTTATGGATGCAGATTAATGACATTTTTAGCATCTACTTATTGTATAAATATCATGTGGAGTGAATCAACAAACGTGAATTTCCTCACATAGAGTATCTCTCTGGATGCCCATTATAATTAGCCTCCTGTCTATGTTATTAATTAATCAAGACCTACCCTTTTTCTTATTCTTAATTTATTTGACAGTTTCATTTAGGTATAACGAGAAAACAATAAATTGTGCATATTTAAGCTAATAATCTGCCAGCACCATCATAAATATCATCTTCTGCTGTTTCCGTATGCAATCTTCTTCTCCGTGTCTCGCTTTGTTCCCTCTGACACAGCCCACTGACCCATCTCACTGGTGTCCGTTAATGTACAAAATAGACTAAATTTTTATACATGTTGTGGAATTTTGCCATATTCACTCCCCTTTCTGTGTTTTTAGAAACTTCTCGCAGGTTCTTTTAACTGTCGGTGCATTTCCTTGGAACAGTTCAAGACTTCTGCTATTTTTAAAATCGTATTCCTCTTTACTAAGTTTAGAGAGTACTTTATATATTCTGAATACAATCTTTATCATATGTATATATTGTGAATATTTTCCCGTTTTGTGTATTGTCTTCCTACTTTATTAACAAACTCTTTAATGATCAAAAATAGATATTTTGACAAATTCCATTTGACACATTATAATTTCATAAAGTGGAGCTGGGAAGGTGGGTTGTCATACTGAAGAAATCTTTGCTTGACACTAAGTCACAAATATTTTCAATAGGTTCAACAGGTTTAAGGTTTACACTTACTAACTTTTTAATATCATGAGTAAGTTTGAGCCAAGCTTCTTTTCTTACATGGAGATGCTCAGCTATCCACTATCTTTGAGTCTTTTTCTTTTTTCTTTTAAAGCAGTCAGTAATCCCTATTATGTGGATCTATTGTTCAACACTCTATTCTGTCCAGGTCAACCATTTGTCCATCTTTACACACACAGCACACTGTCCATTAGTGTGCTCTTTTGTGAACCTTCACAATAGGTCTTGAGTCAGAAAGTGTTACCCTTTAGCTTTACCACAGTTTGGATTATTGCACTTCCCTTGAACTTTAGACATGCTTGTCAATTTCAATACAGAAACATGCTGGGGTTTTTATTGGAATTGCATTATACCTAAAGATCAATTTGAGGAGACAGATCAACTGAACACATTGACCCATCAGAGTGTGAACATGGTGTATCCCTCTTTTTTTTTGAACATATTCAATTTCTCTCATCTATATTTTACATTTTTCCAAAAGAGAAAAATAAGTTTACATGGGAGGCTGAGGCAGAAGGATGGCAAGTTCAAGGCCCACCTAGGCCACAGAGCAAGCTCAAGGCTAAACTGTGCAACTTAGTAAAACATGTCTCAAAATAAAAAGTAAAATAGGCTAGGGATGTAGTTCAGATGTAGAGTAGAGTGCTTACCTCATATAGACCTAGACTCGATCCCTCAAATAGGAATGAAGAAAGGATGAGAGGAAAGAAAGAAAATAATTTGTGTACATTTTATGATATTATAAATAGTATTATAATTTTTTTATTTCTAATGGCTTTTTTGTTACTAGAAATATTATTGCATTGTTATATAGTTCTTCTACAATTTGGTACACTGGCTAGTTCTAGTAGAATTTTCAGTATATTTCTATATTCAAAAGAATTCTTGAAAAGGCATTAACTTTGATGCAAATATTCACTCATGTTGCCTACATTAAAAAACAATACATATTTTCATTGTTGCATTGTCTAGGATCTCCAGTATGATAGTGAACAAACGTGGGTAGAGTAGATGCTCTTGATTTAGGGAGAAAGTATATGGTGTTAGTTTTCAAGATTCCATTAGATGCTTAGTTATATATATTAAATACATTACATTTTATGTAATAAAATATTAAAATATTGAATTTTTTCTTATCAAAGCAACTCAAAATTGCTCATAAATATTAAACCTGAAAATGGCCAGAAAAAGAACAGAGAATAAAGGTAAGTATAACAGAAGATTTTTATATTAAAAACCATGTAAGTGAGAAGACAGTGAAAAATATATTTTCAATGCTAAAAGAATAAAACTGTGATCCTATACCAAGCAAACATACCTTTCATGTGATGATTTCGCATCTGGGAAATGAACAAGCAGTCTTTGTCTACACTTTCTGAATAATGACTAAGAATATTATTTCATCTAATGGACTTTAAAGCCATAGCTCTTCATCCTTGTTCTGTGGAAGAGAATGGTGAGCTTGCTACTTCTCCAAGTTCATTCTTAAAGTCATAGCTCTGTAGCCTCAAACTCCTTCCAAAGATTTCAAATCTGAACTGTTTTGTGTGTTTAAAAAGCTCCCTGTTGTGATCAGCAAGAGATCTGATAGGGAGAAAGAATGCCCCTCTGAGCTTCCTTCTCTGGCTGCTGCTTTCTGGAGTCGCCAGTGCTTTGCTCACATACTTCCTTATGTCCCCCTCCTCATGTTGGGGGTGTCACATAATGGTTATGTAGGCCCACAACCCTCACTAGCGAAGATTTCTAGGCGATCTGAAAATCCTGTTGAATGAGTTTAGCAAGCAAGCTATGCCTTCTAAAACAGCATCTACAGAACACTGCCCCATAGTGTTCCCTGGACTGGCAGCAGCTCACCTTTTTCCCGGTCCAATGCTTAATGAGGCTTTCTTACAAGCCTGAACAACTTACCTTTACTTTTTAGCTTCACAGTGTGTCATCAGCTCAGGTCAAGTTCTTGGTCTTGCTCTTTTGCAAGCCATGTGCCTTATCCTAACTAGCGAGGCAGGCTAGTCATTCCCTTACAGACTCAGTATATTTTATACACTGTTGTCACGTGAGGGAGTGGCCTTTCTGCCCTGGCCCTTCCCCCTGTGGAGAAAGGGATGATTTTCCTTCCATGACAGTGTTCCACCAGATGTGGCTTCCCATATCCTTGACTTTATCTTAATAAATAATCCTGCATAGTTAGCAAAACTCATTGCATCTTTGTTTAGGGATTAGGACTGGAGATATATTCAAACTACGCTGAGCACTGGCAATCCTGAAAGGGCTAATGCAATCCTCATAGTGTTATGGGACCACAGCAGTTTACTGCAGTCACTCAGCTGCAGATGTTATTAAAGCAGCCCGTCCGGGCTCAGCATGGAGGAGATAAGCAGAGATCAGTATGCATGTTCACATATGTACACAGGCTTGCCCTAGCTTGCAAACATACATGCCTGCTCACTTCAAATGCAGAGACTCCTAGTTAGGCTTGGCAGTCACACAAATTCACATAAGCCTCCACAAGCACATGGGGAATATGGCTGCCTGTGCACATAAAAGCATGTATACCCAGCTGTGACATTTTAGAATCCTGAGCTGTGGCAGAGTACATAGGTTCACGCAGCCATTCCCCTGCACTTTTCCATGCGCAAATCAAGAAATAGTTGCTCAGTAGTGGCCTAACCCAAAGGGTAGTGCTGAGAATGGAGGGCCTGGCTTGCAGACACGTTCATTCTTCCAAGCAGCGCTGATGACTTAAGAGTTTTTTTTCCTACTTTTATGAACAATGATCTCTAGCTCTTGGGGGTTTTAGCAAAAGTTTCTTCTCTGCCTTATCATGATAGGAAACCCCACTACAGACTAATCAATTTGGCCCTCTAGCCACAGGAGAAAAGATACCACTAATATCATTAAAGTATCTCAGCTCCTTGCCCACAGTCTGGTGTGGGGCCACCGCCCCAACCACTAGTGGCTTTGACATTTCCTTCATTTACTCGTGCATCATCTTAGCAGGTACCTCTCAAATTCCTGCCAGCTGCCCAGATCTGTGCAATAGGTTCTGTAGAACAGGGGTACATACATAAGGCATAGACCTTGAGGTCTTGTAGGAGCAAAAGGCTCACCAAGAAACAACAGCTTTACGGTAGTAAATGACAGCTATCAGTGATGTAATAATGATAATGGATCCAATGACCAAGTGTTGAAGGTTCCCAGGAATGTGCTAGGATATTCATTCTAAGTACTTGTGGGGCTTAGTGTATAACTGGGCTCACAGCTAACATTCACTTTGATAATGTAGTAAGGACACAAAGATGGACCATAGGGGAAAGGCACAAGGAGCGTCTAGAGGAATGGGTGGGCTGGTTTCTGTATGCTGTCCCTCCCTTGGCAAGAGAAGTGCAGTAATGTGTGTGGTATATCTGCCTGGGTGGACAGTTAGAAATACAGCACCAAGGCTCCCACTGAGGTAGGTCAAATAGGTACCTTCTGCTTAGCAGGTACCACAACACTAAACTCCCAGAAGAAATCAGGTTCACAGAATAAACTGAGTCTGGGCACAGCGAGTCACCCTTATCATTAAGGGGACATATTAAATGGGTAAGCAGAAGTAATTGTTTGGTTGGAACCTCCAGCTTACTTTTGATTGACTCAGAAAACCCAATTTTTTGCTCTCTGTCTCCAAATCCACTCTCTCAGAGAATCTCCAACAAAGGAAAGGCACCAAAAAGCCCAGTTCCACACTCTTAGTGGCTATGGTAGCTCCTCCCCTGAAGTTGCTTGTTGTCCAAGTCCCCACCTAAAGTGCTCAACTTTTGATCATACCTGGGCATAAACCCAGTTTGCGGTGGACACACCATCAGTCATTACCCCTCACCTACAACCTAGATAAGCTTCCTCCTTTAGTTTGGGCACATGACTTCTCTAGCCCTGTCCTCTGGGACCAGAGAACTCACTTGGGAATTGCTTTGTTCTTTTGCTTTGACTATTTGTCTTCGGCAGAGAAACCTATCATCGGGGTACAGAAAACCTATTGGTGACTATCTATCCGTCAAGTTCCCGAGTATAATCAGCCAAGAGCACATCTGCACTCGGGGCTAAGAACTGTGGTGCCCAGTCCATGCTCTCTTTCCATGGTAGCAACGAAGGTGAGCAGCTTTGGAAAGTGTGGCGTGAGTGTGAGCTAGAATTCTTAATGAACCAGGGGCTCTTGAACCGAGTCAGGGACTGTGGTGGCATCTGGCCAGGCAGAAGCGATAGGAAGCAGAGCATAGGGTGGCTATTTTTTTTTCCCTCAGTGGGAGGACAAAGAGCAGTGTCTGGAGAGCAGTGAACAGAACGACGGTCTTCTCAGACTGGTTGATAAAAATTCATGAGGATCTGCTGCAAGCTAGAAACTACCAGACACTGAGAATTTAAAGCCAGACCTTAGTCCTTAAAGATTTCTTAGACAAGAGGAAACCAGGCAGGCAGCGCAATGATAGCAGGCCAGGTGGGGAAGGAAGTCCTTGAGTATTCCCAGCCAGCCAAGACTTCAGAGACAGAGTTTTCCAGAAGAGGAGGTAGGAAGAGCAGCTCAGAATCCCTCTACTGCATATGCAAAAGCTTAGCACAGGCAGGGGTTGTAGAGCCAAGAGTTTGGACCATGTCTGTCGGAATCTTTCTTCCCAGGGTCTGTGAGAACTACGACAATGTTCTGTATGGTAACCCATAGGCATTCTTCAGTTACTTGGGATTAAGAGGGAGAAAACGCAAGATCTGTAAACACTATCCACGTGCAATAGCAAAATGGATAGAAAAGAGCCCTGCCTTTATTGGAAATTCTGGGTCTTGGGTGGCCTGCACACACTCCTCTTCCTGACTGCAAGTAGCACTACACTGTTTGTAAGGATGCAGCTCCCCAGCAGATGGTGAATCAGACCTCGATGTCTCCGTGTGTGCCTTTTACATTTTACTTGTTGGTAATGAATTTACAAAACCTTTAAGTACGGGAAACAGAGCCTTCCCACGAACTGAACAGATGGGAGAGGAGGCTTTCTAAAGGCTTTTCAAAGTGGCCCCCATTTCACCCCCCTCCTGGCTTAACATCTCTCTGTGTGGCTACAAATGCTTTATTAGTTGGGGGTGAGGGAGAATCTCCTCGGCCTTTCTTTCTCCAGCTCTCTGGAAAATACGAGCCAGTCTGGCCACAGTCAGGAGACCATTAGCAAGATGGCACTGGGTCCTGGCCAAGAACTTCCTACAGCCGTGTCCTGGAGTGTGACATAACTCATAGAGAGACTCAAGAAAGGGGATTCCTTGCAAGGCTCACTCTGACTGCCTGGGGGAGGTCAGGAAGCAGAAGGCTTCATTCCAATATAACTGAATAGATTATAGTCACAAGCCAGAGGTTGGTGTCATTAATAGCCCCATGTTTTCATGTTTCAAGGTTCCCTTAAGCCATATCGTGAACCTTGTCACTTGGTGTTATGCACCTGCCTCGGGGGGGGAGGGGGAGTCATATGAACAACCTCTTTTTGAAAGTCTATTTTTGTTATTGTGTGCATATGTGTGTGTGATGTATGCATGGGGGGGTACCTATATGGAGGACAAAGGACATCTTTGTAGAGTTGATTCTCTCTCCCCATCTTCATGTAAGTTCCAGGAGTCAAACTTAGGTTGTCAGACTTGGGTGGCAATTACTTTAGTTACTGAGCCCCGTCTTGCTGGTCCTACATCCCGCAACTCTTGATGCCGATCTCAGCCGGTGACTTTCCTTGTTGAATGAAATGTTAGGTGGCCCGAGGCAAACAAAGATTTTTCTTGATGGTTGCTTTTGTATGTCAAGTTGGCAATGAGGAAGGCTGTCAAGAGAGCTGGTGAAAGTATGTTTCTCAGCGTGACTATTGAAGTTGATTCTGGAAGATACTGCTTTTGAACTGGTGGACTGAGAAATGCGGGTGGCTCTCTTAAGCAGGGGTGAGCATCACCCAATCTAGGGAGGACCTAACAGTGAGAGTAAGAACGGCAGAGGCAGCAAAGTCCCTGCGTCCAAACACTCCTGTCTGTGGCATGCCGAATCTGCCTCGTGAGTGGGTGAGCCCCTTCCAGGGAAATCCTAGTCGTAACTACCAAGAGACCTGCTCAGGAAAAGTCAGCTTTACTGCATATCAGAAGAAATAGCATTGTAGCACTCATCGGGAGCTGCATCATCCTGAATTTAGGGCCACAAAGTCTATGGATCTCTGGCTTTTCCAAACTGGGGGCGCCTCCATTACATTCCAGGGATAGTAACTGAGAGAAACATCCCCCAACCTACTTCCTCTATAACTTCATCTTCGTAAATGTCCCAACTTGCTGCTCTAGCTGTGGGTTTGGTAAGCCCTCCAGACTTATATATACCTCCGTGGCCAGCAATCGATGTGCTAAAAATTGTAATGTGTATGCAAATACAGTGTGTAGAACTCCGCAACAGTGGAATTCTTCTCAGCCAGAAATCAATTGTGAAAATGTATATAAAACCACAGTAACATTGACTTCATCTAAAGGGGCAATTGTGCTAAGTGAACACCTGATTTCTGAAGAAGCTCAATGGAGCAAGGCTGAACCACACTATGTCACCTGGTTGCAGTGAGGACCATGATATATTCCAGGTGATCAGAAGGCCCTGGAGGAAGGGAAAGGTGTGATGCCAGTCTGGAGATAGCCAAAGAGGCCAGGCTGGCAAGTGAGGAGATCTCCTCCACTGGCAGACCCCTGATTTGGATCATCTCCCTTGGTCAAAGTCCCTGCTACGAGGATAAAAGGGTAAGTTTAAGACACAAAGGGAAGGGTCAGGAGAAACTAAGTACGAAGAAGAAAGGCAGAAGGGGAGGAATAGAGGGACAGGAAGGAAGTACAGACAGGCTGAGAATGAGTTCCAAAGGAGAGAACTCCTCTGAGAATTGCAGGTCTAGCTAAAGGTCCAGCATAGCCTGGGATAGACAGGGATTAGAGAATTGCTCTTTTTCAGGAAAGGAGAGAGGGTAAGTCTTAAGTGAGCTGGAATCTTCCTTGTATTGAGATGTCCCAATCTTAGAGAACTTGGCATTGCTAAATATCTTATCCCTTCTCAAAATGGTGTTATTACAATTTTTCCAGTCCAACTTCTGGATCATATATGGCTCTCTCTCTCTGTTATCTTTGAAAAGCCAACATTCTGAAGATGCATAAGAAGAAGTGGGCTGGGCATCCCAAGGGAAATATGTGTCCCCAGGTATGGAGACGGTACCTAGTAAATGCTAGACACTGAACAAGGAAATGGATAACACTGGCAGGACAAGTTTCATCCAAGAACTCCTGACCTGATAGAAAGAGGGCTACAGTCCTCTGTGCCTAAGCCTGTGGGAGACATAGACAAGGAGAAGGATAGCAATGGGAGAAGGAAATCAGTACCGTTCCTCAGTGTAAGAGAAAAACAAACAAACCAACAAGCTAAACCTCAAAGGTCAGGCATGGCTCTCAGAGTAAAGAGTGAAGGCTGAAGATTTGTTACAAATGCACTGACGCCAACTAATGGAGACCAGTGTGAAGACATCCAGTTAGACAAGACTTCAGAGTTAGGAGGACTGAAGTGATGACGGTCATCTTTGTTTGACAAGGCATTGTCTAAAGACAAATGTGCCACGGAGCTGACCCAGGGTTTGTTGGTTGGCTTCTCTACATGGTACACAGATGGGTTACATTAAGCCACAAGCCTTCCCTGGTCTCTGGCTGAGACCCTCTAACAGAGGGAAGTCTCTTTGCTCAATGTACTCATTGAGACATTACATCTGGATGAGAAGCAATCAAAGGGGAGAAGAGTTCTCAGAGAAAACCAGCTCCACATCTTCATGCCCATCCTTCTCCATCTGGAGAAGGAAAATCCAGGGAAGTTCCTTTTAGAGATGGTATTGGAGGGAACGGGGAATGGGAAAACAAGGTTTTCAATGTGAAGGACAGTCAGAAGGTGAGATAAGGGGGTGACTGTCTCTCACTTGCTCTCAAAATAGGCCAATCCTGCTTATCTTCTAAATTCCAATTCACTTCTTTTCTCTCTGTGTCACCCACTCAAATCATTACTGGGTAGAGATGTTGAACTTTTATATTTTGGTACTGTATGTGTGTATGCATGCACGTGTGTGTGTAATCACATGCACTCTAGTAAATGTATATATTGTAAGTAAATCTCTTCCTATGAATGTAAGTACACACATATGTTTATACACACATATATATATATACATATATGTACGAAAAGAATTGATGTTTCAATGAAGAGATGTTTGTGCTAGCTGTAAACTTATTTCTGGATAATTAAGGAAGTGTATTACCCAAGAGCAGAAAGCCGACTATCCCGCAGTCAGTGATCTTTCTCTGTGGAAGTTTACTGGCTGGAAGGTGCTGGTGCATACACCTTTCACATCAGAGTCATAGGCACGGAGCCTGAAACCATGAAGGTTTGTCGAAGCAGCTTCATGGCTGCCTTCCCATCTTGACAGGGTGAATGAAATCACAAAGAAAGTTCAACAAAAAGCAACAGCTAGCTTGTGAGCAGACTGGGTTCTAGGATTGGGTGCTTACTCTTCATCTCTGGTCAGCAATGGCCTTGGCAGGGAAGTCATTCGTACCCACTTCTGAAGCTTGTCTTCATTGACTTCTGTTGGGCTTTAGCCCGTTGCCCTTCAAATGCTTGGAGATAGAAGACTGGACCCGGAGATGGATTAGCCTTCTTTTCCAGTTTTAAAGATTCTGGGATCATTTTTCAGAGGTTCTTCCATTTGTTTGGGCAGAGTTGGTTCTTCATTTCTACAGCCTCCAACTTCTCCCCAGCCCCAATCCATTTAAAGGAACATCAATGTTTGCATTCCTACTGAAAAGTCTCCTCCCGAAGTTAAGTTACTAATTAGATATTATTTATACCCCTGAACATATGCAAGCAAACTCCTGCTCAGCATGCTGTTTGCGTGAGTACCCTGATTCACACCCGCTGCTCTTTAAATGTCCCCATCACTCTGCCTCTCGAGGCTGATTTCGACAGGTACCCACCCCTTGAAACCTCCATCTGAACAGCTCTCCTAATCAATGCATGCCAGAACCCAGTTACCTCCGCTCCATCCGTCTTCCTAAGGGTCCTTTGTCACTGGTCGGTGGTGCACTGGGGAAAATCATGATGGAAACGCTTTCCACCATTCTTCCCATGAAGGAAGAGCTGGCAAATGACTGCAGAAGGCCACAGTTTTTCACTGTGAGAGGGTCCTTAAGACACCATATAGACCTCAAGGTTTCTCCCCCCCCTTCTCAAACACACACACGCACGTGCACTCACATATACACGGCATATGCACACATACACATATGCACAACCTTGTCAGAATAATACAGCAGAACTATTAAAAATACACTTGATTGTCTTCGTGAGTCAAATGGCAGACATAGAGGTAACCATAAGTCCTGAGGCTGATGTCTCTAGCTCTAGGTCTTGTCTGATTGTTGTAACACCTTCTCATTTAAAAGAACACCTTTAATCGGCTGTAAAAACAAAGTCAGAGAGATGTGCTTAGAGCTTGGAGTGAAGGAGAACGCCTGACAGAGAATGTTGGGACAATTAAATCCGTTGTTACCCTTCCAACTTACAAATTGGAATCACCTGCTCTGGGTGTGCCTGGCTCATTCCGGCCCCTCCCCTCCCCTCCAGCCTTATTAAGGATTCTAGGCAATGGACTCCTGCTTCTGAACATGCATCAAGCAAACTCCCTGATCTGCAAGCCGATTCACATAGCAGCCTCCCTAATAAAGCACGAGGCACAACTGCCTGAGCACATCTGTTTTCTCGTAGATCTTTAGCAAATGCTAAGGAAACAGGAGAGGTAGAGGCAACCTTGACCCAAAACGTCTCCATCTTCTTGCTTCAAGGAGCTTTGGTGTAAAAGACAGGGACCCGATCATCCTGGAAGTGCTAACAATAGAGCTGGGTTCAGATATGGGACTCATTCTGAAGTTATTTAATTCCTTCAGTGAATAACCACTGGGCGAGGTGCTAAGGATGTAGGAGAAGGAGAGCTGTGAAAAGCGGTAACGACACACCATGTAGGTAACATCCTGGGAGTGACTTGTCCCTTGTAAGCAGGCCAAGACTTAGGGCCATCAATACCAAGAATGTATGACAGGATGAAAAGCCAGGGAGGACTCCACAGCAGAATAGTCCCGAAGCACAAGATCCAGGGAGCTATTATGCGGTAGAGGGGAAGTTGACTCCAGGTAGTTCATTATGCCTGGTTTGCTCTCATACACTTGCAGGCCACGGTTATGTTGAGCCCGCTGTCACTTTGCTTGCATTCTTTCCAGCCACTAACTGGGGCTGGGCGCCTTTCATTATTGCTTAAAATACAATCCACCAGCTCTTCCAACTCTGCCCCAGGCTCCTCAAAGGCAAAATGCCATGCTGCTTTAATCAGTGACAATGGGCAGCCCAAAATCTCTAGATGGAAGAATGCAACCTTGGCAACGACACATTTTCGATATCTTACACCCTTTCCCAGAATACCTCTGGCTGGGACCAATCCCCGCTTGCCTGAAGATCTTCAGATCCCTAGCTATTATTCTGTCTAAATGAATGATTTCTTGACACTGTTTCAGGTTAGAGGCTATAAGCAGAGTGATAAGATGCCTACTACACTGTCAGGCATGTACTGTCTGATAAAACTATTTCTTATTATCAGTAGATCACAACTTATAGATAATAGGATGTATATTTCCTCGAATTATGCCTTTTTATGTTGTGCATATGCACACACGTGCCCACAGATGGTCACGCAGGACTGTGTTGCCAGTGAAGATGCAATGTATAATTATTACAGTTCATCATTCTAAGACAAACAGTTGAGGGCCTAGCAGACCCAGCTCTGAGCTCAAAGGTAAACTATACTTGAATTTGGGTCAATATTCTGATGAAGTGAAAAGATAAACATGCGGGGATGGGGGCAAGGAATATTTCCTCATTCAGCAAGTTAAGAACAAGAGTCAACTGTGCTTCTCACAAGTCCCTAGTATATTCTAAGAAGGAGAGAATCTCCCCCTCTTCCCTGTGAGTCCAGTGAATAGAAAAGATTCACTGAGGCAGATACATTTTGTAATCTTAGGCCACTGGGCAACTATGATGAGATGAAAAGCCAGGCGAGCGGGATTGGCTGAGGTGGTGGAGTGCCTCCAAGTCCACACGAAGCCTGGGGTTTTCCCAGCTCCACAAAACTGAGTGTGGGGGTACATATTTGCAATTCCAGAGTTTGAGAGTCTATTGCAGAAGTTGCAAAGTTCAAGATCATTGTAAACTACAGGATAGACTGGCCTTAGTCAGACCCTGTTGCAAATAACGACAACCCAAAACAAAAATAAAAGCATTCGAGCATTCGAGCAAAATCCCTCATACTCAAACCTAAGGGCTAGTTTGAAGAACCAAACAAAACCAGCTTAAGAGCCTAAAATGCTGAGAAGACTCTAGAACAGTGTTTCTCAACCTTCCTTCCTTCCTAATGCTGGGACCCTTTAGGAAGTTCCTCCTTTGTGCTGATCTCCAGCCATAAAATTACTTTTGTTGCTCCTTCATAACTTTAATTTTGCTACTGTTAAGAATTGTAATGCAAATACCTGTGTTCTCTGGTGGTCTTAGGCAACTCCTGTGAATGGGTCCTCAACTCAGACTTTGAGAATCACTGCTCTAGACTGAGCGTGGAAAAGAAAATCTTTCAAGGAAAGAAAACTCTGAATGAGAGAATTGATACTTTTAGTGAGTTCTATGACCATCTACAGAATGGAGCAAGGGTTTTCCGTAAGTGGCAGCAAGCACCCCATTGACCCAGATCTATGATTTCTAAGCTTAAGACACCTAGACAAGGCATGTTACTGCCCTCCCCATTGCCTTCATTTTACAATTGCCGAGTTTTCTTTTCTCAGATAGCTCACACTTCATCATGTATCCCCTTTCCACTAATTAGTCATGTAAAATAATTTCAAGGATCCTTTTTTTCCCCCGGAAACCTACCAAACTTGTATAGTGATAACAAAAAGAATAATAAAATTTTGTTCAATTTTGCTCAAGTGGAAGAACTTGAAAACCAGACAGAAACGACTAATTTCAGAAAAATTAAAATTAGCAAAATTGATCACAGGGAAAATAAACAACTTGAGCAGAATAATTACCGAAGAAGAATTTTAACTTTTGAAAAACAATGTCAAAACGCTCCTGCAAGAAAAATGAAAGCCAATGCATTTCACAGACTAAGTCTGCATAATGTGTAACGTGTGTCTGCAGTGCTGCTCTAAACTTCTCCCGAACGTTTCTAAACGACATCCATAAATTAGAACAGCGTTGGTTATAATGCCCGACAAATTGGAAACAAAACAAACCCACGAACCAGTTTCCCTGATAAATGTATTCTGAAGGGAATACAGAATACAGAGCTAGGCAAGAAATGAAAAGAAACATTACCCACAACTACGTGACAATTTTTCTAAGAATGCAAGGATGGCTTGACTTTATTAATAAAGTTGGGTCAGGATAAAACTTCCATAAATGCTTGTAAGAGGTTTTCTCAAAAATTCAGCATCCTTTTTTTGACGTAAAATGCTTAAACGCTTAAGTTCTTGTTGTGATAATAACTTCACATATCTCAAATCAAAAGCTTCATTTCTAATGGAAAAAAAAATTAGAACCTCCATTATTAATGTCAGGGACTAAATGATAGTATTCAACTTTGTACTGTCTCTTAATATTAGTTAAGATATTATTCAATATAACACAATATAAAACAAACACAGAAAGGATATAAGTAGAAAAGTAGAAACATTTGCATTATTTAAAGACTATATGACTGAATAACAGAATTTTTATGGAAAAATCAACTAAAATTCTTGCTATGAAAGATGAAAGAATTAACAAATAATATAGACGTTCTATACTTTTCTCATACTATTGGGAACTCAGGAAGCAACGATGTATAACAATTTCTGACAAGATGAGTCCCATTGCAAGGACGTTAATATGTGTGTGTGTGTGTACACACACACACACACACACACACACACACATATATATATATATATCAAATACTAAGAGACTATTAAGTTTCATATACCACAAAAGGGCATATGAGCAAATGCAAAGATAGTCTAATTGCTGCTGGGAACATTCAGTGAGACAAAGACATTAATTCCCTTTTAATTAATCTATAACTTTAAGATTAGCTTACCAACTACATCCACTTTTAGGCAGGCTAACTTTCACACACAATATAACAAATCTGTAATAAACATCAGGAAGAAAAAGACAAAAGAAAGCCCACAATGGGACCTACCAGAAATTGAAACGCATTATTGCAAATCTATAGCAATCAGCGGCATGGTGCATGGTTAAGAACAAGCTTTTACATCTGTGACACAAGAAGTCCAGTCAGTGTTGCTCACATGGGCATGGGAGGAGAGTAATCCACTGGGTCATGGGCTCAAGACTCAGAGAACTATAGGAAAGAAGAAAGAAAGAAAACATGAAATTAGGAGAGAAATGGGTTGGGGGAGGAGATTGGAGGGAGAAAATGGAGGTGGATATGATTAAAATGCATTATATATGTTTATGGAATTTTCACAAAATAGAAATATTAATTAACAGAAATATAGTCAAATATACTTAAGAGTGAAATATTATATATGAAAAATTACTTTGCCTATTGGCATGGAAAGATGAATTATTCAATAAATATTCAAACAGAATAATAGTTAGAACACCTGCTTCACATCCAAAAGATTCATTAACAACTTAAGCATAAAATATGTACTAAAGGAAAACAAGAAGTATGTAAAATAACTTCAGTTTTCAGAATTGGCAATTATGGTTCATCGCAAACTTTACTACCTAAACTTAAAAAAATTCTCACTGAAAAGATGCCATCAAAATATTTCACTTCAAGATGGTGGTTGAAGTAATTGTCAGTGAGATAAAAGAAAAATCAAAGTTTCTCAAATTGGAAAGAAGGAAGTCAAATTGTCCTCTTTGAAGATGACATGTTCTAGATCTAGAAAAACATAGAGCTAAAATACCATTCAGACTAATATACAATTTAAGTAACTTTGCAGAATACAAAATTAGCACAAAAAACAAGATAGCATTTCCAGGCCCTGATGATGATCTATCTGAAAAAGATATCCCCCTCCATAAAAAGTTTAATTTATAATAGCCATTTAAAAATCCACCTGCAAATTAATTTAACCAAGAAACTACAATTGTAAAATCTATGTAAATGACAAGGTTTAAACACACACACACACAATAATCTTGAGAGCAAAAGAGTAGGAAGTAACATACCACTGTTTAACTTCAAGATACACTATAAAGCTATAGTAACCAAAATAGGACTAAAGATATTAAAGCAGACCCATAAACCAATATATCAGAATGTTTCCCAGAAATAAATACAAATACCCACAACTAATTTTCAACAAATTTGCCAGGAATATATATTGGGTAAAGTAGTCTTTTAAAATAAATGTTATGGGGGAAAATGAATATCTAAACAATTCAAAATGGATTAAAACCTAAATGCGACACTCAGAACTAAAAAACCATGAGATGAAAACTTGAACTGTTTCATGAAACTGAGTGAGACTTTAAAAGCACAGTCAAGACATCAAATGGGCAAATGGAATCACACTAAAATAAAATTAGAAGTAACGTGTAGAATGGGGGAAGGCATCTGCATAGCTGCAACGGAGTTAAGGAGTTAAAAATGTGGAAGACACAAGTAACCAAAGCAACTTTGTCTTCCATATGTGACTAATATCTAAGGAAGCAAATGGGAGAGGAGGACAGGTTTATTTGAGCCCAGAGTTTCATAGGTCTTTTGCCATCATTGCATTTAAATATATAAGACAGTGCCTCATAGAAGACCTAATGATAAGGTGTCTATTTCATTTCAAAAGCCATGATAGGTCTTTTTTACCATTATCCTTTTAAGGGCCAGGCAATACACTAAGAGAATAAAAGTATGTAAGAGGACACAGATTGCCAAGGAAGAAATATTACCACATTTGTTCATGACACAGTTCTCACTAAGGGAATACATGATGGATTAAGGGTATCAGGAACAATAACTTTTGTAAATGATAAGTGATTGTAGGCAGGTTGTAGGATACAAAGGGAATATACTGGATTGACTCACTTTCCCATAGTCTAGTAGTAAATGATTGGATTTTGAGATTTAAAACACAGACTCACTCCCTTAAGGATGCTCCAAAATCAGCTATTGACATAGGACTAGCATAACTAGCATGCATGGTGTTTTATGACTGGTAAAGTAAATTTTGAAGACAAACTATATAAAGAACTAAATGCATGGAGAGATAGTCATGTTGGTGAATATAAAAACCTAACCTTGTTGAAATACCAATGGTCAACTTGATCTATAGAGTTAATGCAGTCCAAAAGATCTGAAAAATTTTGTTTTACATAAAACAAATGAATTCTAATATTTACATGATAAGGCAAAAGACCCAGAAAGACTAAAATAATGTGGAGTAAGAGGAGGAGAAAATAGGGGAGGAAGAGGGTAGTAGAAAGAAGTAGGAAGAGGAAAAAGAAGGAGAAAGGAGGAGGAGTAATGATTAAGAAAACTGACCCTATCTGACCTCAGGACTTGCTATAGCACAGTATTTAAGACCACAGTCAAAGGATAGACAACCATATCAGTGGAACTGAGTAGAAAGCACAAGAAATAGACCCACATAGGAAAAGTCAACATATCTTTAAGAAAAGGAGCAAAGGCAATAGAAGAAATAAAGTTCTTTCAACAAATGACATGGCACAACTAGACAATCACATGAGTTAAGGCCACTAATAATCTTAGACATTGATCTTAATCCCTTACAAAAATTAATTCCCAGCAGATTATAGATTAAATTGCAAGACTATAAAACTTCTGGAACACAGCAAGAGAAAACCTAGATTGTCTGTAGATGACTATGATTCTTAGATAAAGTGCAAAAGACATGATCCATGAGAGAAATAATTTTCTTGATTTATTTAATGCCAAGAGTGAGGGAAAAAGCCACAGTGAGGAAAAAGTCACAGATGGGGATAGCAGTGTTTTCAGAGGACACATGTAATAACAGAATGTGAGCCAAGGTATACAATGACACTTAAGTTTCAAGAGTAAGGAAAAATTGATTTTAAAAAATCAGACAAAGCCAGGTGTGGTGGTACACAGCTTTACTCCCAACACTGAAGAAACAGAGGCATATAGATTTCTGTAAATTCCAAGGCCAGCCTGGTCTCCATAGTGAGATATAAGTCAGTCAGGGCTCCATAGTGTGGGTGTCAAGGGAGCAATTAACCAACACCCCACCAAAGAGGATTTGTACAGTTTGTCAATAAGCACTTTGAAATATTCCACATTTTATGACATCAGGAACATGCAATTTAAAATGCAAGAGATAAGTACACATCATACTAATTAGAAAAGAGTTGAAATCCGTGAAACTGTAGTTCTAATGACCAATGTCCAGAACACCAACACTGTCAAATGACAAGGATCTAGAATGATGGGAACTCAAATCGAAGGCATGTGAGAAGGAAAACTGGTCGCCACTATCCATATAAATTGGGCAGTGAAAAATATCTGTTGGGTAATGTACACTAATACTCCATGGGACATAGGAGTGGGCACATGTCAGTACACACTGTTTCACGATCTCCATGGTGTTGCTTTTGAGCCCCTCTCTCGTCTAGAGCATAACACCTTATGAGTAAAGTCTGCTCACCATAATCTGAGTGTTTCTTCCCTCCAAACTCAAGTGTATGCCAAAATTTAATCCTCAGTGAGATGACACTATCAGGTGGGGTTTTGGGGGGTAAGTTGATTATGAATGCTCAAGATTCAGGTTCATGTCCTCATAAGGAAACCCATTTGCCTTAATGCCAAGTAAAAACACACATGAAGTTTTAGCTATGAGAAACCGGCCCTCACACAACACCAGTCTCCTAGCACTGTGATCTCGGAACTTTGGACTCTAGAGCTCTAAACAATAAATTTCTTTTGCAATTGCTCACTCTAAGGTGTTTTGTTATGGTGGTCGAATGAACTAAAATATGGCATACACACACAAAACACACACACATGCACACACACACACACACACACACACACAAAAAAAAAAAAGAAAGTCTTTAAGCTTCACAGTGCCTTGAAAGTAGGAGGGTCATCTATATCGATGATTTGGGTTTTTTGCCTTTATTGATCAACTTGTATATCCAATATCACTTGGGGATCTGATGGAAATCAATACTCTGAAGGGAACCATAGAGATACTCTTACACATTGACAGAAAGCTGACCAGCTAAGGCCAAGTTTATGCGCTAAGACCCCAAAGACACACTCCCAGGGCCCATTCCACTAATGCTTGATGCTCACCAGCCGGAAATCTACAGCTCCCAATATCCCTAGACTCACAGGCTCTCTATCTCCTAAGACTGGAGAGATCACACTGTTGAATTTATTCTTTAGCTCAGGCACATCCTGCTTCTGGCCCCAAAGATGCAAAGGAGTTCAGAGGAAAAACAGGTGGGAAGGAAAAAAAACAAAAAACAAAAAACACTTCCAGCAATATAACCAGAACCGACTAAAGAATTTTAAAAAGAAGATGCAATTCCGAGTGCATCAGAGAAGGAAAAGATGGCAGGTCTGGAGGCGGGGGCCTCAGGATGGCAGAGCCTGGTCCTCTTGGAAGTTTGTTCTTCTTTAATCACTCCTCCTTCACCCCTAGTGGGGTCATTGAAGCCCAGGAAAGCACAGGTCAACAGCTAGAATGAGAAAGTGCCAGGAAAATCACAGCAGCAGAGGACACTGTGCAGGGAGCCCAAGGGAGGCTGAGTGATCCCCTAGTCTCTTCTTGCAGAGCCCCCTTTTGGGGGGTGAGGAGGGTTAAATTATTCATTTTGGGAGCAGAATCCTTTTCTTTTTCCCCATGCCCCTCTTTTGATCTCTTTTGGTGCAGGGTTGCTGTTAGCAGAAAATACAGCATGTTTGAGACAAAGTGTGCACAATTCCTCCTACAGGCCTTTGAAGCAAAGCCCAGTGATCAGAACAGAGAGTGGCAGTGGGAGGGAGAGGCGCAGCCAGGAGGAGGAATCCAGGCTACCAGGGCAGGCTTTGATATCCCCACTCAAGACAACTCTGAGGCTTCTCTGTTTCACTGTTGGGGGTGAAGGGAGTTCTCTTGCCAGGAGGTGAAGTGGTTTAAAAGGAAGGCAAGGCATACACTTTTGAAATGACAGTGAAGCCAGCAATCCTTCACCCAGCCCCAGAAGGTGTTATCGAGAGCAGGTTGGTGAGAGCCAATGGATAGATTCATGTTCAGTGCTGTCTTATGTTTGGTCAGATGCATCTCAAATGTTTACACATACATATGGTTACACACATGCACTCACATGCTCACTCATACACATTTATACATTTGCTTCTCCACGTACTCACAAGCTCACACTCCACATGTACACATATGCACACATATGTCCATGCACTTGCGTGTTCACATCCTACAGTCACATTCACTCCAATAAACTTGCACTATCACAGACTCAAACACACACACGGGGGGGGGGAGAACAAGAGAGAAAGAGAACATGTTCATATATCTACAAACACACTCTACATTATCTGTCTTACATAATCATATACTTGAGAACACTCATAGAATTTTATATAGACATATCCACACACACACATAGTCATTCATGGGCACACACAATCACTTAGCTGTACACACACACACACCTACACTCACATCTTATACAGGTTTTACAGGTTGTATATGCACACTCTAATCCACCATCACACAGATACAAGCAAACTCACCTTGGACAGTTGTCTTGAGAGAACTCTTTTCACAGGTACAACCCACAGTAGTTCTTACAGTTCTCCTTCTCTGGGGTTTCTGGTATTATTTTTCTCAACCTCTGCCTTCTCACACCTGAGCTCCACATCAAAATTTTTTATCCAGCTTGTTGTATCTTTAAGTCTGCGATCCAGGTCAACCTCTCCTTGTGACCCTTGCTCTGGACCGCTTTACCTCTTTCTTTACAATGCCTGCCTTCAGCTGGCTAAACTAAGCCCAGGCAGTAATAGCCAGTGACAGTCTATTAAGCAGTGACTATTGATGAGACCTGAACTTTGATGTGAAACTGGCCTCTTCACCTAGGGGATACAGCTGGCATCTGGGCTTTCAGCTACTCTAGCAGATCGTTGCAGACCCTGGTGTATAAAGGCTACGGGTCCAGACTTCCTAGGAATTTCTTGAGATAATAAAGCAGAATTGGTGAAGACTCAAGTTCACTAACCCCACCAATTAGCAGCCTTCACAAAGCTACTTAACCATTTTGATTCTGTTTTCTTTGCTCTGGTGTGGGGTCTGTGACTTCAAAAGTGATCATTTCAGCATAGACCACTCTCCAGCTCCCACAGTGCAGTCGGCCTGTCAAGTGTGTGCAGCACTTTTTACTTGGGTGTCTAGTAAGAGTCTCGCACTTAGCAAACTTCAAACTAAACTGGTGGCCCATTCCAAATTGTCTCTTCTCATGGTCTTCCCATCTTGGTAAGTGTGAGAGTCGAGTTTCATTAGAGTAACAGAATTTATGAAGTTATAGAATAAATATGTGCACATACACACACAGAGTGGGGGTGGTTATTAGAATGACTTTCAGACTGTGATCTAGATAATCCAACAATGGCTGCCTATGAACAGAAGGCCCAATAATCCAGTAGTTGTTCAGTCCATGAAGCTGGATGTCTCAACTTATTTTTAATATAAGCTGGAATCCTGAGGAAATAGGCTCTAATGCCAGTGAAAGCATGGAGTTGCTAGTGAGTCGAGAGTGTACTTCCTTCTTCTATGCCCTTATAGAGACATCCAGCAGAAGGCATTGCACAGATTAGAGATGGTCTTCCCACCTTGGAAGATCTGCATTAAAGGTGTACATTCTCACCGTAAAAATCCAGATTAGAAATGGATCTTACCACTTCAAATTAAGCAAAAATCTCTCACAAGTGTGCCTTATTTTTGAGTTTTAGATAATTCCAGATGTAGTTAAGTTGACAACCAAGAATAAGTATCCTAAGTCCACGCCTTATAAATCTGACACACAACTATATCTCCTTATGTCATGATTAGTTTCCAAACAAAAGCAATAACCAGGTCATATTTACTCCAAAACATGATTTAACTCTCCCATGTACAACAACAAACACATGATAAATTTAGAATAGGTGGCAATGGCCCTTGATGGACATTCTTTTAAGTATCTCAAACTTAAATATGTTAACTATTGATATTCTCTTAATTGATGTTATATCACATGATAAAGAAACTGAGGAAAGAAAACACAAATATCTGTACAAACATTATTAATAAAATACAATAGGAAAACTTATGACAATTATAATCATCATGTCTATAATTTGTCATATAGCCTTAGTTATTATTTATAACTACCTTTCTCCATTACCCAGTCTTCATTTCCTCTGACTTTAATCACAGAATATGGTGGCACCAAGAGATGCCCTAAAGGGTCTCCTGCATTTTAGGCATAATCTTTCTTACCGCCACCGTGGAGAAGCAATCAAATTTCCCCATGGTAATCTCTATCAATCACCCTTCTCGATACTGTTATTTCTTTCTTGGCATGTTGACTTAACAGCATCTGAAGTCCAAATTGGCCATGGGGAAGTCTGAGCTTCCAGTTTCATGGAATGTTTGTTAGAACTCTTGGAAGAAGCACTCCCCACTCTGGAACCAAAACTTCTAGACCATCAGAACTTAAGGTTGTGGGAATAGGAAACAAAATTTTTCCTACGGGGTCCCTAGGAGTGATAGTATGTGGAAATGTTTCCTTTTTTACCTCTTGAATCCTGGACCTGTGGATCCTGGATATGGGAGAAACTGTACTATATACCTACCCATAAATCACCTTATAAAGAACTCTGCCCCAGACCTCCAGGCTCCTGTCACCTTATTGGTGCTGTAACTGTGTCCTCAAGAGGATATCTCATCCTTCTATCAGGCCATCAGTTTCAGGATGGTGGGGAGGATGGTAAGAGCAGTGGATTCCAAGATCATTGGCCACTGTCACACTTCTCTGCCTGTGAAGTGAATTCCTTGGTCAGAAGCAATACTGTGTAGATTACCATAACAGTGGATAAGGAATTTTATAAGCCCATGAGTGCTGATTTTGACAGAAGCATTACATACAGGAAAGGCAAATTTATAACCAGAGTATCTACTCCAGGAAGGAAAAAGTGTTGTCTTTTTCATAGAGCTAGTGGTCCAATGTACTCAACCTACCACCAGATTGCTGCCTGATTACTCCAGAGAATGGTGCCATATCTGTGGCTCAAGGTTGGTCTTTGCTGTTGGAAGATCTGTCACCCAACAATAGCTGCCACCAGGTCAGCCTTGGTGAGTGGAAGTCCAGGATGTTGATCTCAAGCATAACTCCCATATCTGTCACCACTTTGTTTATGGGCCCATTGGGCAATTACAAGAATGGCTGGGAAAAGAGACTGACTGTCCACTCTCTACTTGATCACTGAACTTCTCAGACAAAGCCACCTTTTGATGAGCATTTACATGGAACACAAGTCTTTTCACATCTTTCACACATTTGAAGAGATCTGTCCACTTACTTCTTCCCCAGATGTCTTTCTCTCCAACATTCCAATCATGCTCTTTCCAAGTCCCTGAGCATCCAGCCAAAGCACAGGCTATAGCCCATGGATCAGTGAATAGTAGCATATCTGGCCATTTCTCCTTCCAAACAAAATGTGCAACCATGTGTAACGCCCAAAGCTCTGTTCACTGTGAAGATTTCCCTTCACTGTTGTCTCACTAGGAAGGAGTTGGAATGCTGCAGCTGGGTGGTACCAGCCAAATGCACAGAACCATCAGTAAATCAGGCTCCAATCTTCTCAACCTCAGTAAACTGATCATAGGGCACACACCCTATGAGGCTATGGGTATGTGTTTGATTGCATATGGCATTTTAATGGGAGTAGAAACCATAGGCATTTGGGCACTTTCTTCATGCAAATGGTGCCTTAAGAACCTGCTTTGGTCTAATCATGTATCTATAATTTTCATTTAATAATGGGTCACTGATGTGCACATTCTACTTTATAACTCAGTGGGTTAGATAACACCCAGCTCATGATGAGCAGCTCAGGTTGCATGGTAACTCGGAAGCCCATTGTCAAATGTTCACTTTCCACTGAGGCCCAAAAGCAGGCCAAGAGCTGTTTTTTTAAGGGAGAATGGTTGTCTGGAGATGATGGTAGAGCCTTGCTCCAAAATCCCAAAATCATCTTCTGTGTTTCACTTATAGGGCCTGCCAAAGGCTCCAAATAACATTCCTTTCTACCACTGACATCTCAAATACAACTGGGTCTGCCGGATCATATGGTTCGAGTTATAGAGAAGCCTACACAGCAGAGTGGACCTGTTGAAGAGCTTTGTCCTGTTCTAGGTTCCACACAAATATAACATCCTTCAGAGTCACATGGTACATGGGCCAGAGTAACACACCCAAGTGGGGAATGTGCTGTCTCCTGAATACAAATAAACTCACTAAACATTGTGCTTCTTTCTTGGCAGCAAGAAGGGACAGGTGCAATAATTTATCCTTTACCTTGCATGTCCCACATCACTGCTCTCCTAAGAATTTAACTGAGGTCAAAGGTCCTTGAGTTTTGGTTGGTTTTAATTCCCATCCTCTATTGTACACATATGTTATCAAGGAGTCTCAAGTGGTTGCTACCTCCTGCTCACTTAGTACAATCAGCACAATGTCATCAATATAGTAAATCAATGTGATATTTTTGCAAAAGAGACAAAAGATCCCTTCAAACTAAGTTATGACACAGGCCTGGAGAGTTAATATATCCTTGATATAAAACTGTGAAGGTATACTACTGGCCTTGACAACTGAAAGCAAATTGATTCTGGCAGTCTTTATGGACAGATACCAAGAGAAAGGCATTTTCTAGGTCAATAGCTTCATACCATAACCAGATGTGTTACTCTACTCAAGTAGGGATCTGGTACAGGAGCTGTAATCACAGTCACTGCTTGATTGAGTTTTGATAGTCAACTGTCATTCTTCATGATCCATCTTTTCTCTGAGGAAATGCTAACAGTAAAACTTTGAGGTATTTACTAAGGTAAACATAGTCATCCTTCATGCAAGGGATCCTGGGTCTGCAAACTGACTCCAGTCTGGAAATGGATTCATGGGCCGAGATTCCCATGATTAAACTCTGCCTTTCTTTCATTTGTCTGAAAAATTTCTGACTCATACCCAAACTTCATGCCTGGGATCACCAGGATTGATTAGCCAGAACCAAAGACTCATACATGTCATGCCACCATAGAATTCACTTTCTCTCTGCTGACCACTACAGTTGTCTTAGAGTTTCTATTGTTGTGAAGAGACACCATGACCACAGCCGTTCTTATAAAGGAAACCATTTAACTGAGGATGACTTACATGCTCAGAGGTTTAGTCTATCATCATCATGGTGGGAAGCAAGTGGTACACAGGCAGACATGGAGCCTGGAAAAGGAGCCAAGAATTCTATGTCAGGATTAGCAGGTAGCAGGAAGACCAAGGAACATTAAGCCTGGCTTAATCATCTGAAACCTCAAAGTCTACCTCCAGTGACACACTTTCTGCAACAAGGCCACATCTACTCCAACAAGGCCACACCCCCTAATTGTGCCATTCCCTATGAACCTATGGGGGCCATTTTCTTTCAAACCGTCACAACAGGTCAGGCCATCATGGCCATTGCATTGTCTGTCTGTCCTGCCCACTATGGTAACTATGATCAGCTTGCCTTTTGGCTATTCTGAGCTGCCACCTGGCCCTGATCTCACTTTATCAAACAAGATCCCTCATGGTTATATTCCATACTGCGTACTCTGATATAGATGTGTCCTCAAAAGACTCACAAGAAACCACTTCCCACTGACTCTCCACCACCTCCCTCAAGCCATTGTTGCCTCTGATAACTAGTCTCCACGGTTCCTGATCTCTCTCTAATACAACCACAGGCATGTTTTGGGGTAATACTTAATTAGATTGAAAAGTTTGTGCCACTTGAACTTTGTAAAGGGTATCCATATCACTCAGAAAAGGACAAAACCTTCTCAATGGACTACAGTGGCCCCATAGACTCTGCCTTCACCACTGGCCCCCTATTGAGTTCCCAGTCAGTGTTCATTTCCTCCGGTCTTTTCTCTGGCACCCTTTCTAGCCATATCAGCCTAATTGGCTTTCTTCTTCAACTCAGCAATCACTCAGGGACTAAGCCCTTTATACCTACTATACTTTTTATTTAAAAGGCTAGTCCCCAGATAGTCTTCAAAACATGGGGAAACAAACCTCACCTCTATTTCAAAACTGACCTCAAATGCTACCTTAGTCAATTCCTTGTTGCCCCCTCCCTCCCACACATTTACACAATGTCCTCTTTGATACCCAATGTCTTGCTTTTCTCTAGCATATTTACTTTGGTTATTGTTCACCTCCCTTTGTTTGAATTGATTGATGCTTGAATATAGTTTTTGGGTTTTTGTGGTTATGTATATATCCCAAGAGATCAGAACAGTGCCTGCAACATATTGGGATGTGACAAACCTTGGAAGAATGGCTGACACAATGAGTGAAAAGTGAACCTAGGTGACATTGCTCCCATGCTCAAGTTTATTAACTTTTCCCCATAACTCTGATGAAAAAGGGACTCTGGAATCCCAATGGGGTAACAACTGGCATCTTCTGTGCCTTGCTAGAAAGAATCAGCGAGATATCACAAGCAAAGTACATGCTCATAGTCAACTCTAACTGCATGGTGGTGACTGTCACCACATGCATGTCCAAGCATTCCCTGATGGTCAGGTCAGGGCTAAGCATAAGCAAACAAAGACAGCTCGGAGGGGAAGAAAGAAGAATCTCACTAAAACAGGTCCCATTGGCAGCCTAGGTGGAGCCTTACATCAGGTGTGACTTCAGATCTTTAGAGTGGTTACTCTGTATCTAACCAGGTAAAGGTCTATGATGCCCTAGAGTAATGGGCAAACCCGTTTCCATGGGTATACAGGAGGAGACTGCTTCCAAGTTCTTGGGAGACTGTGAGAGGATTGTGATTCAGCTGAGTACTGTTGACCCCCATTAGCACTCCATACTAGCTTTAGGTTCCCTCCTGTATGATCCCAGAGGTGCTGTCTCCTCCCATTTCAACCTCTGGTTTATCAACAGCAGAGTGAAGGTGGTTATCTAGTATCTCACTACATTCCACAGCCTCTATGAGGAGGATTGATCCCACTTGCCATGGTCTGAAATGCAAGAGGGTACAGAGTGCCCCTCCTGGCTTCCTGCCCAGTGAGTGGAATTGAAGCTGGGAGCTGCCTCCTTTTATCTTCCTCTGCCTCAAGCACAAGGCAACTGGAACTTTCTTAGGGGCTGCCCACTGCCAGGTCCCCTAAAAGTGCTGACTCCTATGAGCCTCTCTGCTCATTTTCTATGCATTGAACTTCAAACACTGGAGCGGCACTCAGGCAACAAGATGTGGGGGGATTTGGCCATTATGTTTTCTCTTGCTCCTTTCCCCTTCGTCTCCCTCCCGACAGGATTATGAGTTGCACCTATTAATTCTTGTCTGGAAGCAACAAACGAATCTTTTCTCTTGGTGGAGGTTTATAACCCCCTCTGCCGAGATGGAGAAGTCTGGGGCCTTTCTTCATTCCCACAGCTGTGTCTAGAGGGAGGTGCTCAGAGTTAACCTGCTAAGGAGGCATTGTGGGAGGCCCAAGGGCAGAGATAGTAGAAGGAAGGGAAGGAAAGTGTGCTTAGCCTGTGGGACCTCTAGAAATCCCCTAAGCTTCTTTCTAAGACAGCCAAGGCGACCAAATAGAATGTGCCAGTGAACTTATTTATTCAGCCCCGTGCTTTGGATAAGTAACCTCCCAAATTCCAGGCACACTGCTAAATCCCAAGATGCAGGACTAACTAGGCACAGCCTGGAAGCCAGTCATTAGACAACCTGAGCAAGAGACAGGAACATCCCTGCTTCCAGTTGTCTGATCATGCAAAGCAGGAGGCATTCAACTCTTTTAGAAAGACTGGGGAGGCTCACCCATGCAGCCACACCCCAGAAGCATTCTGAAAGCTAAGTAATAACTATAAAGGGAATTTTTAAAAAGCACAGGTATGGGCTTAGAATATAAGATACGTCTCCAGTCATGAACCCCCACCAGATGGCTAAAATAGAATGGTCATAAAAGAAGAATAGGATAACTAAAGAGAGACGCAGGACCTGGAACATCCTAATGAGGGTGGGAGGTTGGTGGTTAGAAGCCCTAATAGCATGGCCCCGTTTGCTTTTTCCAACATTGGGGGGAGGGAGGTGAAATAGGGTTGTGGCTGGGGATTTGTACAAGGCTGGACTAGAAAAGGCTTCTCAGAGGGCTTTGTGGTAACTATCTAGTTGCAGTGGCCAGAAATAAGGTAAGCAATGGGTACAAAGCAGAGCAGTGCTATGTTCACAGGTGGAATTTGCAGGCCTTTGAAAAGGATTCCATGACAGGGCTAAGAGGAAGCAGGGAGGAACAGAGGGAGAAAAAGAAGGGAGGGGAGAATCCCGGATTACTCATTTTGGTGCCTGGGTGGATGATAGTGACATTTGCTGAGTAAAAATATCCAGCCCGAGACACAGACTTGCAGAGGAATGGCAGGCTCATTTTTCAGAGCAGGGAGCTGAGTCTGTGCTCAAAACCTTGTAGCGGGAGAAGCTCAGAAACAGCTTCACGGACTGGGTCTGCCACTCAGGAGAAAAGTCAGCGTGTGTGGGGGGGTGGGGGTGGCAGACACAGAACAGCCACTTGTAGAGACAACCCGAAGCCATAGGGGTAGATGTAACTTTTCTTAGATCAAGAGAGCCAGGCATGGGTTTAAACAGGAAACGCTAAGGATACGTGCAAAGGAGTCCTACACAGGAGGCTTTAACTTACTGAGTTAAAAAAAGAGGAAAACACACTTTGTCCCCAGCTGACCATGGTTCTCCAAGAGAAAGAACTGCTTGTCAATGGGTTCTCACAGATCCCTGAACTCCGCAGCTTTCATTCTCTACCCAGGATCCCTGCTGCAAATTCGTTGCTCCCCCAGCATCCTACAAGAAGCCATGATACAGGCACCTAAGCCAGTTAGTTATTCCTTCACAGTCGCTGTTGGAAGTAGACCATGATCAAAGCCAAGACATAAGCTCTACCCCAGATCTGACAGCAATCCCCAGCCCACGTCTCCTCCCCACATCCTGTCTCTTGATTTTGCATCAATTCCTGTGTCACACTCTCGTCCTCCTCTACTTCCTTGTCCCTGTAAGTTTCTTTGAGACTCTAGTAAGCCTTCATTCACTTCTAATTCCTGGCCATGTCGGTCCTTATAGGAATCCCTACTTAGTGTCTAGGGCCTCATACCACAGAGGTAGGAGAGGTTGAATGCCTACTGCTGGGGTTTTGGGAAGTCATCCCTTCTACAACATGAGCCTTGGCTCGTTTTCTGGGTGAGGACACCTTGGGGGCAGTCAGAATACTGAGCTTTCAGCTGAGGTTTAAATATTATTCCTTTTAAGAGAAGAATCTGGGAGCCAGCTGCCAGGCCTCTTTCTGTCTGTCTTGATAGCAATTTGTCACTTCACCTTTACCTGGTCACCATGCAGTGACTTGACCTTAGCCATCTATTTAACTCTCATGCCTGCAGGCTTTGCAGCTCTCAATTTACTGCTGGACCATTCCCACAGATCTACCCTAGAACACAACAGCCATGCAACAGTTTCTCTTTGATGGAAATGATGGCTGTAGGGACGCTCAGTGGTTTTTCCCAGTGATAGGTTTTTTTCCAAAGCAGGAGTCTGAGATCTACCTTCCTTGTCCCAAGCATCTTTTCTTTCTTGAGTTCTTCTCACTTAGTTCCTCTTGAAACAGCAAAAGCTCTCTTCAAGGAAACCATGCATAACAGGGCAGGTGCACATAAGGAATCCGAGCAATCGTGACAGCATGCAAGAGACTTCTGAAAGCCCAAACCGGACAAAATCCCAGCATGGAGTTGGTGAGTTAGCCATGAGATCCTACCACTAGCTGAGTAGCTTTTGATATTTGATAGCTGATGGAAAGGAGAGAGTCATTTTCCTTTAATGATGTGACCCCCAGCTAGGTGGACTACTCCAGGGCAGATACAACTTCCGAGAGCAGTTGGACAATAGAAACAGAACTCAATGGTGGGGGGAGGACATAAAACTCAAAGATGGTGGGTAAGGACTCGAGGGTAGAGCAGATGTATATGAAAGGAGTTGGGGACAGTGAATATGATCGAAATACACTATATGAAATTGTCAAAGACTTGATAAAATATTATTTTTAAGGAAAAACCAGCTTTATCACTTCTCGCTTCTCTATTAAATGGGTTTAAATATTTTTATTGTTCTCCAGTTGTGACTCAGGGAACACTCTGGTAGACTATTGACCTGGGGCTCCGTGACTAAGGCCTGGCTCTTGAGAGTTATGAACCATGCAGAGAAGGATCCCAAGGTCACTCAAGCAGCAAGCAGAGCAGGAGCTTGTTTCTAAAGCCTGTACTCCATATTCCCTGGATGGATTAAGAACCTTTCAGGTAAGGAAAAAAAACAACCTGTAGGGATATTTTGTTTGTGCTTTAACAAACAAAGCTTGCCTGAGGATAAGCCCTTAGTTAGCCATAGAGGCCAGGCAATGATGGTGCACACCTTTAAAATCCCAGCACTCAGGAGGCAGAGGCAGATGGATCTCTGTGAGTTCAAGGTCACCCTGGGCTTGATTGATCCAGTCTCAAATTTGAGATCAATTTGAGATTGATCCAGTCTCAAAGAGAAAAAGAGACAGGAGGTGGTGGCTCCTCATTTTAATCCCAGTACTTGGGAGTCACATGATTTTAATCTCAACACTAGGGAGGTGGGGACAGGAAGGGATATGGGTGGGCAGAAAGAGGAATATAAGGGAGGAGGATGAGACAGAGCTCTGAGCATTCAGTCTGAGGGCTTGTAAAGACAGGATACCCCGTTCTGTCTGAGGATTTTTGTGGAGGTAAGAACTTGTGGCTGGCCACTCTGCTTCTCTGATCTTTCAGCTTTGACCCCCTAATATCTGACTCTGGGTTTTTATTACCAATTAGAATTTGGTCAACAACAACGGTTCATTGGCAACACGCAGTGAGTGCCGGTCCATGCATAAGTCAGAACCAGAAGTGCAACTCTGTTAATCTTCCTGACAAACCTGAAAAGGAAACCTCTGAGCATCAGTTCCACTTGGGGGGGGTGCAGAGCAAGAAAGAGGCAAGGAGGTAGAAAGTGGAGGTTGTTTGTGATGGAGGTGAGGTGAGCTTGGTGCAGGTCTTGGCTATAGAGCCTGTATGATGGTCTCCACTTTGACCCATGTTTTCATGTGAGCATCACGGAGTTGGACTAAGCAACCTCTGAGCTCAGTACTCACTCATTCTCCCACTCCAGCACAGTGTTAGCCTTTGCTCAACAATGGTCAGCTACAGAAGACCTCAATAATCTTCCTGTCCCACAGTTCCCTCGTGGATATTCACCCTGATGTCTCTCTTCATTGCTGTCCAGTTACCCAGTTGTCTTAATCTACCACATCAGGATCTGAGACTTGAAGACATGGTCTACAGAACTGTCAACAATGCCAACAAGTCCCACACATGATGTTTTAGGCTCCGGAACAAGGGCAAGGAGAAGGAAACACTGGGTGGGCATAGGAACACATAGTCAGGACATTGTAGATTTTGCTACTCTATAGCCTCCCCCTAGGAAGCAGGATGATTCATATCCTTTAGTTCTCAATGGTTTTTAAGCTGTTGGTAGAGTAGACAGGATCCATGAACTCTGACTTGCAAACACAAAGCAGAGTTGCCTGTAAATGCTATAGAGAAGAGCTTTGGGTGAATGTCTCTGTGCCTTCATTTCACATCTGCCTTCTCCCCTCAAATTTTGGGGACTCCCCAGAAACGCAATGAGCACAATTTCAAAGCTACTGATCAGCTAGGATATTCCTCAACAAATATAAAGCAAGATGTAATCACAGACATCAAATCATTCAATCAACTCTACATTTTCACATTTTACACTCTCACATAGCATCTCCTTTGGCTTCACAAAATCACAAGGACCAGATTCATTCATTCATTCATTTGCCATTTAGTATGCATTTTTGCTCGCACCAATTCTGGATGATCAAGACATTGCATCTTCTCTAGGCTGCCTCCCAACAGGTTCACAGGACACGGGGTCTCCAAATGTCACTTGGAAGGGCAGAAATTCCATCTTTTAAAATTCTAGAAACTATTCCCATGTCTCTCCAACCCCACACCTTTCACTAGCTGAAGATGCTCCATACAAACATACATGCACACATGTACACACACACACACACACAAAAGTGGGAGGACTAATGTCTCACTAAAATCCATTCTCTACACCCAGAAAGAGGTTGACTGTGCTACTCTGATGGAGGAGGGTCATCTGTCTATTTGTTACTTTCATTGGTTAATAAAGAAACTGCCTTGGCCTTTGTTAGGACAACAGCTTAGATAGGTGGAGTAGACAGAACAGAATGCTGGGAGGAAGAAGGCAGTGAGCCAGACGCCATGCTGCTCCTCTCCAGGCAGTCACCATAGCTCTCCTCTCTGAGATAGACGCAGGTTAAGATCCTTGCTGGTAAGCCACCACCTCGTGGTGCTACATAGAGTATTAGAAATGGGTTAGTCAAGATGTGAGAGTTAGCCAATAAGAGGCTAGAGATAACGGGCCAGGCAGTGTTTAAAAGAATACAGTTTCAGTGTTATTATTTCTGGGGCTAAGCTAGCCGTGCGGGAGCTAGACAGGAATGCAGCCCGCCATTCCATCTACAGAGCCCGCTGTTCCTTCTACACTACCCTTGATTGTATGAAAGAGTGAATAAGAGTGGGTACCTGAATTGATTCTAGACAGTTAGGGGAGGAGGGTGAGAAGGAAGCATTTCTTAGCCTTCCAGCAGGGAGCAAAAAGGAAGGAGCTTCCTCCTTAGAACCTGGAAATTGGTCCTCCCAGCTGACTCTGTGACCAATCATGTTGATAGACTCGGGCTTCCACCAGTTCCTTGATTTTTCTTCTTTGTTCTTCTAACCCTGGGCAAAAATTATAGGCTAGGTTAAGGCATTTTTCTCCCGGCTAAGAAGACTGAACCTGATCTCAACTAGGGTGAGATATGCTGCCTTGCAGAGCTAACAAGACAACGGTGCAAGGTGCTAGGTGCTACGAGTTGTTCTCAGTTGTCAACTATGAAAGCCTGTCTTGTTGTGTTGTACAGAACATCCAGATTTGAGGGCTAACATTAAATTAAACGGAGAAAAACTCAAAGCCATCCCACTAAAATCAGGAACACGACAAGGATGTCCACTCTCTCCATACCTCTTCAATATAGTGCTTGAAGTTCTAGCAATAGCAATAAGACAACATAAGGGGATCAAGGGGATCCATATTGGAAAGGAAGAAGTTAAGCTTTCATTATTTGCAGATGATATGATAGTATACATAAGAGACCCCAAAAACTCTACCAAAGAACTCCTACAGCTGATAAACACCTTTGGTAATGTGGCAGGTTACAAAATCAACTCCAAAAAATCAGTTGCCTTCCTATACACTAAGGATAAGGAAGCAGAGAGGGAAATCAGAGAAGCATCACCTTTCACGATAGCCACAAATAGCATAAAATATCTTGGGGTAACTCTGACCAAGGAAGTGAAAGATCTATTTGGCAAGAACTTTAAGTCTTTGAAGAAAGAAATTGAAGAGGACACCAGAAAATGGAAGGATCTCCCTTGCTCTTGGATTGGGAGGATCAACATAGTAAAAATGGCAATTCTACCAAAAGCAATCTATAGATTCAACGCAATCCCCATCAAAATCCCATCAAAATTCTTCACAGATCTGGAAAAGACAATAATCAACTTTATATGGAAAAACAAAAAACCCAGGATAGCCAAAACAATCTTATATAATAAAGGATCATCTGGAGGCATTACCATCCCTGACTTCAAACTCTATTACAGAGCTACAGTATTGAAAACAGCTTGGTACTGGCATAAAAACAGAGAAGTCAACCAATGGAATCGAATAGAAGACCCTGACTTTAGCCCACAAACCTATGAACACCTGATTTTCGATAAAGGAGCTAAAAGTATACAATGGAAAAAAGAGAGCATCTTCAACAAATTGTGCTGGCAAAACTGGATGTCAATCTGTAGAAGAATGAAAATAGATCCATATCTATCACCATGCACAAAACTCAAGTCCAAATGGATTAAAGACCTCAATATCAGTCCAAACACACTGAACCTGATAGAAGAGAAAGTGGGAAGTACTCTACAACACATGGGCACTGGAGAACACTTCCTACGTATAACCCCAGCAGCACAAACACTAAGGACATCATTGAATAAATGGGACCTCCTGAGACTGAGAAGCTTCTGTAAAGCAAAGGACACTGTCACTAAGACAGAAAGGCAACCCACTGACTGGGAGAAGATCTTCACCAACCCCGCAACTGACAAAGGTCTGATATATTCTTGAGTTGTTAACATTACTGGGAAATGACAGAACTAGGAAGTGACGCCTGCTTGGAGGAAGTAACAAACTAGGAACATGTGTTAGAGGGTCATAGTCGGTCCCTGGATTCTTCCTCTCTCTGCTTCCCTGTCACACGAGATAAACAGATCTGTTCCACCCCAAATGTTTGCCCATCACCACAGGCCCACAGTCATGGGACTAAGGAAGCATGGATAGAAACCACAGAATCTGAGGAAAAACATACATCTTTTCCCCTTTAGAGCACTTCAGAAGTTTGTCCCGGCAACAAAGGCCCAACTAACACACTTCCTGAAGCCCTGGCCCTTAGCGCTCCCACACAGGTGACCAGCTATCAACATATGAAATTGGAAGACACACAGACAGATGCTCAGGTTGCAAATGTATGGAGCAGATCAGAGACCATGAGCTTCAGTATGAATGGAAGCTTCCCCAGCTGCCGTTGCTGTAAATACACAAACAAAGATCCCCTCAGGGGCCTGAAAAAGACCAGGGCTTTTATGTATTTCAGCTTATTTAATCAGCAGTATTAACTAAGCACAGAGTAAGTGTTTTATAATGTGGAAGAATAATGAGTGCATTGGGGAAAGTCCGACATGGCTTCTGTTGTCAAGAGAAATGCTACATGGCTTGGATTAGCTGTCTCTCATCATCTATCTGTTTATATATTGTTTATGTGTCTGCCTATATTATATTATTTAGCTATCATCTATCTATCTATTAGATATCTATCTATCTATCTATCTATCTATCTATCTATCTATCTATCTATCCATTCCATCCATACATATATCTATCTATCTTCACTGGTAAGGGATCAAAGTCAGAGCTGTGAATGCTAGTCAGTTGTTCCACCTCTAAGCTGCACTTCCTTCCAGTCCTTTTATCTTTTTAAGTTGTTTCCAGAATGTAGTCCAGATGGCTTTGAACTTTCTGTGTAACCTGCTCAGGCCTCAAACTTGCTATCTTTCTGCGTTTGCCTTCTGAGAGCTTTGATACAGGTAGGTGCTAGTGCCCCAGCTCTAAAGCCTGGCTATAGACCATATAGATTTGAGATAGAATCCTGACCTTTTCCCTCACACTAAGAGTATGGCCAAATCACAACTTCTCTGGTTCTATTGGTCCATCTATGAAAAGAATACAAAATTCTTTGATGGTGTTTGAGCTATCAGTAGCTCAAATCAGCACACAGTAGCACTCACAATCAATCTTTCTCTCTCCCTCTCTCTTCTTTCCTTCTTCCCCTCTTCTTCCCCTACCCTTCTTTTCTTCTCTCTCTCTCCCCTCTCTCTCTTTCTCTCTCTCTCTTTCTCTCTCTCTCTTTCTTCTTACCTAATTTATTTTCATATATACAACTTTATTTTTAACTTTTCATAGGACTTACTAATTTATAAAGTTTTACATTTTAAGAAGCATTGGAAAGATGGTATGTGATTCCCATCCCCATATCCCATTTCTTCTATTATTAAGCCTCACAGTGCACTAGTCATAATTAATAAACCAACATTGATTCAGTGTTGCTAACCAAGTCCCTACTTAGTTCAGATTCTATTAGTTGATATTTAATGACTTTTCTTCCTCCTCCACCACCTACTCCTCATTCTCCTCCACTTCTTTGTTTGGGATCCAACTAGAAGACGGCATTACAGTTACATGTTCCCTCAGGTGTTTCTTGGTTGTGGCAAGTCCTCATACCTTCCTTCCTTGTTTGTTTGTTTTATAATCTTGGCAGTTTCCATGAATACTGGTCAGGTATTTATGCAATGTCTTTCCATCATGATTTGCTTGATTTTCATCATGATCAGAATAAGTTATGAGTTACAGGAAGGGCAATCATGGGTGATGAAGAGCTACTCCCATTCCTTGGCATGCTCACTCCTGACGTGACTGTATCTCTGTTGATCTTGAATTTGATCATCTGGTTAACTAGTTTGCCTAGATTTCGCTACTGTGACACTCTTTCTCCCTTCTCCCATGAACTATTCTTCCTTAGTAGCTAGTAAGACAAAAGAAAACAAAAGGGCAGACTCTATAAAGAAATGCATTGGAAAATGAAAGCAATGGAGGGCAATAAGTTCAAGAAAGAAAGATCAGTAAAGCTATCGGGGTCAGCCTAAACGCCCTAGCAGAGGACTCCTTAAGCTGAGGTGTTCATGAGGAAGCAACTAGTATGAGGGCTGAAGGCATGAAGTGAGAAGAGTGTTCCAGCTATGAGCACTGTCAACAGAAAGGCAGAGGCAGGAAGGAGAGCAGGGTGTCTCAAGTCATGATGGGACCGGCACTACCTTACTGTGTGGATGGTCATCTGGGAATGAGTAAGGGTGTGAAGAGACCTGCGTAATGCAGGATGTTCCCCACTAGACCCCTGAATTAGGCATAGATCACACCCAAACACCAATTTCCAAGTGCAAGACAAAGAGTCAAGATGACTGGATCGGAATCAGGCGGAAACAGTACCAAATAGCTTTGCAAGTGTTTTTTTTTTTTTTTTTTGTTTTGGTTTTTGGTTTTGGTTTTTGTTTGTTTGGTTTTGGTTTTTTGAGACAGGGTTTCTCTGTAGCTTTGGAGCCTGTCCTGGAACTAGCTCTTATAGACTGGGCTGGCCTCAAACTCACAGAGATCCACCTGCCTCTGCCTCCCGAGTACTGGCATTAAAAGCATTTGCCACCATTGCTCGGCCTGCAAGTGTTCTTTTTAAGAGGGAAAAGGGGAGATGTGTGTTTGAATGGGCTAGGATGAATTGGTAAGTTCTGATTGGGTATTTTAATTATGATAGTCAAAATAATGCATTTTGATTGCTGGACCTTGATGTTTTGGTAGTTGACACTTGGCGATCAGTCTCAGGAATGAGTGAGACACAGCAAAGTGACCAAATAAAGGAATATACTTGGGTGGCTACCTTTAGGAATGTAATCTAATGGTTTAGCAAGGGAGAAGGAAGGGGATAGGGTTAAACCTACAAGCGCCATGTTGGCTATGCTCAGGCTTGCTAGAGTCCTTTAGGGTCGGCATATTGTTCTTCAGAGAAAAAAAATAAAGTCATCTTCTTTGAAAGTTTCTCTTCGAGTCTTGTCACTGCACAAGGGAGCAGAAGGAAAAACAAATTCAATGAGGAGAACAAAGAGATTTCTGCAGGCCTCCAGGAAGGAATCTCCATGAAGCCTGCAGCCTATCTCCAGCTCTTGCAGAGCAACGGAGGATCAAAGCACAGAGCTAGCACAGCAGCAAAGAACAGTGAGAGCCGGTCATTGCACACGGCCACATGTCCTAGTGCACATACATATGGGTGTCAGAGCATGATCTGGTCCCTTCAGCCTGACCCTAGATTTTTATAGACAGGCCCTCTCAGTATATAGATGCCTGTGTATCTAGGGGTAAGGACTCACATATGCTGCATAAGTAACAGTTTACTAAAGCTGACACCCCAAACTTGAAGACCCCCTCCCGACAAGCTGCCAGATGAGCTATTGGCACCCACTTTCCTTACCGGATCAGCCCTCCCTCCACTGCTGCAGTGGGCGAGCCTGATTAATCTTCATTTCTTACACTTCTGTGTCCATCAGTTGCTTGGCTACCCCCAGATGGGCCAAGCTTGGGGATTGGACTACAGTTCTGGCTTTCTCGAGGGAAGTTGCTGAAGAGAAATCCAGTAAATACTTAATCTCTGACTGGCTGGAACTGCTGATAACCAGTTTATGAGGAGAAAATATGCCACATGTGGTTTCTGAGAACTAAGTTTCTAGTTCATTTCCATTGGCCTGGGGGGAGGGGCGGGAGGATGGCCAGAGGTGGGAGATGTTGGTTTGAAAATGAGAAGCCATTCCTCTTTGGTTTGTCCTGGCACCCAGAAAGGAGAATCTTGTGGAATCTGAGGTGAAAGATGTAGATAACCTTTGCTCAGCCAGGAAGAAAGGGGGGGCATGACAAGTTGACAAGTGATGGTCATTAAGGCAACCACAAGCTGAGAGGTTGACTGGTACTTTGGAGTCACTGAGAGCTGAATTCAAATTCCAGTTTCTCTCTCTCTCCTTCTCTCTCCCTCCTTCCCTCCCTCTCTCCTTCCTTCCCTCTCTCTCTCTCTCTCTTTGTCTCTCTCTCTGTCTCTCTGTCTCTCTCCTCTCTCTCTCCATCTCCCTTTCATTCTCCCTTTCCCCCTCCCATCTTCCCTCCCTCCCTCTTTCTCTCTTTCTCCCTCTTTTCCTCCCTTCTTTCCTCCCCCTTCCTCCATCCCTCCCTCCTTTGGAGATTCAAGCCACCTTCACCAAGATCCCTGAAAGCTGAGGCTTTTAATTCATGGCAGGTGGTACAACAGAATAATTAAGAGACCCACCACTGGAACCAACCCATCTAGACTTGATTAAAACTCTGCTTGCTTGCAGATGGCAGTCAGGGGGAAAGTGGCATGCCCTTTCCTGTGCTTTACTTTTTGTCTTCCAGAAAATGCCTACCACATATAATCACTTAATAAATGCTACGTATTTATTATGTGCAAAATAATAAATTGCACACCCTACAATGAAACCAGCCTTAGAAAGTAAAGAATGGCAGCTATTTGCACTCGGAACGCGAGCCCTCCAGCTTCCTTTCAGAAGGCAGAGTCTACAGTCAGGGTGTCCTTGTGTTAAATAATGGCCAGCATTTAATGAAATTGTTCGAGACTGTTTATGTAACCCACGAAGATATCCTGCCAGGTTAATATGCATTGAGTTTAGAGGTATATTGACTCCTATCTTCTGGGCTTTGGCCAATTGAAACAAAGAGCCAGCCACAGCAGGTCAGGGTCTCGCTGCACTGGCCTTGGACCTGTGATCAAGATGAGGTCTCTTGTTGGTCCTCCTCTCGTGGAGAAGGGGATCCTCAAGGGGTTCTCTTCTGAAAGAGGACTTTTAAAAGCTCTGGCAGATCCTGGACAAAGGGAAAAGCGGCCCCTTGCATGTATGCAGAGGAAATTAAAAAAAAAGGTTTTATTTTCTTTCTTCAAGAAAACTGAACTAAAAGTAAAAGTTTAGTGACATGTGAACAGGAATAACAAGAAATAAGATATATTTTCAATCCTGTCCCCTCTTGGAGAAACACATGAGTCAGCAGTCCAGGCCTGCCTTCGAGTCGCGGCTACTTTCTGTAAGTGTGGAGAACCGTACAGAGAGGCTAAGGGACCTGCAGAAAACTTCAAGCTTCAAAACCAACGAGAAAGCCCAGTTTCTGAGCTCACGAACCTTGCCTACCCCCACATCCCGCAGCAGCCTGACCCTTCAAGGTTCCAAACCAACGAGAAAGCCCAGTTTCTGGGCTCATGCACCTTGCCTACCCCCACATCCCGCAGCAGTCTGACCCGCTGGCTGTCCTGCTTTTCCACGAGACCGCAGCCCTTCTCTGCACACCACTGTCAGGAAATGACGCCTTCAGACAGTGATGATTAACCACCCGAACGAGTGGCACAGATACTAAGTGCGGCGGGCTTTAAAAATAGCCCTGAAAGCCCTTGATGCATGCAGAAAGGGCAGAATGACACTCGGAGCATCTCAAGGAGGAGGACACAAGGAGCGCAAATGCTGAACCATATGACCTTTCCCCACGCTGCCAGCTCAGGCTGGAAGGACTGTAGGCAACGGGGAGGATCGCTGGGCCACAGTACATCTGACTAAGTACATCTGACAAGAGGCCATTGGCAGTGAGGTCTGCCCAAATGTGGCAGAGACAGGGTAGGGGTGCGGCTGTCTTAGAGGGAATGTTTGGAATGGAGTAACCAAGGCTTGTGAAGGTAATTCTGCTGATATGAGCAGAGAGAGAGCTAGTGCAGCGGGGGAAGAACACAGGAGGAAGAGGAAGCAGTCCTGGGACAACCAAACCAAGGCACAAAGGCACAAAAACCTTATTCTGCCCTGATGAAGGGTTAATATGGCTGCTGAGATCATATATACCTTAAGGTCCTAAGCAGACAGTAGAGCTGGGGGTGCCCTGGAATCCAAGTGCTCAGAGCCAGGACCCCAGAGCTGAGAGTATGGCCAACTGAGATCAATCAAGAGGACTTTATCGAAGGCGATTCCTGGGCTAGAAGAAGTGGGGTAGAGCGCAAATGGAGAAAGTTGTCCTAGGAAACCAGTTCATGCAGAGGGGGCACTGGGAAACCTGTGTGATAAGAGCCAATATCCTGGCCTTGGTGAGTTCCTGATAGAACATCCCCATTGTCTCAGTGTGTGGGTGCACCCCTCGCGGTCCTGAGTTCCTTGCTCGTGCTCTCTCTCCTTCTGCTCCTGATTTGGACCTTGAGATTTCAGTCCGGTGCTCCAATGTGGGTCTCTGTCTCTGTCTCCTTTCATCGCCTGATGAAGGTTAATATTCAGGAGGATGCCTATGTTTTTCTTTGGGTTCACTGAAAAAGCATGGGATAAAACCGGACTCACTGAACATAAAGGACAATGAGGACTACTGAGAACTCAAGAACAATGGCAATGGGTTTTTGATCCTACTGCACGTACTGGCTTTGTGGGAGCCTAGGCAATTTGGATGCTCACCTTACTAGACCTGGATGGAGGTGGGTGGTCCTTGGACTTCCCACAGGGCAGGGAACCCTGATTGCTCTAGGGCTGACGAGGGAGGGGGACTTGATCGGGGGAGGGGGAGGGAAAGGGGAGGCGGTGGCGGGGAGAAGGCAGAAATCTTTAATAAATAAATAAATAAATAAATAAATAAATAAATAAATAGAAAAAAAAACAACCCTTGCAGATAAATAAAAATCAGACAGCAAAAAAAGAAAAAAGAAAAAAAAAAGAGCCAATATCCTATCATAGATGTGAATATTTTGCTATAAAGCAGCAGTAGTACATCCACTGAGAATGAATAAAGGGGACCCACAGGGATTCCTGCACCATGATTACCATCTTCCACTACTGCCACCAACACTGCTGCAGGTAGAGTCCCCAAGAACTGCTGTTCTTCCTACGAAAACAGCCGCCAGCACCAGCTAACTGCACTTGGCAGTTGCTGTTTGTTCTTACGTATTCCTTTCTCTGACTCTCAGCTTGCCCATCTCTCCTTATCCTAAGCATGCAAGCTCCTGCAAATGCAAGCATCCTTCTTGCATAGGAACCTTCCCCATAGCTTCAGTTTACCATGGCAGGGGCATCTGTCCAGCTCTTTGGGAGCAGAAACCTGACACCTGCCATTGCTTCTCATTCCGGCTTCTCTGTAGCCTAGCAATTTCACAGGTGAGAAACTTCCTCTGAGCCTATGTAAACTGACACCTGATTAGACTGGAGAACTTAGACGATGAGCACCAACACAAAGACTTTTGTATTTTTTATTGTAAATAGCCCAAATATTTGGTCCCATTTCCAGTTTAAATGGGCAAACCGTAATATTGATGGCTCGCAACAGATGCAAGATGAATTGAGCTTCTCCACCAGCTAGCTGAACCACTTTTAATGGGGAATATATCGAAGCTATAAATTCCTGCAGACAGGATTGCTATGCCATAGCATAATATATCGTCTATTCAATCTTTTATACATTATGTTTTGTCCTGCATCCCCATGGATATATTTATGGATCCGGAGCTTCTCAGTGAAGACGCACCACACACCTCTTCTTCTCCTGCTCTGCATTTTCACAGGCTCTGGAGATCAACCTTATTTATTCTTGTTCTTTATCAGAGAGCTGGAGTCTGTTCTTTGTCCTCGGGGCTGAGCTTCCTCTGTGAGAATTAGGCTTTGTGGCTCGAGACCTCTCTGGGATGTTTTTTGTCCACTAGGAGGCAGAGATGCCAGGCGAAATGAATGGACGCTTATGACTAGGGACAAAGGCTGCCATTGTCCTCTCTTCTTGCATAATGGCTGATGAACTCTGACCTCTAGCCGTATCCTCCTATCACAAGAGTCATAACCTGCCAAGCCACAGTTCCCCTGCTACTGGGGGTGCATGGCTTTTCCCACTGGTCAGAATGGGAATTAATTTTAATTTTTCATTTCTGTCATCAAAGTATCTTCAATAGAGCCAGTTTGGTTTGGTTCACCGTTTCAGAGAGATTTCAGTTCACCAGAGTGAGAGGTTATGGCAGAACCATGGTGGCCAGATGTGTGGCAGAGACACCTCAACCATAATCAATGGAGAAGCCAGAATTGGGGGTGAGTAGAACCTCAGAACCCTTCCTCTAATGACGTACTTTCACCTGCCAGGCTCCACTCCTCAACCCTCCACAGCGTTTATACCAGTATCACCAGGACCGAGCCCTCAAATCATAAGCTATGGGGAACATACCAAGTTCAAACCACATTGAGGACCTAATAAATGCCCACGCCATGCATTGGATGGAAACAATACAAGACAGCAACAATAAGAGTGCAGCTAACTCATGGGAGCAGCTTTGAGATAACCGACCCGAGTCTGCCTCTCAGCTCGCCAGTTCTCAGTTACTGGACATGCGCTTTGCTCAAAACCCCAGTTTCTTCATCTAGAAAAACAAGGGTAATAGTATTTCCAGTGGTGTTCTGCTAAATATTTAATGGCCCTATTGTGTTCATTACCTTTGTTTTTAATGCATTTTCTCTAATGGCAAGTTCATATACTTTTATTTTTAGTAACGACCCTTTTTAAACAAATAACCTACTCATCGGATTTCTTAAACTATAACAACCAGCTTTTGCAAGCTGGTAGGAGGCAATTCTCACACAGCCCTGAGTCCCAGAGATCATGCTTCTGGAGGCTTATCAATTGTTACTGATGCCCAATCCAGAGGAATTCTTTGCTTAGTTATGGCTGTAAGCACTCGCAATAACAAGACAATTAAGGAGAAGGACAGCATGTTTTAACTGTGGAGAAAGACTTAAAGACAAGTACAAAAATAGAGCCTTTTTTGCAACAGAAAACTTGTTTACTTTGACTTTTAATATGCATGAGAAGGGGTGTGATACGCTCATTCACCCCCATAAAGAGTGAGGAAAGTGGAGAGGGGAACAGGGAGGGTGTTGGTGCTGAGAGGTGTTTTAAGCCTCCACAGGAACCTGAGAAAGAAAATCAGTGGCCCTCCTCCCATCCTTTTCAGGTCAGAGCATCATAACTCACCGGAACTTCTATCATGTCTTCAGTATGGTTTGAATTTGGGACATTCCCCATAGTCATTTGTCTCTCTTTCCAAACATAGGCTCATGTGTTGCATTCCCACACTAAAAAGGAGTGATCCTTGCATCACTCACCACAACCGGTCCACTGTTTCCATCCTTCCATTTACAACGGCGGCAGAAGCAGACTATGAACACATCTGCACAAACAGCTGTGCTTTTAGTTAGGTCATTAAAGGATTGATGGCAAGGAAGATTAACGGAGCTCTCTCCTTGGGTAAAGTATGCTACTGCTAACAACAACCTTACTGGCTGTTGGAAAGGTAAGATAACCCACATAAAATGGCTAGTGTGTGTTTCCTGATGCCAGCGTCGCTTTGCTGGGCCTGGGGAAGCCTAAACTAGTGATGTGGGTGGCTGACAACTGGTTAAAAACAATGATTGTCTAACAGGCTTTTACCTTTCTTGGATCATGAGTCTCAGAGATTCTACCCACTACTCCCTGAATCCCCAGGTCACTGCATCGTCAGTAAAAACAGGAGTCCTTTGACCCAGTGACCCAAAGAACCACAGAGCCCATGTGCATAAAGGGGCATTCTGAGGCTGGCTAGCTCACCCTCCCACACTCTGCCAATTTCAAGCACTGCAAGCCCACCACCAAAACAGAGATTACTATTATCCTCCCTCCCCTAGCCCCTGATTTCCTTCCTTCTCTTTCTCTTCCTTTTGCTCCTTCTCCAGAGATCAAGAAAGGGACATCAGGGCCTAGAGTCAGAGACTCGACATCTAATAGCTCAGGTTCTTACTTACCTGTGCTTTTAGCAAGCTCATAAGGATTTGGATTTTGGATCAAATCCTAACACAGGGATGATAGAAAGTAATTTAAAATGCTTTATAAACTGATTAGTGTCTTTAGTGTAGTAACATTGTGGCCCGGGGGGCATTTTAGCCCTATTGTCTTGCCTGTGTGCAGCCCTAGGTAGAGATGGGGAATAGTAGTTTTGGGGTTCTGTGGAGAGCTCCTGGGCTGAAGAGCAGTGGTCTGGGGGTGCTGTGGAGAGTTCCTGGGCTGAAGAGCAGTGGTCTGGGGGTGCTGTGGAGAGCTCCTGGGCTGAAGAGCAGTGGTTTGGGTGCTGTGGAGAGCAATGGTCTGGGGGTGCTGTGGAGAGTTCCTGGGCTGAAGAGCAGTGGTCTGGGGGTGCTGTGGAGAGCTCCTGGGCTGAAGAGCAGTGGTTTGGGGCACTGTGGAGAGCAGTGGTTTGGGGTGCTGTGAAGAGTTCCTGGACAGAAGAGCGGTGGTTTGGGGCACTGTGGAGAGAAGTGGTTTGGGGTGCTGTGGAGAGCGGTGGTTTGGGGTGCTGTGAAGAGTGGTGGTTTGGGGTGCTGTGGAGAGTGGTGGTCTGGGGGTGCTGTGGAGAGTTCCTGGGCTGAAGAGCAGTGGTCTGGGGGTGCTGTGGAGAGCTCCTGGGCTGGAGAGCAGTGGTTTGGGGTGCTGTGGAGAGCGGTGGTCTGGGGGTGCTGTGGAGAGTTCCTGGGCTGAAGAGCAGTGGTCTGGGGGTGCTGTGGAGAGCTCCTGGGCTGAAGAGCAGTGGTTTGGGGCACTGTGGAGAGCAGTGGTTTGGGGTGCTGTGAAGAGTTCCTGGACAGAAGAGCGGTGGTTTGAGGTGCTGTGGAGAGCGGTGGTCTGGGGGTGCTGTGGAGAGTTACTGGGCTGAAGAGCAGTGGTCTGGGGGTGCTGCAGAGAGTTCCTGGACTGGAGAGCAGTGGTTTAGGGGTGCTGTGGAGAGCTCCTGGGCTGGAGAGCAGTGGTTTGGGGTTATTGTGGCAAAGCTCCTGGATTGGACTCAAAGCTTCTCTCTGAGCTGAAGCTGGAGGTACTTGGGGAAAATAGGGTGAAACCAGATTACGAGTTCAGGCTTTACAGTGCAGGTAATGGGATATTTAGGAGCTCTGGGCAGAGGGATGACATGTAATTGAATTTGCGGAGTCTTGTCAACTTGACTTGTTCTCCTGTCTCCATTACCTCGAGTAAATAGAGGCAGTTCTCAGGGCTTAATCCAGCACTGCTCTCAATATCCCATGGAGATGTAATAGGACAGTGGCTGGGGACGTCCAGGGTACCCCAGAATTAATAACCAGGACCTTCATAAGGCATTAAAATGCCATAACTGAAAACTGTTGCTGGGCCACTGACATTTAGAGGGCAGGGCAGGCACGACAGACAGTCTGCAGTCAGCGGGACAGTCCCATACGAAGGAGCATGACAATATACTTTTCCTGATCTATGCCACAGAGTCACTAATGTAGAATGTGCAGCCCATTTGTGGCCTTGTTTTTACACGAGAACAGCCTGTCCTTCATCTTGAGCTGTTATTTCTGTTTCATGCGAGGTCATTCTGTGCTGTTTCTTCTCCTACTGAAGAGTTTCATTCTTACCCTGATAGTTTTGCATTTTAGTATCCACCTATGACTTCCTGCTGGCATTGCCTTTTGTTTTTATATAGAATCCCATCAGCTGGTTCTCAAAGTCAAAGATACTGATTCTCAAAATATAGGTACCCATCTTGTATATGGTCATTAGTATACATTTATATTATATATATATTTATATTTACATAATGATAGTGTATTATATTTCTATAGTATAATGGAAATATATCTATGTATTACATATCTATATACACATACACATTTTATATATTAATGTTGTATTATATAAATATATATAATTTTAGATCTATTTTAAATTACAAAGTTATAAAATAGGAAAGTGAGTGTTTCTCTAACCACAGTGCCCTAGGCTAATTTCACCCCACCCTAAAACATCTCCTGCTAGGCATATTATATCTATCCTTCAATAGGTGATCTGTGTATTTGGAGAGAAAGAGGGAGAGTTTTCATTTTTCTTGCACAAATTCTTGCGCAGTCCACACAGTATGTTACAGAGACATTCCTCAATCGATACCTTTCTGGATGATGTCTGATCGTTCTACTGTGTCTTGACCATCATTATTTACCAGCTCCTGTTGATGGACACTGCCTTCGAATACACAGTGATATGTTTAATAGTCAGATGCAAATAATGTCCTCCATTTGCACAAATGCACCTGTAGAACATATTCTAGAACTGGACCTAATAAGCTTCGTTATCCTAATAAAGATATGTCCATTTAATGTGGATAAGGAATATCTAATTTCTTCTCCCATCACCAATGGTAGGAACCTCTCTCACTCACAGCCTGCCATTGCGATTTGAATAGAAAAAGACTTTTTTTTCTTCTTATTGTTTATTTATTTATTAAAGATTTCTGCCTTCTCCCCGCCACCACCTCCCATTTCCCTCCCCCTCCCCCACCAAGTCCCCCTCCCTCATCATCCCTAAGAGTAATCCGGGTTCCCTGCCCTGTGGGAAGTCCAAGGACCACCCACCTCCATCCAGGTCTAGTAAGGTGAGCATCCAAACTGCCTAGGCTCCCACAAAGCCAGTACGTGCAGTAGGATCAAAAACCCATTGCCATTGTTCTTGAGTTCTCAGTAGTCCTCATTGTCCATTATGTTCAGCAAGTCCGGTTTTATCCCATGCTTTTTCAGACCCAGACCAGCTGGCCTTGGTGAGTTCCTGATAGAACATCGCCATTGTCTCAGTGTGTGGGTGCACCCCTCGCGGTCCTAAGTTCCTTGCTCATGCTCTGTCTCCTGCTCATGATTTGGACCTTGAGATTTCAGTCCGGTGCTCCAATGTGGGTCTTTGTCTCTGTCTCCTTTCATCGCCTAAATGTTTTTCTTTGGGTTCACCTTCTTAATTGGCTTCTCTACCCACAAACCTATGAACACCTGATTTTTGATAAAGGAGCTAAAAGTATTCAATGGAAGAAAGAGAGCATCTTTAACAAATGGTGCTGGCAAAACTGGATGTCAGCCTGTAGAAGAATGAAAATAGATCCATATCTATCACCATGCTCAAAACTCAAGTCCAAATGGATTAAAGACCTCAATATCAGTCCGAACACACTGAACCTGATAGAAGAGAAAGTGGGAAGTACTCTACAACACATGGACACAGGAGAACACTTCCTACGTATAACCCCAGCAGCACAGACATTAAGGGCATCATTGAATAAATGGGACCTCCTGAGACTGAGAAGCTTCTGTAAAGCAAAGGACACTGTCACTAAGACAAAAGGCAACCCACTGACTGGGAGAAGATCTTCACCAACCCCACAACAGACAAAGGTCTGATCTCCAAAATATGTAGAGAACTCAAGAAAGTAGACCGTAAAAGGCTAATCAACCCAATTAGAAAAAGACTTTCGCATGCTCACGGTCACAGTTGGTTCTGATTGGTGGTGTTACTTTAGGAGGTTCTGGAAAGCGTAGGACTTAGAGCCTAGCTTGAGAAGTAGTTCAGGTCACTAGGGGCGTGTTTCCAGTGTGGATTCTTCCTGTCTACTATGTTGTGTTCCTGCTGCTGCGGTGTTCTGCTTCCAGGTAGCTCCTGAATGAGCCGAGCTCAGACAGATTGACACCTCTGAAACCATGAGAGAAGTAAAGCCTTCTTCCTTGTCACTTGGTTTTTTCAGGTATGTGGTTATAGCAATGACAAAACTAATACACTTGCCTAACAGATTGCATTGACTTTTGTATTTTAGTCAATATAATTATCTTGTTATAACTGTAAATGAGAAGCAGCGTATTTTACTATTTAGATTTCCTTTATTCCTCCTTTCTTTCTCTCATATTTCAAGTAGACACTAGACTTTTCCCCTTACTGGTGTTTTAGCGCACATAATCAATGAGCAGCAAGGTTAGCAGCCAGAGATTGGGCCAGGCATTCACGGATCCGAACTGGGAATGCAAAGCAGAGAAGTCCCCCCCCCTCCCCGGGAGTTATAGGCGGGACAAAGTCACAGGAGCAGGCTGGTGGGAAATTGCCAGGTAGATACACGATGGGCCAGCCAAATGGTTTGCAGCTGTGCACCAAAGTGGTAGCTCAGTCACAGAGGGGTAGATGAGCTGTGTGGGTAGTTTAGAGGGTGTGGACTCTAGCCATGTGGGCGCCAATCTGTTGCAATTTAAAACAAAATAGTCCCAAACTAGTCCAGAATGGAGCATAATAAAGGTTTATTTATTTAGGGCTAAACTCACACACACAAAAAAAGCAGTGATCAGCAGTCCTCTGCAAGAGTGGGGAACTGGAACCTAATCCAGCAGCCAAGGGGAGGGTATAAGCCCCTACATCTGCATATATAGTACCAAAGGCCACACCCAAAGTAAGCCAGCATCCCAAAGATCATTGGCTGAAGGAGTTCCCACAGCAGCAAACATTATGTTTTACGTCATTTCCTCGCTAATTTATCATTATATGTTTTTGTGAAGTAATTTTCTGTATAGGACAACTCCTTCATTTTCTTTGGATTTTCCTCTCTCTTTCTCTACTTCCTCTTCTTCTTCCTGTTCCTCCTCCTACTACCATTTTGTTTAGTTATTGCATTTTTAAATGAAACTATAAAACACCTTTCTTTCTCTGGTGTGATTAAGAACAATAATTGAAAATTCCTATGAATTATTTGGATATCATCCTGGCCCTTTTGTGGTTCCTTAGCAATTTACTTTAGATTAGAGGATGATTTAGAAACTGGAATTTATTATTTTCTGAATGAGCTACACAGTTTCTCTAAAATTTGTTGAAGAGGTTACTTTCATTCATTTATTTAAAAATGAACCAGTAGCAAGAAAGAAGGGGATTTATTTTAAATGAACCTGTAGTAAGAAATAAGGGAAGTGCAGGGCATTAGATAAGGACCTGAACTCTGACATTAGGTGGCAGGGGTTCAGTTGTCAGGTTAGAATAGAATTCCCCATGTGTCCTCCAATGCTACTGACATGGCATCCTCTGTGCATTGTTACCATTGGACCTTCAGCTCTAGTGAGCTTATCTTTTTCATCATCTATCTATACAGACTCCTTTAAACGTGCATTCTTTTAAAGTTCATATATTATTATTTTGGATACCATTATAATAGTGCATTTTTGTCCCATTTTAGTCTCTGCCTGGTTATTTGTGTATGAAGAGTTCCATTATCTGAATATTGCTTTCTGTGAGCCTTCATATTAAATTCTGTTAGAGTCTATAGCAGTTTGAAGTTGTTTCTCTTAGCTTTTCTTACAATCAAATTCATGCAACCTGTAATTACTAATAATGTCACCTCCTCCCCCTCCAATATTTATAGCACGTATGTCTATCTTATTTAATTACCTTATGGGATATCTCCACTAGTAACTTTCTTATCTTGTTATTGACTTTAAAGCGAATGTTTTGCCATCTTATGCCATTATACATAATCTTAGCTTAGAGCTAGAGGTAGAATTTTTTTTATCAAATTAAGGAAATATCTGTCTGTTCTATCACACTAACATTTTTATCATGAGTCAAGTTTGCATTTTATTCTAAATGCCTTTTTCATGGTCTTTCTATTTCCTATCCATAAATGTTGTGCATCAGAGCTGGCCAGATGACTCAGTGCTTGCTACAAAGCCTAATGACCAGAGTTCTATCCTGAACCCACAGAAAGAGAACTGACCCCACTTGTGATTTCTACACACCTGTTATGGTACATGTTTATACAGAGAGAAAGAGAGCAAAACATAAATAAACTAAAAGATGTGAATCATGTCCTTTATTGCATCTTTGTTTTTCGAGACAAGGTTTCTCTGTAGCTCTAGAGCCTGTCCTGGAACTAGCTCTTGTACACCAGGCTGGCCTCGAACTCACAGAGATCTGCCTGCCTCTTCCTCCCGAGTGCTGGGATTAAAGGTATGTGCCACTACTGCCTGGCTCCTTTATTGCATCTTACAGCTCTATATTGCCTACTACCTGCTAGGCACTCTTCTAATCTCTATATATTTAAAAGTGAACACACAAAAGTGGTTCCTGTCCTCCTGGAGCTTACTGTCTACAAAGATCATCCGTGTCAAACAAAAAGATGTGTGATGAGATGTCAGGGGATTCCGTGAATAGATCACACTTCATGCTGCATGACCCATGAAATGCTAAGTGGGCTAAGTGTTCACAACAAAGATGAGCAGAAGCTTCTTCTCAGATTGTCTCAATCTGTCATCCAAGGAACCGCAAAGGGAATTTTACCCAAATCCTTGAAGGGAGTAATCATAGGGAGAAAATTCAGTTATGGGCCCTGGTAAGATAAGAGAGTTCAATAAACTGCCTTTTTATGGCATTGTATTAGAAATTCTGGGGGGGAATCAGAATTATAGAATATTTAAGTGCTTCAAAATGTACAGCTCATATTGAGACAGGAGCACATGGAGTCATTCGCTGGGAAACACGAGGTGAGAATTGAGTTTCTCAGACAGCCTGTTGCAGTCCCCACTGTCTTACACCAGTGTGCCCAGAGTCCCAATTCCCATCTTTTCTTTAGCAGGCTTTAACACCTATCAGTTAGAGAAGAGTCTCTGATAAGAAGCCATTCCATTTCCCCATGTTAGCTCTTCTCCCCTCTTAGATACCAAGGGGCTCAGGCCATAGTAATGTCCGAGATGGCTCACAGCATTCATAGTACACACTATGCTCACATAGTCTTTATTCTCATCCTTTTGTTAGCTCAACTACTAGCTCCAGGCTTGGCCACAGGACTCACTTTGGCAAGTGTGTGACTACATCTGTTCCACAAGCAATGGCATTAAAAGTGCCGTGGGCTAGGAAGATAGCTCAGTAGACAAAGTGGTTTCTATACAAGCTTAAAAACCCAAGATTGAATCCCCAGAACCTCTGTAAAGGCTGGGGGTGTGGCAGCCTGCCTGTAATTCCAGCACTCAGACAAAGGGTCTGTGGAGCAAGTTGGCTAGCTAACTAAGTCCATATTGGCCAGCTTAAGAGAGACTTTCCTCAACGAATAAGCAATTGAGGGAGAGTCTAGCCTCAACTAGCATGAGCATACATGTACACATGCACTTGCTCACCTGCCTGCCCACATAGATGCATACACTCATAAACACAGAGAGAGAGAGAGACAGAGACAGAGACAGAGAGACAGAGACAGAGAGAGACAGAGAGAGAAACAGAGGGACCAAACCTTAAGATTTGCAGTAGTTTGTTTAGAATCCAGAGACAGCTTTACAAAGACCCTGACCTCCTACACAACAAAAAGATGAAATGACTTAAAAGAAAGTCCTCTGGGTGAGTTCCCTACATCAGCCAGTTTGCCCAGGCCTGACTTCTGAGTAAAGTCAGCCTGTGACATCAATTTCCAGACTAGTCACACCCACAGAAGAGCCACAGCTCGCCAAAAGAAACTGGAGAAATACTGGAAATCAAACTGGGAGAAGGTTTGTTATCCACCAATCCCTGTCTGGTATATCTTCCCCCTCCCTCTCAAACACAAGCATAGTGAAGGTCACGTTTTTATCTTATTTAGAGAACACAAGAGCTATCATACCAGGGGACACAGAGTACCAGATTTCCTTGAAAACCCTGACGTCAGAAAGAGGGATTCTGACTGTGCACTAGCCCAAGCCCCATCCGTCACCAAGCTCCCCTAGGCACAGTCTGTTCCTGCAATAGATAGCACGTATTCCATTTGGGAGGCTTATCTGCATAAGTGTCTTCTCCTGCACCCAGTGAGCTGAATGAGAGCAGGGAGCTCTTGGGCTCTCTCACTGCTGGGTCACAGTACCTAGCACAATAATGTGGCAGGCCTCTGGCTAATGTCTACTGAAGAAAATGAACCAACTCAACCTGGCATTAAAACATCCAGTGAAGTGGCCTGATGGGAGATGGATGATTAATAATGGTACTAATCATCCATCTCCCTCATCCACAGTTTCGCAGCCCTGCTGGTCTCCTTGTGAGGTTGCCAGTAGAAACGCTACTCTAAAACAGAAAAGCAGGGGCAGAGTTGAAGAGGATGTGATGGGACGAATGGGGTATTCTTAGGAGTCAGGCAGAGTTGCCACTTTCTGTTGCATCTAGACTGGTACTTACATTTCAATTGCATGGTCCTTTCCACTGGGCACTCATTCCCAAAGCCCTTGGTCATGGAAAGAACAGTAGCACAAGAGTTGATAGGACCTCAGTCCTGATCTGCTCGGTGCCCAGTTCTATCAGCTTAATTCCTCTGGGGCCCCTTTTTCCCTAATATACCAGCTCATAAGAACATCAAAGTGAATATGAAATTGTTTTCAAGAAATAAAGTCAAGAGACCACCTTCAGCTTACAAGTAGACTATGTTCTCCACATTTATGTTTCCTAAGGCTATGTGGAATAGAGGGTTACATTTTTCCATAGAAACCATATTTAAAATGATGGTTAGAGTCTCTGGCTCCCACTCAAAAGCCTATTCAAACCGTAATGTAACTGAAATAACATATATTTGCAAAGAAAATCAGCAGGGAAAATACTGTTACAATACTAGTAATTAAAACCAAAAAATAATACTGTGGAATATGAAGCAGTATTTCTGACCCATCTCAAATTCACTTGAAGAAAAATGGATTTAATTAGGAAAAAAAGGAGGCAGCAGAAAGGTTTTGTGGGCAGCAGCAGGCATCTTTCAGTCACCTGGATGGGAGCTTTGCTCACCCCCCTAAGGTAAGCTTGTCCCATTCTTTAATACTCCATTCTAAGTGTATAACTTGTGCTGTGATGTGGTCCAAGCAAACCAAAGAAAGACAGAGGAGACTTCATCTGTTGAATTTGAAAGGTAAAAAAAGGTGTAAGAAAGAGACCTTGGGGGAACAGCTAAGGACTGTTTTCAGGGCTCCTTAAGCCCCATTCTACGCTGTCATCTTGTTTCTTCATTTCTACCACTACAACCTGCTAGAAGGTTTCTATCTATTTTATGAATAGGAATACTGAGGCTGGGCAGGAAATGACCTTGTCAAGAGGTTCAGGGACCCATGCAGGAACCCATGTTAGGGTTGTGAAATTCTAAAGCCCGTGCCTTCTCCTTGACTGCAAATGAAGAGAATTGAAGGAAACAAGAAGCACCGTTTCTATGGAGAGGGAAAGGAGGCCACTAGAGGGGCTACTAGGAGCCAGGGGACACTGGGTCCCAAAGACATCTGGTGCTCAACCAGAGCAAATGGTTGAAAAAGCTGCAGCCTTGAGCTGGTGAAAAATAACCAGTGAAACCCTTAAGCTTCTGGACGTCAGTGCTCAGGGCTGTGGGAAGAACCAGTCCAGATATGAGGAAGCCTTCCTCGACCTATTAGACTGCTATAAAACCATCCTGATCCTAGTGTTGAACACAAATTTGTTATTCCTTACTCTCTGAAGATTGGAAAGTCTAAGGTCCCGTTGCTTGCAGGGTGTGTGACTGTTGAGAGATTTCTTTTCAGCTTTATGGATAATATCTTCTCCTATGCTCTGGCATGGGAGATAGATCAAAAAAGCTTGCCCATCCTCTCTTATAATTATGTCAACCCCATTTATGAGGTTTTCACACCCATGACCTACTCACCTCCCTAAAGTCCACCACATTATACCATCCATACTATTGGACATTGAGCTACAACAAATATATAAATAAACATTCAGGCATGGAAGTATTACTGGGGTAGGTGTGGTTCCTATCTTTGAGGAACTATATCCTAAAATGCACAATCCACAGTGTGATTAAATCCATAGAGCCAGGAAGTCACCAATCCAAACACGACAGGAGAGAAGCTAATAAATAAAGCAAAATTAATCGCAGAAGGTGGATGCTGAGTGGGAAATGCATCTTGGGAGGAACTCTTTCTCCTTGGGTAAACAAACCCAAAGAGTACAAGAGGAAAGAAAAGAAACTTTGCAAATTATCACTTCCTCTCATGATGATCAACCCAGGGGTTCTTGCTCATAAAATTAAAAGAAATAAAATTAAACTGGAACTAGCTCCCTTAGGCTCCAGGAAAGCCCTTGGGTTCCTGGAAAGTGCCTGCACTGTTGGGAAAGGGTTATCCACCCTCCTTGCATTGTGTGACTTCACCTCCACAGCTGCCATTTAATGATGGAATTGCATGCTCTGAGAGGGCAGCAGCAGTTCCCAGAGGGCAACAGGCCAATTTCCTGAGGGCCATGCACTTTGACTCTGAGCTTAGCCCCATGATGAGGGCAACTCTTTCATCCTCCAGGGCCACATCGCTCCTACTCAGCTCATCCAGCATAAATGTTGCCATCTGCTCTGTGTCAATAGCACAGGAGTGCTACTGGATATGCAGATGGCCCAGTGTGGCGCCTCCCCTAGAGGAATCTGTGACCCAATTGCAGTGAAAAGGCCAACATTGGAAGCAAACAGAGAACAATTTTCTGACGAATTCTATGAGCTTTCTACCAAGGTCTACAACTTGCATCATTTCCCCCCTCCAACTCCCTTGAATTGTCATTGAGAACCCTGTGTTCACTTCTGAGTTTCGGCAACTTCCCTGTCTGGAAAATAGGATGGAAATGAAGCCAGAGATGACAATTAAACCTAGCTCTTTAGATCTTCAATCTAATGCTCTCCCAACTGAGCAATTTCAGGACAGGCTAAGTCTGGCTTTTAATTGCGCAGGTTCCCTTTGTAAGCAAATCATTCATTCATTTTTAAGTGACTTATATTAGCGGCTCTAATTGATGAGTCAAAGGTGATAACTACAATAGAACAGAACTGAACTTTGGACCACTCCTGATGCCAAATTAAGTGTGTTCTAAGAGGGAGAAAGCTTTGGTTTAACAACTAGGAAATGAGCATTGGCCTCCAACAGGTCAGTCTCATTCCTCCCTCTCAAACAAGCTCTTGTTGACCTGGAGTGAGATCTTGTAATGCCTGTTTTCCTTCTCTTCTTCTTCCTTTGGCTTCCCCAGTCCCTCCAGCTCCCCAGACCCCCTCCCCACCCCACAGGAGTAGAAAAAGGAAACTTGGTTTCAGAAGTATTGTTTATCCAGGACTCACTAAGGGCCCTGAACTGGAAGAGCTACTTGTGAGCACCATGTATCTCATGATCTCTGCCCATCCACCAGTATTTCTCCTCTGCTATATTTATCCCACTAAAGAAAAAACAAACTCTGAGACTCTAAGTTACTTGTCCAGCATCATTCATCTGATGAATGACAAAAATGAATATCAATCAACTCCGGCCTCAGAGCCCATACTCTCTTTAACACCCGAGACCAGGAAAGCCTTCCTTTCATTGACAAATGAGAAACAAGAACTGTGTGAATACGAGACTCCCATCAGACCACTCAAGAATCTCTCCTCTTGAACCCTCTGGGACCTCCTTTTGAATCCTATATACACAAAACAACTCCATGTGTATATATATATATGTGTATGCCTGTGTGTCTGTCTATCTTTGTACGTCTGTCTGTGTGTGTTCTATTGGTAAGAGAGGAGTTATTATGGTGATTGACTTATTCATAATGGACATTGAGAAGTCCCTTGACCTTCCTTGTAAAAACTAAACAACCGCCGGGCAGTGGTGGCGCACGCCTTTAATCCCAGTACTCGGGAGGCAGAGGCAGGCGGATCTCTGGGAGTTCGAGGCCAGCCTGGTCTACAAGAGCTAGTTCCGGGACAGGCACCAAAGCTACAGAGAAACCCTGTCTCGAAAAACCAAAATAAATAAATAAATTAAAAACTAGACAACCAAGTAACCTGGTGTATGATTCATTCTGAATGCAAAGACCTAAGAATTGAGTACAAAGAGCATCCATGTCTGAGGAAGGTCTGGATGATGTCAGTGCTCAGCAGGAGCATTGTTACCCTCTCTCTACCTTACCTTGTTCAGTTAGGGACCTCAGAAGTTTGGTTGGTTCTGACCACTGTGGGAGGCTGAATTAGTAACTTATTCTATCAATGCATGCTATTCTTTTCTGAAAACACCTTCAAAGCATACCAAAGAATATTTTTGTCATTTATCTGGCCATCCATTAGCCACATACAGCCGAGAACTTTCAGCAGTTCTAAGTTCTTTCAACAATATACTATTAAGAATCAGCAATTATACAGCACAGAAAGAAACTAAATTAAGTCTTCTGTGGTCCTAAGAGTGACTGGTGAGGGGAACTATCTTCTTCTCTCACATTCTCCTCAGCTTTCCCATACATATGTTAAGAAGCAGCTGGAGGTTTATAGAGACACCTCTGGGGCTAATTTGGCAACCTGCATTCATTCCAAAACATCTTCCATGTAAAAATCTGCTTCTGACAGCCCTCTACTCAAATACAGACATTACTAACGGATAGTGGTTCATGAAAATCCTCTAGCTCAGAGAGCCCTACCTTTATCTAAGCATGTCGGTCACCCAAGGAACTCTAAGACATTTGGTTACCAGGACTGTATCCCTTGTGGTTCTTAGGGAAATAGACTGGAGTTCAGACCCATTTAAAAATGTGTCCTGGGTGATTCTGATCAGTTAAATGTGGGCACTGTTGTAAGTTTGAAAATTCCCAGGTTCAATTACTCACTCCCAGTACCTCAGAATATAGTTTTGTTTAGAAATAAGTTCTTAAAGAGAAGATTATAGAGCTGGAGAGATGATCCAATAATTAAGAGTGAATTGAGTTGCCAGCACCCACACTAATAGCTCACAACTGCTTGTAACTTCTACTCTAGGAAATCTGAAACCCTTTTCTGACCTCTGTAGGCACTGCATTCATGTGTTCCTCCATACAGACCCACACATATGTACATAATTAAAAATAAAATATTTTTAAAGATTAAAAAAAAGGGACCTATGTTCAAATGAAGTTATTGTGGTGGGCCCTTACACAATATGACTAATGAGCTCATAGGAAGAACTAGAGACAGAGATGAAAATTTAGATATAGGTGGGGACAGATCATACAAAGAAAAATTAGAATACCACCTACAGGCTAAGGAATTTAGACCTCCAGCCTCTAGAATGAAAACAGTACATTTGGGTGTGAGAGCCATCTGATATGTGCTACTTTATTATTAAAACCCCAAGGAACTATTGCAAGTATTTCAAAGTTAATTCAAACTTCTCCTGCTAAAGATGTAGAAACAGAGTTCTTGAGAGATCATATGAGCTTCCCAAGGTTACTAAGGATTGAAGTATGGTTGAGGGTCAAAAACACACACACTAGCATATAGTCCAGAGTTCATCTCAGGACCTGTATTTGGTTTTTGTTTGCTTGTTTCATTGTTTAACATATCAACGTCAGTTTCTTTTCCCTCCTCTAATCACATCACCCACTCCCATCTACCCCCTCCCCATCCATGCCTCCTCAATCTCCATTCAGAAAGGGGTACTCCCCCCTGCCCCTGGCCTTGAATAAAGTGTGTCACATCACCCAGTTCCTCCCCCTGCATCAAGGCTGGGTGAGATAATTCAGCATGGGGAACAGTCAGCTAAGCAACAGGGACAGGTTTGATCTCACTGCTAGGAGCCTTACAAAAGACCAAGTTACACAACTGTCATTGTACACATGCAGAGGGCCTAGGGTCCCATGCAGGCGCCCTAACTGATGACCAGGATCTGTATTTGCCCTAAGGACTAGCAAGCTGTCCCAGTGACAGTCTTTTTAAATCTTGTCCTCGGGGCTGATAGCACCATCCTGATACCATACTCCCTTGAGCATCTAAACTAACTTCTTGATGCCCCTACTCAGCACTGAGAGGGAGCAGTTCGATACTGAAAGTCTTCTACCCTTCTTATTGAGCCTTGCCACACAGAACAGAGAACAGCTCTGGACTCAGAGGACAGCTTTTTTCAAAAAGTATCTGATTAATTGGCCTGGAAATGATAGAGACAGGAGGTTTATCTCCTTTAAAGAAACTTCCACAAGAAATATAAGAACCACTGATTCACTTGAGTAGCATCTGAATTTTATTCACTATAGAACTCAAAGGGGGTTAATTCCATATTCATCCTTTGGAAGTATCTTCCTCCAATTACAGGACATAGTTCCAATCCTATCACTAATTCTCCCTTAATCTTGAATCCATCTCTTAGATGATCCAAGCACTCATTCCTTATATGTAGATGGGAGAGAAAAATAAAAGCTTGTTCTATCTACCTCATAGATGCGCAGATAATATCAAATAAGATAATGGGCAAGAAAGCTCTTGGAAATGTGTAAAAATCTTATTCAAATAGGAAATGTGACAAGCCCTTCATCCTTTTAAAAAAAATATATGTGGATCAGAACGAATGCTGTTTGAAAGAGGCAGTAGCAATCACAATAAGAGTATGAAGTCTGATTGACAGGCAGCTTACATGAGTGGTTTTCAAATTTACAGATGAGATTTTGGCACATAATGACAAGAACAGAAAACTTGAAATCTAGAGATGAGGTTTGGGGTTCAGCCCCCCCCATGAATACGTGTGATTTTTATCCAAGACCCTAAGTTCCTTCTGAGGCTGTGTCTCTTCATGCCAAAACGAAGATTAATATGTCCACCTCCACTTTCCAAAGATGTGATTTTTAAAGGTCAATTATATATAAACACAAAGTGGGGTATCGTGTCTAAATGTATAATAACAACAGTAATGCTGCCCAAAATATAAAGTGAAAAGGTCACTGAGAGAAAAATTATAGGTCCCCATGATTCTAGCTAAAGGAAACACACATTTAGGCAAAGGTATGTTTAGTATATAGTGAGAGAGTATCATAAAGTAGGCAATCACCCTGCTGTAAGAAGCAGGCCAACCAACCACAGGAAAATATTTAAAATCAAACAAGTCTGCAAGTGAAGATTTTGCAACTTTCAGAATCATCAACATGGCTGGGGAGATGGCTCCGTCGCTACAATGTTAACTGTGCAAGCATGAAGGCCTGGGTTTGGATCCCCAGCACCCACATATGAACATTGAGTGTGGAGACATGGGCCTGTAATCCCAAGGGTGGGAAGACAGAGGCGAGAGGATCACTACGGCTTGCAGGTTAGCCGTTCTGGCAGAATCAGTGAGTCCCAGCTCCAGTGAGGGCACTGATTCAAAGAATATGGTGGAAAATGATTTTGGAAAATGCAGAGCAGAAAACTTTGGCTTCTACACATGTACACCCACGTACGCGCGTGTTGGTATACCCATGTTCTTGCTTCCTTGTTTCTTCCTTGCTACTGACAGAGGTAATGGACTTTGGAGTTCACAAACTGTGGGGCAGCAGAGCATCTTTCTCGCTTCTGAAAGCTCACACAAACCTTTATTATTTTGCAGGCAAGAACACGAAGATAAGAAGAAGAGAAAAAGGAACCAATTCCCACCACCATGCATGCGTGCTCGTGCGTGCACACACACACACACACAAATATGTTTGAGGATTCCCCAGTCCATTTTGACGCATGTGATGTCAGCTCATTCTAGCCCTGCTGCTAAATGGGAAAATAAAGACTACGTGTTTTGATCACCGCTACTATTGCTATTATTTAGGAGACAATCAGGCTCCATGTGAAGAGTGCACTGAACACTGAAGAGACACCCTGAAGCTTCCCCCTGTCCATTCAACCAGGGGAAGACTTTTATGTACTATCATGAAAACCATGGGCGGAAAAGTTTCTGATATGAACGCAATTTGGATGGGAAAACACCAAGGCAGGAGAAAAAGAACGGCTGGAATCTGGTTAAATCTGCCTCTTTCTCAATTGGCCTTTGATCTTACTGAACTGAACATTTCATAGAGGAAACAGAGCAGAGATGAATTCTATGGTTCTGGGAAAAAAAACTGCTCTAGATACATTTTGCAACTGTAAATGATTGTGAGAAAAACACCATGATTACAACAAAGTGCTACACAACCACACAACCAGCTGGTTCTGGAAATCAGTGTGAGGAGCCAGATGCCTGTTATGGTCACTCATAACACTGCCTGAAAATTTGCAGCATCTAGTAGGTATCAGCTGGCCTGTCATTCTCTAACCTGGGACCCCCAGCAACCCCTCAACATGACTCCAGGAGCCGGTGCTGGCCCCTTAGTACTCAATTCCAAAACCAGTTCACATGAGCTCTTTCTGAACCATGGAGTGTCCCGACCCCAGCTGCCCTACACTAAGATGTCTGTGAAAGCCCATCCTCCCCCTGCCTGGACCGCAATAACTCCGTGCATAAAACGAACAAGGAGATCAGCAAATCACAGGTTCTTTCAGTTTCCAATCTTATGAGCAGTGAGGGAACCACAGTGCAATTACTGGTAAACTGAGGCAGACAGGTGAGGACAAGCAGGAAATAACTAGAGCAATTTAGTTCCTTTAAATTTCGTCACTAAATACGTGAATGTGTCTGACATCTCTCCAGCAATCTCTGGTCCATTCCCATAGAAGCGGCCAGACACCAAGCACTATTTGAACGCTAAGTGAGAATCTGAATGCTCCCTCTCCTGATGCAGAAGACATCAAAACACAGCCTGTTAAAGGCGTAGACTTCTGACTCAGGCAGATGGAGTTCAAGTCTAGATCAGCAGCTTCCTGGCGATGGTGCCTTCCTAAACTTTCTGACTTGTAGTTCCCTGAGTTCTGCTAGAAAAATAGCAGTATTTATCACATTTGATAAAGTGAATGACGTCACACACACAAAGCTCCTCACACTGATTTCTCAACGAGCCTCTAAGGGATAGAGAAGCCAGGCTGGGAGCTAGATAGTTCAGCCGGTGAAATGCTGGCCTTACAAGCATGAGTTCAAGTTTGGAACTGATGTGAAAACGTCAGTCACAATGGTGAAAGCCCCTATACCAGGAGACAGGCAGACACCCCCAGGCTCATCTAGAGTACTCAGCGCGTTCTACAGGTGTTTGTGAACAACAGCACAGGCTGCCTTCTAGTTTCCTACAAACAAATACACATAGACACATGCATACATGGACACATGCACACACACATATACATATACACACAGATAAACATGCATATACAGACAAAATAAAGCTAAAATATTTACTTATAAGGCATAGAGGTGGAGGAATCTGGCTCCGTGGGAAGCTGAGGTTTATGAACCTGTTTGTGGGCTGTCTGTGCAGTAAAACTCAGTAGCATTTGTATGTATTAAAATGTTTTGGCTCAGGACCGGGCAGACAGGGTAATTGTTAAGAGCATGTACTGCTTTTTCAGAGAATGCACATTCAGTTCCCAGAACCTATATTACAACCCCATCTCCAGGGGATCCAAATCCGGCATGCCCTTCTGGACTCCATGGGCACCTGCAGACACACGCATACACACATACATACACACACACACACACACACACACGAGAGAGAGAGGGAGAGAGAGAGAGAGAGAGAGAGAGAGAGAGAGAGAGAGAGAGAGAGGGAGAGAGAGAGAAATGTTAAACCATTTTGGCCCCAAACTAGCAGGGCTCCACCAATTAATTAAAACCCAAAACCAAAGGGTTTGTGTATGTGTATGAGTATGTATGTGTTTGCATGTAAGTGTGTTCATATACATGTGTATATGTTATGTGTACATGCAAGTATGTGCATGTATATATGTGCATATACACGTATATGTGTGTGCACATTTGTGTGTATACATATGCACATGCATATTTATATGTATTTGTGTGTGTGTGCATCAGATTTGGGTATACATGCAAATTTGTATGTTTGTGTATAAGTAAGTAGGTGCTTGTATGTGAGCATGTGTGTGCATGTTTTTGTGTATTTGTATGCATATTTTTATATGTATAGGTGTTCCTGTGTGTATGTATTTATGTGTGTGCGATTTGTATGCAATTCAATGAAAGCTGCAAAGGAAAAACATCTTGTTTTCTAGAACCAAATGGGGGAAATGAGGTGGAAAACTTTGCAGTTATGGTTTCCCTTTCTCTGAGCTTTTAGCCACATCCAGGAAGAAGACACTACCTACAGGCATTACCTGGGCATGTAACACAGAGTTCATCTTCATCAATGGAAGCGATGCTACTGAAATTCTGGTGATTTTCCTCCCGAGCTGACAACATGGTAATTTATATTCTGCACAGCGTAACCAAAGAGCTTGTTATGCAAACACAGGCCACTGATTTGACAAATCTCCTGGAAACAGAATTAATGTCTGTATTCTGTGCAAAGATGTAATTTATTTTAATATTTTAAAGAGATAATATATAGCTGTCTATATGTATTCAGAGAAGGAGCTATAGACACACATAGATATATGTGTATTTTAATAGAATCAAACTTGGGGGCTGGGGCTGGGGAGCTGCTGCATAGGAGGTCGAGGTACTACAAGGGAAGAAGCACCGGTGGTTAAGCCTGTATCTCTCTCTTGCCTGTTTCCTTTTCTACCCATGGTGATCATGTAAATATTATTCTTTTGTGAAAATGCTTTATTTATGGTGCTGGAGCAAGGAATGCTTTCCATGGTAATTGAGGATATTTTCATGGTGGTAACTTGAGCTCTACCCAACTACAGAAAGTTTTAATTGGGTGGAAGCTCCAATGGTTAGTTCTTAAACATGGGATTTTCTTTCTTAAAAGGGAAATCTTCAACACAGAATAAAGCAGTGCTGGCCTGCTACATGGAGTAGAATGGGCTGTCAGTGGCCAGCAGAATCCTGACAACTGTGTTAGAATGTAAGTACAACAAAAACAGGGGGCCAGTGCTCCAAAGGACTGTATCATAGCCATAAATGTTGAAAAAAGATGCAGTCCCTCTTTAAGGCAAGCAATCTGGATCCTGGAATGAGGCTCTCACTCCTCCATATACTCCCGACTCCTATCTTAAGACAGTGACTAAAGAAATTAAACCACTCCATCCTGTCTCCCGGGATCCTGAGTCTGATCACTTCCTCCTCCCTCCTGTGAACCCTGTTGAGAGATACCTAATCAAACCTGCCACATCTGTTGTTGATTCCTAGCTAAGGATCTAAACAAACAAAAAAAAAAATCAATGCTCCGTGGCCAAAGGGATGCAGTTTGCTGTTTTCTTTGTTAATGCCGGGTCAGGAGATGTCATCAGGAAGCTAGGCTGCTTCAGAGCATATCCTTTAAGATTGGTAGGTAGGACTGGGAGGATGGTCCCACTCGGAAGGAGCTGTGGATGGTGGGCAGTAGAATCCTGAGCTCTGTCCTATCCTCCTAACGGTAGAAACCAAAGAAAAAAGAACCCAAACGATGGCCCTCCCCACTACATGGTGCCATTGATAACAAGTGTCAGCCAACATGATATGCCAGACGTACTTCCATCTTGAATCTACATACTGTTCAGGTGCGCTTAGGAAACAGCCTTGAGTACCCTACTTCACACCGTATTGCCTGATCTTAGATCCTTCTCTGTTGTTCCATGGACCTCTGGCACCTCTTCATTAACAGAATTCAGACATACACAGTTAGCAGAAGCTTATGTCCCTCAGATGCCAGCTACATCATGTCTTATCAATGACCAGGAAGTCCTGGAGTCCCCACCCAGCCTGGTTCTGGTGGCTGTTGTGACCCTAGGCAGGTTGGTTAGAGCCCAAGGCCAGCCCGGTCTGTTCCTCTCAGGCTTGGCAACACTTTCCTTCTCTGTTAGATAAGGTGATGGCAAATGCCTCTTCCTTTCTACTCTTTCAATCCTCATTACTTCTGCCCACCAGTAATACCACCTTCACCCTGGTTGACCCCTTCTTTACCCATTCCTCTAGCTTCCCTAGGAGGTGCTCAGGAGTAGCGAGTGCTCAGTTTAGTTATATCCGCAACACCCAGATTAGCAAACAACCCTAGCCTCCATCAATAAGCACCAGAGAATACAATGGTAAATTCAAAGGAGAAAGAAATAAAAGCAGATATGTTTCCTTGATACCACCGACTCTTTTTTTTCTGGGCATGGCAAATAGAGAGGAAGCCTGTTCCTATAAACTGGCTGTACTTGAGCTCTTCTGCTGAAGAATTTGGTAGTTCTTCCCGATACTCTTGAAAATCAGGAATATTAATTTAGGCAAAGTACAGGCCTGGATTTGAAAACAATTTGAAACCAATCAATTAAAACCACACAGAAGCACTCACAACATTTTAACCCTTTTTAGTACAAAATGCAATTCATATGACTGTGGTTGTAAAATACTCAGGATGAAAGGGATTCTGGCTATAACTCTGTCCCCGTGATATTAATGTCCCGGGTTCTAATAGCTGGAAGATAGTTCACTGTCTACGAGGAAAATCCCTGCAGAGATGGACTCCACATTGAGCGGAGGGCATGATTAATAACTAAATAGCCCCCACACTCTCTGGAGTGGACGGTCTACTCTAATTCAACAGCATTCACGGGATCCATGGAAGCAGCCTAGGAGGCCACCATTCACACACAGCAACAGAAGGCATGGAATCTTTGTTCAGAATGGGTTATCTTTCCCACCCCACTGTCTTCTACCCTAGAGCTATAAACCTCGCATACAAGGGACTGACACTACAGCCATTTACCCAGAATAGAAACAGAACTCCAAATTGGACCAGCAAGGTGCGGTACTGAAGACAGAAGCAAAGAAGGCAGGCAAGAGCAAGAACCAAACACACCTTAGATGAAGGGAAGCACAGAGGTTTTTTTTTTTTTTTTTTTTTTTTTCTCAAAGTACTAACAACAACAAAAGAATCCCCTTCAGGTTGAAAAAATGAGGTAGAATTTACCATGCAAGAGGGCTTTCAAACAGACAGTTTTTATCTTGACAGTGGTCTCCTCTTAACATATATTTACTTTCTAATTACCCAGAGCTGTGTAATTAACCTGTCACTAGACAGCCCTTGCCACACCAATGAATGGATAAGAATTCTGAGTATTAATAACCAGCCAGTGGAGGTGAGGCGATCTTTGCTCCGATGACTCACTTGGCTCATCTTGTGTGTGGCTGCGTCTTCCTTGTGCCTGTATTTCCTCTGCTGAGGCATCAACCAGAAAGAAATTCCCATTTTTTATGTGAGGATAGTCTAAGACCAGATCATACTGGAAACAGACTCCTCGGGTGGACTAGAACTCATGAGGAGGGATTGATGCGATGGTAGTTCAGATGGACCCTGGGGTGCTCACGGGTCACCGTGAATGGCAAAAGAAGGCTGCGTTCGGCAATGCAGCCAATGGTGGGGGCTAGAATTGTGTGTAATTCTCTAGGTACAAGAGTGCTAAGCAAAAAACCAGCCCAATTGAACCACAGCCAGGTAACTGTCGCTTATTAGCCTTATTATTTATATTCTGGGCTTTTGGTGTGCTTGGAATTTTGGCTTTATTTAAATTTTACATTTTTTATTCTTTGGCAGTGTCCTACATGAAATTTAATGACTTTGGTTGACTCACACTCTCTCCCATGATCCCCTCTCGGCCTCCCTCTTTCTCCCACTGAAATCTTTTTTAGTTTAGTTCTGCTTTTAAGATAAGTTGTCCTATAGCCAAAGATGTCTTCTAACATGGAACTCATAGAATAGAGAATGACGTTGAAATTCTCACCCTCCTGGGCTGCAGAGATGGCTCAGCGGTTAAGAGCACTGACTGCTCTTCCAGAAGACCTGGGTTCAATTCCCAGCACCCACATGGCAGCTCACAACTGTCTGAAAATGCAGTTCCATGAGATCTGACACCTTCACACCAATGAACATAAAGTTAAATAAATCATTAAAAAAAAAGAAGAAAGAAATTCTCACCCTCCTGCATCCACCTACCCCGTGGTTAGATTACAGATCTATCCAACCATGCCTAATTCATGTGGTGCTGGGGATTGGACCCAGGGCTTTGCACACACACTCTGTGTCTTGGTCAGTGTTCTACAGTTGTGAAGAGACATCATGACCATGGTATCTCATATAAAGGAAGACATTTATTTGGGGCTTGCTCACAGTTTCAGAGGTTTGGTCCATTGTCATCATGGTGGGGAGTAAGATGTTGGGAAGACTATAAGACTATGCCCATACAGGGATCCGAGGCACACACTAACAACTATGCCGGCAAGACTTGACTCCCCATAGACTGTTGGGCTACCACTCCAGTCACCTTTCTTGCATGCTCTGGAACAGCTCAGGAAAGGGTATGGTAGAAAACACAGACAGGTAGAACTAGAAAACAGTACCAGGGACTACAGGGAGAGGAAGGAAAGCAGATAAGCTCAAACAATCAACATAGATTCAACCCTTTGATGTGCACATTTTCAATGAAGGGAAATGGGTCTTGGTTCCATGCCTGGTGCAGATCTCCCATCATGATTAGATGAATTCTAAACTGCACTGAACTTCTTCCACATCTGTCCAGTGAGCCTAGTCATGCCAGTGTTTACTGTCCATTATAAAGGTGCCATCAGATAAACTGTGGCCTGTTGCATTTATTTTATAGCATAAATCACTTAATCATCAGAAGATCCACCACCCTCAGCCTTGCTAGAGCTGTTTTGTTTCAACATGCAAATACACACACACACACACAGAACTTCAGGATATATTTAGATGCATATCACCTAGCACATCAAAATGTGGGAATACTCCATATATTCAACTGCATTCAACAGTTAATTACTAAGTTTCAAAGATGTGTTCATTAGCATACATTTACCGCACAATGTGATGGATTTCCTAATTCCTTCATTCAGCTGTATCATAAACCATGACCATCCTCCACTACCTACCCTTATTCCTCTCCTACTAGTCCTTTCTTCCCGTAATCCTCCTGTTTCTATGCCATATGTAAGATGTAGGTGTCACATGCAAGAGAAAGCATGCAGTATCTGTCCTTCTGAGTTTGGTCTATCTTGTTTAATCTGATGATCTCAGCTGCTACCCCTTTTCCTACAAATGACATAACTTTGTTCTTCTGAATGGAACTCTACTGTATGTCTATACTACCCACCCCATTGTTGTTTGAACTTTCTTGGAAAAAAAATAAGAAGAGCTGGAATCCTATGGAGAACTGCAGTGAAGAAGTCAGTAATATTTAAGACACTAGCCTTCTGTTTCTAGACATGGGGTGTCTCCCCAGCAGGACTATCCCCTGGATGTCCAGTGAAGTAAGGTTCCGACTTCATCACCAGAACCGTGGAAATATCCTTTACCGCACTATCCAGGCCAAGTCTTCCAGTCTCTTTCATGAGAAATTTGGGCAAATCATGGGCAAGAAATGGAGAAAGCCCATCCCTAGCTCTAAAAGTTGTTTAGGACCCTGGGACCCATTTGCTGCCTAGATGACCACTTGTGCCATGGCAACTGGCCTTCCATCATCCCATACAAAGACAGTGGAACTCAATGTATTCAATTTCTGGTGAGTATCATCACATTAGGAAGGTATCATGAAAGAAAAGCAGTGAGGAAGGTCCTATATAGATGAGCCCCTAAAGGTAACCGTGCAAAAGGATTCTACAGATAGAGGGGAAACCCTTAACAGATTGAGTGAAGGGCTGGTGCTCATTTCTAGGAACTTTCTACCAGTGGCCAAATGCTGCAGGTTGGTTCCTGGGGCTTCCGTAGCTTTCCTGGCTCCTGAGCTTTAAGGACCCAGAAGAAGACACAGTGGACTATTGGCGCCAGAAGGAGGCCTGTTCTCGCACAGCGGTGGGGAAGTTCACTCCCTGAAGTTCTCGGAAGCCCTTCTGTCCCTGTCCTTACCACATACAGATTTCTCTTACCCTCTATGGTGGTTTGACAAGAATGGTCCTCGGCGGCTGATATAGTGGAATGCTTGGTCCTTAGTTGATGGAGCTGTTAGAAAAAGGTTAGGAGGCATGGCTTTGCTGGAAGAGATATGACCCTGTGGGTGGGATTTGAGGTTTCAAAAGCCCAAGCCATTCCAGTCTCTCTTTGCCTGGTGCTTATGGAGGAGACGTATATTGCTCCGGTGCCATGCCTGTCTTCCTGCCACCTGTCACCAAGCTCCCCACTGTGATGGTCATGGACTCAGCCTCTGAATCTATGAGCAAGTTCTCAATTGAATGGTTACTTTTTTTTTTTTTTTTTTGGTTTAGAAATAACAAACATTTATTATTCCAATCCTGGAACATGGGCAGTACAAGCTTAAGACACCAGCACACTGGATGCCTGTTAAGGACTCACCGCCTATCACATGCCAGAAGGGTGGCAGAACTTTCCAAAGGACACTAACCACTATGGACTCACCTTCAAAGACTCCCCCTCCTAGTACCAGGAGTTCAGAGTTAGTTTAAACTCCTCATGAAATAGTTAAGGGCAACTTAACCATTTAAGTTGAGGGAGGGAGGCCAAAGCATTCTGTGTGTAAGGTTAGAGGGAAATAGGATTGAATGGTTACTTTTATAAGTTGCCTTGGTCATGGTGTTTCCTCACAGCAATAGAACAGTAAGCAAGACACCTGCTTTTAGCTACAACGCCATCATCCATGCCATGTCATGAAAGCCCTTGTTTTCCAAAAATTCAGTTTCCCTTCCTCGGTCGCTTCTTGTCTGTCTCTCCTTAAGTTCCCTAGCGCAGACCCATTCTCTGCTAAGTCCAAATCCCTCTCAACGAGGTGTCACATCTGAAAAAGCCCTGATAAATTAATCCTCGCTAAAATGTCCCAGCAGAAACTGACAGTGCCTTAATGTGCTTTTAGCTTAATGCAGTTTACACTCTCCCCAGGGCATTTGCATGTCATGAGGGGATTCCTTAAGAAGCAGCAGATGGTCCTCCAAGAAGGAAACGAAGCTGTCTTGTGTGCCATACCAGAAGGGGTGAGCAGGAAGGCATGCATGGGCTTTCAAGGTCACCCCATCTAGTTGAGGATCAGTCACATTCCTCAGATGTGTGGTATGAGACTATCTTGATGGCAACCCTATTAAGTTCTTATAGATTGAGAAGTATCAGTGGTGATTTTTTTTCTTTTATTTAACAATTAAGTTTATACTGGTGGTCCAAGGGGTAGAATATAGGTAGATTTTATACTTGAGGTGGAAAACAAGTAAAGACTCCTGACCTCTCCCTAAGGATAGCAAAACACCCCTTCTAGAGCAAAGAACCACATGGCAAACATCTTCACTATAAGAGAGACACAGAGTCATTTAATCAAAAATGCCCCTTACTCAAGCATGACCACAGTTAGCACCCAATACTAGACAGGAAGCCCTTTGATGGAGAACGGCCAACACTAGTCTTGAACAAATTCACTGGGCATGCAGAAAAGTAAAGTGCCAGGGGGTTACGGTGTGGGGGAGCAAAGAGAGGAGCAAAGGGCCCAGACTCTGAAAAGAAAAGAGAAACTAATGAGCAAAAACCAAGTGACAGAGTGGCTAGCAGGGCACGCATTACCCGTGTGCCCATCATCAGACAGCTCTCTTAATGCAGTGCCCTTTTGGCTTCCATGGGCAGTACAATCCTCTTTGATTGCAAACATTAAGCTCTCTTCCCAGCCACCTGCTTAGAGGTGGCTCCACTTTCCAAGGTAGTCTCAACTTCAAATGGCAATTTGATTATGATTGTCTCTTGACTTTACGGCAGGGTATTAGCTGACCAGATTTTATAGTAATGGGTCTTAATTGCGGGTTCAGAAAAGACGCTCAGGAAGCTTGACTAGCCATATGGTTGACTTGTTTCTTGGGCAGTACACAGTGTTTGCAAGGAAGGTCGACTCCCCACCATTTTCCTCCCCAACTCATTTTATAGAGGACAGAAATTCAGAAGCACAATGCGTCCCACACTGCTACAGCAGAAGCAAACGTACTCAGGACCCCTGCTCTGCTCAGATCCCCCCTCCCTTCCCAGTCATTGCTCACCACTGAATTCTCCCCAAAGACTTAGGCTGAGGAAGTCCCTTCCCAGTGCATGCCTCCCTGTTACAAGCTCCCAGCGTCTTGCCCAAGCTCATTAGATTCAACCCAAGTCCACATTCTCTGCTCTGCCATCCCTCCCTGTTTCCCCAGCAGGAGAATTGGAGGTGACCTTTAAATGTCGCTTGCAAATGCCAGCTGATGCTAACTGGCTGCACCGGCAGAGTTTTCCCCAAAGCTAACCGGATAGCAAAACCCAGGCACAGACAGGCAAAGGCTGGCTTCCGGGGACAGATCAGTGGCCGAACTGAGGGCAGGGCAGTAGGTTTCCCCAGAAAACCCCAGGTTCCACGGCCAGATGCTTATTGTGCTGGGATGTCATGTCTGTTATTAGAGAGTGACGAGGAGCCCTTCACCCTTCATGACTCGTGGGAGTCAACCCGGTCTCAGGCTTCTTTCAGGAATTCTGAAAAGCGCTTGCTTAACCTTGAGATATATTGAATGAACAAACGATAGGAAGGCAAGAGTAATTCACACAATAGCCTTGAAAGCCAAGAATCATTTCTGTGTTAAAGATCTGGCCACACATGCTCAAGGGAATCGATTGCATCATCTACCCAGATGATAAGAAGTGAATCCCAAATTTCATATAGTGCTACCCAATTCCAGAGCAATTTTCAGTGGACCGTCCTACATCCTGAATTTTCCTTCTCTCCTATCCCACCAGAGATGTCTCTAATATCCCCTGGAGGTTTCTCAGAGTCTCTGATTTAGTTCAGCAATTATTTACTCATCAGTTACCATCCTCCTGCTCCACTGCCTGAGGACTCTATTTCCCATTACCTGGCTTTATGTGTTTGCCAGAACAAATTGCCTGAAGGGAGAATGAGAGGGAAGAGAAAGCACCTTCTCTCCAGAGACACCCCATCACTAGGATAGAGTTACCCAGGGCTATGGGAGACTTGAGTCCTGCTCTTTCCTCACCTAGAAAGTAGAGGCATAGGACCCAGTATGGTATCCTAAAGAAAGCCCAGCAAGAGCAATAAAGGCGTAGCACAGAGGAGTTGGGGAATAATAGCACAGAGCCTGAACAATGTGATCCCTGGGGCCAGATTCTGGTCCCTTACATTCTGTGTCATGTATGTGTGTGTTTAGTGTGTGTGTGTGTTTGTGTGTGTAGATTCTCATTGTGTGCATGTACATGGGATGTATGTATATATATGAACATAAATAAGTCTGTGTGACATGTTTAAACCAGAGGTGTTCTCTTCCATTATTCTCTACCTTATCTTTTTCTTTCTTTCTTTCTTTTTTTTTTTTTTTTTTTTGAGACGATGTCTCTCACTGAATCTACACTGGCTGGCCAGTAAGCCCCAGACTCCTTCTGTCTCCAGTACCTTAGCACTAGAATTGGAGAATCGGGCTTTTTAAAACACTAGTGATAGAGACCCAAGCTCTAGTCTTTGTGCTTGTATGGAAAGGATGTTGCCTACGGAGCCACCCCCTAGCTCTCTATTCTGTGCCTTTTTTAAAGTGTCCAAGTGGCTCAGTGAGTATCATACTGACATTAGTTGATGACTGTGTGGACTGCTGCAGAACTCCATATCTCACCAGGCATGTCACAAATCAGCACAAAAGAGTTCTCTGGTGACCCAAGAAGAACACTGGCTGCAACCTTGCCTCCTCTGGAACAGTCACATGAAAGAGTTCTTATACAACAACAACAAAAAAAAAATGCATAGCTTATGAGGAAACCCAACCCTCGAGATGGTTTAAAGCATACCCCAGCATTCTGTGAGCCATCAGCCTTTTCAAAGGGTCATGCACAAAACAGAGTTCTTATAATCAGATTCCTAACTTACAAATGATGAGAGGAATCAGACTCTGCGATTTCTCACGTTGACCAGGATTTTATAAGTGAATTTTTTATATTTAGTTGTCAGTTGGTCCCTTTGTGCATTAAGTCATTTGCTCATCAGTCAGAATCCAGTGGCCTCTCATTGAGTATTTGGTCCTTTGAGGGATGATAAGGTGAAAAATATTGCCCATGTCACCAAGAAATCCACGGTCCATCTTGTCAAGGACAATATTGAAGGTGCCAGAAACTTCCGGCTCAGATCAGTCTAGATATCGGGTACTGCCACCTGAGAAACTTGTGGGATCTGCCAGAAGACAAAACCAAAACACATCCCTGGGTCCACTCCTGTCACATCTACCTTTGACATCCTCTCATAAGCTTTGATTTTTTTCCTCTTATAACATAAAGATCCTTCATTAAGAAATTTTCTATAAACTCATCCTTATCAGTAATGCAGACCTCAATACCAGGAAATCTCCCAAATTAAGGAGAAAATAAAAAACATAAATAATTGGGAAATATTTTTATTTCTATTATTTTTAAGTCTATACTGTAACATCATTCATCCCTTGCCTCCTTCCAAATCCTCTCATGTATTTCTCTCTACCCTATTTCAAATCCATGACCTCTTTTTCATTAATTGTAATTATATGCATATATATGTAAATATGTGTAATATTTAATATACATATTCTAAATAAAACCTGCTCAGTCTGTATAAATGTTACATGTATGTGTGTTTTCAGGGCTGACCATTTGGTATGTTATAACCAATTGGTATGCTCTTTCCAGGAGAAGACTAGTTATTCTGTTTCTAGTATGCCTTGGTCGTCTACAGTTTTAATTGCAGAATTGAGACCTCACGGGATTTTCCCCATCCACTTTGGAATGCCTATTGTTGTTGTCATTGTTTAGCTTATGTTTAGGCTGTCTTACTGGTCAGATTTCATGGACATCATTTCTGATAGAACTAGAATATAGGGTCTCACAGTAAACTCCCTGATCCTTCGGCTCCTACAGTCTCCTACGGTGTTTGGGGATAATATTTCAGTGGACAAATATTAGGATTTTAGTAGAGTGTGGGAGTAAACAAACTAAAAGCTCCTCGTGTCTCTGCCCATCAAAAGCCACTAAGATGAGTTTCCAGAAGCCTGTCCACACTCAAGCATGACTCTGAGAATTCTGATGCTCTGGAACTGGGTGAGCCAGAAACACAGCAAGGAGGTGAGGAGAGTGGCAGTATACTCAAGACATGTTCCAGAAGATTATCAGATTTTGGTCCCACAAAATAAGACAGAAAGCTTGGGTTTAAAATTGGTTGGCATGGTTCCCATGATAATCCCTTTGCTGTTTCTTCATGGTGGCTCTGTGAATGGCATTCTGTGATTTTTTTCCAGCCCATCTGAGTGGGACATGGAAACACACAAAGGGATCTAGTCTAGTTTTCCCAGGAAGTAAGTCTATTACCCATAAAGCATGCATGAACGGGGCAGCCAAGAGAAGAATGAAAGAACTGACCCTGAAAAAAAGGAGGAGAAAGAAGAAAAGAAAGACAACTTTTAAAAATGGAGAAAACAAGACAGGAAATAGGAAACAGAAGAAAGAAAACAAAGACCAAAAGATACTCATCTGAGAGAGGACTTGGCCCAAGAAGGCAAGAACAAGCCAGGGCAGAACGAAAGAGGGAAGCTTCAGTCCAGTGGGGGAGGTAAAAATACTTAATAAGTGAGGTTTTTAGAAAACTTTGAGGTGTATCAAAAAACATATTATATTGATTGAATAATTTGGAAGTCCTTATCTCAGTGCTTTGTAATGTGGAAATATACTTTCTGTGGGTGTTGTAGAAAGAATTCAAGGATGCCAGAAGCAAATACATAAAATCCATCTTTAGGCTGATGACTCAATCAGGAAATATACTGTCTCCTTGGTTATTAAAGGAGAAAGGTATAATCCATTGACTCATTCTAATCTGAAAGTAAAAGTGAGAAAAGAAATAGGAATGTATTTTACTCTTGGGAATGGAGAATTGTCTATCTGACATCTATTTTTCTCCATTGATAATTTTATTCTATGTGTTTTTCTACCAAAGAAGCTCCTTCCCATTCTTTGTCTATGAGCTAGTAGGTGAGGTTGGTGTTATCCCCAGAGTTGATGGAGCACTTGATCTTCTCAAACCAGTCAGCTCTTCAGACACATGAACTCACTAAACCAGCCAGTGGAGTTCTAAGGGTTTCTATGGCGCCTCCAGGAACATGGTTAACGCAATGACAGCTGCACTCCTGAAAAGTCCACCCAACATGGCTGAGAACTCATGAAAGCTGTATTCTCTAGAGCTCCCTGTATGACTTTCAAGTGTTGGCAGAGGCCACTAGTTTGTTTCCCGACTTCTCTGACTCGAAATAATCACACAGAAATGATATTATTTGCAATACTGTTTGGACAATGACCTAAGTATATTTTCAGCTAGCTCCTATATCCTAAACTAACCCAACTCCATTAATCTGTATATTGCCACATGGCTGTGGCTTAATGGGTGAAGTTCCATCCGGCGTCCAGCATCTGTCTCCAGTGGCTTCTCACTCACTTCACCTACTCTCTCTTTTTCTATCTTTTTAGAATTCCCACATTGCCCTATTCTGCTAAGCCACTGACCAAAACAGCTTTATTCATTAATCAATAAAAGCAAAACATAGACAGAAGAACTTCCCATACCATGGAAGTAGCTTGCTTTCCCCTGCCTCGCTGCAACTGTTACCTTTTATGTAACTTCAAAGAAGACCAGTCTAGTTATGTAAATTTCAGGAACTCCCTGTGTCCTGTAAGTGGCATTTATTTCTCATTCTTCACCAGCCTCCTTCTATCATGAGATATTTAATTTAGAAGAAATAGCTACACCACACTGTTAGTAATGTACTACATAGTGTCTTACCTAGTTCTCCCAGGAAGAAAAGTCAGTTGGTCAAGAATTCCGATTTACAAATGAGTCAGCACTGATGTGTATCGTACCCCCTAAAAGTGTGTCTGTGATCAAACCATCAAGCCTTCCTGGGCCTCCCATTCCCCTTCTCTACACAGAGAATGGAGCCTTCCTCCCTGTTGTACTTGATTGGTTCCCAAGATGGGGTAATATTGACATTATGTGGAAAACTAGGAATCTCTTCCTAAGGATGCACCAGCCTTAAGACTCTTGTAGGTAATAAACAAACAAACAAATAAACGAGTTGGTGGCATAATCACAGCTAAATTGGAAATACTGGCATTATCCAGAATAAGCTATCTATGCAGAGAAGCTGAGAGTCCTCGCGCGCACAAAATCATATTTCCCCAGGCATAGGATTAATTAAAACTATCAAGTGTTCCCAGCTTTTTGAAATTAACTTTGAAAGTGTTTGGTGTGAAGGGATAAAGAGGGGGGCAGGGAAGCAGCTGAAGGGTGGGGCTGCTGGGAGGGAGGCCTGCTGTGGAAGGAAAGCACAGGCCAGAACTGAATGTGTGCACCTTATTCTCAGGAGGAAAGAGGGGATAAAAGAAAAGTATAAGGATTCATTAGGAAAAGATAGAAAGGCAGAGACAGCATTGCGCTCACTCTGTCCCCATCAGGTCATATCCGTTCTCCTTCTTGATTAGCATGGCCTTAAGGCTCATATGAGATGCCAAAGCAAATGGAACACAGATAGACAGACACTCTACTGTGTGCATATGTCTTGTTTCCCAAAGGGTTATGTGCTGGAGGATTGGTCCTCAATGTAATGGTATTGGAAGTTGGTGGAAACTTTCAGAGGTGAAGAGATGATTGGGAACACCGTCCTTGGAAGGAGTTAATGCCCCAACCTGAAGAGCATCTTGGATTTCAGATGGATGCTCTCATCTGAGCTGCAGCTTGAGTTTCATGGGCCTAATGTGGTTACAGCAATAGTGGGTAATTACTATATAGGTTCTGCTTTCTCAACTTCCTTTGTGTGTGTGCGCACGTGCATGCATTTGTGTGTGTGTGTGCGCACACACATGCATGCATTCACACCTCCAGGACCACTTGTGTGTAGGTGAAAGCCAGAGATGAACCTTAAGTATATTCCTTGGTTGCTAGACATTATTTTTAGAGATTGGGTCTCTCACTGACTCTGGAGCTTGTCAATTTGGCTAGTTTAAATGGCCAGTCTTCCTGAGGACTCTTCTCTCCTTCCTCAGCACTGGGATTACAAGCGCATGCCTCCACATTCACCTTTTACTTTGTTTTTGTTGATGCCGTTGTTTGTCTGTTTGAGTATCAAACTAGGTCCTCATACTTGCAAGATAAGCAAGCATTTTACTAGTTGAACCATCTCCTCAGACCTTTTGCCATCTCGTTTGCTGTATTGTTTCTCCTTGCACAGACCTCACCATGGGATGACATCCACCATAAGATTTTCTCCAAAGACCAATACGAGCCCCATGTTTCTGAACCTTCTGAATTGGGTGTTAAACAAGCCTCTTTTCTTTACAAAATTTCCAGTCTTAGGTGTTCTGTAGTAGCAACAGATATCAGACTCAGACAATGAGAGAGAGAAGCTGTTAAAGGAAGATTTGATTGTACAGCCCTTCTCTCTCCCCGTCTTGCCTTTGCTTTCATTTAGCCTCTCCTCCTTCGGTCTCTTGTGAGTAAAACCACTTCTGGCACTCCTCCGAGCTATTGGACAGATGGTCACATTAGGAACAGAAGTAGCGGTGAAGGAGTCTGGAGTCTAGTTCTCACTCCACCACTTATTAACTTTGGGATCTCAGCTAAGTAATTCATTTCTTCCTGAAACTCTTTCTCTTTATTTGTAAAGTGCCATTGAGGAAGGAAGTTTCTTTGTCAGGAAGGACAAATGGTATTCTAGAGGTAAGTCAGAACATACAGGATCTGCCACAAAACCCCAGACTCCCAATACAGCCTTTGCATCCCAAATTCAGTGAACCCCCTTTAAGCCGGTGAAGAGGCTTAAAGCCCTGGTGGTTGTGGAACAAAAGACATTCTTCTTATCAGGATTCTACTTTGTCATAGCAGGGAAATGCACTTTGTCTTTTACATCCAGTGATACAAACTCACAAAAGCATTGCCAGTTTCCAGCCATGCTCAAAATCTCCTCCCAATCCCTGCTCATCATCTGCTTCTGCCCTCAGCCCCTGCAGGTCTCAGAAGGAAGTGCTGCAGATGCCTAGAGCTGCCTCAGCCATGCCCATCTCCGAATCTCAGGCCAGGCCTGTAGAGTCCACCTAGTGGAACAAGGGGTCTATTTCTTCAATCTATGTCAACTTCCTGCTTCCCTTTCCAGGCACACTTGGGGGTTACCCAACATGATGATGCCTTTCTCTTTAATTCCCATCAGAAGCAAAACTAGGGTCAACTTTGTCCCCTCTCCTTCATTCAGCCATGTGCTTAAGGGTTAAATGCCCTATCTTCATCCACAGGGACAAGAACTTTAATTTGGTTGCTCTAAGCTACTGTAGCAGTCCTTCTCTTTGTCAACGGTTGGGCCACTGAGCTTGTTAACTCTCACTAGGGAGAGATTAAGAGACGTTTGTTCGTGTTTCCTGTGCAAAATGCAAGAAGCGCTTTTCTGTCCCTGGATGTCACAGGTAGGAATGCCCAATTAGAGTCAACTGGCAAGAATTAACTCTCGTATGAGGACACACTGAAACAGCAAGTGAACATTTGGCACAATTAAACCGCTGAGCTAACAAGCTTGTGAGCCACCCCACCTTGGGACCACACTCTATGAGGTATTTTATTTTTAAGTTCATTCATATTGAAAGAGTTTTTTTTTTTTTTCCTCCCTTGCATCCCACTGTATTTAGCAGATCACTGGTTCCCATAATTTTGCAGTCAGTCTCTGGTTGTGACCTTATCACTGGGTAGTTGGAGACACTGCAGCAGATAGATATTATTGGATGTTCTGATAATAGCTGCTGGGAAGACAGTTACCAGGACCCGCTCATCAGACGCAGCTCTCAAGGGCATCCTATATATTGTCCAAGTCCATGCGGTTTCCACAGATGTAAATCTCGATCCTCTCCAGCCAAGCGCCTCAAACCCATGGACTGTTCAAGCATATGGCCACTCCATTGCATGTAGCAGGACTTGTGCTTTTTCCCCTTGTTAGCATGCTACTTCCACTGCAGCCAGCGACATGCCAAGAGTCCCAGCTTGCTTGCTTGACCTTTATGTCCCCACGCTTTGTGGGCCCCTGGAGTTGTTTACTGTTTCCTACATTCCCTGCCAATGACTGGAACAATGCTGTTGCTGGCCACACCAACCGTTTGATGAGTTGAATGCTCCTCTCTGCCTGCTCAGTATACAGATCCTATTGAGGGCAGCTACAGTTTGGTATGCTGGTGATGGCCACCACTGGCAACCTTTTTTTTTCTGCTAAGCTAATCCCACCCCCAACTCCAGGTTCAAGAGCTAAACTCTCCCCACTCTACCTCTTCTAGATGACTACACAACATGGATAAGACCGCCCTAGACTTTCGTACTGGAACTCAGAGTCAGGCACTGGCACTGACTCCATCTGTAGCTCTAAACTGACTAATGCTGAAATCATTAAACAAAACGATTTAGCAAGTTAGAATTTCTTCTGACCTGGCTTTATTTTGCATTCAGATTGATATTCAAAGGCAAATTTTAGTCTATACAAACACACACACACAAACACACACACACAAACACACACACAAACACACACACCTCTCCTCGCCATTCATTCTGTTTGTTTCATTTATTTAGCATTCATACATTAAAGTTCAAATTACGAGGTGTTTACATTCTAAAGGTTTTTTTTTTTTTTACTATTTTAAATCTATTGATACCTTCATTTATTAGAACTACTGATGGCAATATAATTTAAACCTCAGTTTTATTATAATCTTCCCAGAGACCTTTTATATAAGCATGTGAGTGTGTGTTTGTGTGTGTGTGTGTGTGTGTGTGTAAAATCTGGACTGCGAGCTCTTTAAATGCACTATTTGCACTTTACATTCTCATTTCTCTCCCTGCATACTGCTCTTTGCCTGACTATTGCCCAAAGAAAGAAGAGCTGTGACTTAAACACATCAGTTGTTGTCTTTTCCTCCCTTGGACAGGCATTAGAATGCTCTGGAAGATGAGATGTAGAATGGAAAGCAGATGAGTTTCTTGACAGAATGTCCAGAAGCATCATCTGAACTTCCAGACTACCCTCCACTGATACCGCTCTGAATCCCAGACAATAAAACACGAAACCGGAGCAGTCACTCCAGGCAGAGGTAGTTGCATTCTCTTGGGGAGGATTCTATGCCAACAGCAAGTGACTGCCAGGCCCCCAGTTTAAGCCCCTAGCCACCATCATGTCACTTCTACTGCAAATCAGATGAGCAGCAGAGCCAACTCGCCTCTCGTTGGGTAGAAAACAGATGGCTGGACCAGGGAAAGCTGACGGAAGGAATCGGAAAACAAGTATCAATCAACCCAAGCAACTCAGCATTAGCGAGCAGGCACGGCAGCTCTGGGCAGGGTTCTCTGGTGGTGTTTTTAGCTGCTTTCTTAATTAAGGATTAGCTGTGGAGCTCATCAGCCCCCCTAAGTCCATGGTAAATGTGCCAGGTGGTGTCTGAGAGCCTCTTCCCACCATGATTTCTCAGACGTGCTGAAGAAGAGCATGCGGGTGCCAGCCAGCCAAGGAGCTGTGCACAGGCACACAATGGAGTCGTATTTAAAGGGACATCACCCTAGAGTGCACCCAGTGGTCAGAGTCTCTAATCCAGCACACAGTGTGTTAGGAGTGTATCATCTTTTCTCTCTGACTAACTAATTACAGGTTATTTTAGAAGGGTGTCTTTGGTATTCTCATAGCTTGTCATATGACACTAGAAACACTGCCCAAAGCTTTTTTTGCAATGTGATATTGCAATGTGGCTGCCTTGATCCATCGTTTCATTTAGATATGGAAATGGTCCATAGTATAGCATATTTCATCTCCCTTATATGCCTGCGGCTTTATCTTATGTCCATGTTAACACTTTATGCATTTTCCTTATTGTGTTTTCCATGGCCATAAAGTCCTTTGGGGGCAACCAAGACTTAGGATAGGATCTGGCTCTTTCCCTTCAGATCTCTGGTAGCTGAATCATGAATGACCAGATCTCCATTCATCTTTGCTGATTTGAATAGATCCTTAGAGCTATACGTGTGTGCAGGCTCCAAGAACTAGTCCATGAGTCCCAGGTCCTCTAAGGCCACTTGTTCTATTGCTTATTTGTGCCAGGCACTGGGTACTGTGGGTCCCGCTGGTTCACTATGGTCTCCCATTTTGCAGTGAGAAAGAATCAGTGGTCAGATGTGAAAGTCAGAATACTCTTTTTACCCAAATTATTGACCCTCTCCTTCCTAAGCTTCCCACCGATATAATCCTGAGATGCTGATCCGTTTTCCATCATGAAAATAGATGAGAGCGATAATATGTCCAGGACAGCATCTGACACAAGCGGCTGATCAATTTGTGGCTGCTAATTTTTTGTCAGGTTTTTACTTTAAGAGTTAAGACTTCCTATTCATTTCTTTATGAGTTGTATTTTCTTCAAAGGAAGCCTGCAGCCTGGATTCCCAAGAATGAAAGGGGAAAGACAGAAAATGACAATCTTTTGAAATAGATAAACCATAGCAATGACCTCACGGATTTCATCGTAACTGTTTGGATTTTAGCCCAAGTGTGTAATGAAAGTGACACCTAGATCACAGATTGAACCAGGCTTCTCGCTTTTAAGGTCACTCTGCTGTCTTCACACCCCTTGCTATTCTCTCGTTGGAAGTGCATACGTGATACTAATTGGCACATTACAAGTAGGAACTTGACTAGCAGGGGTGTTAAATCCCAAGATACAGATGGGGATTGTGTCCCAGGGCAAGGAGCTAATAGTAAAAGTTTAGATGTGGCTCTGGGGTGTAAAATGGACAAGAACATAGAGACCCAAAACTCAACAGGGGCAGCTCAGGCTGGAGTCCCTGAACAATGCCTTAGTCACATTTCCTGCTTCTGTGGCAGGGAATGTTGACGAAAGCAGCTTATGGGAGAAAGGGTTTGTTTTGACTCCCAGTTAGAGAGCACATCTTGTGGAGAAGTTGTGGAAAAAGGAGTCTGAGGAGTTTGGCCACCTTGAATTTGCTGTTAGAAAGCAGAGAGTGATGAGGGCTATCTGAGCCCATGATCCCAAGATTGCTCCCCTGCCCAGGGATGTGGAGACCAAACAACTGTGTGATTGGGGAAATGCCCACTAACATCCTTAACATACCAGGATTCAGAAATTTAGTGGGTAGAAAACAAACCCTTTGGAAGGGCTCAGGAAATATAGAGGTGTTCTTAAAGTCTGCTTGGCCGATGTTCCTGCCCCCTCCTGACAAGTTCGCCTTCAATTAAAAAGTCAGATTTGACTGTCATCCCAGTATCTGGTAAAGGAGCAAGCCATCCATAAAATACCTTGTGTTTGCATAATAATTTTATGCTTTTATAAGTGCTCTGTCATCGCCGGTGCATTTTCACCTCCTGACAACTCTGCAGAGCGTGCAGAGCTAGAGAGGCAGCCACTAGGGATGTGCCCCCTGAGTTCAAACCCAAGCCCCATCTCTCCCCAGAGGATGTCCTCGGGTGCCTGGTTACCTTCTCAGAGCCCCTTTATCCTTCTCTGTGGTGCTAGCGACTTTTGTGTCATGAGATAATATTTTGGGTCACGGTTTTCATCAGTCATGGTGGAAACCCAGGGCAGAGAAAACCCTTCATGGCACAGACTATTCTTATCATGGCAGCTGAGGAAGCACAGAGCAAGGCAGGAAGTAAGGCCAGGATAATCGTCAAAGAATGACCCACCGTCTCACGGCCGACTTCCACCAGTGAGGCTCCACCTCCTTAGGATTCTGAAGCCTCTGGGAACAGTGTCAGAAGCTAAGGACGAATCACTCAGAACATAAGCTTGTGAGGAACACCCTGCACTCAAATCCTAACATCTGGGATGGGCAAAGCACTAACCCTGCGTCTCTGGCTGTTTGTGAGGAAAACAAATGAACCGACCTAAGAAGCAGTTAGCATAATATCTGATGGACATAAGGAACTAAGAACCACATTAGCTTTGGTTACGGGTCCTGGCTGAAAGCTGTTACCTGGCATCTAGACTTACAATTACCACTAAGAATCCACCTAAATCCTGCCTTCCTTTTCTTATTTACAAAAGGGATCCAAGTCCTCCCTCCCTCGGAGATTTTCTAACAGATGTAGAGAGGAATGCACTGAGAAAGGCTTCTTACGCAGCAAGAGGATAAGGCTCATGAAGAATATCTCTCTCCTTATTACCCTCCAAACAGACAGATGTGACACTACCCATCCTGCTGGCTCCTACTCTCAGGCATTTAGGAAGACAAGCACTTGCTAGAAAAACCTAAAATGTAACTACTCCTTGCAATTTAACACAAGGCCTTTGTATCCTCCACTCCCTCCAGGATAAGCCCAGGCCCAAGTGAAGAAAAAAGTGGGCAGCGATTTCCAGGTAACACCTGTCTATGGGGGTGGAGTGCATGCGCAGAGAGCCACATCAGAGCCCAGCAGTGTTCTGAGAAGCAGACCCATCAGCCAGGCTTCTCTGACAGCTACAAATTCCTGCAGCCCCAGAGTGTGTCACAACCTGTCAAAAGATCAGTTTGATGTTTACCGTCCAAGATGAGGAAGAGGGCAGTGAAGCAAAGCAGTCACCCTGACGTCGGCAGCATCCTGCCAAAAAGCTGGTGAGGGATCAGCGAGAGAGAAGGGAGGCTGGTACCCGACACACCTTCTGCATTTTATCCATCATGGTGTCCGCTATGAAAAGATACTGAAAGAGATTCAGAGCCAAACTGACAATGCCATGTTTTACTCTAGCCCTGGAGCCGACACTGGGCAAGAAGCCAGGATGGAGAGAACTGAATTCTGAGCAACTTGAGGAGAGAAGAAGAACAGGGCTTCCACTTTTCTGAGGAGTTTTCTTGAAGACAGGGCAAGGAGCCTGACCATCTCTGTCCCCCGCCCCCCCTCCTCAGCATTGGCACCTACTTCTCTAATCTTTTAGGTTTTCTAAATCCTTAGCTGAAAAAAAAACGAGAAAAGAAGTTTTTCCAATTACAGTTATATACATATGTATAAAGACCAGAGACCTCAGAGGAAATACATGATGACAATGACATCTGCCCAAGATAGTCATCTCCCCGACACTGCTACAAGGCCCCTCCACGAGACCCATGACCTTTTGCTGCTCCTCTGTGAGCTAATTTTGTAGCAGCCACTTTAAGCCAGCTACTAGAAAAAAGTATTTTAACCACAGTCAACAAAAACACTGCAGAATTTTCTGTACGCAGAATAGAAGGGCCAATCTGGCCTGAAACAGTTTCAGGTACATGCACAGGAAGGCAAAGCTATGTCCTCTAGTAACCATTTAGGGACAATATTTTTTTTACCACCTTATGCCTATACATAATTGGCTGGGCATATGATTTACTCAGATGCATTATGGGAAGCAGTGTGCACAGCAGAAAAGTGATTATATAACCTATCCATCATTCAAAATAGAGAATCACCCAAATGACACCCCTTCATAACCAACCCCTCCTTCTCAGTCTAACTATTTTAAATATACATCTGTCCCAAATATTGAATGAGACATGCATGTGCTATAAAAGCCATTTGTTGATTATGTGAGGTTCCAGTTTAACTTGGATCCCGTGTTTTTATTTGCTAAATTTGGCTACCTTCAGAGAATAACAGGTGGAACATGGAGGCGGAGCGGGAAGAAGAAAAGAGAATAGGGAGAAATAGACAAGCAATAGCTTTCTCTGTGCACAGGCTTGGAGATAAATTAGGCCACAGTTTTTAAAATGTCCAGGTGATTGGGCAGCAGGAAAGGTCTGGACAGAAACACCTCTTCTCGGGGTTATTCAGGGGGGCACTTTGCTGAGACAGAACTGTCATAAAGGATGACAATCCAAAGGCACCACCAACCTCTCCTTATTGATTTCAATATTCGATATAACTATCCCCAGATCTTTTCATACTCTTCAGTATAATATTCAAATTTCCATTGTACAGAGGTTTAGAAGTTTTCCATGACTGGCCCAAAGTCACATAATTTTGACAGGTTCAAGATTATAGGTCAAGCATGACTAGACCCCAAACTTCTCTGGGATTCTATTCCCAGGTTCCCCCATAAAAAGCCAACTTCCTCTCAGGATCTTTTGAGACTGTTGCGGGAGGTCCTTCCGCTCCTCCAGCCAATAGCCGCTGAGATACCAGCCCATTGGGGTGTGGTCTCTCTCCCTTTAAAAAAGCGGCTACTTCCCTCCTCGCTCTCTCTTTACTTTCTGCTCCGGTTCCGGCCACTAGACTTCTTCCTGATTGCGCAGAGGGCTGTTGTCTGGGACGGTGATCTGTAAGTTTTTTCCACTTTAAATAAATACCACCCTATTAATCATAATTCCAAACTGGTGTGGGATTTTTTATGACTTACACCTTCATGAGACAATAGAACTTTCTGTAGGCATGGAAACACTTGACATGCCCCTGTCTTTTATAATGGTTTGGTGTACCTGCCAAATACTGAGCACTAGAAGCAGATGTGGTTAGGGACACTGAGGAACTGCTTCATTCATTTGATGTTTATGTACAATCATTACCACTCAAAAACTCATATATTTCTAGTGGCCACTGTGTGAGAAGCACAAACAGCTGTTACCCCTGGCCGGATAGCCCTGTCAGCTGCTTCCGGGCCTCCCAGGTCTCCCGGGCCTGGATCTGCTATCCCCTGAGCGGGCCTTCAAATCATAATGGAGCATTTGGATGTCACCTTCATTCTCCTCCTTATTTCTAAGATGGAAAAAAAATCTGTAAAGGCAAGGTAGGATAAAAACAGTTAGGACCTGAGATTGCGTGGAAACAGAACTAGATAGAGTGGAACAGAGAAAGCCAACCCCCAGTACAGACAAGAGCACCCCAGAGCTTCCCACTTAGCTTAGAGCCCCATCTCCAAATTCCGCTGGAGTAAGAAGAGGAGAAAGTCAATCCTAGGGACCACCATAAAAATCTAAGCAACAAAAGAAAAAGGACAATTCTGGTACAAATTCTTGCTGAGTGCACTTCCCTATGACCTTGGAATTATAATTGCATCAGCCGTTACTATCAACACACCCAAGTAATTATAGTTAGCTATGGCTTCCCACTGAAATTGGATATTAACTTTTTATCATGGCCACTCAGAGCAGCATGGACACAACCACAGCATCAGGTCAGCAATCTTCAGGACCTCCTTCTGGGGCAGCCAGGCCTCATCTGCCTTCCCACTGTCCACCATATGTGCTCATTCTCTCCTGATTGCAGCCTTCCTAAAAGCATCCTGAAAGGGAAAGGGGCCCTGAAATCCAGTCCAAGCTCCCTGGCTAATCCCTGCACTACAGAACAGGTTTTATAAATTCAGAATCCCTGCCCCTATCCTTAGCACAGAATGACAGCATCTGCCATTTCCCTTTTCTGCCGTTCAATTTTTCACCATAAAATGGGGGAGAGAATGCCTGCTCCGCCATCTTCAGAAGGATGCTTTAAGAATCAGATGAGGTCATGGCTTCAAAAGTATTTTCTATTCTCCACATCCTCCATGAACATCAGACTTTAATTGTTTGGCTGACTCTCGACCCAGGAGTCCTCTGGGAGGCTGAGCTGCTCTTCTCTTCCCGGCCCACCACGCTTGTCCTGGCACTCACAGTTTGGCACGCTCCGTCCTCAGCACTCAACAAATCTGCAAATCCCATGTGAGCGCTCATGAACTGCTGCTATTGGGGAAATATACATTTGTATGTTAATTTTTCTGACTCCTGAAAGTGTGTGCGCATACATTGTCTCATTTGAACTTCACGGTCACTGTGTAATTTGTAGGGAAGACACTATGCACACTTTTGCAGGCAAGGGAACAAATTCAGAGGTGTGGAATGCCTCCTTGAACTGCATAAATTTAACTTTGTATCTATGTAAGAGGCAGTTAGGGTTGGGAGTTTGTCTACCCAATGTGTGGTCTGTAGTTCGATAGGCACCCAGAAGTAATTTTTTGAATAACGAAGAGATGCCCAAGTAAGCGAATAAGTGAACTTTCACAGCCTTCTCTTGATGGCCTCAAGTCTGAACTCACAAAGCAGGGGACAGGGACACTGGCACACAGGAAGACCCACTTACAAAATCAAAGCTAACTTACGCCCCATGTGCTGTGGGGCGACTTGTGAACCTCTTGGGAAAAGCTCTGAAGGGTTATATTCATTTCACAAAGTAGAAACTCAGACTCGGGAGAAGGAATAGATTCAGACTGAGCTGCAAGCAGGCAAGTCTGTAACTTTATCCTTGGGACAGAATACCCATCACAAACAACTTAGAATAAATAATGACCAAGTTTCCTGATATAGTTTCAGAGAGTCTGGTCCATGGTTGTTTGACCCCATACGCTTGGTTAAGACAATAAGAGGCAGAAGCAGCATAGGAGAGGAGAGATGCTTCCCTCCTAGACCAGTGAGAGGCAAGAAAAAAAAAAGAACTAGAGATCCAGTACCCCCAATAGCATACCTCCTCTGGCTACTACCCACCTCACAAAATCTCTACAATCTCCCAAAATAGTGCCTTCCATCAGCTCCACTAAACCTTCCACATATAAGTTCGTGGGAGAACATTACGTATTAACACCACCCAGAACAGTACGACCCCAGCCCATCTGACCCCATCCACGTGCGGTCAGATTAGGGCATTAACCTAGGATTTTTGCTTTGTGAGCTCTCTGAAGCTTTCTCCACAGTAGATAAATAAATAGGATTTCTATGTCTCCAAGCATGATGAAAATTGCCCAGCAAATCTATTTTCAAGACAACCCCCCATACAGATCATATTAAAATCTCCCAACAGGGGCTCGATTGTGAAGGTTAAGAAAAAAAAAAGTCCCAAGTCAGATTGTGTGTAAAATATTTTCCCCTAGAGGACCCAGTATAGAGATGGTTTTAATTAACTGTGCATTTTATTTAAGCTTAGCAGGCGAGTTATTGTACATTAAATAAATACCAGTTGGTTATTAGAACATATTTACTTCTAACTCAACAGCGACAATAGGTTGTAGATACAGATTTCCATTAAACCACAATCTGGGACATTCATACCAGATAATCAATTGTTCTTTACTCAAGATATAATAATTGCCTTACTGAATCAAGAGATGTTCTTCTCTTCGGTAACTTACAGCACACAAATACTATCACTTAGTTAGTTTGTCCTTTTCTCCCAGAAGAAGCAACAAGGGCAGAGGTTCTACAACTTGGCTGTTTGACTTCCAAGAGCAGGTTGATCAAATGCAGATTCTCAGCACCCTTTCCATCTGAGAGAGTGGCTACAGTGTCAGGAAACCAGGGCACTAAATTTATGGCAGATAATTATTCTGAATGTTTATGGGACTTGTTTATACTAAGCAATTATTGTTTATTCAAAACTCAAGTCAACTGAGTCGTCTGGGTTTTGCGTGTCTGTCCAATGCATCAATCCTCTTCTTGAATGACCATGAGGGCCCTGAATGTGATATGTAGAAAGTGTCTATGGATACTACTCCAGACTCAACCGCAGCTCAAGTTGTCAGTATACAGATGCCGGACGTGAGGGAGGGGAGTCGAGTTGCATGAACAGCTGCTTCCATGACAAGATTTAGCAAGAGTCCTCAAGTGCCCTACATGAATACCTTGTTCATCAGTGATCTTTACCCTGCATTCTCATAGCTTTACTTTCCAGTAGGGGTCACAGATCACAGGATCACAGATCCATGAAGATGCCCCGTCTAACGAATGAGGGCACTGGGTATCAAAAAGCAAAGTAACTTCAAAGAAGCCACACCTTCTGGCAGAGATTTGGTCTTATGGTCATCAATATAACTAGCCAGAAATGTTTAAGGTATTAAGTATGTGTCAAACTTGACTGAGAAAATCCTTCCAATGGTGACATGAGGAAGACATTCCAGTATTTCTGTTTGCATGGCTGGCATCAGTCTTGATGAGGAGGCCAAAAAATGTTATCTCATGATATTTTTTACAAAACCAATTTTTACTCTTCTACTTCCGGCTTTCCTCACTTTCTATCCTCATGTAAATCTCAACTATCTAACACCATTAGAAGCTCAGCTCTCAGCCATGCACTGTGGCAAACATGTGGAAAGGGGGGAATGAGGAGGAGTTAGAGGCAGTGGTATGAGATAGCAACAGCGTAGTTTACACCCAACTCTTTGGACATGAGCCCCAGTAACCGGTGAACACAGAGAAGCCATGTCTTCATTTGCATTTCCCTTTCCTGATCTGCAAAATGGATGTGATTTGAGTGCTTAGAGCAGTGTCTTGTACCTGGTAAGCTATGAATAAATATTTGTATTGTTGCTCATAAAACTAGACGTCAAAACCCAAGCCTTGAACAATCAACAAGTTTCCGCCAAACAGGATGTCCACAAAATAGAAAGCTCTGCTGCGCTTGGTGGTGTGTGAATGCTTACCCCTTCTCAGCTTATCTCAAAACCACCGAGGAAACAGACTAGATTTTTAAAGGTATGCCTTGTGTGGCTCGTTGTCTTCTTATTTTCTTCTCCTGGTGCCGTGGTGGTGGAATTCTCTGACAAAAGCAGCTTAAACAAAAATGGTTGTATCTAGCTCACAGTTCAAGGCACATCTTTCATGATGAGAAAGTCAAGACCCCCAGAGCTTGAGGCAGCCACAATCAGGTAAGGATAAATGCAAATCATTGTTCAGCTCACTTTCTCCATTTTATACATCCCAGGATCCCCTGTCCAGGTAATGGTCCTGCCCACAATTAAGATGTGTTCTCCCATATCAATTGCCGTAATCAAGATAATCACCCACAGGCACGCCTAGCAGCCTATATCCTAGGTGATTCTAAACTCTGTTAGGTTGACAATTAACACAGACCAATGCACTCACTAGACCTCAAATCCCATATTAATCACAACTTAAGGCGATAAATACGGTGATCTGGTCCTAGAGTTTTTAAAATATTTAAATATTCTCATATATTACATTTATAAATTATGTAAAAGTATTCAATATTCCAACACTCCTGAGTCCACATCACTTCTCTTATCCAGTCTTCTCCAAGCAGTGAAAAAGTACAATGAAGTGTCAGGCACCCCCACTACCTAGCTTCTCAAAATGAGGGCACATGTTGGTCACACTGAGAGTCAGTCACATTGCTCTATGCAGAAATGCTAGGTCACATTAAGATGTCAACTCAAGTTTGACGTTGAGCTGTAATTGCTGAAGTGACTGTCTTGATATTTGCTTATTAAATCAGACTTTGACCCAGAATGATTGTAAAGTAGTTTTTGACAATGAATGAAATAAAATATATATTATTTACATAATCATAAGGAAATGTAAGTTGTACTTTAAAAAATCAAAATAAGGAAACTTAGAACTAGTAATCAGAGGTTATAAAATAAATAAATAAATGATTAAATAATTAATAAACTACAGGAAAGACTGTCTGATCAAAGCATTTAATAGTGAACTCTATTAGTATTTCCAGGATTAGATAATTTCCGTATTGTAAAATGTGATTGACAGCATTGACAAAGATGAAAAATTAATGAGTCATTTTACAAAGTTGACATATGCCTTATACCAAAAATTAAAAAGTTGAGTCAAAATAGGAAGCTATAAGCCAACTTTCCTACAGATAAATTCTTAAGGAAAATACTAGCATATGGAATTCGATACTACATCAAAGAGTGATAACCATTACCAAGAATAACTCACCGTAGGAAGGCCAGGATAAGTTATTCTAAGAATGTCTATTAATATAAAATACCACATCAATTAGAAAAGCTTAGAATAACCTCAGTAGAGCTGGATGTGGTGGCTCACACCTGTAGCTACATCCCATGCAAAACTGAGGCATGAGAATTGCTATGACTTGGAGCCCAGCCTATGCTGTATATTAAGTTCCAGGCTAATCTTGGCTACAACGTGATATCCATTCTCAGAAAATTCAATAAGATAAAGATGTATAATATTGGTGATAAAAAGCATTTAGAAAAATAGGAATGAAAATTCCTTTAATATACTAAAGGCTATGGCATTTCAACTAATGGCTTAGGTCAGACCCTAGTCAAAGTAGGTACGCTACTTATCTCCTGCCACAGTAATATTAGGCAACAAGTTACGCAAATTCAGAGCCCTAAAACCAGCCAGGCTTCATTGATCTAGAGATCAATGCACAGTGAACCTAGTGGAGTATGCAGAAAATCTTAGGTTAAATCCCCAGTGGAATATGCATAAAGTCCTAGGTTCAATCCCCAGTACCACTGGGGGAAACATCTCTCTCTCTCTCTCTCTCTCTCTCTCTCTCTCTCTCTCTCTCTGTGTGTGTGTGTGTGTGTGTGTGTGTGTGTGTATGTGTGTGTGTGTGTGTAGGGAGGAGAGAAAGAGAGAGAGAAAGACAGAAAGAGAGAGAGAGAGAGAGAGAGAGAGAGAGAGAGAGAGACTATTTAGCTCATAAGTCTGAAAGTCAGCCGAGTGGTTTTCCTGGTCTCAAGGATGGGTTCGTGTTCATGAAGAGAGCTGGTTGATTGGGCTGGTGAAATGGGTCAGTGGATAAGATGCTCGCTGCTGCACAGTCATAAGGACTTGCAATTGGATCCACGGCATCCACTAAAAAGCCAGGGATGAGAGAAGTGCTTACCTATAACCACATGGTTGATGGGGAGCAGAGACAGACAGAATCCAGGGCTCACTGGCCAGCCAGGCTAGTCTAAAGAGGGAGCCTCAAGTACACTGAATGTCCTTATATCAAATATAAGACAGGGAAGTATAAAAGAAGATTTCCCAAGATGTTTTCTAGTCTCCACATGTGCACATATAGGCAAGATCACCTATGCACACACACACACACACACACACACACACATCCCCACACAGACACAGAACAGGCTTGACTAGGTTTAGGATGAAATGATATGAGTAGTGTTAACTCAGCCCTGCCTCATAAATCCCTTCTCCCAACACAGTAACCAAATACATCTTCCCCACAAATGTGGAGAAATGCAACTGCGAACAAACCCACTTTGAAATCACCCATATGCTTTCTGCTTTCTGCTATCATTTTGTCCAAAATCACGCAACCAAGTTGAGAGTCACAGCAGAACTCTTCAACATCCCAGGTAATGGCGCAGTTAAAGGGAGGAATGAAGAACCATAGCCATTCATCAGTCTATAACAGTAGACTGCCTAGCATGTCAGCCTATTGAATAATTATAGATTGTGTATTAAGGTTTTATGTCTTGTATGAGAAGGAAATAATCTGTTGTCAAATGTGCTCTCCATGTGCTAGGGGGTGGTAAATAATGCTCATAGAATTTCTTTGCAAATAGGACTTTTCAGTTTTTCATGAATTTATCATGAGAGCTTCTAAGTGAAGGTTATAGCCTTTGCCAAGCCAACTGAACACAAAATTTTATTTTCCGTAAAGGGTCAACTGCTTGTAGGACACTGAGGGAATGTGCATGATATACATTTATAAAATGTCGTTCGCAATAGCCAAAGGGAAAAAAATGAAGTGAGTCACTTGGAAATATACCCAGTAACGAATGGGGAGGATTTATATGAAGAAAGCAACAAAACCTCAGTGAGAGATATACAACAAAGATTTAATTAAGTGGGGACACACCATCTTCCTGGAAGAAACAAATCAATATTGCAAAGGAGGCAATTTTTTTCTAAATTGATCTATAGATTTAACATAACCTTAACAAAAATCTCAATGAGACAATAATACCTGTGTTTTGGCAAGAAACAGACATTTTCATACCCTGCTAGTGGGAGTTTAAATTGGTATAATCTTTTTAAAAAGCGATTTGGAGCCTTAAAATTGCACATACCTGTTGACCCAGATCTATAAATACACCCTAAGGAAATGATCAAATGTGAACAAAAATATATTTACACAGATTTTCATTATCATGATGTTTAAGGGAAGCAAAATATGATGTTATTGCCATATTTAAAGATCCACCACAGGGGCATCACTAAGTACAGTTTAAAACATTAAATATGAGGGAATACGGCACACAGATGACTTCAAACTTTCTTTTTAACTTATTTATTATTGCTCAAAGGCATGGTATGCCTGTGAGTGTGCATGTTACAACAAACATGTAGAGGTCAGGGGAGACTATGGGGTGTAGGTTTCCTGTATATCCCCTGCTTCCAGTTTTGTATGTAACTAAATACAAAAGTGCTTATAAAGTAGGTTGAGGTTACAGTGCCATAACCATAGGCAATATAGAAGAGAATGCATTCCAGTTCTAAAGAGACAGAGTAGTGAAATCAAGAGAGTAGAGAGCGTGAGGGTAACCCGACAGTCAGGAAGCAGAGACTTCACATTCTACCTGCACACCAGGAGAGGAAAAAAATGAGAAAAGTGTGTATGTGTGTGTGTGAAAGGGAGAGAGAGAGAGAGAGAGAGAGAGAGAGAGAGAGAGAGAGAGAGAACAGGAAGGAAGGCTTCAAAGCAAATCCCTAGTGATGAACTTCCTTTAACAAGGTTCTACCTCCTAGAGGTTACATATGGCACCAAATAGCCCACTGAGTGAGGAGCAAGTGTTCAGACATGTGAGCCTATGGGAGATAGTTCACATTCAGATCCTCACAGCAGATATGACAAAAGGAGGATACAATACAGCTTGTCATATGATCCTATCTGTATGGCCCAGATTCTCACAGAATGAAAACCAGTGGGAAATAAACAAACATTAATATTCCCAGAGTTTCATTCTTTTAATTTTCTATATTTCTTAAATTTATATAATAAACACGTGGCATACTTATAATTTAAATAATTATCCCTTAAAAGTAATGACATTTTATTGTTGGAAAATAATTAATGGTGGAGCAAAATAATGTTTGAAAAGAAATATTACTGGGAGTAAAGTGTCCATAACATGCAGGACCTACCTTGTCAAGAAAGAAAAAAAGCTAGGAAATATTGTGATAATGTTGGAGAGCTAACATATCAATACACAAAAGCCACCAAACAGCCTGGAAGTGTAGCAGCATCCAGTGAATTATTTTTAAGGTTCTATAAACCAATAGAAAAAACTGGATTTTTCAATAAGTGGTTTTGGGAAAATTTGCCACAGTTAGTGGGACAATAGCCCTTTGCCTCACACTCTACACAAAATAAAATTTAAAGAGTTCAAAGAATTAAATTCAAAGCAATGGGGCCACAAAAACATAGTAATGATCCAGTTCCTTTCAGGGACCTATCCCTTTTAAGACATAATCTTTGGAATAAAGCATCAAAGGAAGGAATAACTGATGTGACTGTTTCATAAGAGACCAAAGCAAGAGGCCCCAGGGCCTGGAGGAAATGGAGCAACAAACAGAATCAATACAGGCCTAACAATATTTATATAGAAGGACCCATGCAGTTCCTTCAGAGATGAAAAATAGCATCCATCTGACTCTGAAGAAAGCAAATGTTAGTGACTCCATGAATTCCCTGCTCTGGCCTCTCTCTGTCTTAGGGTCTGTCACACTGAACTTGACCACACAAGAACTGGCATGTGGATTAAACTACCATGTATTAATGGCATTAATGACTAATACATGCCAAGGGGTGCTATGGAAGCACATTCTACTCATTCAGCCAATAGCCTTTAAGATATTTAAGATACCAACCCACTTGGGCATGATCTATTATACTATAAATGCAGATGTAAAGCTTACATTCTCTCATGGCTCTCACTTCTGGCTGCTAGACTCTGTTCCCATTTGTGCAGAGGACTGTTATCTAAAACAGTGATCTGTAAGTTATTATGTTCTCTTTGAATTGTTTGAATGCTGAGGAAGGAACAACGGCTGCTAAAGGATATTTATTTATAAATGCTGCTGAATTATTTCAAGATAGGTATTTTGAAAATACCTTGACTTCAAAATTGAAATCAAAAGGTATGTTACATTGGAGAAGAGGTTTTGCTTTTTTTTTCCCACAGGAAATGAGAGGCTGTGGATTCATTCCGAGTTAAGAAAATTCTGGTTTGATCAAGGAAGACCCCCTGAGAAATCTTTGATAGGAGGAATGGCCCATATGTCTGAGTTCTACATCCAGAACAGATTCAAGACTGCCACCTGAGATGATCAAGACTCACAAGATACTCCTGTCAGGACTTGATCATAATTCTAAATTTTATTTAGGTCCCCATGAGATTATCAGTGCCCCCAGTCAGCAGGAAGAAGCCTGAAAAACACACCCACATTCCCAAAAGACTATGGATATTTTCCTTTTTAAAAAAATATTGGTTATAAGTTGTTATGGATAATGGTTAGGAGAAAAGCTAAACAAAGTATATTAGATTCAGAGTTCTTGGTTTGTTTTGTTTTTTAAAGGGGGGAGTGCTGTAGGACAATGGTCTTTTATCCTGTCACTTGTATTATTTTTAATAAAATGTTGATTGGCCAGTAGCAAGGCAGGAAGTATAGGCAGGGTGACCAGGCAGGAAGAAAAGGTGGGACAATGAGAACAGGAGAATTCTGGGAAGAGGATTCTGCAGTCTGCAGTCGTAACCTAGATACAGAGCAAGCAAGATGTGACTGCCTCGTTGAAAAAGGTTCCAAGCCACATGGCTAACACAAACAAGAATTAAGGGCTAATATAAGTTATGAGTTAATAAGAAGCTTGAGCTACTAGGCCAATCAGTATTATAATTAATGTAGACATCTGTGTGTTTATTTGGGACTAAAAAGCTGTGGGTGGTGTGGCTAACATAGAGGGACCAGGTAGGATAGAAACCTCAGTCAATAAAGGGAGAATCCCTTTATTTGGCGGATGCCTATGTGGTATGTACTCTGAGATGACCCCTCTGCTAGGCTCCAGGTATACAAAGGAACATAAGACAAAGGAGTTTATACACATGCAGCCTTGTTGTCAGTGAAAGATCAGAGAAAGTGAATATTCCAGTGGAATGGGGACAGAGTGACTCGGGCAAAGAAATGCTAAATTTCTAAGGGATTTAAAAGACTGGGAGCCTGTGAAGGGGATAGTAGAAGAGAAGGGGCAGCTTCTGTGAGGGCTAGGAAGGAGCCCAAAAGGGATGCTCACAGGAGAGACACAAGTGGCTAGCATGGCAGAAAGACAAAGGGATGGAGACCGGAGACTAGAGGCTCTAGGGAGTGCAAGGAAGGGTTTCAGACCCTGAGTGGGAGAAGGCCTGAGAATTTTAACAAAGCTAGCATGAACCTTTTGTGAGGATGAATACAATTGTGTGAAAAACTAGTTGCATTTTGCTGCTCTTAAGTTATGAGGAAGAGCTGGACAATGGTTTGGAAACACCAAGGTTGAAGGAGGAAGTCCAGCTGGGTGATGGTACACTTCCTGAGAGGCACACTGGGACCTGGGAGCTGAGCCAGGCAGCAGACACAAGGATAGGATGCTGCAGAAGATAGCAGGGACTCTTGAATTAGAGAGCAGACAGACCAGGTGAGTGATTGAGCACAGGAACCAAGTGGCAGGGATTAGTTGAAGATGACACACTGAAATATTAAAACTTTCAAAACTGGTATGACAGAAGTCAGGAATGGCAGAGGTCAGCAAGGCAATTTTTTAAAAAATATAAATGGCAGAATTGATACAGATAAAAGAAAAAATAATATTAAATTTAAAGATATATAAGTTTTAGAAGAATATATCTTCTTATCCATCAAGTTGTACAATTAATTTTATACTGAAAATTATAAGTTTTTGATATTTTGAGGCAATCTTACACAGTTCAGGTTAGCCTTCAAACTTGGCTGTGTAGCTAAGGATAACTTTGAACTCCTAACCCAGGACTGCCTCTGTCTCCCCACTGCTGGATGACAGTTGTGTGTCATCACAAACAGCTGCATAAATAATTTTTAAGGCTTAGTGTAAGGAATGTAGGCTTTCAGGTCATATGGATAGGTACCTGGACATATTGATGTTACTCTCGGCTCTGTCTGATGATTTAACCAACAAGTCTTGATTGGCTATCCACTACACACAGGGACCAAACTAAGTGTAAGGGATACAAAGTCACATCAGAACCACTATTTTGACTATACTGATGTAAGGATTTTGTTTGTTTTGCTTCAGTTGTTCTGAAGACGTGAGAAAGAAAGGCTCCACCTTCTTTCTACAGCTCAACAAGGACAGAAGAACATGATAAAAGGAATATGTAACAAAGTTGAAACAGTGTATTCAAGAGATACACCAGTCACTGGTTGAAGAGCAGTACCTTTAAGCAGTTAATGTGTTGCTCCAAGAGGATACAAAAGAGGTAAGAAGACAGCTTTGGAGGAAGGGAAGGAGTATGACCAGAGGTGCTGAAGAGGCCAAGGAGCTTTTCAGTTGTTGGATAAGCACGGAAAAAAACGGGAAATGAGCCATTCTGCCAAAGAAACCCAGGGAGCTAAGAGAAAGGAAGTGTCAATATAAAAAGTCCCTGGTCTACACACTCACCTCTCCAATGGGGACAAGTCAAGATTGTGCTGACAGAGCAGCTTCTCCTTAAGGGTACACAGGGGTGTAGGTGCACTGCCATCCAGTGGCAAAAAGGGAGGTGTGGATCAATGATTTTTCATAGCCTCCTTTTAAGCAATACTGGAGTTTGAGGAGCAATGGCAAAGCTGAGCAGGTGACTCTCAGCTCAGCTCTTTCCCTTCCTACAAAACAACCAGTCCCATCGTGGGGGCCCTGTCCTTATGATCGTGTTTAATCTCCCAAGAGGCTTCTTCTACAAAGAACATCAACTCATGGACTGGGGGATTAAGTTCAGTGTGAGCTTTGGAGATGATGTTGAAATCCTGAGAGATACACTACCATTTTACGGGTGGGAAGATTTCTATGTTCTTAGTATCCCTATAGGTCACAGTGCAGTCTTAATAAGGAAAAGTCTTCCCAAGTAGAAAACTACTGCAGAGCTCAGGAAATGGCATGCATTCTACCTGGCTCATGATGAGGGGGGTGGGGGGCACTTTGTTCTTTCTTCTTTGGAAGGGTTCCTTGGTAAAACTCCTAGCAAGGGATCTTCTCCACTGCTTTGACAGTTAGCTCCTGGCAGAATGGGACTATCTTATTCCAAGTTCAAGACCAATGGGGAACTCCTACATGTCTTCAGGAAGAACGGGGTATTTCCCAAGGGTTAGAGTAACCTTTGCCTTTCCAGCAGTACTGAAGCATTCTTGATGCTCTGAAACCCTACCTCGGCCTCTGTGACAGTCTTTTCTTGAGTCATCATGTCATCATAAGCAAGTTGTGCTAACTAACTACTCAAAGTCGCTGGGGCTCAGAGCTAGAGAGACAGGCTTTCCTCATATTTTGAATAGTTCCAGAAGTGGTTCCTTCTAAGTGTAGCACAGTGACGGAAAAAGAAAAAGGGAGTGGGAGAATAAAAAAAGAGGAGGAAGAAAAGGGGGAGGAGAGGAGGAAGAGATAGATGGAGGAGAAAGAAAAGGAGAGGAAGGGGGACAATGAGAAAGGAAGGGAGGAGAAGAGAAAGAGCTAGGAAGAAGGGGAGGGATAGAGGAGGGAAGGGCAATCACTGCTTAAGTGTGGAAAGGAACTGGTAATGTGAGTCTCTGTGTGTCACCTTCATCAGCCTGTCTCTAAGTGACCGCAACGGTAAAAGGGTGAAAGCCATAGACTGTTGTGTGCCCTTGCCTCTCTGCGTGCCAGGTGTTTCAGACAGATGTGGGCCAGGTCCTCCCTGCCAGCAGGCCCCCTGCTGCTTGGCACGACTTCTCTTTTTCTGGGGCCCTGACATTTGGAAGCCCGCCCGCGGCAGGCTCGTCAGTGCTTTATAGGTCACATGAATTTTGGTATTTTTAGACTCAATAACAGGAATAGCTTGCCCAGGCTTCTCACATTGTTATCCTGGCATTCTTTGAGGAAGGTATCACAGTGTGAGTGCAGAGAAAAGAAAAGGACCAGCGATCAAGTCACAGTTCTGGGTCCATGATGTGATGCGTTGGTCCTAAACCCCAATTCAAGTTACTCGGTCTCTTCAGGGTACAGTGTGAGCTTTGTAAAGTGGGTACATTGGTTAAAAGGCATCTGAGGTCTTTTGAGTGAAATGAGTCAGCCATCAAATGGGCTCTATAAACATTGCTATGCCATTTTATTTCCAGAGGAAAGGGGTGCAAATGTGTAATCTTCCCACCAAATCCAACCTAATCTATACTTTGTGTTATAGTTCGAATCTTGAGTGCTGCAGAAGCATCATGTGTTGAAGGCTTGTCCCTAACCTGGGATATTGTTGGAAAGTAGTAGATCTTTCGAAATTCCAAGTTTTTATAATGTTATTTAATTTATTTACTCATTTAACTTGTATCAATTTCTGCCTGCAGATAGACAATAGCATAAAATATACTTCCCCCTATTTTCTTCCCTAGCTTATAGGGTTTCCTTTTTGTCACCTCTGTGTTTGCTCATTTCATGCACGCCTTAGAAAACAAACAGCAGCCACCTCCTCTTTATTTCCTTCATTGCTCAGTCACCAGAACAAAACACGCTCAATATTTATAGCAGAGCCATTCAGTATTTATCTCCATTCATCTAAATTACACGTATGTTTAGCTACTTCTTGCATTTTAGAGTCCAGCCTCTCTCTTCACTAACAGTTTCAAAGTGGAGGCAAAAGCTTGCTCTGTCCGCCCCTGCCCTACTCAATATACACACATTCCTAGCCAATCCCATATTCTCCCAGAGGAAATATATTGTAATTTTTGTTAGCCTATCCACTGTGTGTGTATTATTACTGTCACCAGGTAGACGCCTCATGTAGACAAACTTAAGTTAACACTGTGGTTACTTTTGTCCTGTCCCCCCTCCCCCCCCCAGTTCTCCATTTCATGTTGATTTTAGTTTCTCTTTGGATTCAGTTTGCTTTTTGATTTGTTCACTTTGTGTATTTATCACATTTCATCGCTGAGCTCTGTATTCTTGCCTGTATCCCCTTCCAGTGTATTTGGACTCAAAGAGAATCCTGTCAGCTTCATTCACCCTTAGGAACATTTTCTCTCCTAGAGTTCCTTAGTATACGTGGTCTCACAGCCTGGAGTCCCATTTCACCTTCATCCTAAGATGTCCTTTGCCTCTCTCCTGTAGAGAATTCCTGTTTCCTTTTACCCTAAATATGGGAGGCATCATTCCCTTTATTGCCTAGAGTCAGAGACTGCACAAAAAGGGGAAAACGAGATAAGCACCAGCATGTATTTCTCTCTTCTCCACCAGGAGCTCATGGCTAGCTTCCTTGACCTCTCATCACCATAACTCCCCTGCCACAGTAGACTGTGCCCTCAACCTGTGGATACAAATAAGCCCTTCCTTTCTGCGGTCAGGTCACAACCATCAAAACAGCAGTGCATACAATTCCTTAGCTTTAGGCCTTAACTTTCTGGTTAAGTCTGTGTTTTCTACCCTTGAAATTTCAATTCCTAGAGGACATTGCTCTTTGAATTCTCATTTTGTTGTTGTTAGTGGTGTTTTATGTGGGTATATGTACCACAGAGGCCAGTGCAGTGACCACAGAAGCCAGAATAGGGCAAAGAATCCTTGGAGCAGGAGTTAAAAGAGGTTGACATCCTCCGATCTTGAGTGCTGGGAACCTAACTTCATCATGGTTATCTTTGCCTTTTCAAAGCAGCAGTTCTCACCCTTCTTTAGGCTCTGACCCTTTAATACAGTTCCTGATGTTGTGGTGACCTATCAATCATCAACGACAAAATTATTTTTATTGCTACTTCATAACTGTAATTTTGCTACTGCTATGAATCATAATGTAAATACCTGTGTTTTTAATGTTCTTAGGCAACCCCTGTGAAGGTTCATTTGACCCCCAAAGAGGTCACAACTCACAGACTGAAAAATGCTATTCTAAAGGGAATAACAAACAAATACAAAAAACTCTACTGTTAATTCATAGAACTCAAGAAAACAGAAAAAAGTAGAGATCTCCATTTCTCCTCATAGGACTCTCTAGTTGGTGCTTTCATAATTGAAAGGAACTTTTCTTGATACTCTCAAAACCAGAACAAAGAGAGGAAGAAAGAATGGGGTGTCTAAAAGAATCAGGTTAAGACAGCTGCATACATCTACCCACTGTTTGCAGATAAGAGATAGTGCCCGTGAACTTCCAAATTTTGTAGCTCCTGGGTGGCTTAAATCCACACTGCCAGCATTATCTTCTCCCTTCTTTCTCTAGTTTCTCTCTCCGCCAGTGATTTTCTTAGTCCAAAATTACACTTTTTAAATTTCTTCATGTTACTATTTGTTATCAAGTTATTAATTAATGAGTCTGGCTGCCCTGGATGCTTTTTATATAGCACTACTAAAATTCGTAACAAGTTGATATTTAACACACAGAGGGCAACCTAATTCCTAAGCCCTTTTAGGAAGACATACATTTTAGGGCCAGCTGAAACATCATTTTCTCTTGGTCTGTCTATCCACAGACATAGTTAAATATAAGTCTAAAATTCCAATCCAGAAGAACTTAGAACTAAACTATAGATCAGGGTGAAAAGAAAAAAGTTCTACCCTCTAAGAGAGAAGAAAATGTACTGAGCATGAGATATCCCAAACATCAAACATAAATTTGAATCACTTGGTCTTCATTGATTTACATAATGTGAAGCTACTGTGAGGCCACTATTTAAAAGACTAAATCCTGGCCCCACAAAAGTAGAAAAGAAGGCAAAAGCACTCTGACATGAGGACATTGTATTATGGTAGTTTAAAGTTAGTGCTAAAATAATTTCAAAGTACATGTAACCGGATGTGAATAAACATAACCCAAGTAACCTAAAGGGGGGTAAGAAAAATAATTAAGGACAGGAAAAATAGAAATAGGAGAAAAGGTAACATTATGTACTGGAAGCTAAAATTATCAATAATTATATTAAGTGTAAGTGGTCTAAACTCATAAATTAAAAAATGAAAATCATCAGAATGGGTAGAAAGTATGTCTCCAGTTTGTACTATCTAAAAATAAGCTAATTTAAAATGTGATTACAAGAAATCTCAAAGTAAAACAGGAAGGAGATACAATGGATAATAGCCAAAAGAAACCTGGAGTGGCTAGTCTACCATTCAAGTTGAGCAAGGAATATTTAAAGAGCTACTGAAAAAATGTATAATAATACAAGGATCAAATGGCCAAGAAAGAATGATATACATAAAATAGCAGAGTTTAAAAATACATAAAGCAGTGACCAAACAAAAAGAAAGAAGAAATAAGTGCAAAATTTCAGGAAACCTTGACATTTTCTTGTTCAGTAATACACAGAACAGAAAAACAGCAGCAAGGAATAGAAGACTTGAAGAGATACCTATCAACTAAATCTAATTAAGTCAGTGAAGATTCAATGCAACAAATTAGAATATGCATTTTTTTCAAGTACACATGGAAATCCACCCAGAAAGGCCACATTTTGGATCATAAAACAAGCCTTACCAAATTAAAAGAATGGAGACCATGCAAAATTAATTTTCTAGCTATAATGAAAAGAAATTAGAAGTAAATAACACAGAAATATAAGGAATATCAATAAGCTAGAAATTTAGTAACATAAATAACTAATGGGTTAAAGAAGTCTCATGAAGTATTGAAAAAGTTTGAACAGAACTGAAATACATATAAACATTATCTATCAAAATGTATGGTTCGTAATTAAAGTATCTCACAGAGAGAAAATTATAGCATACAATGTTTCCATCAGCAAAGATGTATCAAATCAATAATATATGCTTCCACTTTAAGAAAAAGAACAAAGTAGTCCTAAAGAAAATCAATGAAAAACTCTATTTTAGTAAGACCAAAAGAGAAAATGAGATGGCATGCATTGCTAATACGAGGCATGTGAGAGAAGTTTTCATTGAAGAATCTACAGACATTTAAAGGACAGGAAGCAAATACTGTGTACCACCCATTTACTGTCTGGCACCTCGAAGGAAAGAAGGGAGCTACTAAAAACCTGTATTTACCAAAACTCACCAAAGAATGAGAAAGGTACTCAAAAAATCCTATAAGTATTAAAGAAATGTAATTGATAGTTCAAAACCCTTCTGAAACAGAAAACTCCAATACTACATGACTTCATTGGAAAATTCTAAAATTCATTCCATAATTCTATATGATGAAAGAGAATGAACTGATTCTCAACCATTTTTACACAAGAAAAAAAAAAGTATAGGACAAAGCTCTAGATCAATTCCTTTAAGAGTATAGACATAAAAATCATGACCCACATGTTAGGAGTTCAAGTTCATGAATTTGTATAAAGAAATTGACTGTGGCCAAGTCAGTCCACCCCAAGAAGAGAAGGGTATTTCTACATTTGCAAATCAGTTGCCAATATGGTGCAATGGCATGAGCCATCCAAACAGATGACAAAATGAATCAATGTAGAAAAAATACCTGAAATTTTTATATCCATTTATGAGAAACTCTCAATAAACCAGGAACAGACCAGAAATTCCCCAAGTGTGTCTCTAAAGCTCCTATATCAATATAATGTTTAATGGTGAGAGAATAAATATTTCTCCTAAGATCAGGCATGAAGGAATCATGGCTATTTTCCAATTACTGAATATTGGGTTAGAAGTTCAACCAAGTGTTATAAGTCAAAAAATACAAATCAAAGTCACAAAAAATAGAAAAGAAATAAAATTATCTTTTATCCACAGACAACATGATTGTTTCAGTAGAAAGTCTGAAGAAATCTAAATAATGACATCTCCCCTAGAACCAAAGCATATAAGAACCAAGTCCACACACACACACTAATAATATGGATAGTTTCATAATAAACAATTTGAAAAGAAAACCGTATCAAAAACAAAATACCTAAGAAGATACCAAACGTAACATATACATTTGCAGATTTCAGATGCTAAAGTTACACAATACTGATTAGGGAAATCAAAACACATTCAAGTAAGTGGACAGAGATACACTGTTTGGGGTTAAATGACTCGGAAGAGTGGAGATACCAATTCTCTCCAAACTCATCTAAAAATCTGGTGCAATTCTATAAAATAGTATTAATGATTTCGTGTGTGTTTTGTAGAGTTGGCAAGATGGAAACTCGAAGGAACTGGAATAGTTAATATAGTTTCAAAAGAGAAATGTGGGTGACAGTTGTGTGGCTTGGGCAGTTTTCAGGGCCACTGGTACTAGAATCAGAATTTATCCCTAGTGCATTTCAATTTAACATAATAATATATAGAAAAATTAAAACATAGATCTAAACAGTAAAAACATTTAAACTTTTAAAAATAGACAGAGGACTTTGGATGTAGCTAATTGGTACAATGTTTCCATAGCAGGCCTTATAGCCTATATCCTTGGTTATCCTTACCATCTCCAAAATTAAATAGAGGAAAATGCAAGATAAATTCTGTGTGACCTGAGAGTTGCTATGAGTTCCATAGACTTAACCCTAAAAATACAATATATAAATGAAAAATTGGTTGTATTAACTATTGATAAAAATTAATGCTACTTAAATTATATTGTTAAAATAATGAGAAAAAACAAGCAACAGACTGAGTTAAATATCTGAAAGCATATATCCAATGAAGTGCTTGATCCAAAATATATAGAGAATCCTCAGAATTTCACAGCCAGGAAACAAAAATGGTCACAAGAATTTTAACACATACTTTTTCGAAGAGGGGGCAAGTAAACACACACAAAAAAATTATTAAGTATCATTAGTCATAAAGGAAACAGAAGTTCAGGCTACAACAAAATAGTACTTAATATCAATTTGAAACTTTTATACATTTCTAAAGAGAATAATAATGAGTATAATCTCTAGAAAGCAGTCAGATTTTTACAAGTTCAGCACATATATATCTGTAAGTCAGTAATTTCAGACTGGCCTTTTTTCCTGGAGGACTAAAACTTGAGAATCAGAGAGAGAGAGAAGAAAGGAAGGAAGGAAGGGAGGGAGGGAGGGAGGCAGGGAGGGAGGGAGGGAGGGAGGGAGGGAGGGAGGGAGGGAGGGAGAAGGAGGAGGAGAGGGAGGGAGGGAGGGAGGGAGGGAGGGAGGGAGGAAGGAAGGAAGGAAGGAAGGAAGGAAGGAAGGAAGGAAGGAAGGAAAGAAAGAAAGAAAGAAAGAAAGAAAGAAAGAAAGAAAGAAAGAAAGAAAGAAAGAAAGAAAGACAGACCCTGGATGGACGTTAACAGAAGTTTTATTCATCCTCATCAAAATCTCAACAACAAAAACCATCAAAGTCTCAAAGTCCTTCAACTAATGAATAAACGAATGACCAAGCTGGCACATATACCTACATATCATATACATAGACACACACATGCATACATATACATGTACACGATAGAGTAGTGCACAATGACAGAAGTGTTCTGTGTCCTGATTATAATACACAAACACTCACAGGCACACACACACATAAAACTGTGTGTGTGTGTGTGTTAAAATTCACACAACTGTATCCTCCCAGTCAGCGTTAAATGATAACTAAGGGATGGTCCGTGCAACAGAAGGATGATTGTAGTCTCCTGGCTTCATAGTGATGCTCTTGGATTTCTGGGTTCCTATATTTGAGTCCCTGTGCAGTACTGTCAGAAAGGTCTGAAGAGTCTGCCTCTACCATACAAATAGGTCACTCACTCCCCCAAGAAATTTGCTCTCCCTTGTGAAATCACAAAATTCTGGTCCCATTGTTGCCCTTCTCCCATTCTACCCTAGGATTCCAGGAAGCAAATCTTCTAGAATCAAGCAGGATTCCATTCATGCACTGCTTTCCCAGCCTCAGCTAACCTTCTAAGGAAGCAAGGAACAGGTGGGTGGCTTCTGGACTGTCATCAGAGGGGGAGAATGGGTGGCAGTTCAATCAGGCTCACCCATGAGTGTGTCTGTGGCTATTTTGGTTCTCTGAATAGAGCGAAGGCAGAGTGTGGGCCTGGCTGGGCCTTCAGCCATGTATATTTGTGTATGTATGAACATGTGTATATGAGAGAGGAGGCTTTCCAAGAGAAACTCAGTGGGCGGCTGCCACTGATGGCTATACACAGACAAATACAAAACACTAAGCAACAATTACTGCAATCAGAAGCATGGGGTGGTCTGCCTGCATCAGCACAGCTGCTACAGCTCCCACACCTGCTTCAGAAGCACCAGAGCATGCTAGGGCTGTGGATGGGGGCAGAGTAGAGGCTCAGACCATGACCATGACTCAAGAGTTCTCTAGAGTCTCCCTTGGTGGGCAACACAGAGCCCTTCTTGGTGCCCTGAGAACGCAATGCCCACAAGCACAGCAAACAGCTAGACTCATCCAATAAGCAAATGAAAGTCAAGCTACATTGTGACATTGAGGTTCAACCACAGCTTCCCAACATAGGTATTGCCCAACCACTGAACATGCCCTCTGTCCTCTCCCTGTTGTACTGTCCCTTTCTTAAGAACTTTGCTCACTGGAAAGTTCTTGGCTATGGTCTTCTCCTGTGCCAGTCCAGAGAGCTCATTTGAGACAGCCTGAGGAGACATCAAATCAAGTGCCTACACAACCATGGACAACGTTCTCTCGGTTAGCAAGAGATAAGAGACAGGCCTATGTGGCCCACATTGAATCAAAAGGCTCCCAGATGAATCCAAGAGTTCTTAACCTAGATCCATCACAGTGCCTAGCAACAGGCACTGTCAGAGATTCTGATCGTGCCTACCAATGAGAGAGGAGCATAATGTGTTAGCTGTCAACTGTCACCCAGCTTGGTGCTGGGAGGGTATGTAAGTTTTCCCCTGCTGTTAGATAAATGAATCTGTAAGCCTTCAACCTGATTCCCAGCATCTGTGGTCATTCCTGCCTTTTCACCTCCTCCCCTGAGGAAGACGCTAGGACGCAGCAACATCTGTCATCAGGAACAGGGATTTTTAGCAGGTTTTGAGCTCACCTGGTCAGAGTCCTTTTCTCATTGTCACTGGAAATTTTGTGTTTTGCCAGGCTCAGGTTCCAGTCATTTTCCTCTCCTCACTTGTAGTGCTCCACAATGCCCCCCAAAACAGTGTATTTTCGGTGAAAGACCCCCTCAGTTCCTTTGGCAAGTAAGCATTCGGACCCCCATCCTTTCCTTCATGTTGTCTGTCCATTTGGTTAGTAAGGCAATTTTATCTGTTTCAGTTCACCCAGCGTCTACATATAAGGCCTGGCACCCAAGGAGGCAGAACTAAGGCTTGGCTCCTGAATGTTGTTCCTTGTCCAGAGACACCATGTGGGCAGATGGCTGTGGCCTAAAGAATCACAAAAGTTCTCCCACTAATCACTAGACATAAGGTCCTATACAATTTCCCACCTCTGTTGACTGTTGATCTCCTGCTGTCCACCTCAGACAGGAGCTGGCAGGAGGGGTAGAGTGACCTGCCATCTGTGGTAGAAGTTAGCAGAGAGAAGTTAGCATGCATGGAGGCATGTGAGATGAGGGGCCCAGAGGCTGATGCTGGCCAGACCTGAGGAGTGTCAGCTGTGACTGGTGTGAGCTTCCTGCTTGGCTGAGGTCTCAGGGTGCTAACTGAGCCTCGGGTGTAGGTGATACTTCAAGATGTGGGCTCAGGGGTAATAGGCTTCCCTAGCCGGGTATGCAACCATATGCTCTCAGCCAATCTCAGACCGTGGCTGGGCTTTGTACCTGTCATCTGAGTCACCTGCTTCTTCCAGTGCTTCTGTCCTCCCAGGTGGTCCCAATAGGTCTGTAGCCCTGTGTAGCTGACCCAGGAGACTTCACAGTAGGCCATGGAGGGCAGCCTGGAGCCCAGTTGGGCTTCAGCAGCCTGTCCATGAATGGCAATATGTCGCTGGTGAAAGTTGGAATCCCAGGGCCTGAGACCTGTATTACCCCAGGGGTCGGAGCCCACCAGAGCCATCAGGGATGCCTGCTGCTTCTGTGGGGCCCACTAGGGCTTTGGTTACAGGTCTGAGCAGTGGGAGCTTGGGCCTGGACCACAGAGAGAAGCTGCAACTGGCTGTTCCAGTGTGTCCTCATAGTTCCTGGTCCTCTTTGACTCTCAACAGCTGGTAGCTGGATGTAACAGTGGCCACAGCTTTTTGCTGCTGCTTTAAGTGTATGCCCTTAGCTACCTGGGACTGATCTTCAGTTGGGTGCTGCTGGTACTTGGGCTTCTGGCCTGGTGCTGCCAGAGTCATGGCTCCAAGGCCAGCCACCTGTGCCCTATGCCGGCACTGTTGAAGGAGCAAGCTGTGCACCTAGGGTTGCATGCCTGTAGTCTGCCCACCTGGGATCATTTTCCAGACACCAAGAGAAGAATGACTAAACAAGGTAGTAAAGCATATGTGTTCCTTTATTTGTCAATTTATAGAGAAGCCTTTTCAAAAAACCATAGAATCAACTGTGTGGGGAGCAAATGCCCACCTCAGCACCTTCAGCTTCACACAAGTAAACATGGGTCAGCAGCCAGCCCCATAGAGTCAATGGTGTTAATGTTTATACTAAAAATGTAAACAAAAGACAAATTATTCTGGGCCTTCAGATCAGTTTTGTAGGAAATTGAGAGGTTGATTTGGAGATCAAACGATATTTTTGTGGAGCTGGTGTGAAAAGTATTCCGACTCATGGGACAATGGGTGACCCTAGAGCCCTTGATTGGTGACATGCCTTTAGCCGAAGTGTAAAAGTATTCAGATTCATGGGACAATGTGGGTGATTTTGGAGCCTTTAGTTGGAGCACTGCCCATCTTCTTCCTTAGGAAACCACTTTTAAAGATTAACTGGACTGGACAGGGATTAACTCCCAGATATCCCAAAACAGAATGGTGTATTGGATACTATCATTTTGGATATAATATCAAATTAATTGACAATCACTTGCCAGAAAACAAGATTTTAGCAGTGCTCCCTATACTTTCAATAAAGATACAGCCTCATGTAGTCTCTTCCTCCACTCCCATCTTTTAATCACACTGGCCTTTTTAGATTCAAATAAAAACTCAGAGGACTGAGCACTGCTACCTATCATATATTAGATCTCACTACCTAAACACCTATATCTCTTTAATTCTCAGAAAATTTGTAGTCCCAACTCAATTAAAACTCAAAGCTGGCTTTTGAGTTGGAAAATGGCTCTCTCCTTCTCTAAATCCAAGCATGTTACTAGAAGAAAAAAAATCAGAGTTTCTGTCTTATATCAGAAGAGTCACATGGTGTGGAACAGAATAAAACCAAAAACCTAGGGACTATTGGTGTTAAATCTCTGTTATCTCCCCCAAATTCTATTTCTTCCCTTCCTTATTTTTTGACTCTTTAGTACCTTTCTTTGGTTAATCTGACAGATTAATAGGTAAAATAAAGAGGTCAATAGAAAAATAGATAGCTATATAGATGATATATAGAAGATAGATGATTATAGGTATATAGATAGATACATGATAGAAAAATAGATAGATGAATAGATACATAGATAGATAATAGAAGACGGAAGATAGATTGATAGATAGATGATTGATTGATAGATAGATATAATATATATACTCAGTAGAGTAGCATTACATTTTAACATATTTATCTTATATTTAATTATTTGTAAGTATATGTGTGGTGCATACTGCAGGTATGGTCCTGCCTATTCCTCTCAACAATTCAATGACTTTCTGGGCTCTTGGAAGATTTCTCATACCACTGGCATACCCTACAGTCCACAGAGACAAGACATTGTGGAGAGGACCAACAGAGCTCTTAAGGAGTTGTTGGCCAGGACTGTCTCTCCAGAGGCTAGAAGAGATAATCATCTGGCCTTAACAGAGGTCCTTTTCCATATGAACTTTCTCAATTTGGATGACAAAGGGCTCAATCCAGCTTACAAGCACTGGGCATCCTTGCCAAGTAACACACCCCTGTCCCTGGTGAGATGGGGGAGATCCTATCTCCCTCTAATGGAAGCCACCAGCCCTCTACTAACCTGTGGGAGAGGGTATACTTGTGTTTTTCCTCAGACTGCCACATCAATGTGGGTCTCAGTAAGAGATCTACATCTAGCCATGGATCAGCCTGCTTCCACCAAGGAAGGAATAACCCAGGATGGGTAATGTATATGTTCCCCTTTCTTGTTCTCATTGCCCCCCTAACAAATTGTTTTATTAAGGGCAGAAGTTGTGGCCTTTGATTACTCATTTAAAAAAAAAAGTTTGACATAATATAAAAAGGCTATTGGATCCTTCCTGGATGCTCACATATACATTAATTGGTAGGTGGTTTTGTTAACCTTTATTTTCCTTAAATGTCTCATGCAGCAGATCTGACACCAGTAGATAGTAACTAAGGTGACTCTTCAGTGTTCATGGCTCTTAGGCATTCTTCTCACAGTCCTCCACAGGAGGTTATGAATGCCTGATTATTTGTAATTCAAAAGGTTACTGCCTAGTACCCCCCTCAACACACACACCCTATCAGCTCTCCAGAAATGAGTGTTCTTCGAGGGCTAGTAGTCAAAGACGGGTAAGCGCTTCTTTGGCAGGCCAACCTAAGACAGGCACAGTCTAGTTGCTGAGCCCTCCTAGGCAGGGTCAACAAGGCCTGAGCAAAGAACTCAGGCTCCCTCTGAGTACCCTATGTAATACATAAAAAATTGTGGATATATAGGAATTTAAGGCCTACCAGACCAAAAGGAGTCAACCTGGAATCTGCCTGGAGCTGTCAAAGGTCCTGTCTATGCCTAGCCAATAAAGATCTACCAAGTGGTGTTTCCTAAGTGCCTAGCAACAGGCATTGTCAGAGGTCCTAATCATGCCTAGCCGTTCATGAGAAATGAGCATGATATGTCATCTGTCATCCAGCCTGGGTGTTGGAAAGGTATTTAAGTTTTTCCCCATTGTTAAATAAATGAGTCTGCTGTAAGCCTTCTGTCTGACTCCCAGTATCTATGGTCATTGGCATGCTGCCTTTTCATCCCCTCTTCCAAGGAAGATATTAGGATCCAGCAACATGCCACAACCATTTCAATGTTGTTTAAAAATTATATACAGGTTCAGGGTCTCAGACTCCCTGAAATTGTAAACCCCAGGCCCTGTATTCACATGGAGTACCTGCCGCTCCGATACTCTGCTAAGCCTAAAACCAGCCCTCTGCTAGAGGGACAGAGGCCAGGGAGTAGGACGTCGAAGTACTCATATATCTCCTTGTGTCTCCCACCACATACACAGCTTGGCACCTGTAGGTCTCAGCTTTCTCATCCTCAGATGGAGGGCACAACAGCAGCCTAAGGTAACCACAGCACTCACCCTGGCTTGACATGTATCAATGAAGGTAAGTGAATGTCACCTTTGGATCTACAGGAGCCTTTCCATATTCTTTCCCTGGACACAACAGTGGCCACTTAATATAGAAGTAAAGCTCTGAGTTCTCCATGGGTGCCTGACAGAAGAGCTACACTCAGCCACATCTAAGACCCTCTGCCATGGTCAATGAACTGCTTAGTTACCCAAGCCCACAGAAACCCTCCTAGATTCTGCCTCTGAGCACTTGAATTCTTTTCAGTGGACCATTGAGGGAGTCACAGGAAGCCTATGCTGGAGGGGGGAAAGGATTCAGAAAAGGCAAACAGAGGCCATTATTCTTCTCCCACCCTAGAGCCACATGATGTACCCAGAATGCTGAGTCCATCCCACGCTCAGAGCAGAGAGGCTACAGGAAAAGCTGGGCCAGGGTTGGTATGGTGATACCTATAATGGTACAAATGACATCATCCGTAACCTTTCTCCACAACAGGCTGGTTTCAAACAGCTGTAATTTATGGATGTTCTTCCGAGAGGAATTAGTCAATATATTTGTTTTCCCTTTGATATATAGCCACAGGAGCACGTCAGGCATGAGGTTTATTAAGCCTTGCCAATTTCTGACGCTTCTCAGCACTATAGATTTTGCTCATGGAGTGGGCTGGTTCCACCCTAAGATAGAAAACAAAATCATTTTAAATACTGAAAAGCCTTCCAGTGCTGAGAACGCATAGCAGGCTAAGAGCCCAGCAGCAGCCTTGGAAAGGACATACAGCTTGTTCCTACAGCTGTGGTTGCTAAGGGGACACTGAATAGCATGTTGAGATGTGGGGAGGACTTCAGATCACCTCAGTATACCTGTCATCCTCTCTTGGGCAGGGGACTGCAACTGTAGATTGCAGACAGTCATGAATCAAAGGTGAATTTTCATGCCCCTAGCTTTGATGTCACCTATGAATGAAACAAGTCCCCAGACCTAAGTTAGCTAATAAGGCCAGGAATGCCCAGCCAAGTTGGGAAATAACAGTTAGCCCTGCCGCTTCCTCCTCTCATTGTCTTGAAATAGGGACTATCTTCCTACAGGAGACCCTGAGCACCAGCCTCAGAACCCTCTCAGGGCTCAGAATTGGATGTCTATGGTGGGCGAATATCTGAGGGTAAAAAAATGACTCAAGTACATTACCTCTGCATCTTCTTTATTTTTTGTGTAAGGGGAAAAAGTGAAGTGAAGGGGGCACAGAGGAGAGGAAGAATAAGAAGAAAAGTAAGGGGAAGACTACAAAGAAGAAAGGAGAGTAAGGGGAAGAAGTGGTAGTAGCGAGGAGGAGGAGAAGAAGAAGAGTAAGGTCAGATCTTCACAAGGTTTCTAGTTTTTACGGACACAGTTGGAAAATTCTGTAGGCAAGAACAATGATAATGCATATCAAAATCACAAAAAGGGACATGTAGGACCTGATGTAGCAGTACTCCAGAACAGGTGACCCAACCCAGGAAGAGCCAGCATTCAAGGCAAAGTACCTGACATTCCAAACCATTAGATAAAGTTACTAAACACCCCTGATTCCTGGATTCACCCATTCTCCTCATCTAATCTCTTTTGTAATAACCGGCTTTGGGGATGCCCAGATATGTTTGTTAGCAAAGGTGGGGCATGTTGCCTTCCTGCTCAGTGCCTGCCTGTCTTCAATAGAAATTTCTATGTGGTCTATTAACAGGTAATTTTGTGGAATTGACTCTATGTAAATTTGACTGTTAGAACAAAGAGTGAATGCCGTCGTTCCAAGCCTCAAGGTATGGGAGAATGGAGCAAGGTCACTCTGTTACTTATGTAGAAGTCACACTGCTGAGGTGTTTTGGGAATGAATCCCATTTCAAAGGAAAGAATCATGGCTTCACAAGGTTTTTACAGATATGACAGTGACTTTTCCGAAAGACGAGTGTTCTCTCAGATCTGCAAAATGGATTGCTCCATGTGGACATGTACGTATACACTTTCCACAGATCTGCCTATTCGTCTGTCAGCTGTGCATTCCCTGTACAGTACTGTGGGCTCCAACATCTTCTGCTTTTAGCTAAGGGTCCCTGTGCGTCTAAAGAGAATCCTTGGAGGAAAGACAGTCCAAGTCTTTCCCAAGGTGATAAACATAAACCCCTCAGACTGCAAGTTAGTGCCCTGAGATGCTAGCATGTATGAAGAATGCACCAGAGTTGTAGACCCCAGGCCCAGTGGTTACATCTACAAAGCATTGCCAGACCTCAACTTCGGGGAACACTGTAGAAGAGAGGTGGAAAGACTGTAAGAGCCAGAGGGTCGAGGACTTTGCTATGATAGTGTGTCTCTTAGTAACATCAGGAGTTATATCCATAAAGTCGCACCAACATGACATGAGACAGACAACTGGCAAACATGACAACTACTTGGGCAAAAGCCCACAAGACTTCAACCCTACATAAAGAACTACAGGTGACTGAGTAAAGTTAGGAGCTAGAGAGATATCCCTTCCCAGGGAAGAGCAAACCAACCGGTTGTCTGGTGCCAAATGGTCAGTCTTGGAAACATACATACAAATAAGACTATATAGACTCAACAGGTCCTATTTGGGAATATGTCTGTATTTACAAATAAATATTTTAAGCAATAAAAATTGATACAAAAAGAGGCCATGAAATTGAAGGAGAATGAAGAGAAATATATGGGAAAGTCTGGAGGGAAGACAGAGAAGGGAAAAATGTAATTAAAAAACAGTGGCCAACTTTCTTTGTAGAATTCACTAATAATATCATTAGGTTTTGTACTTTTATGAGATACTTATGGTTTTTCTTTAGGTATTTTGTATTTCTTCAATCTTTGTAGGTTACATATATAAAGACGCCCATCTAATTTGTTGCTATATAACTGTTCACAGTCATTTTAGTGGACTTTTGAATTTATGCCATATCCATTGTAACATCTCCTTCTTCATCTCTAATTTTACGAGCTTCTCTTTGTTCTTTGTCTAAGCTTTTGTCATTTTTATCTCTACAAAACCTAACCTTTGATTTTAGTGAATCTATATGGCTTTTAAAAACTTAATGAGAAGCCAAGGACAATGGCACTAGGTTTCGATCCTAATACATGAACTGGCTTTGTGGGAGCTTAGCCTGTTTAGACGCTCACCTTCCTGGACGTAGATAGAAGACCTTCGTCTTCCCGCAGGGCAGAGAATTTGGACTGCTCTTCAGTATCGAGAGGGAGGGGGAATGGTGTGGGGGGAGGAGAAGAGGCGTGGGGATAGGGGGAGGGGAGTGGGGGGAGGGGGCAATATTTGGGAGGAGGGGAGGGAAATGGGAAACTGGGAGCAGGTGGAAATTTTAATTAAAAAAGAATAAAAAAAAAGGAAAAAAAACTTAATTATTTATTTATACTATGTCCCTTACTTATTCCTTCCTTGTACTCATTTATTCCTCTTTGCTTTCCTGGTTTTCTGAAACGCATTGATATGGTGTTTGACATAAAACAATGATATAGATGTAGGTGATTTTTACTATTAATATCTTATTATTGCATTTCATATATTTTTCACTTGTTCTATTTTCATTTGTTTCAAAATTGCTGTCATTTTTTTTTGTTCATTTGTTTGCTTACCTGTGGGACAGACTTTTGCTAATGTAGCCCAGAACAGCCTTGAGCTAGGGAGCATCCTGTCTCAGCCTCCCAGGTGATGGTTTTAAAAGCATGTACTACCAGGACTGGTCTGAGAGATGTTATTTCTACTTTTCTCTTATCAGACTGGCAAAGATCATACAGCTTAATAGGCTAGTGTGCCGAACTGAGTTAGTGAAAAGCTTTCTTATACATAATTAAAAGCTGCTACATGTATGTCAAAGTGATCAGATTCTGCTACTCAAATATGCCTCTTTGTCATAAGCATGATAGCGACTTTCTTCAGGAGAGTACAGGAAAAACTTTGAAAATAAAGCACATGTCACCTTTTCCGAAGAGAAATTTACATTTATATGGAAAATCACCATGTATTGGGATGTCTCCTATCTGAACCAGGAAGAGAGAGACAGCTCTGAATCTCTAGAAACACATCCGTAAAGAGGGCACAAGCAAGTTTGCATAATAAAAGTCTGACAGTTTGTCATGCTTTTACCTGAGAAACCACTTACGACGGACTTTCTCTTTATACTGTTTTGGCTTCATCTGAAGATGGATTTTATGCTAGACTAGCATACGACCACTTCATTAGTTTGGGGCTGTAAATCCCATAGAAAATGGTGATCTAATAGGATTGGAATGAAGGTTAAAATTTCCTGTTACTTTCTAATATCATAGACTATGTACTTTCTAAAGTACACGTTTAATTATTATTTTAGAACACATTACTATTTATTTACAATCTCTTACTGCAAAACAACAAGCCATGGTACAACAGCCTTAAATCCTATCTTTATAATCTCTTAATTTCATCAAGATAATAAACTGAGTGACTGGTCTATGCTATATAAGTTTTTGTAAGTACACTCCTGGAAGCCTGTGTGATGATCTAACTACCTGACCACACAGTTCTCAAAATAAAATTAAACTCATGTGATAGCCATATCCCATGGACATATGTGAATAAACTTGTTTTTCTCTTAAAAATAAAACACAATACAGTCCCTGAAGCAAACAAACAACAAAAAATGTGTGTGCATGTTTGTCTTTGTGCACAAGTCACCTGTGCACCACTGACAAGCATGATTTTAAAAAGAAGAACATCATCTTGGCTTACAATTCTGGCATTAGATTTAGTGCATCATGGCAAGGAAGGCATGTGGGTTGGGCATCTTTGCCTATAGCAGCAGAGGGGAAGGCCGCAGCTCTTCACACCTTACCAGACAAGCAAGGAGGCTCACAAATGCAAACTGCAAGCAGGTTTAACTTTCAAGGCTCCTAATCCTAATCTTAACCCTATGCCTGCCAGCTAGGCACTTTGTCCCGAAGGTTCCAATTCCTTTCAAACCAGGGCCACCAGCTGGAGACCAAGTGTACAAACACAGGCGCCTAGGGAGACATTATATATTCAAGCCGTAAGACGCTGTAGAATGCAGATTTTCAGGGACAATCATGCGATTAAGCAGGTCTGGACTGGGGCCCAGAACTCTTCGTTATATACAAAAGCACATCCTCCCCAGCTGATTGGAGTCCACTGGCCTTCCCATCTCACCTTGTCGCTCTCTCGGCAAATAAGCAGTCTGGGCTATTGTTAGATGAGGTACGTACAAGGCTCAAATAGAGCAGCAGAAAGAAACATTGGAGCCATCGAATTCAGGTGCTGAGAGTGTAGGAGATAAAGCCACCATCCTGACAACACAGACCTCTCATGCCTTCCCTAACCCATGGGAAGAGTCAGAGTTCTGACCTAACATATGGCCGCTGCATCCCAGATGCTCTGCTGACATGGTCTTAAGGGTCTTATAAAATGGCTCCTATCAAAGGAGATGCCAGACAACATGACCTCTCAGCTTGTTAAGCAGTGGGCACGCCTGGGCATGGAGGTTCATCTGCCCAGCTGCAAATCCCATCCAAGCTCCTCTACCGTTTCTCCTGTAGCTGTGCCCCCAGCACAAGTTAGGCATCACTTGAAAAAGAGTTTTCAGGGCAATTACGTTTCTTCCATTCTCTTTCATTCTTCCACTTGGGCCTATTGACTTGCTTCTCTAGAAAGCACTCGTTGCCATGAACGACTAACATCCTGGCTATCTTTATAGCTGGAACCAAGCTGCCATGTGCAAGCTGGTTTCTATATACGTGACCTTAAGCAAGGGTCTCAACCTCTCTCCGACTTTGATTTCTTCCCTGAAAAGAAATGGATGGTAATTTTCATAACTTCCCTTCAGAGTAGCTGGGTCCAATGGGAGCTTTACATGCATTAACATATTCACTCTCCTGTCTTGGCTAGATTGATGCCAACTGGACACACTTTAGAGTCATTATAAGGGGGGAACATCAATTGAGAAAATTCCTCTGTAAGATCCTGCTGTAGGCAATCTTGTTAATTACTGATGTGGGAGGCCCAGCCCATGGTGGGTGGTGCCATCCCTGGGCTGGTGGTCCTGGTTTCTGTAAAAAAGCAGGCTGAACAAGCCATAAGGAACAAGCCAGTAAGTTGTACCCTTCCATGGTCTCTGCATTACCTCCTGCCTCCAGGTCCCTGCCTTTTTTGAGTTTCTGTCCGGACTCCCTTCAACAATGGACTATGATGTGGAAGCATAAGTCAGATAAATCCCTTCTTCTCCAACTTGATTTTGGTCATGGTGTTTCATCCCAACAATCGAAATCCTAACTAGGATACCTCCAGATTGAATAAATCAGAGTAGGGCTATGGTCAGTTAAAGGCCATAGTAAGAAGTGAACAGATGTAGTCTGCACATTCCACTGGGCAGCAGAAGGACCATGACATAAGCAAGTCATCAGAGGTGAGCAGAGAGTAAGCCCAGAACGAGATGGTGCTGGCAGGAAGGGGCCTGTGGCTGGAAATGCATATTAGGAAGGGCATTCAGTAATAACTGATACTGGGGACACTCACCATCAGGAAAGATGACAATGGCATTCAAAAGGAAACCAAAAAATGACACCCATAACCTCGTACAAACTGCACAAAAAGACAACATCATAGCAAGCACTTCATATGCACAGAAAAACACATGAAGATATACAATGTGCACAGATACACATATGTACAGATACAAACTGGTATGTACACACAGAAATGAATAGATAAAGATACAAACAAATGCTCAGATCTGAAGGCACAACTTCTATCTGGAATGATCCTCACAAAACAGTGTTTACCTATTGGCACTATTAGGAATTAGTGGAATCCTTAAGAGGTAGGGCCTAATGGGAGAAAATTGGGTCATTGGGGTTGTGCCCTTAAAGGACATCAACCCCCTCTTCCCTGTTCTCCCTCTATCCTAACTTCCCAGGAACCATGAGGAGAACAGCCTTACTTCACTTTGCGGTCCCACATAACATTCTGCCTCAACACAAGCCCAGAGTAAGGGAACCAAAAATCATGAGTTGAAACCCTTGTAACCAGGGGCCAAAATGAACCATTATTCTTGATAAGCAGATTTTTCTGGGTATTTCATAACAGCAACAAAATCTGATTAACATACAAATTTATAAACACAACTCAAATAAGCACGCTCATACACATATAGTCAGACATTCAGGAAATGACACAAACATATATATGTGCGTGTGTATGTGTGCATCTGTGTGTATAAACATGTATGTGTATGTGTGTGTGTGTATATATATATATATATAGAGAGAGAGAGAGAGAGAGAGATAAAGATAGAGAGAGAAGGAATGAGGAGAGAGAGAAGCATACATTCAGGCAAAACACACATACATATACACAGATATTATAACCATGGAGACAAGACAGATATAGGTACACAGAAAGACGTAGCTATGACACAATGTCACATGCCCACATACATATAAGCATGCACAAATCATACATAAGCAAAGAGACATACAAATTAAAATACATGTACAGACAAATACACAGACAGATAAACCACACCGACACGCATATAGACATACATACTTGCAAACACAGACACACAAAACACACACATAACATACACTCAGTATTCATACCACACATATACATGCACATAGAGACACACAGACATAAAGATTCACACAGGCATAAACACAGAAAGTCACACGCAAGGCGATTCATGCCTGGGTGTACATGGACACACATATAATGTTGAAGCGTCGTATCCCTCTTTAAACCTGGCCCAAATGCCCTTTCCTGCACATAACCACCTGGATACAGGGAAGGAGGATGAGAAACCCAAATTCTGCCGGTAAAGTCGGAGGCTGAGAAGAATCAACCAAGTTTGTATTTACACAGAAAACCACAGGTCTGTGCGGCTCCCGGGAGACTGTCAAACAAAACCGTGTGTGTTTTAATCTTATGCATATTGACTCTGTCAAAAAAAGTAATAAAAGAAGAAGAAGAAGAAGAACTGACTCTGCACAGTAGCTGGGTCCATGTACTCAGCACCTGACCTCCCAGGAGCAGGGTGCTGTTGACTTATGCTAATGGCTGTACTGCCAAAGCCCCTCCAGGAGGACTCTGAACCAACAGGAGATGAAGGAGGGGGGTAAAACTAGGACTCCAGGAGAGTGAGCAAGCTCAGCACTGTGAACTCTTTCCAGTCATCCTCGCCCCTGTCCCACCAATGCTTGCCCTCCTGGCACTCATGGTTGTACTGGCAGGTACCAACATAACAGCAAAGTGGACAGTCTGACCTCTACTGTGTCCCTACGCTGCTAGGCTGTAAAAAAATCCTGTAGGGACATGAAGGTGCTTGTCTTATCCTTTGCTGAGCGCCAACAGCTTAGCTCAAAGCAGATGTCTGTGCCCTTCCCAGTCCGGCTGGAGTTGGTGAGCTACCATCAGCTCAGGTAAACTGTCTCAGTGGGTGTCCCAATCGTGGTCTTGAAGTCTTTGCTCATAATCTCACTCTTTCCACTCCTCAACTGGACTTTGGGAGCTCAGCCCATTGTTCCACTGTGGGTCTCTGCCTCTGTTTCCATCAGTTGCTGGATGAAGATTCTATGGTAACATTTAAGATAGTCATCCATCTGATTACAGGGCAAAGCCAGTTCAGGCACCCTCGCTCTATTGCTTAGGGTCTTAGCTGGGGTCATCCTTGTGGATTTCTGGGAATTTCTCTAGTGCCAGGTTAAGTCCAAATAGTCCCTCTGAATGTGGGTGACAGTTGTATGGCTGGGGAAGACTGAGGGGCCACTGGCAGTGGCACTAAGATTTATCCCTACTGCTTGTACTGGCTTTTTGGGAACCTATTCTCTTTGGGTGGATACCTTGCTCAGCCTAGATATAGAAGGGAAAAACTTGGACCTTCCCCAAAGCAATGTGTCTTACCCTCTCTGAGGAGTAGATGGGGAGTGGGGTAGATGGAGGAAATGGGATGAGGAAAGGGAGTGGGAACTGGGATTAATATGTAAAATGAAAAAAAGATAGTTTGTTTTCTTTTTAAAAAAATAAAAAGTTATTTTAAAAAGCAGATGTTTGATAATTTTTTTAAGAAGAGATTATGTAACAACTAGATAAAAGGGAAGTGAATGAGGGCAGCTAATGATTAAGAATGCCATAGTACACTCTGGCCCTCTTCTGCTGACACAGCTCGGCTATGTCATTCCTGATGTACTGGCTGTCTACCACTGGTTTTTCCATCTCCATCCCTAACCCCGGTGCAGGCCTCACCTGAGCCTTCCCCCCCCACTGGTTACAACGCAAACTGAGAAATCCACAAGACCGCACCTAAATCCATCAAGGTTCGGACAAGACCCTGCCAAAGAAATATCATGGAATGGAAGGTGGTAATAGCAAGAAGTGAAAAATCACCAAAGTGGACCCTTGGTACAACCAGGACACCCTTCCCTTTACCTTCCCCATTCCTCACTGTGATTTCCACCCACGCCATTTATCCCGAGGCCTGACTACCTCCTCATACCGAGGCCTGGCTCACTTGATTTTCACACTGCCCTTCAACCTCTCCCCTCTCCCTCCTAAATGTCTGTCCTCCCACTTCATAAAGCACCCAGAGTTTACTCTAAAATAGTGGAAACCTTCCACCATGCCTAAACATACAACGGAAAGAATCAAATAAGCTTCCCTCCCGAAACAAATGAGAAAATACAGAAAACAAGCATCAGGCATATGATAGGAAGGGCTAATGGTCCCCAAGAGAAAGGACACAAATACCTCTTATTGTCCTAGCTTTCTTCCAAAGTCTCTGGACTAAAGGATGTTAGAGGCAGGGGAGGGAGATCCAGAAGGAGCCCACAATCTCCCTGACTTAAAGAGACAACTCTGGGAATCCTTGAAGAGAACAAGGTATTGTCTTATAAAGGCTTAGATGATTCTCAATGATCTTCACCCCCAATATTGATACCCATATGTGTTCTCAGGCTAATCATGGTGACCAATAATAGCATATGACATGGGAAATGAAGATGGAAGGTTCTAAGAGTCTGTGACTGTTACCTCAGCGAAGACAGGAAACAAGGAGAGCCCTAGGAGAGACATGCATAAATTTCCCTGGGAAGGGGAAGTAGAGAAGATATGTTTAGTAATGTGGCAGCATGGGGAGGGGCAGGGAATTGGTGGTAGGAGAGTGGGGAGGGGAGAAACGGAGCAGGGAGAAGACCATGAGGGATCAGGAATATTGAGTTAGGTGAAGGGCAGAGAGGAAGAGCAAGGAGAGAGATACCTTGAAAGAGGGAGCCATTACGGGGTTAGGGAAAAAGCAGGTACTAGGGAAATTCCCAGGAATCCACAAGGATGACCCCAGCTAAGAATCTAAGCAATAGTGGAGAAGATACCTAAAATGCCCTTTCCCTGTAATCAGCTTTATGACTACCATAATTGTTGACATAGATCCTTCATCCAGCATCTGATGGAAGCAGGTGCAGAGACCCGCAGCTAAGCATAACTCCTGGAGTCCAGCCATAGAAAGGGGGGCAATATTACATGCCAAAGGGCCAAGACCATGATGGGGAAACCCACAGAAACAGCTGACCTGAGTTAGTGGTACTGACAGCTGGGGAACCTGCGTGAGACCGAATTAGGCCCTCTAAATGTGGGTGACAGTTGTGTAGCTAGAACAGTTTGTGGGGCCACTAGCAGTGGAACCAGTATTTATCCCAAGGGCATGGACTGGCTTTTTAGAGCCCATTACCTATGGAGGGATACATTGCTCAGCCTAGATGGGGGGGGGGGGGGGCTTGGTCCTACCTCAAGTGATGTGACATTCTTTGTTGACTCCCCATGGGAGGCCTCACCCTCTCTAAGAAGTGGATGAGGGCATGGGATGGAGAGATGATATGGGCAGAAGGAGGACAAGAGGGAACAGGACCTGGGATTGATATGTCAAAGATTGTTTTAAAAATACAATAAAATAAAGAGTCTGTGGCTGTCTGTCTTCTTAGAGGTACTCCACCCCGTAATACTCATTGTTTCCCCCCTCTACCTTTCTTCCTCCTTCCCTCCTCTCTCCCCCTTCCTTCTCTTGTTGCACTGGGGGACAGTAGATGTCTTGTGCTTGAGAAGCCTGAGGAAAAGTCCATATGTTAAAGGACATGCCTTAGCCTGGAAGCTGGTTTTCCAACACCTTCAGAGGACTACCGCTTTGACCACAACTTGACTATGCTTGTATAACAGACAGACCTTGAATTAGAAACAGCCAGCTAAGCTAATCTTTCCTGAAAATAATGCACAATACCCCAGAGAAACCCTGTGAGGTGGTATATGCTATTTTAAAGATGTCATCAGAATCTCTACAAACTAAAAAGGGGAACACCAGAAATTGGAGATGTGGAGGCAAAAGTAAACTCCTTGTGTTTCTATAAACTCCTTAAAATACAGCTGACTGCTTAAAGCAAGAATATCGATACTGGATGTATTTTTATAATTTATATCAAAGCAAATACAGGATTTTTGTCATAAAACAGCAAGGGACAAGTAAGCAGTGGAATGTACTGGAATGCACTAGAATGTACTTGAATGCACTGGAATGTATTGGAATTCACAGGAATTTACTGGAATGCAATGGAATTCACTGGAATGCACTGTAATTCACTGAAATGCACTGGAATGTACTTGAATGTACTAGAATGTACTGGAATGCACTGGATTACGCTGGAATGTATTGGAATGCACTGGGATGTAGTAGGATATAGTATTATACATTTGAAATGATGCATTATTATTTAAAATTATACTATAAATGTAAAACTATATGCTATAATACTATATAATTGATAAGAAAGTGAAAAAATACTTTATAAGCCAACAAATGAGATACATGTAATAATAAAAAATAGTTTATCCAAAAGAAAGCAGAATAAAGTAAAGGAGGACCAAGGAAAAAAATTTTATGATAAATATATATCCAATCATATAAAATTGAAATGATTAAAGAAATATTCAACTAAAAGGCACTGTTTCGAGCTGCACTGTTAGGAACAACTATACACTTCTGCCTACAAAAATGCTACTTTCCAGGGCTAAAAACTAAAAGCTTGCCTGAAGGAGGACCCAGTATAATGCTTGTTTTATAAGCATGGGGACCTAAGTTTGACACCAAAACCCAATCAAAAATGCCAAGTATAACCGTATGCATTTGTAATCTCAGAACTGTGAGACAGAGACAAAAGTTTCCCTGACACGTGTCAGTCAGCCAATCTGGCCTAACTGGTGAACTCAAGTGAGTGAAAGACACTGCTTCAAAGGAGGTAAATGGCGATCTTAAAGATGATACCTATAGTCACAGTCCAGCCTCCACAAACACACACATGCACACCTGTACACACATGTACTGGTACACACACATGCAATAAAAAAAAACCTAACAGTTCATGGGGAAAACACCATAGTTCAAGAAAGCCAAGGTAGGGTGGCCATATAAATTATCAGGTGGGACAGGTTTTTAAAGTAAATAATATTGTCAGAGATGCACACGTCCATTCCAAATGAGAGGAGAGCCAATTCTCAAGATAACATGCAAGTATGTGTGGGCACCAATGAAAGGAGTTCAAATCACAGGAGCAAAAGTCAGTGGAATGACAAGGCACAGTAGATAAATCCAGCTTTGGCTGGAGATTTCAACATGGTGACCTGAGTGGTTCTAGGCACATGGACTCATTAATAGCCCAGGAACTTGACTGAGTGACTGACAGCATTGGAAATCAATGAGGGAGTTCTTTCCTAAGGAAGACAGGCTAGCTAGGACTGTGAAAGCAGAAGTCAGCAAACAGTCCATAACCATCTATACAAGTGGTCCCTTCCCAATGCTTTGACCCTTTAATATAGTGGTGACCCCCAACCATAAAATTATTTCTTTGTCACTTCGTAACTGTAATTTTGCTACTGTTATAAATGGTAATGCAAATATCTGATGTGTGACCACTGTAAAAGAGTCATTGGATCCCCAAGGGGTCACAACCTACATGTTGAGAAACATTGATCTAGAACTTCCCTTCACAACCTTGAAAACTAACTTGGACCTCTAGAAGGCTGTAGGGAAGGCAGTGTCTATGGGATGCTTCTATTTTGAAAACAAGATTTATTTCTTAGCTGTAAGACCCCTTGCCCGTGAAAGTGAAACAGATTTACTTCACTGACTAACATGGTACTGTTTTTCTTTAATGAGTTTTGTGATGTGTAATTGCCATATAATAAGGAGAACATATTTACAGTTAGAAACATGACACATTTTCATAATTGTGTAACAGTAACTACAATCTTCATAATGAAGAGTTCTATCAACCCATTCATCCTGACTCTACTGCTAGCCTCATTTGTTATAGTCCCAAAGTGGAGGGAAAAATCCAAATATCTGCTAGAAGGACAGTTGGTAAGCACAGTGTGTTGTGCTCACATCCTAGATACCATTCAGCAGTGAAATAAAGCTTCAGAACACAAAAACAGCAAGAATGAGCATGAACAATTCATATTCAAATCAAAATGACTTAGAAATAAGAAAAGTCTATCCAAGGACTACAGACACATGGGACACACATGCATATATACACACAGCTACACTAACAAACTCATGTAACACACACACATACACACACTCATAACCCATATAACATATCACACATACAACACCACTCATAAGACACACCACACACATATACACGCACATACCACAATATACTCAAAACCATAAATACATCATACACATAACATATAATAACACACCAATACCACCACACATATAACATCACATACACAACAACATATATGTACAATACCACACATACACCACTATACACACAAACCACATAGCTACAACACCACTTACAACACACAACAGAATCAATATTGCAATACAACATAAAACACACATACACACTCCATCACACACACCATCATAGATACAATGCCACATATATAATACCATTCATAACACATATAACGCAACATATACAGCACCACATATAGAACACCACATACACACAAAGCAAGACTACGTATATATACCGCATACACAACACCATACATACAATATCACATATGTACAGCACAGCACACATACAACATAACATGCACAACATTATAAATACACCACCACCCACATACAACACCACTATACATCACCACACATACAGCACATACACATACCACATATACAACATGACATATACACACAATAGCATACACCACACATATACCATCACACACATACAATATCACATATACACCACCAATAGCACAATACCACACACACCACACCAGCAGTCAAGAAGGAAATGCTTAATCCAGCACTTGACCACATGTAGTGGTTTGTGTTTCTAATCTGAACTGTACTAGGTTGGCAGTAAGGAATTCCAACCTGGTATCTTCTTAACAACTCACAATGCTGAACATGTTTTCATGGGCTATTTTCAGTCTATAGATACTTTTCTATGAAATGCTTCTCAATTTGTTCTCAACTTTTATACCACTGGAGTTATTGGATGACTGAGTTGCAAAGCAATATAAGAAAAAATAAGTAATAAATAGGTATTTTTTTTTACTTTTTGGCACATTTTTATTAATTAAATTTGTTCTTTGGCAATCTCATATGTGCTTTTAATACATTCTGATTAGACTGTCCTCCACCTTCTCCTGTCTGTCAACACACCCATGCCCTATGACTCACTTACCCACATTTGTCTTTTCGTTCTGTTTTTGTGACCCAGTGAATTTAACTGGGGCCAACTACGTGAGCATGGTGTGGAATCTGCCATTGTGTCCTGGTGAGTTCAGCAGGGTGTGCACAACTGAAGTCAGAATCCTACCAACACACACACACACAGAGAGAGAGAGAGAGAGAGAGAGAGAGAGAGAGAGAGAGAGAGAGAGAGAGACTATCAGGGACCAGTATTTTAGGAAAGAATGGTTGGGGAGACATGAGCACCCTTCATCCCTGCTCACTGCTAACAGGACCACTCTTGTGCATGTCCAGTTCAGGCGGTCACAGCTGCTGTTAGTTCACGATCACAGCATCATGAACTTAAGACATTTCACAGCCCCTTCCCCTACTTCCAGCTCTCCCATTCTTTCTGCCCACTCGTCCAAGATGTTCTCTGAGCCACAGAGGAGAGAGTATAAATGTTCTGTTTAGAGCAGAGCCCTCAACCATTATTCTCAGCACCCTGAGCAGCTGTGAGCCTCTGCATTCATCACCAGTCACTGCAAAGAGAGGTGTCTTTATCAGGTGTCCCTAGGGCATTTTCACACATACTTAATTGTGGTTGACCGTCCTCTCTCACCTCTTCTGCCATTTTTAATACCCAGAAGTCTCTCCTTTGATGTTTACAAGAAAGTCTGAGAAACCACAACTATATCTAAGAGAAGACATTTCTAGGAGGACAGAACCCTGAGATTGCAGAGAGCTGGATGTGCTGAAGGAACAGCAAACAAGCTGCCTGGATCTGGGATAGAGTAAATGAAAGGAAGGAGAGAAGAGGGTGCATATCCACGAGAAAATTCCTTCCCCATATATTTATTATATGTGGCACTGAGCTTCCAAGATCAACCACATAAGGAAACATTTTATTTTTAAAAATCAATTTAATCTGATTATTTGATCACTGGACTATATATAACCCACACTATGCTTTCTTCTGGAGTCTCTGGATGCCAGACTGAAGCAACTATTTACCAAAGTAAAGATTTTATCCCCTGACTCTGTGTCTCCCAGGAGGTCTGCCCATACTTCCCCCACCACTGAGATCTAGCGGGATGGCAGGGGCTTGTTGCTGACATCATGGGAGGAGTATTTAATCAAGAATAATTTAAACTGCTTACTGGACTTCATTTACCATTATGATAGGACATAAAAGTTTAAGGCTTTTGCCAAAAAAAAAAAAAATCTATGAGCCAGCACCATGCAAGTTCTAATAAATCTGTGAAGAGGGAATTTGTCATCTCTCAATAAATGTGTCTTTTCTGCACTCTCCTCTGAAAACTTAAAATCTCAGACATAAATCTCAGTTGGAAGCTTCATTTTTCTCTCCTCAGGGGCATGATGTTCCAGGCTGGAGCATGGATGCCTCCTGGCACCCTCTTCCTAGTTTCTTAGCCATTCATCCTAATCCCCTTCTCTGAATTCCTACATCTTCCTTTACCATCCTGTGGGTCCAGGAGGACTATCCCAGTGTTCAAATGCCTCAGTTTCTTCATCATGGGAATGAGGTTGTACCACGTGGCCTGGAAGGCTTGTTCTTATCTCAATGACACTCAACTTGGTATGTCTCTAAAGGTGTGGGGGTTGGGCATTAAGGGAATAAGAGATAGAATAAAGATTTGGAGAGAGGCTTCCCTGGAAACACTCAAGATCAATTAAGTCCCCAGGTATAGGTGGTGTCAAGAATACCTGTCCTTCAGGCATGACACAAAGGTTACCCTCTTGAACCCTCACCAACTATGACACTCTATACAAGATTGAGCCTATTAAAATTCTGTCACTTTCAAAGTGTCACAGTTACTAAGTAGAAAGACATTTTTTGAGTGGCATAGTAACTCCTTGCCTATGCTCCTAAGGGTAACCCTTTCACCCACACTCCCACAATTAAAAGTAGTTAAATTCATTGGTTCGAGCTAGCCATGCCTGGACTCCTCTCTTTGGCCTTTTGTTGCTGCTTTACCAGGAATGAAAAGACATTTCTCATCTTCCCAGGAAAGGTTCACACAACAGGCCAAAAAATTCAAAATTGTTAGCCTGGTTACTTGTTACAGCATGGATTCTGAAAACACCCACCCTGCTCCTCATAAGTGGATGAAACTGAAACAGAGGTCCACACTTTGCATGATTGTACAGATAGGAAATGTCCTCAACTGCCAAACCCACGAAGTCAGCAAGTCAATCAGCCATTGTGAGGGAACCAGGAGGAAACTTGAATCGCCTACTGATGAGCTCAGGGTATCTAAGGGAGGTGGTGAATTAGATAGTGACGATGGATGCCAAACTAAGTGAATATACTAAAAACCAATGAGTTGAGCACTTGAAAATGATGAGTCTTGTGTCATGTGATGGATATCTCAATCAGGAAACTGCAGATGCTGTCAATGGACAGAGGACCTGCCTCAGTGTAGACCAGACAGCTCTGCCAGCTTAGCTGACAATGAAAGGATCTGCTCTTCTAGACAGGCTTCCCAAATCCAGATCTCTTCTCTCTAGGAGCCAGGCTGCTGCCTAGAGTGGAAAGCCTCATCCTGGTAGTCCGCCTCAAGTCAAAGGACCCCAGTCCAAATCCTGGATGTGGTACATCTCAAGGTGATGCCAGGACAGGGCCATGTCAGAACTAACTGGGGATGTTGTTAAAAAAATCAGATCCCTAGCCCAATCCCAGCCCTATTGGATTTTTTTTTTTTTTAAATAAGCTCTCTCGGTGATTCTTTCACAGGCAAAAGTTTGAAAACTATTTTGAGCTGGAGTGCCTTTCAATCTTTAAGGTGCATACAAATTATAGGAGATCTTATTAAAATTAGATGATTCTGACTCCTCATGTGCATCTGGGACGGGGTCTGAGAGTCTGCATCTCTAGTCACCTCCCAGAGGCCAGACGCTGTTCACACCCCTGAGTGTGGATTCTGCTTTGAGACTCAGGGGTAGAATAGATTTCTTTTTCATGTTTTCTTTCTTTCTTTCTTTCTTTCTTTCTTTCTTTCTTTCTTCCTTCCTTTCTTTCTTTCTTTCTTTCTTGCTCTCTTTCTTTCCTTTTTTGACAGAATTTCTTTGTGTATAGTCCTGGCTGTCCTAGAACCCTCTCCGTAGACCAGGCTGACCTTGAACTCATAGAGATCTGTCTGCCTCTGCCTCCTGAGTGCTACCTGCAGAGTGTGATTGTGCAAGAAACTTTGAGAAAGTTCAGTGCCGAGCATCGCGCTGAGATTCTGAGTTGGGTGGGCATGGCCTCAGCATAATTGTTTGGAACAAAAATTCTCCCCGGTGATTCTAAGAGACTGCCATGTTTGGGAGCCACTGGGATGGAGGCCGAAGGAAGCTGTGTGTAGGTGGCAAGGTAGCATAAGGAGCAGAAATTTGGAGAAAGCCCAAGTCCAAGGATAGAGACTCTACCGCAAAAGAAGGAATTGTTTTGCCGTTGTCTATAGATACCAGCACTTCCTGTGGCTCACCCATCAAGGAAGAGCAAAAGATTGCATTTCTAACTTCAAGCCTCAAAAGATGGAAAAACAGAAAGACCCTGCCAGGTCTCTTGTTTTAGTCTACCTTCTTAGAGCCCGGGCCTAAGCGTAAAGTCATCAGGGGACTAAGGAAGGTCCCTGGACAGAGGCAAGGAACATTACCTATCCAGGACACCCCATTTACCATCACCACCTTCCATGCAGGTGAGTCTTTGAAAGAAATATAGACACCGTTCTAGGACAGAGAGGAGCTATTCTAGCCTCGGAACAAGGCTGTTTGCCTCTGAGCAGACTAGACTCAGCCCAAGCCCGCTGCAGCTACCTCCGAGGAAAACCAGAAAGAAACTCACCCGAGTGAACCCGAGCTGCAATCTATCCCACATGATGACACGGCTGTTGAGAATCTCATTCTTTAATGAGCAGGCTGAGCTCATCAGGAGTCTGACCCCCTAGTAACTCATGGCGCCTTGCTAGTCAGTCCTGAGAAGAACTTACGCCGTACAAAGGTTTCCTCAGCAAACTAATGAAAAGTCCACCTAGCCCTCTAGATATGAGCCTTGCATAGGTGCCCCACCAATAAGACCTCACTGCTGCCCTTTCTCATGAAAGCAGATTTCCTGTACTCTTAGCAATGTGAGCTCTTTGGAAACACACTCGGAGTCTTTCCAGTGCATTCGTAACTCTTCCTTTCCTATTAACTTGGTCCCTGGTGAAATTCATTCGCACCCTGAATTTTACTAAGCTGTTTACCCTCCTGGCATGCCTTGGCAGGGGCCAAGGCAGAGGATCATCTAGCTTCTTCATCCCACAATTATCATGGTGGTTTTCATTGATTTAGACTGGAGAAGGCTGAGATATGGAGACTTCCCCTGCCACCCAGGTTTGCAGGAAGGCACTCGGGTTGAGGGGAAAGATGTGACCACCAAGGAGGAAGAAAGGATGTAAAAAATCAGGAATGTGAAGGCAGTCTTCCCTGAGCAGTGAGAGACAGATGTCAGAAGCAACACGCAGGCGTGCTGAGGCAGGGCTGTGCCTGCACCACGTGGCCCAGAAACGTGGGCCATTTTTCAGAAGGAAATAAAAATGTGTCTGTAATTAATGATCCTCCAGGAACACATGGTCCTTATTAATGTAGCAATTTGGAGAAACATAATTCATTAAACACTGGGCTTGAATTGCAGAATGGTTTTGCAGTTGGAGGAGGATTCAGGGAAAGACAGAGGCACCCACAATGGTTTCCCAAGAGTCTCAAGGACAGGGTACTAGGAGGGGCAGGGTCAGAGCTGGGTCACCCACACTGAGGAGCTGGGGTACACGGGGAAGGGCACCTGAATTCTTGCCATCCCTATGCGCTCACTTTCAAAACTGATGATGGTGTTTATATGTATAGGCCCCGGGAACCCAACTTGCCTGGGCTCACTTTCAGGCTCCTCCCTTTGTCAGGTGACCTTGGCCTGGCTGGCTGAATTCTCCTTGCTTCCACTTGCTTGTCTACAAAAGCATAAAAATAAAATGGTACCTAGTCTTAGGGTTCAAGGAAGTGTTTTAACATAGTTCCTGACATTCAGTACTTGTTAAATATTGGGTTTATTATTGTTGGCTGGTTTTGTCTATGTGACCATAGGAATAGAGACAGGAGTGGGATAGAAGGAGGATTTCTCTGAGGCTAAGTTTTTTTTTTTTTTTTTTTCTAGCTGGCTTGCTGTGATGGTTTGAAATAAAATGATCCTCATAGACTATTATGGACTGGCACTCTTAGGTATGGACTTATTGGAGTAGGTATGGCCTTGTTGGCAGAAGTGTGCTTCGAGAATTCAGATTCTCAAGTGAGCCCTGGTGTCACTTCCTCTTCCTGCTGCCTTCGGATCCAGATTTAGTCTCTCAACTACTTGTCCAGCAATCTGTCTGCTTGCATGTCACCATCCTTTCCGCCGTGATGAAAATGGACTAAATCTCTGAATTGTAAGACAGCCCCCGGTTAAATGTTTTTTTTTTCTTTTTTTTTATTAATTTATTTAATTATTAAAGATTTCTGCCTCTTCCCCGCCACCACCTCCCATTCCCTCCCCCTCCCCCAATCAAGTCTTCCTTCCTCCTCAGCCCAAAGAGCAAGCAGGTTTCTCTGCCCTGTGGGAGGTCCAGAAAACTAATAGAGAATTAAGAGAATTGTTGGAGGTAATGAATCAAATGGACTTAACAGACATCTATAGAACACTCCACCCAAATAGGAAAGAATACACCTTCTTCTCTGCAGCTCATGGAACCTTCTCGAAAATTGACCACATACTTGGAAACAAAGGAAACCTCCACAGATACAAAAAAATATCAGTGTCCACCTGTGTCTTATCAGATCACCACGGATTAAAGTTAGAAGCCACCAACAATGCTACCCCCAGAAAGCTGACAAACTCATGGAAACTGAACAGTCAACTACTGAACCACACCTGGGTCAAGGAAGAAATTAAGAAAGAAATTAAAGTCTTCCTTGAATTTAATGAAAACAAAGAGACAACATACTCAAACCTATGGGACACGATGAAAGCAGTGCTAAGAGGAAAGTTCATAGCACTAAGTGCCCACTTAAAGAAAACGGAGAAAGCATACATTGGGGACTTAACAGCACACCTGAAAGCTCTAGAAAAAAAAGAAGCAGACGCGCCCAGGAGGAGTAGAAGACTGGAAATAATCAAACTGAGGGCAGAAATCAACAAAATAGAAACACAGAAAACAGTCCAAAGAATCAATGAAACAAAAAGTTGGTTCTTGGAGAAAATCAACAAGATTGACAAACCCCTATCCAAACTAATTAAACGACAGAGAGAGAACACGCAAATAAATAAGATCAGAAATGAAAAGGGGGACATAACCACAGACACAGAGGAAATTCAGAGAATCATTAGATCTTACTACAAAAGCCTGTATGCCACAAAACTGGAAAATGCAAAAGAAATGGACACTTTTTTAGATAAGTACCATATACCAAACCTAAACCAAGACCAGGTGAACGATCTAAATAGACCTGTTAGTCGCGAAGAATTAGAAACAGTTATCAAAAATCTCCCTTCCAAAAAAAGCCCAGGGCCAGATGGTTTCAATGCAGAATTCTACCAGAACTTCCAAGAAGAGCTAATACCTATACTTCTTAATGTATTTCACAATATAGAAACAGAAGAGTCATTGCCAAATTCCTTTTATGAAGCTACAGTTACCCTGATACCAAAACCACACAAAGACCCAACCAAGAAAGAGAATTACAGGCCTATCTCACTCATGAACATCGACGCAAAAATTCTCAATAAAATACTGGCAAACCGAATCCAAGAACACATTAGAAAAGTTATCCATTATGATCAAGTAGGCTTCATTCCAGAAATGCAGGGCTGGTTCAACATACGCAAATCTATCAATGTAATCAACCATATAAATAAACTGAAAGAAAAAAACCATATGATCATTTCATTAGATGCTGAAAAAGCATTCGACAAAATTCAACACTCCTTTATGATAAAGGTCTTGGAGAGATTAGGGATCCAAGGGTCATACCTAAATATAATAAAAGCTATTTACAGCAAGCCGACAGCTAATATTAAATTAAATGGAGAAAAACTCAAAGCCATCCCACTAAAATCAGGAACACGACAAGGATGTCCACTCTCTCCATACCTCTTCAATATAGTGCTTGAAGTTCTAGCAATAGCAATAAGACAACATAAGGGGATCAAGGGGATCCATATTGGAAAGGAAGAAGTTAAGCTTTCATTATTTGCAGATGATATGATAGTATACATAAGCGACCCCAAAAACTCTACCAAAGAACTCCTACAGCTGTTAAATGTTTTTTTTTAAGAGTTTGCAGTGATCATAGTACAATGGAGACCCTAACTAAGACACTTGGTCTAGTGACATAAAGGACAAGAGCAAAACATATGGGGAACAGGTCCCACCTGACCTTCAAATGAATCAACTGACGAACATAATGATATAGGGAACAAAGTTACGTCCAGGTCTAAGACAGTGAGCCGCAAGCAGTTAAACACTAGGTTGAAGAAAGTGGAAGACTATGAGCCAGGAAGACAAGAAGCCTGGGTTCTGGTGCTAACCTTTTTCTGTGTAGCTTTTTTTCTAGAGACTGTTCAGGTAAGCATTCCCCCATTCAAAATGAGCAAGGCATCAAGAACACTCATGCACCACAAGAATGAAGATTTCGTCTAAGACATCTGGATAGGTGATCGTGTTATCACAGCATGTCTTTCCATAGATGAACACGGGGAAGCAACTTAGAATAGTTTGTCACTCTCTGGATGAACATAAAAGGATACAGTAAAAATATGTTTCCATATGTAAAGACAGTGCCTCTGAAAATATTGGAAGTTGCTTTGAATGAGAGAATTGTGAGCAAGTGGCAAGCGTGAAGATTTGGGACATTGTCATATACCATACACTTTAGCTATGCTTCATTTATAAACAAAATTATTGCTACAATAACAAACAATCTTGCCTTATCGTACACCTTAACTTTATAATAAAAACTAGTTTTAGACACTTTCAAGTGTTCAGTAATGCTTAAAACACACAATATCCTGCTGTCCAAAATTAGTTTTGCTCTGTTTTATTCTTTTGTCTTAAGTTTTATACTGTTTTTTAAAAACCAAAACTCATATTAGCTGAGGCCTATGCAGGATTAGGATCATCAATGCCCCTGTCTTCTGTATCCATGTCTTGTTCCTAGTGGATGAGCAGTAACCATACAGAGCTGTCATCCACCATGACAAATGTCTTCTGAAGTTCCTTCCCCTGGTCAGGCCAGAGACTGCTCATAAACACTTTGGGAGGGGTCATGTGTATGCATATGTGTGATGGAAGTGGGATGTATAAGCATTTTTTGGATGGCTGGAAGTCTGGATGTGCTTGTGTACACATGTGTGAATGCTATAAATTGACATGAAGCGTCTTCCTCGATCACTCTATTTACCAAAGCAGGGTCTCTTCCTGGACTCAGAGCTAGTCTACCTAACCAGCTTGCCCTGGCATCTCCCATCTTCCCTCTAGTGTGTGAGCAGCTACTTTTTATGCACTCTAGGGTCTAAACCCTAGTCCTCATGCTTTATGCACTCCAGTGTCCACAGCTAACAAGTTTTAGAAGATTTCACTCTAGAACAGTTACAAAGGTAACAGTCATTGGCCGTCTGCACACAACTAGGTGTGTCACCACCTAAAAGACTAGAGGTTTCCACCAGCACCATCATAACCCTGTGAGTCACACACTGTGCTATTTATCATGATAGCTATGTCACTAGGTAAAAGGGATTTTCCTGTTGCATGCTAATCTTCTGCCAAGTGTGCATGTGAGCCACAGTGTGCCATTGGGCTTTCTACAGTCTGCTCAAGCCTAGTCTGCATTTGACTTTCCAGTTCTTTGGTTAAGATAGAACAATATTATCCAGGCTGGGTAAATCTCATGGACTAACTTGGGAAAGTTCCAGCTGAACAGTAGTGGTTCCGATGTGCACGCAGCAGTGGCAAATAATATGGACAGAATAGGGATTCTGGGCATGCTCCAGGCACCTTTACAGCAGCCAATTGTCACCTGAATTAAACCAAGCACCTTCCACTAGAACTTTCCCTAAAACCTTCATCACTTGCACAGTTTCCAGGCACCAACCCTCTGACACACAAAACTTTAGGGAATAAATTCAGATCATTACAATTCTGTCCAGCTGTTTACTCACGTAGTCAAGTATAGCACTGAAACCCCCAACTACGATCATTGAATTCTGTCTCTTCTCTTAATTCTGTCTCAGGTAAATGTGTTTGGGAGCTTTGTAAAAGGTGAGTGTGTATTTGACTGTTAATATCTACTGGACACATTGACTCCTTATCATTATGAAAATTCCTTTTCCAGTAATAGCATTTAAATTTTATTTTGGCTGATAATGATAGAGTTGTTCTAGTGTGTATGTAGTTACCACTGCCTATTGCATTTGTTTTCATCCTGTTACTCTGTTTTTATACGTGAAATGTGCCTCTCATAGGTAGCATAAAAATATTACAATATGCTGCTTGTCTTAATTATTCCCCTACTGCTATGGAGAGATACCATGATGCAGGCAATGTATAAAAGAAAGCATTCAAGTGGGAACTTGCTTAAAGTTTCAGAGGGTTAATCCATGACCATCATGGCAGGGAGGATGCAGGAGGCAGGGCAGGCATGGTGCTGGAGCAGTAGCTGAGAGTTTATGTCTTACTGGCAGAAAGTGAGTAGACCGGCTTGAGTTTTTGAAACTTCAAAACCCACCCTCAGTGACTCGCCTTCTCCAACAAGGCTACACCTACTAATCCTTCCTAAATACTCCACCAACTGGGAACCAAACATTTAAACATATGAGCCCACCAGTCCCATTCTCCTTCAAACCATCACAATAATCTTTGCCTACTTACTGGCTTAATGACACATCCAAATTTAACATAATGGTCATGCGTTTTTTAATGTCTTCTGTCTTGCCTTGTATTTCCTTTACATGCAAGCATTTATTTCCCGTTTATGTCCTTCTCTTGTTTTAAGCATTTTTCCCTAATTTTTTTATTACTTTTAATTTCTTTTCTTTAATTCTTCCTTTGAATTTACTAACAATAGATTCATGAGTTATTTACTTGCTCCGTGGATTACAAAATGCATCTTTAACTATCACAACACCCTTGAAATTAAGGACGGTTAATACTAACTTAATTATAGTAAAATACAGCAATTAAGCTACAGTTAACTCCATTGTTTCCTCCTCGCTTCTGCTGTAGGTTCCATATATATTACATGTCTACATTAGAAGCCCAACACATAGCACCATAATTACTGTTTATAGAATCTCGTGACTGTTAGGAAAATTACTGAAGAAAAATAATGGAAACACATTTATAGCTCTTTCATTGTTGTCTACCTATTTATCATCTCTGAGGTTGTTTATTCCTGTGAGTTTCAGCTGTTGGCAGTGTCATTGCCTACAGTCTATGTTCTTAGTACTAGAAGACAGGCAGTGACAGGAAGATTCTGGAGGCTTGCTGCCTAGTCAGTCTAGCCAGTCAGTGAGCTCTAGGTTCAGTGAGAGAACATGTCTCAAAAAAACAAGACATCCAACATCAACCTCTGTCCTTCACAGAAACACATTCGCAGGACGTAAACACAGTCGCACACACAGAGTCACAGGATACACACACACATTCACAGGCTACACACACACACATACACATCACATGCATGTTCACAGGCTACACACATACACATCACATACATGTTCACAGGCTGTATACACAGACACACACACATAGACACAGTCTCACACAAGCACACACACACACATATACAGTCATACACACTCAATGGCAGGTGTGTGAGAGGGAGAGAAACATACCTACACAGTCTACATCACTATCCTCCCTCCCCCTCCTGGCATCTCTTGTTTCTCCTTAGAACGCAGCGGTTACACTTACTACGATTTCCCTGCGTAGGGTAAGTCCTCTTTTCTCTGATATCACCCAAGGTCCTCTGTGATGGGTGACTTCCGACTGTCTGATTGTAGGGCATTGGTAGGGTACAGGAGGCTACTCTTAGGATTTACTTATTTCTGGTTCAGTATATTTTTAGATATATGTGACGGTTTTTTTTTCTCCTTTTACCAAATTTGAAGGTTTGAAAAGCATTATTTCTTCAAAAGGTCATTTCTTTTATCACCTTCTTTTCCCTTCTATATTTCGCATTCCATGAATTTCTCACTTTTCTAGCTGGGTCTGTCTCGCAGGTGTTTTCCGTATCCTTTCTCCCCTCTCCCTGATCTGATGACTGGATGGTCTCTACTCACCTATCATCCCCTCCACTAATAATACTTCATTCTCACAGCTACTACTGAGCACACACAGTAGGATTTTCATCTCAACTACATATTTCAACTCCATAATTCTATGAGGTCTTTTATGAAAGCCCTCATTTTTTGTATTGAGACTTTTTATTTGCTTGTTTTTTTTTTTCTCTTTCATTTTGAAAAGATGGTAAACGTTACTTTGAAGTTTTTGTAGCTTAAAATACCTTGCAAGAGTCCACTTAGGTTCAATGTCTTTTGAGTAGCTTTTGTTTTTCTGAGTGTGAGTTATATTTTCTGCTAAATATCACATATGTTTGGTCAATATATTGAAGCAAATCCCTCTGAGCTCTAATACTCACTCTAGGCTACTCAAGCCCATGTCCCAGCATAGCTTGTAGCCTTACTGGGACTCAGCTTTCCATTGTTCAAACGTGAGTGGCTTAGAATGAAAGATGGAGAAGAAAATTAAGGGAAAAACAGCAGAGATGGGGAAGAAGGAGAAGAAGCTGAAAAGACAGAAGATGAGGAGAATATAGAAAAGATGGAGGAGGAGAATGATGAGGACCAGATGCCACAGAGATGGGGGACAAGGAGCCAAAGGTTCTCTTTTGACCTTCAGTTTATTTTTTCCACTGACAAAAGTAATGTCACAGGTGATCGTGAGAATTCCATAAAATGGTTTAGCTCTTTAGTTACGTTTGATAAATGCAAAACTATTATACTATTTTCAATAATAATATCTTACAAGATTTTTTCCCTTTAGCAGTCAAATAATTAGGTAACCCTAAATATGATTGTCTGGGATAAACAAAAAGGAACAATGACCACGCAACTAGAAAAATCTATATCCTGTTTTGATGATACTCATAAGAGACCTGTCCTTTCCTGTGGAGACAGAAGAAGAGGGAATTGGGGGTGAGGCAGTGGGGATAAGAGAGAAACTGGGAGAGGAGGATGTGGAGGAGGCTGAGGCAAGTAAAATAAATAGATGAATAAAAATATACCCTCCCCCAAAATCTATGTCCTTGGTTAACCAAAGGAGATTTTAAAAAAAAAGATAAAAGTGTAAAGGAGAAGGAGAAAGGGAAACTTACAGGAAAGAGGAGAAAAGAAGAGCCCTCAAGCTTCTTCCTCCATCCCCCTGGAACAGCATCCCAAAACTGAAGATTGGTGCTGCTAACCTTGCAGGAAAGGCTTTAAAGATCCCCAGGAAATTCTGCAATCAATCCTATTCCAATTTTGTAAATAAGACCCCCAGAGAGTCCAGAATCACAGTAACTGGCAAAAAAGGAAAACCATTGACCTTCCTGGAGAATAAGGAGAGAGGTGAGTCATGTCCAGAAAATGCTTTTACTCAGGGCCTGCCGGCCTTTCTTCCTGCCTTACTGGGAGAGTGCTGAGAGAATGCTGGCTTACTGGGGAATTCGGTTTTTCTTTACACTGGCTGACTTCTGGTGACTTCAGGGAGCCCCAGTCTGCCTAGAGAGCCAAAGAAATGCAAAATGAAACAGAAATGGCAGTACCCTGGTTTTTCGGAGGCTGCCAAGAGCCAGCAGTGTCAAGGAAAGGCATGCCACAGGAGTCAGAGCAGCTGTTGTCAGCTTGCCATCTTGTCTCTGGAATGGCTTCTAGCAACTATTAACTCTTTTTAACTTTTGAAGAGCATATCCACATTCATTATCTCGGTGTTTGATCACAAAAATATTTCCAGACACCCCCAGGTCCTCTCCTATAACTTCACTTTGAGTACTTGAGTTTTATCTTCGCAATCTAAAATGAATAATAAAAATGTACTTCATACAATATAAGTACTTATAAATGAGTCTGTCAAATCAGTTTGATACCCAAGCTTAAATCTGAGCTAATAATCACAAATAAGAAACATTGTGCTAGTCGTTTTGAACTAATAAGAAGAGAATTAATAATGCTTAGTTACCAGAGGCCAAACACTGTCACTCAGAAGAACTGGAACTAAAGCAACCAGTACCATTGCAAGGGACAATTCACTTAAAAAAAAAAAAAAAAACTGACTCCTTCAGTTATTCTGTTTATGCTTATTGTTTTTGCGGTTTTGTTTTTATTTGATTTATGAATGTTATTTGTTTCCACATAATAATACAAACATGCCTAGTTTTAATATAAATTAGTGACGACATTATAAAAATAGTTCACATCAAGAATATAGATGGGAAGAAAGAGAGAGATGAATATAGGTGAGGGGGAGAAGAAGGTGGAAGAGGAGGACAGAATGAGGGATGGATAAAAGGAAGAAAGGGACAAAGGAGCAAAGTAATGAAGAAACAAAAGAACAAAGGAAGGGTGGGTTAGCTTTGTTGACTATAGCCAGCTCAGACAGGGTGAACATGGCCAAGGGAGAATCAGCCTTAACCTAGAAAGCAACAACAGTGCTCAGACCACCATGAAGCCTGAGCATGTAGCAGCATTGCATACTGAAAAGGACATTGTGGTCACAGGCAAAGCATTCGAGCTACAATCCTGCCAGTAGCACAGATAAACACAGGTAGCATTTGTCAAGGATGCTGTTTTAATTGGTTCCTCTCGATGCCCTATTATACCTTCTCACTTCACTAAATCTTACTATCCGGTCTCGTACATTCTTGCCGTCCACAGAAAAAACACCTTCTGCAGCTTAAATGCTGCCATCCCCCCAATATATCTGTCATAATCCCCCAAACTAGTAAATGTTATCTTCTGCAGGGAAGGGAATTGTGCAAATGTAAATGAATAAGGGATTAGGAGTAAGGAGATTATCCTTGATCTTTCTGGCATAGTCCACATGATAATAGCCCTTAGGAAGGAGTGGCAGGAGGAGCTAAGCTGAGGATAAAACAATGGAAGCAGAGACCATAGTAATGCGGTTGTTGACTTGAACATGAAGACAATCACCATTGAAAGCTTAGAAGTGACTTGTAGCAGCTGGGTGAGATCAGAGTCATTCCACTGGTGCCTTTACCTGCCTCAAAGATGCAAGAAGGAGTAGCCAGCTGCTGAAGATTCTACTGGTCCTGAGCAGGGAAAGTATCCCAAATTGCTACAATGTGGGAACAACATTGCAGGTGGGAAGGGTTCTGGTGGAAGGAAATACCATTGCAGCCTTGGGAAGCATGGGGAAAGGCCTATAAATAAAATTGAATTGCTTTGTTATTGATAAGTTATTTTAATACCCCAAGAAAGGATAATGAGATCCAGGAAACTTGTGGCTAAGTCATCAAACTAAACAAAGTGCCCTTACATTTTCCATGGCTAAGAATATAAACTTATCAAGATGCCCCTCTGGTATGTAGTAGTATATTTAATCAAACATCTGAACACTTACATAGGGCAGACCTGTTATGTCAAGATCAAGACTCTGGTAAGAATATTTGTGTCCCAGAAACATAAGATGTGGGTAGTTGGATAAATGGCCCTTAGCTTATTTGTTCTGCCTTGCTCTAAGAGCATGCTGCAAAGGCTCATGCTTCCCTAAAAAGAGCTAGAATTTTGCTACATGGTAGATGTTATAGAAGACCAAGGCTCTCTCCTAAAAGGCAGCAGGTGCTTCTCCCAGGAGCAACATTTACTTCCTTTCCTGATGTAAGGCTGGTAACTAGGATTAATTTGGGCATGGAGAAGGAAATAACTCTACAGAAAAGATATTCAAGACTTAGCAAGTTTCATTTAGAGCCAGACAATCAGACTAGGACTGGAATTTAAAGATGCTTGATCAAGAGGATTATAATACAAGGTTAGATAAGAAGCAATGCATCCATGCTTGTCCCTGGCCCATGGAGTAAAAGAAGCTCTTAGAAAGCCAAAAAAAGAAAAGAAAGAAAGTCAACACTGATAACATGGAAATGCCTGAGTTGTTCAGGAAGAAGGCAGAAAGAATGAAGGAGCAGAGGAAAGTGAACACACAAGAATAAAGCCGCTATGTAAAGTCAGAGCCAAAGACTAAGAAGACCATGGTTTATGGAAGGACCTGGAGACCAGGCAAGGAGGCTTCTCCTTGGAACAATAGGAGGAAAGGTTTACAGGACAGGGTATAAGAAAAAAGAGATAAGCCAAGGTGGCTAATCATCATTACTCCATGCAGTAGCACTGGAGAATGAGGTATAAGGCTGCTTACTCTATCAACTTGCTACCCCTTGGTCAGTGCTGTAACCTGTGCCCATATTCAAGTTCAATACACATGGGAAAGAAGGGTCTGCAGTGCTATGGCAGGTTTTCTGGATCCCCCAATCTTTTCTCAAATTGACCTATGGCTCTATTTATTTAACCGGATGATAGAAGGAATCAAGTAAGATATGTTAAGGATTACTGATCCAGGTCTGAGTTTGGCATTGATAGTCAAAGATATTAAATGAGATGCTCATGAGTTTCTGCCACTAGACCTGGATTTAGAATAAGAAGGTAATAAATGGAATCCTGGTTAAACTATTAACTTGAAAAGTTCTCTGAGTCCATGCCATGAACCTGCTGAGCCCTGTCTAGCAGTCACTGATTCTGCCATGGATATGTAGTTATAACCAACGTATTTGTCATTCTGTGTAGTATGATGGCTATTCTTTTTTTCCCAATATTAATCTTCTGTTTAATTAAAATGATTTTTTTCTATTAGATTTTCTTATTTTATTTTTTAGTTTGAGAATTCATACACTGAAGTTTGTTTCCATCAAATCTAGCTTTCTCTTTTTCCCCTTTGGTTCCTTCCCATTCCCCACTTTTTCTTTTTCTTTTTTTGTACTTTTTTTTTTAATTGAAAAAATTTCCGCCTCCTCCCCACCTCCCATTTTCCTCTGCTCTTCAGACTGGAGAGGGAGGGGGAATGGAGTGGGGAGAAGGAGAGAGGAGTGGGGGTGGGGGAGAGGAGTGGGGGGAGGGGAAGAGGAGTGGGAGGATGGCTATTCTTGATTGTCAACTTGACTACATCTGGAATTAACTAAAACCCAAAAACTGAGGGACACACCTATGAGGGATATTTGCTTACTTTAAAATGAGAAAATCCATTTCTTATCTGGATCTTTGAGGTAGAAGACACACCTTTAATCCGGATTTTTTGCGATTGGAATAGGCCACCTTTAATCTGGGCTACACCTTCTGCTGGAAGCCTATATAAGGTCATGGAAGAAGAAAGATTTTGCTCTTTGCTCTTTGTCTGCTTGCTCTCTCCTTGATAGTAAGTTCATTCCTTACTGGCATTGGTGCCTACTTCTCTGGGATTCCAGCATATGCTGAAAACAAGCTGAGACATCCAGCCTCATGGACTGAACAACTGCTGGATTCTTGGGCCTTCTCTTCATTTCTTCATTGGCAGTCATTGTTAGATTAGCTAGACCATAGCCTGTATATCATTCTAACAAATTACACACACACAGCATACATATACGTATGCGTGTGTGTGTATTTGTGTGTATGTGTATATGATAGAGATAAATTCTGTTACTCTTGAGAACCCTGACTAATATAATTAGACTTTATATTGGTCCTTCTTTGGGGAAAAATCCTGTCATACTGATAAAAACCAAACAAGAGTTTCTGAAATTGTCCCATCACTGTTCACAACAGCAAATCGAATCCAGTATCTCATGCTGGAGCCAATGTCAGAGATCAGTGCTATCCCTAAAGACCTGCTGAATGCAAGAATGATGCCACCCTTCTAACCTCCACTCACCTGGAAAATTCAGCATGTACAGACACTGGTGGATCCTGGCAAATGGCTACAAACTAGTATAGGCTTAACCCAATTGGGGCATTAATCAAAGCCACTGTTCGAAGATAGTGTTTTTGTTACAGAAGATTAACAAAGCCTCAAGTACATGCTATGTGGCCATGAATTTCATAGATGTATTCTCTCTCTCCTTTTTGTAAAATCTAGCAAGAAAATAGAACCAGAAATTTGCACTCAAATAGAATGGAAAACCATATTCAATGATGGCTTTGCTTGGAGACTGTGCCACACCCTCTCCCAACAAGAGACATGATCACCCTAGTCATCTCATGGGCATCACTGCTGCCCACAGAATTAGTGGTACGCTGCTGATTAGACAGCATGAGCAAGAGCTCTTCTGGGCAACCACCATAACACATACGTGCCCTAGGAGGTAGAGGATATCTCTGACAAAGATTCAAGGATATGCAACTCTGATAATGATTTTAGGGTATCCATCCATCATGGTTTTGCCAGAAGATCTCTATCAAAGTAAAAGGCAAACCACTGAAACTTGAAAGTCAATAAAAGAAGGAATCCTTGTTCCTGGTGGGCTGTGGAGCGTGATCAGAAGGAATTGCTGCACACACAGGAACAGATCCAACGCATATTCTAGATAATGTATGTGTTTTGAGTGTTTTACCACTCAAAATCAGCTTTTAGTGGTGAAGAAAGGAACTCTGTGGAATCTGCAGGCTACAGTGAAGTCCTACAGCTTGGACCCCACAACCTGGAAGATCATATGATGCTGGAATATCTATGATGTGGAGAGACACAATATGGCATTTAAGGGACAAATAGAGGGAAAGTCATATGAGCCTGGGATTCTAGACCAAGGCTGTGCCTACCACAATCAAGAATTAAACATCTTTTAAGAAAACAGTTCATGGAATAACAGCAGGCTTAATAAAGAGAATGCCTGGCCATGGGACATGAGGTTACCAAGTGTCCTCCAGTAGAGTTGATTGTGAAGTTCTGTAGGATCTGCCAAGTCCTGAGTCAGACATGCACAGCAGCCATCATCATAGTGAGAAATGGTGCATCTAAGTCAAGGCTAAGTAGGATCCAAGTAGGCCATGTGTGAAGTGACCCCATGTCAACAACACAGCCACATCATCATCTTGTCATCCCAGTTAGCTCATACCCACAGTCACATGGGAAACCTGTATCAACAGCCAAAAGAACTAAGCCTAATCTTAGTTCCTGTATGGGTTGGTTTGATATGCGTGTACAAGTAAAAAATGGACAGTGGTTGAACTACATCTCCAGTCATAGTGGCCAGGACTATAGCACAGAAGGAAACATTCTCAGTGTGTGGAAGTTTGAACCATGTTCCTACCCATTTGTGAGTACACAGAGAAGAAACCCAAAGTAAGACAAGGAAATGTACAGATTTCCAGATACTCTCCAATTCTTCTGGTCTGTATCACTAGCATTCATCTAAATCCGTGCTTCTTATAATCTAGCACAAAGATTTAATTAAATATTTAGCTGGCTAATCTTCAGCAAGTGAGTGGGTTTCTTAAGACATCAGCTCCCTCTCTGAGCTGGGAGAAAGAAATGCCCCCCTTAAGTTACTAAGTTAGGGGAAGAAGCTATATGAACAGCAAACAACTATGTAAAGTTAAGGGCCATTTCTTTCCCTGCTGAATTTAGCATCCCTTCCTAATGATTTCTACCTATAGGTCTTTGCTCAGTCTTCCATCTCTAAAAAGAATGAGTCCACCCATCATCTCTATGGTCACCTTTCACATATATGGAGACAGTGCTATCCCCAGGCAAGAGTCCCAGTCTTCAGTCAACAGCATCAAGTCCTTTCCCTGTCAAGGAGATCACCTTTCTATTTCCTTCAGTTTGCAGTGTTCTTTTCAAACCAGGCACCCAAATGGGCTCTTGACTGACAGTACAGGAAACCAACTTTCAGGCTGATCTCAAAAGCAGAGAGATCTTCATCTTCATTGCTGCCAAGGTTACATAGCTTTACCTTAGCACTTGTTCACATTCCCAAGCCAACTGGATCTGGTCGCCCACCATGATGTCTCTCTCAAGGCTTCATCGCCAGTGGTCACCCTATGCTAAACATATGCAGCAGTTTGAGTGTGAATCCTACTGTTGCTTTGGAATTTGAGTGAGGAACATCTACATTTAATATTCCCTCCCTGACTTTCCACATTAGTAATGTCTTTCACTCACTTCTTCACAGATGGCTGTGGCAAAACATTGAGGCAATTCGCTTTCTAAGAGTCTGGAGTTTACTCCCATATCTGGTGGCTCTGTCTGTTCTTCAGAAGCGACCAGGCCCTTTGCTTAGCCCTAATTGGCCTATATGTGGCAGCAATTCCCAGTGACTTGGTACAGTTGTAACCAAGGAAACACAAGAGACTAGGAGGCTACTTGGAATGCTTCTCCATGTGAGATACTCAATAAAAGAGGACAGAGGAAGGAAAAGAAAGGGGAGGGGAGGGGAAGGAAGAGGGGGAGTGAAAAAGGAGAAAATAAAGGAGAAGGGTAGGCAAAGTTACCCCTTCCATCACAGCTATGGAGAGTCTATCAATACATCACACACATGGAATACATTAGCATCTTAGAACCCGTGGGACAAGAGACCAGAATAGGAATAATAGATAAAAGGGTATAGAAAAATTTTGAGATAGCCAATATTGAGATGCACCCTCAGTTATTTTACAAAAATACAGATTTGTTTGTCTGTTTTTTAGTCAGTGGTGCTTGCTTGCCAAGGCATACATGCGGGGCATCAGAGTACGAACCTTTCTCTCTGAGCTATCCTGCTGGCCCACAGTCTAAGTTCTTGAGAAGGTCATTGAGTTGTAGAATTCACCAACTCTGGAGCCACAGTGCTCTGTGACACTCAAATGTACAATCGAGAGTCCCAGGTTGTGTAAGTGCTCCCCACCCCACCCAGAGCTCATCCTTGTTTCTGGAGATCAAACCTTGACACTTCCTTTGCCTCCTTGAACAGCCCAGTTTCTGCACCTAACAGATTTGTCCTGTTGATTCCTGTGGCTTAAAACTGGAACCTGAATGAAGATAAAGAGGCAAATGAATGTGAGGGAAGGGCGACTGCACATGTGTCACTTAGTCTAGAAACAAATGGTCACTTATGTATACAGAGGCACATTAATTGCTGAAATCAAACTAATGAAAGAGACATAATTAGCTTCTGAGAGCAGAAGAAACCAAGTTGATCTCCTAATGAGGGCTGAATAGGCCTCTCATTAGCCACATGACTGAGGACAGACGTGGGGTGCTGGGCTCAGAGCAAACACAGAGGGAATGAGCAAGCTGGAAGGAAGATGAGTTCAGGATGCCCTGGGTCCTGCAGACTCCAAAGCACTTTCTATTGCAGGCTTCAGCGAGCCACAGAAGATAGAAAGAGTCCAGTTACACTCAGGAGGTGGACATGTCCCCAGGTTTCCTACTCCAATTGACGAACCTACTTTCTTCATGTGCTTTTCGTCCTTTCCCATGAAAGGGACCACCATTTGGCTTCAGGAACCCTTTGACTATTGCATCCCTGGGTATAAGCCATGGATGGACCACTAGCAGCCAAGGTCGTTTCTAGGCACCACCTAGACTCACTGAGTTGATCTCAGTGGGTTGCGGGATCCTGTGACTTATCACCTAAGAATTCATCAAAATATCATTAGCAAACTCTTGCCACCTCCCAGTTAATTGGCACTTTAATACAAGCCCTTGGGAAAATGGAAATGCTTGACCCAAATTAATAAATCTCTAATTTTAACATCACAGGCATGATAGTTTGGGGATGGGTAAAAGCAGCCGTGAGAGAAGCACTTGTTTCACACAGATAAAGCCTGCTTCTTCCTTGCATAACAACAGGCAAGAGCCTTTCTTTCTTCTTTTTAATTTCTTTTCTTTTTTTTAAAAAAAGAAAACAAACTATCTTTTTTTATTTTACATACCAATCCCAGTTCCCTCTCCTTTCCCTCCTCCCATTCCCTCCACGTACCACCCCCCATCCACTCAGAGAGGCTAAGGCTCCTTGCTTTGGGGGAAGGCCCAAGACCCTCCCTACTATATCTAGGCTGAGCAAGGCTTCCATCCAAACAGAACAGGTTCCTAAAAAGCCAGCACAAGCAATAGGGATAAATCTAGTGTCACTGCCAGTGGCCCCTCAGTCTGCCCCAGTCACACAACTGTCACCACATTCAGAGGGACTACTTTGAACCTATGCTGGCTCCTTCCCTGTCCAGCTGGAGTTGGTGATCTCAGGTAATCTGCAAGAGCCTTTCTTAACAGACTGAGTTTAGAATGCCTTCCACGTTCTTCCAAACTTTGTTTCATTAGAACAGTATGTCATTCCTATTAGATTAAGCCCTGTGCTCTGAACAAACACAGTGGCTCTGATGTCTCCGTCTCCAGAGTCCTGCACAATCGCAAGGGCTCAGTGAAGTCCAGCTTTCTTGGTGTATGTCAGCAAACCTTTCATATCACATATTGGTTCTCAACACCAAGCTAGATGCCAAATACACAGCAATCTGACCTTGTCAATCAAGCATTGACACATAAAGATGTGAAGTTCAGAAAATTAAACAAGTAGTTTAAGGTCCTGCAGCTGGTTAAGGATGAAGATATCCTCAAGTCTATCCTTTGCCTATTATTTAACACTATGTAACCCTTAAGTCTGTAGTCACATTAACAACATACACCACATTACATAAAGGCTAAGCATGCTTCCTTCAAACATGCCGAGCTGTACTAGGTTTATATACAACTCTGCACACATTCTAAGCATCCTATATTCCAGCATGTTGTTTTCATGTCACCATGTCGCATATTGTGTCCTGGTTGGAGTTTTGTCAACTTGTCACAAACTAGAACCCCAAATGAGAGAAGGCTGCCATCAGATCACCTGTAGACAAGTTTGTAGGGCGTTTTTCTTGATTAATGATTGATACAGTAGGGCCTATTCCACTTTAGGGGCCATGTCACCTTACCCTGGGGTAAGTAGTCCTGGATGCTATAAAGAAACAGGCTGAACAAATAACGAATAGTAAGTGAGTAAGCAGTCTCTTCCAATGCCTTCTGCTTCATTTCCTGCCTCCAGGTGTCTGCCTTGAGATCCTGGTAGACTGTCCCTCTCCCGCTTGCTTTTGATCATGGTGATTTAGCACAACAATAGAAAGCAAGTTACAATAGATGGTACTCATGCTACCTGTGTTGTCTGCATGCATGCTGAGTCATGTTAATTTCATACCACCACACACCATACATGATAAGCAAGCCATGTTCAGCCAAGTATTCTGCTTCATACATGCTTAAGGAAGACCTTGATAGGAAATGGGGGAGGACCATACTTCAAAGTTTTAATATAACACTTAGCCTTTGCCTTCGCCTTCTCGTGTTGTCCTTTGGAATGAAAGGCTTTATAGGTTCAGGCCTTTGCATCATAAGGCAAGGTGTGAAGAGCCAGGAGTGCAAGGTGTTGAAGAGCATGGATTTGGGGGGAGACGTCACCATTTGGAAGAGGGTTAGAGCTGTCCCTGCCTACTTGATTCCTTGAGCTCACAGGTCTGCATACGGTCACTGAAGTAAAACCAGAGAACACACACAAAGGAGCCAGGCACCAAGCTAGCAGCAATAAATGTTAGCTATTACTGTTACCAAAATAATAATAATCGCAAAACCATGAGCCCTTCAGGTTCCAAGGGACTGTAGACAGCATCGGTTTTCACTGTTCTGTGAGACTGTGTTAGCCTTCGGAGATCCCTTATTGCTCCTTCAAGCTGTCTGTACTCACGATACAATCACACCTGCTGGAGACCAGACGATGCTTGAGGTCTCAACAGCCAGATACTGACAACAGATGTGGATAATGGGAAGTGGCATATTTTTTTCAATCTTTTGTGCCTGCTGGCCTTCTTACACAGAGAATGACTTTTGTCTCAATTGCAAAGTGATATTAAAATGGAATAAAATTAATGTTTAAAAGTGAACAAAGAAATATAATTTGATATCATTTTCTCCAACTTACGTTACTATTTCAGCACATTCAAAACAGCCTTCATGTTATCACTGGGACTCAAATGAATGTACATAAACATATTTTTCCTTGACAAATAAAGACACACTGTAGACCCTAAAATTCTACACATTTAATTGGACCCTATAAGCTAAAAATCCCAGTCTGCCCCTCAAGCTCTCCTATCCCCCAGTACCTCAGAGTAACTCTGAAACACAGACTGCAACTACACAGAGGGGACCAAGAGAAAAACTCTGAAGCACAGGCTGTAACTACAAAGAGTGGACCAAGGGAGCAAACCAAGAGAGCGATAGGTAGGTGCCAATGAAGAATTAATTCAACAACTTAAAAAGCAACATAATAACACCAGAACACAGTGGTCATAAAACAGAAAGATTTGATCATCCTAACCCAGAAAAAGCATAAAAAACTCTTTTAAATGTAACTTTATGAGGATGATGGAGACCTTTAAAGAGGAAATTAAAATTTCCCTTAAAGAAATGGAGGAAGAGACGAACAAAAAATTGGAAGAAATCAATAAATTTCTTAAAGAAACCCAAGGAAAACAAGAAAAAACAATCAAAGAGTTGAAGCAAATAGTTCAAACAGTTCAAGACTTGAAGACTGAAATAGAGGCAATAAACAAACTGAGAAATTCTGGAAATGGAAAACCTGGGTAAATGAATGGTAACTACAGAGGCAAGCATAACCAACAGAATACAAGAGATGGAAGAATCTCGGGTGTTGAAGATACTATAGAGGAAATAGATTCCTCAGTCAAAGACAACGTTAAATGCAACAAATTCTTAATACATAACATCAAGGAAATCTAGGACACCATGACAAAACCAAACCAAAGAATAATAAAGACAGAAGAATGAATAAGGACACTTAAAAGAAATCCCACACTGGCTCAGAATTGAGTATAATAGAGGATTATTTATTTAGGGGTAGACTCACAGATCATAATCCTCTGCTCGAATAGGTAACAGTAACTGAATCCAGCAGGCAGGAAAGAAGCTGAACATGTGCTTTTCATAAGCATATATAGTATAAGAGGCCACGGCCAAGTGAGCGGGTAACTTAAAGGCTACTGGCAGTAGGAATTCCTACAGCAGAAGAAGGAGAACTCCAACTCAAAGGCACAGAAAATATACTCAACAAAATCATAGTAGAAAACTTTCCCAATCTAAAAAGAGGATATCCCCATGAAGGTACAAGAAACTCACAGAACACCAAATAGACTGGACCAAAAAAAAAAAAAAAAAAAAAAAAGTACCCCACCATATAATAATCAAAATGCAAAACACAAAAAATAAAGAATATTAAGAGCTGCAAAGGAAAAAAATTAAGTAACATATACATATAAAAGCAGACCTATCAGAATTACACCTAACTTCTCAATGGAAACTATGAAAGCCAGAAAGTCCTGGACAGATGTGCTGCAGACACCAAAAGACCACGGATGCAAGCCCAGACTACTACACTCAAAGCCTTCAGTCACCATAGATGGAGAAAAGAAGATATTCCATGAAAAAAAAAACATATTTAAACAATACCTAAACACAATTCCAACCCTACAGAAAGTACTAGAAGGAAAAATAAAACCCGAGGAAGCTAACTACACCCACAAAAACAAGGCAACAGATAACCTCACACCAGCAAATCCCCAAAAAGAGAAGCACACAAACACTACCACCAAAAAAAACCCCAGTAATTAACAATCACCAGTCGTTAATATTTCCTAATATCAATGAACTAAATTCACCTATAAAAAGTCACAGGCTAAAAGAATGCATATGAAAACAGGATTCATCCTGCTGTACACAAGAAACACACCCCAACCTCAAAGACAGATGTTACCTCAGAGTAAAGGGTTGGGAAAAGATTTTCCAATCAAATGGACTAATAAACAAGCAGATATAGCTACCCTAATATTTAACAAAATAGATTTCAAACTAAAATCAATCAAAAGAGATGGAGGAAGACACTTTATACTCATCACAGGAACAATTGATCAAGTGAAGTCTAATCCTGAATATCTATGCCCCAAATACAAGAGCACTCACATATGTAAAAGAAACATTACTAAAGCTTAAATCACATATCAAATCCCTCACAAAAACAGCAGTAAACTTCAACACTCTACTCTCTACAATGGACGAATCAACCAGACAGACTTAACAAAGAAATAAGAAAACTCACTGATGTCATGACTAAAATGGACTTAACAGACATCTACAGAACATTTCACCCAAACACACACAAAAAATATAACTTCTCAGCACCTCATGGAACCTTTTCTAAAACTGAGTACATACTTGATAACAAAACAAACCTCAAAAGATACAAAAGAAAAAAAGAAAGAACCCTATGTATCTAATCAGAACACCATGGTTTAAAGTTAGAATTCAACAACAACACTCATTGCAGAAGGCCTACAAACTCATGGAAACTGAACAGTACTCAATTGAAACACCCCTGGGTCAAGGAAGAAATAAAGAAATTAAAGACTTCCTAGAACACAATGAAAATGAAGATAACAACATACCTAAACCTATGGGACACTATGAAAGCAATGCTAAGAGGAAAGTTTATAGCACTAAGTACCTACATAAAGAAAGTAGAGAAATCTCACACTAGCAACTTAACAACACACCTGAAAGCTCTAGAACAGAAAGAAGCAAACTCACCCAGGAGAAGTAGGCAATAAGAAATCATCAAATTGAGGGCTAAAGTCAATAAAATAGAACCAAAGAAAACAATACAGAGAATCAATGAAACAAAGAGCAGGTTCTTTGAGAAAATCAACAAGATAGAAAAACCCTTATCCCAGCTATCAAAAGGCAGAATGAAAACATCAAAATTAACAAAATTAGAAATGAAAAGGAGGACATAACAACAAACACAGAGAAAATCCAGAGAATCATTAGGTCATACTCCACAAAATTTGAAAATGTAAAAGAAATGGACAATTTTCTGGATAGGTACCACATTCCAAAATTAAATCAATACAAGGTGAACAATTTAAATAAACCTATAACCTCCAAGGAAATAGAAACACTCATCAAAAGCCTCCAAACCAAAAAATAAAAACTCAAAGCCAGATGGTTTTTATGGAAAATTCTACCAGAACTTAAAGGAAGAGCTAACACCTATACTCCTCAAACTGTTCCACATAAAAAGAAACAGTAGGAACATTGGCAAATTCTTTTTATGAGGCTACAGTTACTCTGTTACCAAAACCACACAACAAAGAAAGAGAATTACAGACCAGTCTCCCTCATAAACATTGATGCAAAAATACTCAATAAAATACTGGCAAACTGAATCAATCAAGAACCCATAAAAAAATCATCCATCTCAGAGATGCAGGGATGGTTCAACACACAAAAATCTATCAATGTAATCCATTATATAAGTAAACTAAATGAAAAACAGATGATATCTCTTTAGATGCTGGAAAACCATTTGACAAAATCCAACACCCCTTCATGATAAAGGTCTTGGAGAGATCAGGGATGCAGAGAACATATCTAAACATAATAAAAGCAATGTGCAACAAGCTGACAGCCAACACCAAATTAAATGGAGAAAAATTCAAAGTGATTCCACTAAAATCAGGAAATAGACAAGGCTGTCCAATCTCTCCATATCTATTCAACATAATTCTTGAAGTACTGGAAATAGCAATGAGACAACAAAAGAAGATCGAGGGGATACAAATTGGAAAGGAAGAAATCAAACTTTTGCTATTTGCAGGAGACATAATAGTATGTATAAGTGACCCCAAAAGCTCTACCAGGGAACTTCTACAGCTGATAAATACCTTCAGTAGTGTGGCAAGATACAAAATCAACTCAAAAAAATCAGTAGTCTTCCTTTATACAATTAATAAAGAAGCTGAGAAGGAAATCAGAGAAACATCGCCCTTCATAATAGCCACAAATAACATAAAATATCTTGGGGTAACACTAAATAAAGAAGTGAAAGACCTGGTTGACAAGAATTTTAAGTCTTTGAAGAAGGAAATTGAAGAAGATACCAGAAAGTGGAAAGATCTCCCATGCTCTTGTATAGGTAGGATCAACATGATAAAAATGGCAATCCTACCAAAAGCAATCTATGAATTCAATGCAAGCCCATCAAAATTCCAACACAATTCTTCACAAATCTTGAAAGAAAAATAATCAACTTCATATGGAAAAACAAAAAATCTAGGATAGCCAAAATAATCCTGAACAATAAAGGAACTTCCAGGGGCATCACCATCCCTGACATCAAGCTCAATTATAGAACTACAGTAATGAAAACACCTTGGTATTGGTATAAAAACAAACAGGTTGACAAATGGAATAAAATAAAAGACACGGATATTAATCTATACACCTATGAACACCTGATTTTTGACAAAGAATCTAAAATTATACAATGGAAAAAAGAAAGCATCATTAACAGTTGGTACTGGCATAACTGAATACCAACATGTAGAAGAATTCAAATAGATTCATATCTATCTCCATGAACAAAACTCAGGTCCAAATGGACTTAAGATCTCAATATAAATCTGACTACACTGGACCTGAAAGAAGAGAAAGTGGGAAGTAGCCTTCAATGCATGGGCACAGGAGTCCACTTCCTAAACATAACACCAGTAGAACATACACTGAGAGCAACAATAAATAAATGGGACCTCCTGAAACTGAGAAACTTCTGTAAAGCAATTGACACAGTCAACAAGACAAAAAGGCAGACTAAAGAATGGGGAAAAATCACATCAGACAGAGGACTGATCTCCAAAATATATAAAGAACTCAAGAAATTAGATACCAAAATCCAAATAATCCAATTTAAAAATGGGATACAGAACTAAAGAGAGAATTCTCAACAGAAGATCTCAAATGGCCAAAAGACACTTAAGGAAATGTTCAACATCCTTAGCCATCAGGGAAATGCAAATCAAAATGACTCTGAGATACCATCCTACACCGGTCAGAATGGTTAAAATCAAAAGCACCAATGATATCTTATGCAGGAGAGGATGTGGAAGAAAGGACAATATTCCCCATTTCTGGTGATAATGCAAACTTGTACAATCTCTCTGGAAATCACTATGGTGGTTTCTCAGAAAACAGGAAATCAACCTACCTCAAAACCCAGCAATATCACTTTTGGGCATATACCCAAAAGATGCTCAATCATACTACAAGGACATTTGTTCGGCTGTGTTCATAGCAGCATTATTTGGAATAGCCAGAATCTGGAAACAACCTAGATGCCCCTCAAACGAAGAATGTATAAAGAGAATGTGGTACATTTACTCAGCAGTAAAAATCAATGACATCTTAAAATTTGCATGCAAATGGATGGAACTAAAAAAAATCCTATTCTGAGTGAGATAACCCAGATGCAGAATGATGAAGATGGTATACTCACTCATAAGTGGATACTAGTTGTAAAGCAAAGGATAATGAGATAATGAGCCTACAGTCCATAACCCTAGAGAAGCTATGTAACAAGGTGAACTGTAAAAGAATCATATTTAGATCCCCCTAGGAAGCAGAAATAGACAAGATCTCCTGACAAAATTGGGAGAATGGGGGTAGGGGGAAGGAATGTCAAAACAAAAGGAAGAGGGATGAATTTAAGCAGGGAGAAAAACTTGAGGGAATGGGATAGTGAAGAGTCAAGATGGGGAAGGACAGAGATGAAGAGCAAGGAAATAGATATTTTGATTGATGGAGCCATTATGAGACTAACAAGAAACCTGGCACTAGAAAAATTCCCAGGAATCTACAAGGATGACTCTAGCTCAGACCCTAAGCAATAGTGGAGAGGGTGCCCAAACTGGCCTTGCCCTGTAGTCAGACTGATGACTATCTTAAATGTCACCATAGAACCTTCATCCTGCGACTGAGGGAGACAGGAGCAGAGCACTGGGCTGAGCTCCCAAAGTCTTGTTAAGAAGTGGGAGGAATGAGAATATGAGCAGAGGTCAAGACCGTGATAGGGACACCCACTGAAACAGATTACCTGGGGACAGGGCCAGACAGGGAAGGAAGCAGCATAGGACCAAACTAGACTCTCTAAATGTGGGTGACAGTTGTATGTGGCTGGGGTAGAGTGCTGGGCTACTAGCGGTGGCATCAAGACTTATCCCTACTGCTTATACTAGCTTTTAAGGAACGTATTCTCTTTGGATGGATACCTTGCTCAGCCTAGATATAATAGGGATCACCTTGGACCTTTCTCAAAGCAATGTGCCTTACCCTCTCTGAGGAATGGATGGGGGTTGGTGAGATAGGTAGAGGGAAGGGGAGGAAGGGAGGGAGAGGGAACTGTAGTTGGTATGTAAAATGAAAAAAGATAGTTTGTTTTCTTTTTTAAGAAAATAAATTTAAATAGAAAAGAAAGAAATTTAAAGTACCACGCCATATAGAAAAGGCAGTTCAGAGGTAGAATTATGGCAGAGGTTGTATGTTAACTTGTTTCTTTGGCACATGCTGTTTTTAAAAGTTTGAACAGCAAGTTTAAAATAAACATCCTATAACTGACAAATAAAAAAATCTACACTTTTGCTGAACTTAAGGATCTTCTAAGACAGTGTGTGAAAGGTGTGGGGAGAGTGGGGCACATGTGAGGATAAGGCAAGAACATGATACGAAGATGACAGAATGGTTTATATCTGTCGCTCTTAGACATGGTTTGCTTTCTGTGGCATCAGTTACTTTAGTCAAATAAATCTCAAAATATTCCGTGGAAAACCCCATAAATGAGCAATTTATAAATTTTAAATTGCATTCTTTTCTGAATAGTATGCTAAAATATTGCAATTTTGATGTCTTTTTAAATATCCTCTTTTTTAATGTCTATAAAATTGATCCTCAGCCTATGGGTCATGACCATTTGAAGGGTTGAATGATATTTTCACAGGGGTCACATATCAGATATCCTGCATATCAGGTATTTACATTATGATTCATAACAATAGCAAAATTACAGTTATGAAGTAGCGACCAAATAATTTTATAGCTGGGGTCACCACAACATGAGGAACTATATTAATGGGTTGAATCATTGGGAAGGGTGAAAGCCACTGCTCTCAATGATCTTTGTTTTACTTTTAAGTTGTTTATTTACGATAATTCTTACCATTAGCAAGTGGCTTGAAGTACACTACAATGGTCACTATTCAAAACAAATAAAGAAGATGTGACTACATCCCATACACATGCCTGTCCATATATATAGTAATGAAATTAGGGCTATGGTCAACCCATGAGTACTTGTCAAGGCTCTCGATTCTTTTTCATATCCAATTGGGAGGGGTTTCACATGAGGAATGGAGAACAGGCATTGGTCCTCATTTTGTTAAGAAAATGGCTTAAACTTCATCTAGAGATAAGGCTAATGATAAACTCCAGTCCCTCAAGTGTGCTTTCAGAAGCACACACAGCATTTTTAGTCCTACACAAGAACACAGAAGAGTGGGACAAAGGACTCTCAGCATACTGAGCCCTCCTCAGCACTCCTTATTCTCTGCCCCAACTGTTGGGAGGAAAGATCTAGTCCCTAAAACCCCTGTGAGCAGACACTGCTGTTATCTTTAACTTCTGAAGACTATGTTTTATAAGCTAAGGTTTTGTCACACAATCCAACCAGTCTTGAAGGGGTAATTCTCTTGTCTCATCCCTCCTGAAAATGTTTTAAGGAACTTACAGTTTAGGTACCTGATAGAAATGGAGTCAAGATTTTACAAAGAAAATATCATTTGGGGAAAATCTTATAAGAGCTTCTAGATGCCAATGGGTAGAGGTAAAAAGTACATTCCAGAAGGAGAAAGCAGACTGAGGCAGAATTCCCCACACATCAGAATTTGATCATTGGTTTTATTCAGTTTTCTGACAGCATGCATCTTCTGCCTGACCCAGCAGAAGTTTCCCCTAATTAAGGAGACAGACTTGATGGCCCTCATTGTCCTACATTCTTCAATCCCCATCCCCTTCCATTACTTGGCCCTGCTGAATTTCTCTCTTCTCTTCTGCTCCCTCTCTAATTCCTGACTCCATCCATCTCACAGTCTGTCTCCCTTTTTTTCTCTCTTTGAGCCTTCTCCCTCTCTCTTCTCACACAATGTAGATGATATTTCATAACTGATATTTTTAATAAAAGAAGGAAATGAACAAGAGAGGAAAGTAGCTCTCTCTCTAAGTAGATCTATCATTATTTGAAATGCACATAAACTGAAAATCTCTCTCAGCAGAAAAATTTACCCCTAGCAACCAGTACCTTGCCTCGACCTGCAAAATGATGAGGGATAGACAGAGGAATATATATATATATTTTATAGCATCGAAACTTTATGACTTTTCTTATTTGCTATAAAAGAGCACTGTACACAGTGAAAGAAACATTAGAAGTCATATAAGAATGGATAAAAATCTCACTCATAATTTCACTTGTGACCTGTGCATTCTCTTGTCAGTCCATGAAAACCATTAGTGATGCTTGGATCCCCTCCCAGTCTTTACCGGTATTCCTTGACTATGCATAATTATAATCACTAGCAAATCTTATTTCATGAGCAGTGTCTATCCCTCCTAGGAACAGAAGATAGGGATATTTCCTTGGTGATACCAATTCCAGGGTTATTCTCTGAAACCATAAAGTAGAAAAAGCAGCACCGTGTACTTGGACCCATCCCAACCATACAGAGTCTTTATAGCAGCCCATGTGGGTTACTATTTAGAATAAAAAAACACAGACTTTGGGACATGTGCCTGAATTATCCCATTTTCTGTTGCTATGATAAAAATAACCAAACGTGAGCAACTTATGAAAGAGAATTTTGTTTCCCCCCACCTCAAACCTTTGTAGACTGAGTCACTAAGATTAAGTGGCTACATGGTTTGACCTCTGGTTACATGAAACCCTGGCAGATAATGTCATGGCGAGAGCCTGTGTGAGAGATCAGACACAGGAAGCTAAAAGCTTAAAGATGCCAGCCCTTCCCCTTTAGTCAGAGTGCACTTAAAGAGCTAAATATTCCTTGACCGGGGATGGGGACCCCAAGGACCTAAATCCATTAGGCTCAACTTTTTAATAGTTCTACCACCCCGACGCCATCACACTGGGGACTAAGCCCCCAGCTCAAAACTCTCAAAGTGCATATTCAAGCCACAATCAAACCTGTGGCCCCACTTGATGACTGATGGGACTGGAGTGCAGAGCCTGCAGGTGGAAGCGGGCTACTCGTGGAAACAGAAAAACGTCAGTCCCGAGGATGGTAAGGATTAAAGAATCAGACACCAACAGCTGTGGAGAGAAAAATTCCCTCTTCTCTGCCCGCTGCGGGGAAATCGGGCCAGTCTCCACACTGTGAAGATTTCAAAATACTGCTCCTGGTCACAGAAATGTAGAGAGTGTCCCTGGTGAGGAGCCATCTGGAGAGGTCCCCAGATGTCCTGGATCTGATGCCCTGGACCTGTGCTGTAGTTATAAATTATTCCTCTTGCTGTTTTTTCTTCCTATCAACCAGCGATCTGAACTTGCTTATATGAATTGATTTCCTCGGGCTTCTGGACGAAATGACCGCAAACTTGGCTCAGAACAATATGAACTCATTCTGTTAAGGTGTCGGAGGCCAAAAGTCCATTCTTAAAGGTTATGCTTCCATGAAACACTCGGGAAGAATACTTCTTTCTCTTCACACATTTCAGCTTCCAGTTTCTGGATGGTTCTGGGCATTTCTTGGAGTGCAGTGATGTAGTCATTTAGGAGCCCTTCTCTGATCCTGTGACTCTTCAGCCCTTTCTAAGAATACTTTTCGCTGTCCTTTAGGTTGATTCCATACCAAAATCCTTAACCAAACTATTCTGCAAAGATTTGTTCACATTAAAATCATGAGATTTTTCTGAAGGGGACCATCGGATCTGCTACCTATGATTGTTGTAATTAAAGAAAGAAATTGTACTGCCATTGAGACTGAGTAAATAAGCGGAGGCCAGTGTTTCCCCTCCGGCAACCAGAGTCACCCCAGTAACCCCAGAAGGGCACAGCTGGCTACCATGGGGGCACCAGGAATAACAGGAAAATCAGCTAAGAAATGAAGCCATGACGGAAATGGACTCCCAGTGTCTGAGAATGACTAAGAATCGGCAGGGCAACCATTAAGCTCGCCAGTCTCTTGCTGGCTCTGGTCTCTTCTGAGATGCTAAACCTGTGAGGTAGCTGTCCCTGCCCTAGGACAAAGCCTACAGCAACTCCGAGAGAAAGGGAGAGGGGGAAGGGGAGAGGGAGGAGGCGGTAAATAGAAAAGGAACACTGGTGTTTTGTCCCTCCTTTTCACTGGTTCTTTGGGACAAACTGTGCTGGCTGCGCTTTCACACTTAACCTCAGGAATGGGGTCTGGATAGCATAGAGAGGCCTTGGGCTGTGAGAACCTGAGGTAACAGGTAAGACTAAGAGAAATCAGAACGAGGATTCTCCCTACTCCCCTTCTCCCTACTCCCCCTTCTCTGCCTGTATCCCGAGTGCAGTAACTAATTAGTATGTATTTGACTAAAAGGGAAAAAGTCAAATACATACTATTAGTACAAACTTCTTTATAAGTAAGTTCAAAGAATAATTATCTCATCTAAAAATTGGTTCATGCAAGCCAGAGTGAGCACATGTTTTATTTCAAATTTATAGGCACAGTAAATCCAACATGATGACAAAGTTAGCTCAAGTGAAAATTTGAGAAGTGGGATATGTACAGACAATGGAAGAAAGACAGTTAGAATATGAGGCCTAAGATGGACAGACACAAAACTGGCTCATACAATTAAATCTAAACAAAAGTAAAGTGAATCCATTCAAGATCACTTTCCAGTAGGCAGAAATTACATGTATCAACTGTGTGGGAGTTAAACCATAACCTATAGCATAAACAGTATGAGTTCCAATCAAATAGAAGGAGTGCATTATCTCAGGGTGTTGGGTCATATTTGATTTGGAGTAGACAGTGTCCCGTTAGGACATGGAAAGGACTTGTATTTATCCTCCCTCATAATTTCAGATTTTGTATACTTTTCCTTAAGAGAGATGGGGATGGTTTTAGCAATTTGAAATAGGATTACAAAAAGGGCAAAAGTAAAAATATCAATTATTTCCTATGAAATGGAGTAAAAATAAAACTTAATAGTACAAGTTTTTATAAATTAAGACCGGTGGATAATAGAAGTTTAATTGCTAGAAAACAGTTCAAGAGAAGTCACCTTCAGGTGGAGGAAAATGTGTATAGAACAGAATCTTTGCACCTACTTAAAAGTTTCTATACAATTTGAGCTTTGGAACACTTCCTGATGGTGTTAGAACATAACCCGTGTCTTCTGCATACAGATACACGGAAAGCACAAACACTCCCAGAAGGAAAAGAGTGCATCATTTAAACAGCAAGAATTTGATTAACATAAATTTTACAAAAAAAAAAAAAAAAAAAAAAAACACCGAACCCTGGGAGACTATTAAGTATTTTTTAAATATTCAAAAAAAGAAGATAAAATGTTGAGAGTTATGTGCATTCCATAATTTTTCAAGTATGAGAGTAGAACAATATCATAGGTACACAAAGACCTAACATGCCATAGGAAGTCTCGTAGCAAAATTTATGTAAAATAAAGTATTCAGATAAAGAAAGCTATGTCAAGGACAAGATACAAAAGATGTTTGTAATAAAGCAATCCAAGTTTTCATAAACAGAAAAATGCTGGACAAATTAAATATTATAGATAGGCATAATCATGAAAATTCTTAAGCTAGCTTTAAGATTGTTATTATATAATCACTAGTAGATTGGATATTTAAAATTTTATCAGAATTCTAAATAAAATAATACTGACAATGAGGGACATGAAGAAAATGCATTGGCTGATGTTTAGCTAAAATAGATGATAGAAGTATCTTAATGTGATTTAAATTAGAATAACAGAAAATGTGATCCTGGATGAAAAATGCGTCTTTATACTGATAGAAGTTTCAAATCACCAAAACTTTTTAGTAGTTTCTAAAACTACTAATCTAATAAAAATAGTCTCAATATATTCAAAGGAAAATGTATAGACTTTTCCAAGATTTTTCATAGGTTACCATTGCAGTAGGACAGTGGTTCTCAATCTGTGGGTTGCAACCCCTTTGAGTAAATATCCTTTAGAGCAGATATTTACATTGCAATTCCTAACAGTGGCAAAATTACAGTTATGAAGTAGCAACAGAATCATTTTATGGTTGGGGTCCCCACAACATGAGAAACCGTGTTACAGGGTTTCGGCATTAGGAGGGTTGAGAACCACTGCAGTAGGAAATCCATATTGACAAAACCAGCAGAGACGACTCGTCCAGGGCAGCATAATGTGAACAGCACAGTCAATAACCATTGAGCAGCTGTTTGGCGTGGATGTCCAATGATGTGTGAAGTTATCTGCGAAGTTTCAGCATGCACTGAAACCACTAGGCCTCAATTATAATTCTGATAACAGACATTAAGTTGAATATTAACAACAATACAGCCTCATAATTTCAAAACTTGAAAGTATACCGTGCTTAGTTTCCAAATTCCTCACGACACTTTTTTCTAGTTATAAGATTCAAATTCTCTATTTTGAATCATGAACTGACATTTTTTTAGGGTGTAAATTGTTTTGATTTATGCATATCATATGAAACACTTAAACCAACCAATTAATATACCCATAACCCCATATGTCTACCATAGCTCAAAATTTCCTCTTAGTAATTTGGAAATGTTCAACACAGGGCAACTGTGCTTAATAAGATTTCAAAATATCACAAAAAAGAAGGAAACAATAAATAATCTTGACCATTACTCTCTCGTTCTCACCCAGCCTCTGGTAATCAATGTTCTCCTCTCTGCTCCTTAAAGTCAGATGGATTTATATTCCACTTATAGGTAAGAATATGCAGTAGCTGATACTTGATGCAGATTTATATCACTTACTATATTGCTTCCAAAATTTCAACTGTGTTGCTGCAAATGTCACAGTCTTCATTTTTCAGAAATAAAAACTATCCCCCATGTACATAGAGGATTTTTCCTTTTCTATTGTCTACTGACAAACATTTAGTTTATTACATTATCTTTGCTATTAAGAATAGAACAATAAATGTCCAGGTGTGAGTATCTCCTTGAGGTGCTGATTTCAAATCTTCTGGGCACCTCTGAGCTCCACATGTCTATGAGTGCGCACACACACAGACACAAATTAATTAATGTAATAAGAAATCTCTAAAAATTAGGTATCCATAGGCAGAAGGATGAAATTAGATCTTAACTCATACCATAAGCTTGTATGAAAACCCAAACTAGGAATGTTAGGAAATATAATTCCATTTTTTGTTCTCTGAGCTACCATGTAATTTCCTAAGTGACTGCAATACTAATTTACACCAGTGACATTGTCTAAAGTTCCCCTTACCACATCCTCACTAACACCTGCGTTTTGACTTCTTAGCAATAGCCACTGGCAGGTAGAAGGTGACATCTGTTATGGCCTTAATTCTTACTTTTTAAATTATTAGTAGTATTGAGGGTTTTTGCCATATATTTGCTGGTCATTTGCTTATTTTCTTTTTTTTTACATCCTGACTGAAGCTTCTCCTCCTTCTTCTCTTCCCAATATCCCCATCTCCTTTCTGCTCCCACCCCATCCATTCCTCTTCTCTCTCATGTTTATCAACAAAACATAGCATATCCAGTTACAGTAAGACTAAGGATGTCCCCCTATATTAAGGCTGGGCAAGGTGAACCAATGTGAAAAATAGGGTTCCAAAAGCTGACAAAAACTGACATGTCTGTTTAAGGTCCTGACTTAAACAGATTGTTTTCTTTCTGCAAAATTGGACTCCTTTCATATCATAGATTTTAAAGTCTTGTGATGTGTGTATGTATAAGCATGGTTTGCAAACACAGATCCCAATTCACTGTCTCTGCGCTTTACTATTTCCTGTGTTACTGTTTAGATGCACTGTATTTTAATATAATCCCATTTGTCTATTTTGAACCCTAGAAGTTAAATTTAAAAATTCATTTTCTCTGTGCTTTCTTCTAGTAGTATTTAGAGTGTTAGATCACATGTTTAAGTCTTTTTTTTTATTTTTTTTATTAATTAATTAATTTAATTATTAAAGATTTCTGCCTCTTCCCCGCCACCACCTCCCATTCCCTACCCTCCCCCAATCAAGTCTTCCTTCCTCCTCAGCCCAAAGAGTAAGCAGGTTTCTCTGCCCTGTGGGAGGTCCAAGGACCACCCACCTCCATCCAGGTCTATTAAGGTGAGCATCCAAACTACCTGGGCTCCCACAAAGCCATTACATGCAATAGGATCAAGAACCCATTGCCATTGTTCTTCAGTTCTCAGTAGTCCTCATTGTCCATTATGTTCAGCGAGACCGGTTTTGTCCCATGCTTTTTCAGTCCCCGGCCAGCTGGCCTTGGTGAGTTCCCGATAGATCATCCCCATTGCCTCAGTGTGTGGGTGCACCCCTCGCCGTCCTGAGTTCCTTGCTCGTGCTCACTCTCCTTCTGCTCCTCCTTTGGATCGTGAGACTTCAGTCCAGTGCTCCAATGTTGGTCTCTGTCTCTGTCTTCTTTCATCGCCTGATGAAGGTTAATATTCAGGGGGATGCTTATATGTTTTTCTTTGGGTTCACCTTCTTATTTAGCTTCTCTAGAGTCACGAATTATAGTCTCAATGTCCTTTATTTATGGCTAGAAACCAAATATGAGTGAGTACATCCCATGTTCCTCTTTTTGGGTCTGGCTTACCTCACTCAGGATAGTGTTTTCAATTTCCGTCCATTTGTATGCAAAATTCAAGAAGTCATTGATGAAGAAAGTATGGAATATATACACAGTAAAAAACATGTTTAAGTCTTTAATCTACTTTGAGTTGAGGTTTGCATGGGATGTGAGTTAAGTTCTAATTTCATTGTTCTACCTGTGGATAAACAGTTTTTAAATTTTTTCTTATTACATTGACATGTGTGTGCATGTTATAGGGTGTGTGTGTGTATGTGTGTGTGTATTTGGGTTGTAGAGTGTGTGTGAATGTTGTAGGGTATGTGTATGTGTGTGTATTTGGGTTGTGGTGTGTGTGTGCATGTTGTAGGGTATGTGTATGTGTGTGTATTTGGGTTGTGATGTGTATGTCTGTGCATGTTGTAGGGTGTATTATGTCTGTGTGTGCATGTGTGTGTGCACATGCATGTGCATATATGTCTGGAAGTCAGAGTGGGCACCTAGTGAGAGTAGGTTCTCTGTTTCCACCACGTGGGTCCTGGGGATAGAACTCCAGTCATATGTTAGTCAGTCTTAGTTCAAGTCATATTTACCAGAAAAACCATCTCAACAGTCCCTGGACATACAAGACAACAGTAGTTTTTGTTCTTTTCCCATTGTGTTTTCTTGACCAGTTTCTCACAGTTTAACTCACCACATATGCATGAGCTCTTCTCTGGACCTGTATTCCACTGACCACCACGTCTGTTTTTATAGTTGTGCTCTGCTGTTTTAATCTCTAGGATAGTTTGCAATCAGAGAGTAGAATGTCCGCATCACTGCTCTTATTGCTCATAACTGCCTTAGCTAGGCATGGCTATCTTGTGGCTCCATGCAAATTTCAGGATTGTTGAAAAATTGTGAAAAATTGCCTTGAAATTTTAATAGCAATTTCACTGAATCTGTAAATCGCCTTTGAGTAGTATGAATATTGTAATAAGATTCTTCTAGATTTCGAGCATGGGTATTTTCCATTTATATGCCTTCTTTGTCTTTTTCATTAACATTTTATAGTTTTCAGCATATGAGTGTCTAATACTTTTTGTTACATTTATTTCGAAGCATTTTGCATAGGTTTTCATGCCCACTGTAAATAGTACTTTCAATTTCATTTCTGGAATATTCATTGTTAGTATAGAGTTGTGCTACCAAGCTTTATGCACTCATTTTTATTCTGCTGTTTCGCTGTATTTGTTTATTAGTTTGAACATAATGCAAGCTATGGGCTTTCTCATCTTAATGGACAAAAAAGTAATATAAAATTACCAGATGAAAAGAAATGGATGATGAAAACATTAGGGGAACTCAACAAATAGCAAACAAAGATACAATCAGTGTTTTAAGTGGTCAGAAGTTGACTTGTTCAATTTTTTTCCTTTTATTGAAAATAGATCTTTATCTCACACAATACATTTTTATTATCATTTCCACTCCTGCTCCTTCTGGTGCTTCCCCACCCCCTTTCTGTCTCTCATTAGAAAACAAACCGGCCTCTAATGAAAAGTAATTTAATATAATTAACATATTATAGTAATACAAACACACTAGCACATCAGAATTTTACAAAACAAACAACTTGGAGGAAAAGAGCCCAAGAGAAGTCACAAGAAACAAAGACCCACTTGTTTACACATTCATGAATCCCATAATAACACCAAGTGGGAAATCATAACACATACACAGAAGATTTGTAGGGTTAAAGAGACAGAGGAAAATAAAAGTAAAGTAAAAATAAAAGTCATATGATAAAATTAAAAATTAAAAACAAAACAAAAACTGAAAAGCCTTGACATGACATTGTAAGACAAAGAACCTCCAAAGATGCCATTGAGTCTGTTTTCTATTGACACAACCTACCCTTAAGAATAGCTTATTTTCGCAGTTAGACTCCCTTGAAGAAAACTAAATTCTATCTATCTATCTATCTATCTATCTATCTATCTATCTATCTATCTATATCTTGTTTTTTATTTTATTCATTTATTTATTCATTTTACATCCCAACCACAACCTCCCCACTTCTCCTACTCCTTCCCCCGACTCCCCTCTTCCATAATCACTTCCTCATGCTTACCCTCCTCTCCCATAATCGCTCAGAAAGAGCCTCCCATGGGCATCAGCAAAGCATGGCATATCAAGTTGCCATAAGACCAAACATCTCCCCCTGTATTCAGGCTGTGCAATGCAATACAGCATGAGGAAGAGATTCCTGAGTGTCAGTCATTGCACCGGGGACAGCCCCTGCTTTGATTGCCAGGAGTCCCATATGTAGACCAAGCTATACAACTCACATATATGTAAAGGGCCTAGGTAGGTCTCATGTAGGCTCCCTGGTTGTTGGTTCAGACTCTGAGTTCCCATGAATCAGGCCAGTGGTTTCTGTGGGTTTTCCTGTAATGTTCTGACCTCCCTGTATCCTACAATCCTTCTTCCCTCTCCTCAGCTTGACTACCTGTGCTGGTCCAATGTTTGGGCATGAATCTCTGAATCTGCCTCCATCAGTCACTGAATGAAGACTCTCTGATGACAGCAAGGATAGTCACCAAGAGGAAATTAAATTTTATTTGCAAGTTCTACCAGCTGGAAAGTGCTCCTGAATTAGGAATGGGGCACGTGTCCTCTTCTCATCTCAGCTCTAGGGTGTCTGGGGCAGACCCACACAGACCCTGTGCATGCTGCCTCAGCTGTGTGTGTTCATTTGAGTGCTCATCATGTTTATTTGTTTTCCTGGTGTCCTCTCAGAAACCTAGAAGCAGGGGGAGGCAGCTGAGAGCCATGCTGAAGCTCCAGGTGTAGCATAGCAGTTACAAGTTTGCTCATGCAGTCAAAAAAGACTAGAGATAAGCAGCCAAAGAGGTCCAGATGGGGGGAAAAACGCTAAAGAGATTCCAATGTGTTTTACAATGTGCATAAGCTTAAGAAAGAAAAAATATGGGTATAGGCAGTGATAGAAAGAAATAGTTTTAAAAATAAAATAAAGTCTTTAAAGAGTTAATAAAAGTAATTTAATGGGAAAAAGCAGTGTAAACATGGGAAGTACACAGGGAGTCTGGATCCTGTATGCTAGTGTGTTGATTTTAAAACTTCTGAATGCTGATGAGCAAAAGACATGGGACTGTGAACAGGACTGAGAAATCGAACCAACCTAGAACCAACCTAGATACTTTAGGGCTATATTAAATTTTAAAAAGTCAAAAATGTATTTCCAAGTGGAAATCAAAAATGCTTTGGAGTTTTGTTTCAAAGGAGACTAGTAGCATGGATTCCTTCAGGAGTAATATTGATCAGGTTTGATCAGGGGAGACCTCCTGAATCTTGAGAGATGATATTTATCAAAAAGGTTACCACTAGTCTTTCCAGCACTTAGCCATTGTCTCGAATTTTCTCAGGGACCTTAAAGATGCCTTTACCCACACTCAGCAGTATTTTGGAGAACATGACACCCACATTCCCAAGAGGGGTATGGGAAGCATTTGGTTATTTGGTGGGTTATGGATTTTTTGTTTGTTTGTTTGTTTTTTGTTTGTTTTTTTGTTTTTGTTTTTCGAGACAGGGTTTCTCTGTAGCTTTGGTGCCTGTCCTGGAACTAGCTCTTGTAGACCAGGCTGGCCTTGAACTCCCACAGATCCGCCTGCCTCTGCCTCCCAAGTACTGGGATTAAAGGTGTGTGCCACCACTGGGGGAATATAGTATATTACACTAATTTAAAATTATTTTTGTTATACTGTATATACATATGAAATATATATTCTAGTATTAGAATATATATGTGTGTGTGTTTGAGGTACTGGGCTTATGTGGTTCATTTAAAAAGTGCAATGTATAAATAAAAACTGAGGTTAGTAATTAATGTATAATAGTTAAACTTATAGTCACATTAGGTATGTTTTCTAGATTAAATAGCTATATCCTATATATATAAAAGGTATTCAAATACTTCAAAGACCTATATAATATGGCATTTAAAATGGTTTTGTTAACTTAGAGCTTTTCATGATAATGAGACACATCTGTTCCTTGCAGCACCAATTTACTTGATAAAAGGACAATGGGCATTAAAGAAACTCCATAGGAGTTTGCTTTCATTGTGGCAAGGTTAGCCATTTGGGTAAGAAACTGCTTTTTCCTTGACTGCTTGATGGCATGCTGTATAAACTGGATGTGCAGGACCCACAAAAGAGTGACTACTGAACTTTGCCAAAAAAGATAGGATGATTCTTCGGGGTTCCTGCTTCACTTAAGAGTCTAACAGACATTCTGTAGGACATAGAGAAAAGTGATGGATGAACATTGCCAATATAAGGTAGAACAATCCTTCAAATTTCCTACTCCAATGAAAATTCTTCCCAATACTCTATACCTATAGGCTGAAGATGGATGCCCCAACATTGCAAAGAAACATTGGATAACTGTCCAGGCAGCCTGGTGTCTGTCATTTCTAGGGTCTTGTAAGTTACTTGCAATGCACTTCCTGTTTACTTAGGTAATATTAATCCCTTCTGGGTCTTGGATGGAGTTAAGGCTAAATATTTATAGTTTTCCTTAGTTACAATGATAGTAAGTTAGGTATAAAACTTTGCACTCACTAAAATAAGATAGATAATATAGTGTTTTCTCTTAATTTCCTAAATACAAATGGATTGAGTGTAGGGGAGACTCAGCCAATCACCTTCCTAGCAGGGGCCAGGGTCCCCCGAGGATATATTTTACTTATAAAGATTGCAGGCGTGCTCCCAGCCGCCCCTTCTGCTTTCCTGTTCTCTGCAGGAACCTCTGGTTCTGTAAGCCTGTTTTCCCCATTAAAGCTGTATATATTTTTACAATCTGTCTGCATTCATTTATGCTGCTATACCCACACCTAGTGCCCCAAAAAAGGGGGGAAATGATGTGGGAATGTCTGTATCTATCTGTTGCTTTCATTGGTTAATTAATAAAGAAACTGCTTGGCCTCTGATAGGACAGAAAATTAGGTAGGTGAAGTAGACAGAACAGAATGCTGGGAGAAAGAAGCCAAGTCAGTGAGTCGCCATGATTCTCCCACTCCAGACAGATGCAGGTTAAGATCTTTCCTGGTAAGCCAACTCATGGTGCTACACAGAATATTAGAAATGGGTTAGATCGAAATGTAAGAGCTAGCCAATAAGAGTCTGGAACTAATGGGCCAGGCAGTGTTTAAAAGAATACAGTTTCTGTGTAATTATTTCGGGTAAAGCTAGTAGGGTGGCGGGACACAGCCCCGCTGCAGCCCCGCCCAACAATTGAGTGTTCTAATTCTCACTTGATAACTGTTTTTATTGTATATAGTGTGTTAAAGTTAAAAATCTTTTATTTTTATCTAGGCAAAAGGGGGGAAATGTTGTATAATATTATTTTAAGATGTGTTTCACTTGTTTACAATGTGGAACCTTTATTTTAATGATGCAAAAATGTGTCACATTCTTTTATGTTGCATTTGTTTAATTCTTTGAAGCTGTGTTAGTTTGCCTGCCTAAAACACTTGATTTTTCTAATAAAGAGGTGAACAGCCAATTACAAGACAGGAAAAAGGATATGTGGGGCTGGCAGCAGAGAGAATAAATGGGAGAAATCTGGGAGCAAAAGGAGATCAAAGAACAGGATAAAGAGGAGGACTTCAGGGGTCAGCCATGCAACTACACATCAAGCCATGAAGAAAGAAGTACAAAAGAAATACAGAAAGTGAAAAAGGTAAAACCCAGAGGCAAAAGGTAGATTGGATAATTTAAGAAAAGCTGGCTAGAAATAAGCCAAGCTAAGGTAGGCATTTCTAAGAAAGAATGAGATTCCATGTGTGATTTATTTGGGAACTGGGTGGCAGGCCACCCAGAAGAACTGAAAGAATAAAGAATAAAAAACCAACAAAAGCACTTCTCCATGTTCAAATGAATTATGTAGGTGCTATCTTCAGCAATGGGTCCTTGCTATCAGTTTGTCTTTGCAATAGCCTGAGTTATTTGGGGATTCCCATGGCACCTCTTTGGCTAACAATTCAATTGATATAACCCAATTCTAGTACTTGCTGGTATTGGAGAAAATTCTGAACATTTAAAAGGAAAGAAGAAAGACACATGAAAATATTTTTTAGTAAAAAGAGAGAAATCTACAGAAAGACTTCAGAAACAAATACCAACGGATATACTCATTTTCATAGCTATGTTACTAATAGTAGATAACCAAACAATATACTGTGGAAGGCCAGATAACTGTTTAATGGAAGTGTGATTGGCACATCCAGAAGAATACTGTTCATCCTAAAGAAAAAGAAAGTAATTCTGACATACATTTCAGCATGGATTTTCTCTAGCAAGGTTATAAAAAGTGAAATAAGCTAATCACAAATGTAAATACTTTACAATTCCACTTATCTATATATTTAGAAGATTCAAAGTCACAGAAAAAGTACAGTGATGGATGCTGATGGCCTAGAGAGGAGAGGATGGTAAATTACTATTTAATAACTATCCCTCTTCAGTTTTACAAAAGTGTAAGGAGTGGAAGGGGGATACAAGAGAGTAATGTGGGAATGAGTGTAAGTGCAATACATTGTATACATGCATCAAATCCTCAGAAATAAAATATATCTAATTTAAAAATCTTGATTTGTTTTTAAATTTCCCCAGATTTTATGAAATAGATTTTGTCACTGTCATGCAAACACTTCTGGAAAATAAAAAAGAAAACATATGCCACTGTTTTTCTATGAGGCCAGAAGAATTCCAACATTTAAACCACACAAAGATATTCCAAGAGAAGAAACAGTCAAGCCATTGCATTTTAAGTACAGCTATAAATATGTAAATATTCTTTTAAATATTAACAGACACAACTACTGAAATACATATTGATAACATAGCACACCTGAAAAAATTGGCTTCATCCCTGGTTTGCAAAGATGAGTTAATATGTTTAAAAATCAAGACACATAAGTCTCCAAATTAAGAAGCTAATAGGAGAAATTATTTTCAGCAACTATAAGGAAAAATTTGATTAAAGTCCACACTCTATATTAATTAATCCTCATTAAGTTAATAATAAACAGTAGTTTCTTAATTTCATGAAGGTTATCAATATATTTTTAAATCTTGGTAACTATATCCCTGCATGATGTTTATAATCATGGAAAATTACAATAAGCACTTATATCCCAGATCATACAAGTCCTCACTAGTAAATTAAGAAGCATGACTCATAAGGATTTGTAAATGACAAATCTATACATAGACAAACTCAGACAGCTGACAACCACTCAGGGAAGGAGATTCAGCAAAGTCCCAAGCTGTAAGACCAACCTACAGTGTGCCTGGGGACAATAAGATCTGTGGTCCTTTCAGAGAAATAGCTACAACACTATCAGAGAATGTCTGAGAATTAATTTTATGAAATACTTGTGGGACCACAAAGACAGATTTAATACTTTAACATTTCTAAATAATTAAATAAATGGAGAGTGACAGACTATCATATGAAGTAAAATATTCTGACAAAGTGTACTTCAACGTGTTCTCGAAGGAAACCAAATATCAGCAGATAAATATTGAGAGACAATATCTGTAATGCTCAGAGATGAGTGATAATTATGTATAGAAAATAAAGAGACTTCTAAATTAATAGGAAAAGCACAAACAACACATTAGAAAAATGGAAAATGTAATACATATATTTTACTGAATAATTGCATGGATAAAATCACAAGAAGATGTGTTTAATTATAGGAATAAAGATGAAAGCAAAAACATGATACCAATTCCTTTAAAATTTTTACAAAATTGTATATTGGAAATGATATATATCTACAAGATCGTATTACTGCTGGGACTGAAGCAATAAATTAGTACAACTGCTTCAGAAAATGTTTTAGTGTATATTTCCTAAATGTATCTATTTGTATATCCTGCAACACAGAAATTCTACTCCTAATTATATACACAAAAGAAAAATTGAGCATGTATAACATGAAATGCATATGAGGATATTTATTTTATAGGATCACTGTTTATCAAAGCAAATTAAAAGTCAAGATGACCCATTGTTAATGGGTGGGAGAATGTATGTACTAAATTTAGATCAGTCATGTGACAGGATATCATAAAAGGATCAAGTAAATAAACTACTAATTTGTAGCCTTATGGACAGATTTTAGCTACAAAGTGTTAAGTAAGAAACTGTGTTAGTCAGCTTTCTATTGCTATGATAAATTAACTTAGATAATTAAAAGTAGTAAGGTTTATTTTGGCTCCACTTCATGGATGACCATGGTTGGGAAAGCGGCTTCCCTCATTGGTGGTTAGGAAGCAAAGAGAAAATACCTAACTGCCTTATTCAGTCACCATCAGAGAAGCTTCCCTGGGCAGCAGATGGGAACAGATGCAAAGATCTAAGCCAGATACTACATGGAGAGAGTCTAAATGTTATGTCTACATCAAATCCCTCTCCTCAGACCTCAGCAAATTCCACAGAAGAGGAGGTGGAAAGAGTGTAAGCACCAGAGGGAATGGACGACCCCAGGAGTGTTCTCCTTTGTTCCTCTTTCTTAAACTCTCTGAATAAACTAAGCAGGGTGCATATGAACTCAAAGAGACTGAAATTGAGAGCACAGGGCCTACATGGGTCTATGTCAAGTTGTCTGTGTATATATTATAGCTTTTAGCTTAGTATTTTTGTGGGACTCCTGAGTGTGATAATGAATGGATCTCTGATTCTCGTGCCTGTTCTTGGGACTCTTTTCCTTCTGTTGGGTTGCCATCCTGAACTTTGATGTAATAGTTTTACTTTTATATATATAATTCTGAGATGTTTGGTTGTTATCTCTTAGGAGCCTGTTCTTTTTAAATGAGAGACATAAAGGGAGTGGATCTAGAAGAGAGGGGAAGTGAAAAGTGACTGGGAAGAGTAGAATGAAGGAAAACTATAAACACAGTATATTGGATGAGAAAAGAAACTATTTTCAATAAAAGGGGAAAATGAAAAAAAATTTAAAAACTTAAAGGAAGAAAGAAAAGGCCATGCCCTTCATGTGTAAACCTTCACTACATATATCTTCCAACCAGGCCCTATCTTCTAAGACTCCCACCACATTCCACTAATGGCATTTGATTATGAATCCACCAATGAATTTGATGATGCCAGAGCTGTCATGAGCCAATCATTTTCTTAATATCAACACCAGTTATGGACCAAGTCTCCAATACTCGAGGTACTCTTGACCACGGCATTAACCCTAAGGGGTACACAGATCCTGATGTCAGTTTCATGGAGTGTAACATAATTAAAATAAAAGTAGGTTTTGGAGGCTTACATAGAGGTGAAAGGAAAGAGAACTCAAAAGAAAGCAAGAGCATAGAAATTCATTATTCAGAGTAGGGTTTATCTCATGCAGAGGAAGCAAGAAATGCAAAATAATGAAGAAACAGTGAGATTTATTCATTACATTATTTAAATTTTCCTAATTTTCCTAAAAACCCATGATGAAAGTAAGCGATGCACTAATAGCCATCTAGTCAAATTCTATGCACCCGAGGTTCACAGAGAATTCAAAAACAGGAAATATTTTTTTCAAATTGCCACCAATAGAGACAGTAGTAGATGAGGGAGGCTATCTGTTAAGAGTAAGTGGGAAGTTAAAAAATGGAAGAGTGGAATGAAAACATAAATAACTATCAAAGGAATAAATAAGAGCTGAGAAGAAACTTTTCCACCATCTTTTGGGGCACATGTACTCCACAACGCCAGGGAACCAATCCCATAGTTATAATAAAGTTAAACAGTATGAACATGCTCTTCTCTATGGCGAGGAGTTATTGTTGGGTTGAACTCTGGTTCTAGCGCAGCTTCCACAAGGAAGCAATTGTTGAATATGTCTAGAGGGAGCCAGCTGTGGGAAAACTATTAATTAGCCAGAGTCATTATATGCAGAGTAATTGGCTAACTCAATGGAGAAAACAGAGGAATTGAAGTGATGTTCTCTTGATTTGGTAAGAAAAGCATACAAGGATTTGATTGTCCCCTGCGGACCAGAAAGAAGATTTTAGTAAGCTGAGAGCAGCTCAAACTAAAGAGCTAAAATGGAATACTTATTGATTTAAGAAAGACCAACAAGGCTGCCTTTGAAGGATGGGGCACTGTCAGCCAAGATATGCTTGCAAAGATTTTAGATTCCTAGGTTCACTAATGTGAGGCAAGAAAATAGCAGAAATTGAACTACCAAAATAAAATTTGAGGTGACTCTTGAATTTGTTCTTATTGTCATCACTATTAGAATTACAGAGGGCACAGCTGTTATTTAGAATAATTATAGAAAGGGTTAGATAGAAGTTGCAAATAACAGTATCACATACCATCTTTCTACTAAGAAGGGTTTACACTTTTTTCTCGAACTTTTTCCTCACTAAAACTAAAATAAGAGACTTTTAACCAAGCTGTTCAAAAACATAACAATGTTAATCGGCAAGTTTTTTACTTGAAGATCAATTTTTAATCTTAATTATTCTTATTTTTTTGCATTCTAGTGTTTTTATATGCAGGTTTTGTTTCTCTTGAAAAAGTACTCTAAAAGACTCGGCTGTTAAACAAAAGAAATAGTTCTATTACAGCACACATAAGGCCTGATAGTCCTTGACTTACTAATTCATATTATATTTTGAGAAAAATTGCTATAATTATCCTTTCTTGATTCCAATTTTACTTGAGTTTAATTTTTTTTTTGTTAAAAAAATGTATATTGCTAGCGAGACTTGACGACAAAGGCTGGCAATCCCTGCATTTAAGAGACTTCCAGAAGAAGGTTCAAATAAACTTAGCACATGAGCTGGTCAACTCTCAAGCATGTAAGCACAGAACTCTGGGCCCTGCTATAGAGATACCTACTTATGCATATTAATTGCTACTCCAGTCACAATAGTCAAGAAATGGAAAAAGCCTATATGTCCATCAGTAGATGAGTGGATAATGAAAATGTGGTACAGTTACACAATAGGATCTTATTCAGCTATTAAGAGAAAGGAAATTTACAGTTAAATTGATAGAGATGGAAACAATTACTCTGAGGCAACTCAGACACAGAACGGCAATTATTTTATGTTTTTCTCTCACCTGTGCGTGTTAGCTTTAAATCTTTAGACATGTGTTGTGTTCAAGTTGAATTATACATAGAAGTCAAGAAATTGCTAAGAGGTCATGGGGAGGGCTTTTCAAAGGAAACAAGATAGAAAACACTGGTATTAAGGGTTAAGAGATAATAATGGAATTGGAGGAGCTAAATCTGGGAAGGAGCAGATGGCAAGATAGAAGAGGGAACGTGGAGAAAGATAAATAACACTAAAGACCTTTCAAAATTCATATACTGTAGAAAAGTCTACTACTGTAGAAGTTTCCATATAAATCCGTAAGAAGAGTTTAAAATGAAGTCACTTTGTAACAGAGCAACCACACCCTACCAAACACCAGAGACTAACATAAAAATTCTAGCACTTAGGAATGGGCTGCTTATTTTGAAGTTGTTGGCCAGTGGGGCCTCATTGACTCCTAAACAGTACAGACTATTGTCAATGCACTTGGTCACTCTCCAGAAGTGGAGGTACAACCATGTTGCTGAAGATGCCATATAATTGAATTATAGAAAATTGAGAAATAGAAAATCAAGCTGGTACTGTCCTGTATACTGAGTGTAGTAGCATTTCAATTGTATTTTAATAAATAAAGAATATGTGAAGATCTGAGAGCAAAACAGTCCCACTGGTCAGCCTTATGGACCAGGTTAGGGTAACACACACCTTTAATCCCAGCCCTAGAGAGGAATATAAGACGGGGGAGATAACTCTCAGATACAGTCTCATTCTGAAATCCCAGGAGGCAAGATTGCCATTTCAGACTGAGGTGGAGGTAAGAATCAGTGGCTGGATGTTTTGCTTTTTGAATCTTCAAATTGAACCCCAATTTCTCTCTATAAACTTTTGTTAACCTTGCTTCAACTGGGTATCTTTGATGGTGCTAGGTTATATGTAGGCTGCTCTGAAAAAATAGATAAACCTTACCCATCTGTGAAGTCTATGAACTAAAATAATGACTGACCTGGCAAGCCATGTCCACCAGTGCAATAATGGCATGAACACCATGGGAGTAACTAAACACTTTCTAATCAGAATTAAGTACTGCTCCACAAGATAAAATCCATACCTTGTACCAATATTAAGTCAAGAATCTATGGTTAGACAGGCATAGGTCCAAGGAGAGAATTTATTACTATCTGCTACTAATGGATATAATGTTAAACTAACTCCTAATGCCTTTTTGTTATACTCATAGATTAATGCATCACTTGGCTCCTACAGAATCACAGACGCTTCTGTTTTCAGTAGATGGAAACTAATACACACAGAGACTCACAACTTGACAAGATGCCGATAAGAGAACACAGAATGTTCAGCTCTAAAGGAAACATATGTGCTCTACCCACTACCTAAGGCTCAAGGAATAGAAGGCAGAGAGAGGGTAAGAACCAGAGGAAGTAGATGACTACAGGGGAAAAAAAATCTTCTGGGAACAACAGGGTATCTGTACATATTACATATGTACATATGTAGAACACTTGTGGCAGCATATGTAAGACCTGCGCAATGCGCAAGCACAAGTCAGAGGTGAGGTGAACATGAGATCCCACCCCTGGCACTAGGGATATTAGCAACTGTTCACTACCAGGAGAGGAAGAGCCGCTATTCTCTAGGAATGTTATCACAGCATCACTGAAGACTGGAATATTTGGACAGCACAACGTCCTGACAAGGGTAGATGTAGGAAGAATTGTCAGGTTGCACATAATCAAAATATGCTGTACAAAATTCTCAGAGAACTAATAACATTTTTAACAACTTCAGGTTTGAAGCAAACCTGGGCTTCACAGAGAGACTTTATTGTGTGTGTGTGTTTGTGTGTGTGCGCGCGTGCGTGCACGTGTGTGTGATTCTGAAAAGTACCTAGAAATCTCCAAACTCAATTCTTGGAAAGTTGAAGGGTGAAAAGACACATGCCCAAGTCTAAAAATAGTTTTTACAGGGGGAAATAAGAGGCCGGGAAACGGGGAGGGGTGGTAGTGGTAAGATCTTGCCTTGCAAGAAGACCTCAGTATGAGTCTCCCTGCCCTGCCCTTTCCCCCTTCCACAAGCTGGGTGTGATAGCCTGCGTTTGTAATTTTAGTGCTGGGAAGGTGGAGACAGATGAATTCTTTGGACACATTGGTCAGCTAGCCTAGCCTACTTAGCTAGCTCCAGTGACTCTGTCTTACAAAACAAAGTGTATAGCTTCCAAAAAAAGACCTGGAGGCAGGAACTGAAGCAAAAACTGCAAAGGAACTGGTCTGTCTTGCTGGCTCTCTTATCCAGCCCAAGACTATCTGCCCAGGTGTAGTACCACCGAAAATGGGCTAGGCCCTCTCACAATAGGAACTAACCAAGGCAGACTGGAGAGATGTCCAGAGGCTAAGAGAACAGGCTGCTCTTCCAGAGGTCCTAAATTCAATTCCTAACAACCAAATGGTGGCTCACAACCATCCATAATTCACGCTCTTCTGGCCTTCATGCCTATATGAAGGCAGAATACTGCAAACAGAAAAAACAAGTAAGTCTTTAAAAAGGAGGAACTAGCCGGGCAGTGGTGGCACACTCCTTTAATCCCAGCACTCGGGAGGCAGAGGCAGGCGGATCTCTGTGAGTTCGAGGCCAGCCTGGTCTACAAAGGGAGTTCCAGGACAGGCTCCAAGAAAATGTCCCACAGACACTTCTATAGGATAGTCTGAGGGAGGCCATTCCTCGGTTGTGGTTCCCTCTTCCCAGATGACTAGTCTGTGTCAAGGGACAGAAGTTACCCACATATATGTGTGTATTCATATACACCCCCACACAACCCACACACGCTCACATACACTTGTATCCACAGACATATACACACATGAAAGTGTGGTTAGATTACATTTTTCCAGCTTCTGTGGTTAGACATGGTCACTGGATAACTTGTGACCATAGGACTAGGAAAGTGGGAAGAAATGATGCCTCGTCCAATCTGACCAACACATTTTAAAAAGCTTAGAGTGATCCCCTTTCTCCCGTCTCCTTTTACTGTATGTTTCCCCATATCTGGAACCACCTTGGAAGCCTGGTGCTAAGCCTGTGTGAGGGAACCAAAGTCTCTGAATAACTGCATAAGAAACAACCTCCTGACCCCACTCCTCAGGATGAACTTTCCTTTCTCCGATATCAAGGTGACTGTATCAGGTCTTGTGGCTCATCTAGAGTGGGTTACACGTGTGTCAATCCAGGGCCTCTGAAGTCATTATTAAACCATGGTAAAGTATAAAATAATTCATATAAATGAACAATTAGAACCGAGAGTGGCATGGAATGTGCACCTCTCTCACTTTAAGGACACAGGCACTGTTGTGCCACCTCCAATCAATCTATGTCTTATCAATGTATTAAATTGCAGGGTAAAGTTAACTACAAATAACAAAGTCATGGAATCAAGCTGTCACGAATTGGCCACCACATCCTAAAAGCATTTGAAGTCTGAGCTCTCTCTCTCTCTCTCTCTGTCTTTCTCTCTGTGTGTCTCTGTATCTCTCTCTCTCTGTCTCTTTCTTGTGTGTGTATGTGTACTATTAAAAAAACAAGAAATAAAAAAGAGAGGATGGGAGGAGGGTATGACTGGAGGTGGAAGATACTGGTCAAATGAGATGAGATTTAAAATCCGGTTTGGCTCCGAAGGGCAGGAGAAAGCACAGAAGTTTTAGCCAGTTGGAGGAGGAAGCAGCTCCCATCTACTGCCTCCTTCTTCCCATACCACTCTGAAGGTAGGTTTTTTTTTTTCTCCATTTACAATTGAGAATCAATATTCCAGAAAGCAAGGGATCACGGCTCATAAGCAACAAAGTTGGGATTCGCACCTGAGTTGGTCTGGTTCCAACGTTCTTGCTATTTCTGATGGAAGCATTTAAGCTTCAACCCTTCAGAGTCTGTGCTAACGTTGCCCCTAACCCTCTGCTCGTGGGACAGGATGCCTGTGACTAAATGACCATTAGTGAAAGTGTTATGTACAATAGAAACACGGAGAAATTTTCGAATGGCTCACTGAAATGAAGGCTGGGCTCAAAACCAGCCCACTTTCAAGGGGGCCTGGTTTAAATGTCCAAATGCTAGAGGAAAAGGCAATAATGGGAGTCGCCTTTCTGCTGGGCTTGCAAAACTCAGGCTCATGAATTCAAGAGAAGATTACGGAGGAGAAAAGAGGGTGGGAGACTGCAGCCTCCGGTGCTTCACGCTGCTCAGAGGCCAGGAGGTTGGCTTTTCCATTGTGCAATTAAGCCATTCTATCCAGCCTCACTCTCAGCTTCCAATTAATGTGCAGTAATGAATCTAACTGCCCAAAAGCATTTGCTAATTGAGAAGCCTGCTGGACAGGTCATCACCCCTTCCCTTTTCTGACAACAAACACCCAGCTCTGTGCCAAGGCAAATGTTCTCACTTGTTCTCTATGGCTAAGATAAATAATATGGCCAAAAGCATCTTAGAGGGTAAAGACTTTATCTCATCTTATATGTTGTTATAATCTATCATTAAAGGAAGTCAGGGCAGGAACTCAAGGTAGGAACTGAAGCCGAAACCATGAGTAACACTGTTTACTGTCTTGCTAGTCAAGTTCATCAAAGTCAGCAACCTTACTTATACCTCCCAGGACCATCTGCCCAGAGTGGGCGAGAGCCTCCCACATCAATCATTAGACAATAAAATACTCCCACAGATTTGTACACTAGCTAATTTTATGGGACCTTCTTCACAATTAAGGTTGCCTTTTTCTAGATGATTCCCGTGCCCAACACAGTAGGATAGCAGAGACTCCTGCCCCTTGCAATCTTCGCTCTGTACAAGGGGACACGTCCAGTATACCCAAGAGGTGCCTTTCTGGGACTGAAATTACCAGTGGCAATTACTACTTGGGTTTGACCATTGCTTTAATTGAAAATTCTCAACCAATCATGGCTTGATTATTCTCTTGGCCATTGGCAACTGCTACAGAGCAGTAAAGGCTTTAAACCTAGAAGTTCCGGACACAGAACCCAGACTTTTGTTTATAAGTAGGTTGACTTTGGGGAGTTACCACCAGCCATCTTGGTTTGTTCATCTGGAAGATCAAACTAACAGAACTGACCCTGGGGTCATGGTGAAGGGAAAATGACTACAACAGAAATGCATCACAATTTTTTTTTTAATGTAGAGGGCATTGTCATTCTAGATATGAGGACATGTCTTCCCCAGCTAAGTTCAAATTTCCCAGTGGTTGGTCAAGTATGCAGAGTCAAAGACACGGGGGTTAGATGAGTCAAGATGAAAGAACTTAAAACAGAAATCAAGGTGGAAGTGAAAGGGTTGGAGGAGCGCGTGACTGGGGAACAGAGATAATCTTAAAAGGAAAGGCACAGACAAGTTTCTGATGGTTGTTTGAATGAAAATGTCCCATAATTAAACCCTGGATCCCTACTTGGTGGTGCTGTTTGGGAAGGTGTGGCCTTCACGGAGGAAGTACATCACTGGCCGCAGACTTTGAGAGCCTAAGGCCTTGTCCTACTAGAATTTTGTCTTCTGTACTCTGTGTTTGTGGTTCATGGGATAAGCACTCAGCTCCCTGCTCCTGCTCTCATGCCCATTGCCTCTGCCATTATGGCTTCTAACCTTTTGGAACCATCAACCAAAATACACACATCTGCAAGCTCCCTTGGCCATGATGTTCTATCACAGCAACAGAAAAGGAACTGATACAGAAGTCAGATGGGAATGGAAAAGGAGGAGGAAAACAGAGCAGGAAGACAGAAATCCAGGGCTCATTGTCCGCACATCCCCAGTTTCTCCGTCACCCACAAATCACAAAGCCCAGTGATTATAGTGCTAACTATTGAGCTGACTGGAGTTTCCAAAATATATTAGAGCCTCAACATTATTTCCTTTTATTCTATCTTGCATGAACTCCTTGGCCAACATTTCTTTGTCCCGACATGTTGGGGGCTATAAAAAAAATCAATACTTGGGAAAAGACATTGGTAACATTTATCAGGTAGCAAGCTCAGGAGAAAAGCATTTCAGGACACTTGTCTTATCCACATTATTGTTCCCGAGGATGTATGCTAGAAAAGAAGACACACTGGTTTTCTACAGGAAAAGGAAGAGGCCAGAACACACAGAAAACAAAGGGATCCGAATACTAATCCAAACCATTAGATTTCCCTGATGGAAGAAACGTGGACACAGAAGGAAAAGTATTATAGTTTGTTTTGACTTGAATTCTAAGCAGGACATGGCTCCTCGCTGGAATCCTGTTCAGGTTCTGGGAAAGCCCAGTGAAGGCTGAATCTCTAAAGCTGCCAGTGGACTAGGCAAGGGAAGTTCACAGGGACAATGAAGGGGGCATGTGTGGTTGCTATTGTGGCTGGCCATACTGTGCTTGGTTCTGCCTAGTGACAGCACATCCCAGTGGTCCTCCCACTCCTACTGGAAAGGGTCTGCCATATAAGTTACCTTTCTCAAACCCACTGTCCTCTGTTCTGTGTAATGCAAACCATGGCTTATCTGCCTCAGTATTTACGGCGTTTAAAATGAGAACATAAATCTCTTAAAATTCATCCTGCCCTAAGAAAGGGAGTTTGGATCCTATAAAGCATACTGGCAGGGATGGAGGCGTGGGTGGAATTGTGCCTCTCTTGGTGGCCCCAGGTCTCCAGCCGACAGACAGATATCAAAGAATAGTGACTGTTTTCCACTCGTTTGTTCAATAAATATGTATTGAGTGCCCCCTTTGTGACAATGTTTCTGTCATACTGCTGATATGAAAAAGAGGCCAACTCCCTTCTGTCTGAGATCTGAGGAAGCAGACATTAAAGCAGGAACTATAAAAGAGGGAGTGACATGCTCAAGTGTATCAATGAGGAGGAATGAAGACATGTCACAATAGGCGAAACAAGGAAGTGATCTTAACAGGTGCTTAATCTAAACTCTCCCTTCACAAAGGAGGAAAGTGAGTCTGTGAAAGGGGAATTTAAGGGTTTACCTGAAGGCTACTGATGGCAATGGCTGTGGTTGTCACCGGAAACAGGCGAGTTATCCTGTACTTAAACGTTTGGAATGGGGCCAAAAGTGGTTGTGATTTTGGCTCTGTCAGATTGTGGAATATTTGCATACACATAATGAGATATCTAGGGACAGGGCTCGAGCACAAACACAATATCTGTTTATGTTTTATATATTCCTTTTGATTACGGGTGAGAAACAACTTTGCGTGGTGTTTTCCATGTGCCCATGTTTTGGGTATGACACAAAATGATGAGGTCAGGGGTGAATTTTTCTACTTATAACATCATAAGGACTCAAAACATTTAGGTTGGAGAACTCTATGCTTTATTTTCAGACTTAGTATCCAGTCTGTGTTACGATCTGATTGCCAAACTGTCTTTGAGAACCAGAGAGGTTATATAGACTTTTGAGTGGGAGTCCCATCTCTTCCACAAAACCTCCACAGAGGACCTCAGTCTTAAGCCGTTCCTCCATTTTATGAATTCCAAGTTCTTGGAGTGCTCAGATTTAGTGCACTAGATCCTAGATAGTGTGTAGCGAGATGAAGCTCCCACACAGGAACTTGGGCTCCCTCCAGTGTGGTGACATCAGAAGATAAAGCCGCTCAAATCTCCAACAGTCTCATCCCTTTACCCAATAGGGGATTTACCACTGATGACTCTAACCCCAACAGTTTGCCTCTCTGAGATCAGGCCCAGCTTCAACTCTGTAAACCCATCCATACCTTGTTCCCATTCCTTAGTGCTTAGCTTTCTTCAAATTCTATGCCCATGCCCTCTCCTAGAACCTAGCTCTCTTTCCACTGAACTTACATATGGTCACATGTTGCCTCCTACCTGCCTTCCTCAGGGATGACCATTGCCAGCCCAGACATTTGCACCCAATCCATCTCTCTGAGCCTTGTTTGGCATGCCCCAACCTCGCTCTATTCTGTGACTTCTGATTAAGTATCTGACTCATGGCCAGTGATTTCTCCTTACCCAGCAAATTTCAGCAAATTAGTTTCAGACTCAAATTTCAACTGATTTTCCCCTTCTTCATTTTCTCCAGCTCCATCACTAACTCCAGCCCTTCCTCAGATTCCCACGGGAAGTTTATGTTCTCAGATATCCATGGCTATGACGAAATACCTGAGAGAAATGAGGCAAAATGTTTTTGATTTTGCTCATGGTTTCAGAGGCTTTAGACCCAAATCAACTAGACCTGTGGTGTCACAGAACCTCAGAATGGCATAGCATGTGTCATAGGTGGCTGCTCATTTCATTGCAACCAGAAAGCAGAAACAGAGGAAAGGACCAGGGCCATGTAGAATCTTCAAGGACATGCTTCCAGTGACCCATTTTCCCCACAGAGCCTCCACCCTCTGGTTTCTACCAGCTACCAATAATGTCAATAAATTATGAATCCTTCAACGAATTTATCCATTAATCACACTCAGGCCCCTCATGATCCAATAATTTCTCACAAGACCCCCCTTCCTGAAACACCACACTGAGAACTAAGCCTTCAATATGTCATCTTTCTAGGGGAACACTTCATTCCAAGCCCAAGCCCACAAGATTCATAACCATATGAGCCTCTGGGACAAGACTATGCCAGGGTCTTCTTGGCAGTCTACTCAAGTTCTCACATATAATAATTTCCCAGCGGGTCACTGAATGGTGGGCAGGTACTGGAATATAGGCAGAGTCACCACATGTCACAGACAAGGGCATCCTGGACGGCTTGGGTACTCCTGACTGTTGTGTATGGATCTTAGTGTCTCGTTTCCTCTGCCAGCCCAGCCTGCTCCTGTTTTCTAATTCTAAAACCAAAGCTGGATTTTTAAACCCCTAACTGTTCTCATCACAGTTGCTTGGCAGTCGTAAGGATGTAGTCAACACTCCATGAAAATAAAAATAAATAAATAAATTCCACTGCTTCAGATTCAGCTTTTTCACCTCGGTCTCCTCCATGTCCCACACTCCTCTCCAATTTGTCTTCTCTTCTCCTCCCTCTTCCACCCCACTACCTACAAAGAAAAAAATAATAACAAATAGGAAGGCTAATTCTAAGTTAGTACAGTCCCAGCGTGTATCCTGGCCTGCCTCTAGTCCTGTTATTTTCTCCTGTGTCTGCCTTTGACAAGACTGATGACATTTACGTTTTCCAAAAGCTTCAATAAAAGGCACTTTAGCTGCAATCACCTCCATCTAATTTCCCCAGTCATTTTTTTTTTTTGCTTAAATCACACAACAGAACTGAGGCCTGAGTTGTTCTGACAACTTGTCACCGAATAGGGATCAGCCCAAATGGTATGTCTTGAAAACCAAGGACAAAGGAGGGGAGATGAACAGACAAAGTGGCCTGAAAATGAAGTAGGAGGCTAGAAAAAGGGGGGAGATTGGCAGAAGTCGGTAGGTTAAAGTTCTAGAATGGGTTTATGAAGAAGGTATGGAGCCAGAACAAATAGAAGACATGTTTCTTTCCCTAAAGAGAAGGCTAAAAGATTTGGGTCATTGTTCTATCGTACAAGGAGTCTTCAAAGAGAGAAGGAGTCCGAGGCACACACACCAACCTTAGAGAATGAAGCCCCAAGGGGACAGGATGGATACCTTCCTTCTGCAACATGCTCTGGATAGCAAGGTAGCACCCGGGGAAAACCAAAGCCCAGGTTCACTGCTGCCAGTAGCACAGGGAGTCGACGTGGAGTAAACACACCAGATAAAAAATTTCCACCCGTTTCTTTGTCAGTGTTTATTTTTAAACAGATTTATTTGTCAGTGTTTATATACACCAAAAATGTTCAAGGTATAAGAATTGTCTCAATCATTTTCACAGGGTAAAGTCATTCACAAAACCACTATTCATGTCAAGTAAAAGAACGTGTTAAGAAATCATACACAGACTTCTTGTAGTTGCCAGTTGGGAGTTCCATGACTAGATTCATTTAAAAAACTGTAGGTTAGTGGTACCCATTTTTTGGAATTACTGTCAGTGTGTGCGTGTGTGTGTGCATGTGTGTATAAGAGACAGAAACAGAAATAGAAAGAGACCAAATCATACTGCTACACATACTAATATCACTCATTTTGATACACTGTTGCATAGCATTCGTTCATGTTTAATATCATAGTTACTTATTCTTTATGACATTAATAGATATTTGATTTTTTCCAACGTGGAGATCTTTTCTCAATCCTGTTGTTCTAGTTTGCTTCATCGTCACAGTGATAAAACACTGGCCAAGAGCTACTTGGGGAGCAGCCTGATTTGTTGTTGTTGTTGTTGGCTTTCAGACTGCAGTCTATCACCAATGAAGCCAAGGCAAGAACTTGAAGGCAGACACTGAAGCAGACGCCATGATAGAATGATACTTAGGAGATCCTTTTCAATGACTTTTTCAACCAGACTTCTTATATCACCCGGGACCACCTCCCTAGATGGTCCTGCCCTAGTGGGCGTGGCTCTCCCATATCAATAACTCACCAAGAAAATGCCCCACAAACATGTCTGCAGGCCAATCTGATGGAGGCAATTGCTCAAGTGACGTTCTCTCTTCCCTGGTTACTCTAGCTTATGTTACATTGGAAAAACTGACCAGCACATCTGGGGATGTTATGCCATGCAAAAACACTCAGCTTCTGAACTATACCCCAACTTCATCTGGAGCCCTTGACAGCAATACCTCCACAGCACAATCTTCCTTTGTTGGTGAACACAGATGCTTTTCTGTCTTAGTTCTCATTCAGGTGTAAAATGGCTAACCCACAATTGTGGTGTGGCTTTGGTGGATAACAGTCCAAGTGGTCACATCAATTCATTCTTCTCTACTGCAGAACAAGGGAGTTTCCGTTGCTGGACATTTTCAACCGCATACAACGCTTGAGTTCAGTGACTTTGGTGACTATAAATTACTTGAATTCCTATTTCTCTGATTACTGAAGGTTTGTGCCCTTTTCATACAGTACTGACCATTTAGTTGCATTTTGTCAAGGCTTCTGTCTTTTGTTTTGTTTTGTTTTTCTGTGTATCCCTGGCTGTTCCGGAACTTGCCCTGTAGACCAGGCTAGCTTGGAACTCAGAGGTCAGACTGGCTCTGCTTTCTGAGTATTGAGATTACCACCACCCGGCTTGGTTATTTCCTATTGGTTTAGAGGAATTCCTTATCTATTCTGGAAATAAGGCTCTTCATGTGTATATCGCACCTGGGCCAAGAGTGTGATGTGGTACCAACAGAGCATCACACCCCAACCTCAACCCCTCAGTCCTTTTCTTCCATTTCCCCACTTTATTTTGGGCCTAGTGTCCCTCTCCATTAACTGTGATCAGTCCAGATTTTCTTCCCCTGCCCACATATTACTTCTTCCCCTTAGCTCTGAATAGCTTAGACAGCTGGAGGGTCATCACTGCCTGTAATGACTAGCCATTTGAGTTAGCCAAAGATGGCCTCATTTTCACCTTTGAAGTTCTCCCTATGAGAGAACCCTCTTAACGCCGAGGGAACTGGCCACCCCACCTGCTTAAGAGGAAGATGATTTTCTGACAGTGGATTCTATGTCTCTGTCACATTCTCTGTGTCTCTTCTCCCAACTGATCTGGAAACGGGGTCTATACCATTGCTTCCATTTCTGACTCTTTGGTTATGGGACTCTCCTAGAATTTTCTAGAAACTTAGAATGAATCAAATGCAAATTTTGGGAAAAGGTAACCATTTCTATGTCAGCATTTCCAAAATGATGATGCCTACCAGGTACTGAGCACCGCAACATATCAGACATTCCACTATAAGTTCTGTGCTAATAATTCCTGTTGATCTTCATGTCATCTCTGGTATCAGAACTACTGTCACCCATTCACTTATGTGTAGGAAACTGAGACCCAGAGAGTTTAAGCACTTTGTTCAATATAATACACTTATTCAACCAAAGAGTAGGGCACAACCTCCCCCTCCCCAGCCCATTTATAAAGGCCCTGGGTTGAGCAACTGTGCTAAGCCAAATCACATCTAATTAGTCTGCGCTACTATGCTTTGACAGGTAAGTGATGCTTTCTCACAGACCCATCTTATACCTGTCCCACACTAGGGTATTTCATATGTATCAGCTTATCGGAGAGCTACCTGACAGGGTTGTCATGGAATCAAGTCAGAGTTTTATTTTAAAAAAAAAATCTTCTAAACAAAGGGATTGTTATTAATAATGCCAAGATAAAACCAAAGCATCTCCACAAGGATTGGACAAGTAGACCTTGGCAAATCTGAGCAAATATTTCCTCTGAAATGAGTTTCCTAAGCTTGATGTTCCATGTGTCTAAACATATCAGAATCTCAACTTATAGAAGAAAAAAAAATAGGAGCATCAAAGGGAAAGTAAGAAGCCAGGTGCCCAACAGCTCAGCTCCAGGTCTCTGCTTTCATATGCATGAGAACTTACAGGAAATGCAATGGTTTGGACATTGAAACTGTGTTTCTCAAGCTGTTTTCCCACCTTCAGGGGTATGAAGACTAATGTGAAACCTGACTGGGTAGAGAAATTAGACTCTCAAGTCTTTTAAAGGCTAGACAGGTATTGGTATACCTAGCAAGAAAAAAGAAACAATCAAAGTGAGTAATCATAGGACTGGACAGACCTTGTGAGAAACCTTGTAGAGGAGAAGGAAGTCGGCCTTTGATGGGCCTTGCCTCAGCTATGGACCCTAGAGAGATCTGTAGATGTCAACAACAACAGAATAATATCTTCTCCTTGGACCTTCTCTTGAGCCCCTGATGGGCAGTATGAACCTCTACCTAGCAACATGTTCAAGCACACAGATGGAGCTAGTTCCATCTTCAGGGCCTTCACAGATCCAACCACCCCCACCCCACTGCCACCCAGGAACTCTAGTTTTCATCAGACCTTCATTTTTAAGAGAAGGAAACAGGATACACAGAGGTATGCTGACTTTCCCAAGATCAGAAAGCCAGGGGGCTATAGACCCAGGAAGACTCTTCAGGTCCCTTGTGTTGAGAACAGATCTATCCCTATAGAAGAAACTAGGAGAAATTATCCATTTTGAGGCTTGCGTTTGCATTTACTATTCTCTCCTGGGATCCCCTCTGTCTGCCCATTTTTTACTGTCTGTGGAGTAACGTATACAGGTGTCCCTGAAGGGTCTACTACAAACATGAACCTTTAGGTCCAGCTCCAAAGAGAATAGAAACTACCCACGCCCCTGGATAGAGACAGAAGAGGTACAGACAAATGGCCAGAAAGAATTGGAAGAATCTGACAATGGTAACAAAGTGGAGAAAAAGAAAGTATGCCATTACTCTCACCGATTCCAAACATGGAGAGTTGCTACCCTCTAGTAGCCTATTAAGGAGGACGGGGGCTACTATTTTTAATTTACCCAGAGGACACTTAAGAGTCCTTCTTCCTAGCTTCTTGAGGTCAAGGACACTGCTGGAAAACTGTCCTACGACTCCCAAGGACAGATGTCGAAGAAATCCCAGATGGTATTATCATGAGCCAAGTTAGTAGGCACAGCAAGACCCAGTGGGGGTAAGTCCTAGAGGGGATTCCTTCATCCTCGTCTCTGTCCCTGGCCTAGCAGGAGCTTCTAAGAGCCCTTCAACAGCTGTCTGAAGCCCAGAAGGTAATGAGCACAGCTGACGCCAAGTCTTGAGGTAACTGTTAATTTGATTAACACCAAGAATCCATCACAATTATTGAAACATTTTACTCTGCTTTCGCCCATCTTGGCCCCAACCCTCTACTATCTGGCCCTCTGCTTCCCTCCGGTTCCTTTCTCTTTTCTCTCTCCCCCGTTTTTCACAGGGCTGTTCAATTAATTTACTTCCAGAAAACAAACTCCACCATTGGGAGCTTTTTGCTTCAGAGGACTGAAGGCCAATACCCTGCTGTCTTACAACCGCTTCAACAGCAGTGAGTTAAGAGAGAACCGTTAGGAAGGAGCAGCCCGCTCCACCACACTCCCTCATGAACTAGGTGTACTTGCTTGCTTGCCTAGCTGCAGAGCAGTTACAAGCAGGTGAGGTTAAGGCAGAAAATCTCAAGGTGTGGGTTGAGGGAGTTCTGTCCAGAAGAGCAGTAGGCTTGGGAAACAAAAGTTCCACCATCTGGTGCCAGTCCAAAACAAACAGTAAACGTTTGGGACCCCCTACATGTTCAAGCACACCCAAGCTTGTATCCCCAGTTAAAACAGATACTTGGCTGGCTGGCTGGCTGGTTTTATGCCAAGATTTACCTGTGAGCCTCAAAGGTCATAGAAAAGCCACCGGACTTTAGTACTCCCATGTCTCCTGCACAAAATTTGCCCCCAAAGAAACAAGTTCAAAGTGTAATATGCACTTGCTGAAGCAAAGACCTGGCTGTATATTTTGTGGCTTCCCAGTGTGATACTGTCAGGGAAGCAGTGGCCTATGTGGCAGCCACTTCCGGACATCACCTCCCCTCCACTGGTTCTGAAGGTCACATACTGCCTGGATCCCTCTCCCTGGATCATTCTTCAGATGAGAATCCAGGGTCTTCTCTAATTATCCAGTGATCCAGAAGGCTAGGCTAAAATCCTCCCCATGGTTCCTCATAAGCCATGTGTGTGAATCACCCTGGGCCCCCAGCCTAAAATCCTCCCCACAGTCCCTCCTAAGCCATGTTCAGTGAATTACCTTGGGCCCCCAGCCTAAAATCCTCCCCACGGTCCTCCTAAGCCATGTTCCCTGAATTAATAATCCCCCTCCCAACGTCTCCACATAGTAACCAGACCTCTGCTCAGCTCCTCTGTTTCCTCTGTGTTATCTTACCGTGGGTAAGTTCCTGGTGCTTTCCATGTTAAATGTCTTTTCCTTAACAAGCTATTACATGGAACTTAACTTTGTGCAAGTTCCAGGGTATTGTGTGAGTATGAACTAATTCCCACGCCAAGCTTGCTTTTCAGATGGGAGTAAGTGAAACAAGGGGCACGTTCATGACTTGCACATGGTGGGTCAGTGAGCATGACTGAGCCAGGACTCTAACCAAAGCCAGTCCACTCCGTGCTCTCCGCGTGATGGCACACAGCTAGAGCATTGCCTTTCTGCTCTTGCCAGGCCTAGGACTGAGTGTCTCCTCACTGCCCCCCTCCCAGTTGCTCCCCTAACCATGCCTTCTTGGCTGCAAGAATGCCCTACACCAGGCTTCCCTTCTACCTGTCTCCTGCTAATTTGGCCTAGGCTTTTTGACTCTAAATTAAACAATGCAAAAGAAACCATCAGCTTTCACATCTCTCCGCTCTATCTTGTCACAAATGATAACGGTTCTGCACAGCTATGTACAGGAGCAAAGGTCAGTATAACTGAGGCATTAATCAATACCTAGTTGTAATACGCAAGGCTTCCTGGAGATCTCGCTTTCCAAGCCCTGCCAGGAGACACCGTTCCTGAAGGTCTGCCCAAACACAACAGAAACACACTAGACTTGCATGCTTATGAATCCTTATAGCACAGATCTCACACTCTCACTCAGCTCTTCCATCCCATCCCTGTTCTGCACTGATGGCAACATCCGACCAGGTCACAGGTCCTCTCCTGATGGTGTTTGACTTGGTACAGTTGCCTTCAGAGCCTTCTCATGGCCATGCTCATTCAAGGGCCAAGATCTTGAACAGGGCTTCAGGGGTCGTGCCCTCTCCCTGGCTGGGCTTCTACAAGTTCAGCCTAATTAAAAACATCCTCATCTTGTAGCTTTTGCTGGGAAGAGGTACTGACTGTTTCCCTCCCAAATCTGCATCTCATTTCTTACCAGCATATTCTCCCTGTGGGCCCATTTGGTTTTCTAGAGCCCATTAAAACAGCAGGGTTTGCCTTATTTACATGAAATGAGGGTACAATAGATGCAGTTCTCTTCCTCTTGTATTGTGAACAATTTACTCTCCCTCTTCCATACTTCTTGTCTTCCTCCACTGTTCTTTTCCCTAGGCTGGGATCTAACTTTAAAATGTATATTGTCACCAGTCATCCAGTTACTCACTTCTGGTGGGACTGTAAAAAAATGTAGATTCCTGTATTCTCACTTGGAACTTGGTCGCATGACTGAGGGTGTGTAGCCCTCCACACGGGAGAGGAAATGATATTGAGCCCAGGGTCCCAGAGTCCTACTTTAGAGATGAAGGCAGACAGCCTGAAAATGGCTTTAGCTATAATGCACTGGCTTTTGCATTTACCCCCACAGTGACTACTTTAGACACTGGCTTCTCTGGATTAATAAGCACTTTTGAATAAATGAGGGAAGGGAACGGAAGGAAAGGGAAAAAATGAATGACAGTGACTTTTATAGCAACTGTTAAGAACATGTTGCTAATACTTGCTCAGTTGCCTAAGGCATCAGTCAAGAAAACCCCAGCCTATCTTAGTGAGGTACCTGTACCTCCAGGTTATAAATCTTAGCGACCATCTTTTCCAATCATCATCATTTGTAGACCTTTGGTCTGCAAGCCCTCCTTAATAGTCCTCAATAACCCAACCCTCCAGGAGACTAAATGACTGCACAGGCTTGTTTTTTATTAGCTTCAGATACTCATTATTCCACCTATACAGCCCCAACACTGGGCCTTTCAACTTCAGAGAAGTTATACTCAGAACCACATTGTACTGGAATACCATGTGGACCTTGGTCTTGGCTCAGCAGCAACATTTTGGGAGCAAGAAGGACCCGGATTCTCCAACTTGTTCAGAAATACCTAACACTGAGACGCCTCTTATCCACTCCAGATGGGCCACATGGCGAACTTTCTATCATGTCCCAGATGTTGCCTCAGCACCATGCTATGTGACAAGATCGAGACCATATTTTTCCTGGGTCCCTGAAAAGAAATCCCAAAGAGAGCAACTAAAACACAGCTAGGAACAGACAAATATGTAGGCTCTGAGACTGGAATGCCTAGGCTCGGATACTTCCGTACCATGCCCTCCTAGGCTATGCCAAGGGAAGAAATTAACAGAGCTCTCTGGGGCTGTTTCCTCATCTGTGAGGTGGAAATAATAGGACAACTGAGTTGTAAGATGACCACAGATCTGAATGAGTGTTTATGCTCTTGGCACACTGTATGTGCTGTATAAAGGTCATTTCTCTTGATTCCGTGATTACAGAAAAGATGGACTTGTGACCCAGGAGAAAAGAGAATTTGAAGGAACCACTGGACAAATAGTAGCAAGGACATATCTACCCAGCTCAAAACCTTACTGAACACATCTTATCAGCAAGTTAGTGGGGAATAACAAAACACTGGAAGACTCGGGGAAATGTTGCCCTTCTCTTTGGCACCCGGAAGCTGGCTACTGTTGATGTGGGAGTGTCTTGTTTGTATGTGTTACTTTCATTGGTTAATAAAGAAACTGTCTTGGCCCTGATAGGACAGAAAATTAGGTATGTGGAGTAAACAGAACAGAATGCTGGGAGAAAGAAGCAGATTCAAACAGTCGCCATAGCTCTCCTCTCCGAGATGGATGCAGGTTAGAATCTTTCTGGTAAGCCACCACCTTGTGGTGCTACACAGATTTATAGAAATGGGTTAATCAAGATGTGAGAGTTGGCCAGTAAGAGGCTAGAGCTAATGGGCTAAGCACTGTTTAAAAGAACACAATTTGTGTGTTATTATTTCCGGGGCTAAGCTAGCCGTGTGGGATCTGGGCAGGAACGTAGCCCACCACTCCTTCTACATACTGGAAAGGGCACCTCTGCTTTCACAGGTCCTACTGGGCATATTCGGCTGCAGCCGACACCCTGGTCCCCTTCATGAGTGTTCTTTCTTGGATTTGGATGGACACAAGGCAGCTTTCTGGGGATGGCTACACACAAGCAGAAATATGTAATTCTTATCTGAGTGGCTTCATAATTGACACCTTGTCATCTTTACCCATAAACCTTCAGACTGTGTGAAATATTACTTTAGCTATGTAAATGTGTGTTACATTTGTTTATGCTGCATTTGTTTAATTATGAAAAGGTGTGCTGATGTTCTACCTTGCTTGCCAAAAGCACCTGATTGGTCTAATAAAAACTAGATGGCAAAAGAGGGGGGCCAATAGCTAGGCAGTAGCAATATAGGGAGATAGATGGGGCTGATGGGCAGAGAGAATGTGGATAAAGAAAAACAGATTAAAACAGGAGATAAGATAAGGCCAAGTACTCATAACTAATAACAAGTTTTATGTCATGATTTGGGATCTAGTTGGTGGCTGCAAAGAAAGCCTGATACATCAGACAAAGTCTCATGTGGGCATAGTATCATAAAGTCCAGGTTAGGGGGTTAGGGGGAAACTGAGTAGAAGGAAGGCTTTTGAATCATAAGCTGCAGATGGTCAGAGGGAAGGATGAAGGATCAGGACACTGATTGAGTGCTTCTAGATCTACCTGCCTCCCCCTCTCAGTTTCCTCTGGCTCTTTGCCCCATCAACCTCACAGTCTCAGTCCCACTAGGCACCCAAGCTTGTCTACAGACACAACCGATTTACAAGCCCCCAAGCACATGATGCAATACAGTCTTAGAAATCTGTACACTTTAAATGTCTTTCAGCCGTTTCAATTTCTTCTGTTGAGAACTCTGTTTAGATCTGTACCGCATTTCTAAATTGAATTATTTGGTATTTTGGTGTCTAGTTTCTTGAGTTCTTTATGTATTTTGGAGATCAGCCTTCTGTCATGTGGGGTGAAGATCTTTTCCCATTCGGTAGGCTGCCATTTTGTTCTGTGGCTGTGGACCCACTGGAGTGGGAAAAGGATTTATCCCAAAAAGCATGAACTGGCTTTTTGGAGCTCATTCCCTATGGTGAGGTGTCTTGCTCAGACTCAACATGGGGGAGGGGGCAGGGGTTTGGTCCTGTCGCAACTTGATATGCCAGACTTTGTTGACTCCCCATGGGAGGCCTTATCCTTTCTGAGGAGTGGATCTGGGCTTTGGGTGGGGGGAGGCTTTGGGTGGGGGGAGGTTTTGGGGGAGCAGAAGAATGGGAGAAAGGGAGAACTGTGGTTGGTATTTAAAATTTAAAAAAAAAACCTTTTTATCAAGTGACACAAAATTTTATCATGCAAACAGAATTATTTTATTGTTTTTATTGAGCTATATATTTTCTTCACTTCCCTCCTTTCCTCCCCATTCCCTTCTACCCTTTCCCATGATCCCATGCTCCCAGTTTACTCAGGAGATCTTGTCTTTTTCTACTTCCCACATAAATTATATTCATGTGTGTCTCTCTTAGGGTCCTTTTTGTTGTCTTAGGTTCTTTGGGGTTGTAAATTATAGGTTGGTTTTTCTTTGCTTTATGTCAAAAAGCCACTTATGAATGAGTACATATGATATTTGTCTTTCTGGGTCTGGGTTACCTCACTCAATGTGGTATTTTCTAGCTCCATCCATTTGCCTGCAAATTTCAAGATGTCGTTATTTTGTCTGCTGTGTAGTATTCCATTGTGTAAATGTATCATATTTTCTTTATCTATCCTTCATTCAAGGGGCATTTAGGTTTTCTAGGTTCTGGCTATTACAAATAATGCTCCTATGAACACAGTTGAGCACATGTTCATACCTTACGGTATGAGTGAGCATCCTTTGGATATATACCCAAAAGTGGCATTGCTGGGTCTAGAGGTAGCTTGTTTCCTAATTTTCTGAGAAATCACCATACTGATATCCAAAGCAGTTGTACCAGCTTGCACTCCCACCAGCAATGCAGGAGTGTTCTCTTTACCCCACATCCTTTCCAGCATAAGCTGTCATTGTTCTTTTGTTCTTGGCCATTCTAACGGGTGTAAGATGGAATCTCAGAGTTGTTTTGATTTGCCTTTCTCTGATGGCTAAGGATGGTGAGCATTTTCTTAAGTGTCTCTCAGCCATTTTAGATTCATCTATTAAGAGTTCTCTGTTTAGGTCTGTATGTCATTTTATTGGATTATTTATTCTTTTGATGACCAGGTTCTTGAGTTCTTTGTATTTTTTGGAAATCAGCCTTCTGTCTGATGTGGGGTTGAGTTAGTGAAGACCTTTTCCAACAGGATAAAAATTGGAAAAGAAGAAGTCAATCTTTCACTATTTGCTAATGATCTGATAGTTTACTGTAGGACAATTCTATATTCTGTCAATTATGTTTTAAATAAACGCTGATTGGCCATTAGCCAGGCAGGATGTATAGGTGGGACAACCAGACAGGAAGAAGAGGCAGGGCAAAGAGAATGGGAAAATTCTGGGAAGCAGAAAGCACCCTTGGCAGTCCTGCCCAGATCACAGAAGAAGCAGGATGTGACCTGTACCACTGAAAAAGGTACTGAGCCATGTGGCTAACATAGATAAGGATAATGGGTTAATATACATTATAAGAGCTAATACAAAGCCTGAGCTAATGGACCACTCAGTTTATAACTTATAGAGACCTCTGTGCGACTTTCTTTGGGACATGCTGGCTGTGGGAACAGGGCAGGACAGAAACCCCAACAAACAGCTCCTCCTGTTACAGTTTACATAAGTGACCCCAAAATTTTTACCAAGAAACTTTAACTTATAAACACCTTTAGTAATATAGTAGGCTACAAGATTAACTCAAAAAAAATCAGTAGCCTTTCCTTTATACAGATGATAAATGGGCTGAGAAAGAAATCAGAGAAACATCACACTTCACAATGGAAACAAATAACACAAAAAAATCTTAAAGAAACTCTAACCAAACTAGTAAAATACCCATACGACAAGAACTTTAAATCTTTGAAGAAAGAAATTGAAGAAATGGAGCCATTTCCCATGCTCTTTGGTAGGTAGAATTAACATAGTAAAAATGGCAATCTTGGGGGCTGGAGAAATAGCTCAGTGGTTAAGAGCACTGACTGCTCTTCCTAGAGGACCCGGGTTCAATTCTCAGCACCCACATGGCAGCTCACAACTGTCTGAAGATCAGTTCCAGGGGATCTGACACTTCACACCAATGCACATAAAATAAAGTTAAATAAACAATAAAAAAATATTTTAAAAAATGGCAATCTTAAAAAAGCAAACTATAGATTCAATGCAATGTCCATCAAAATTCCAGCAAAATTCTTCTCAGACCTTAAAGAACAATATTCAACTTCATATGGTAAAAAAAAAACCCAAAATAGTCAAAACAATCATGTACAATAAAGGAACTTCTGGAGGCATCATAACATCTGACTTCAAACTCTACTAGATAGCTACCGTAATAAAAAACACCCTGCTACTGACATAAAAACAAACAGGAGGACAAATGGAATTGAATCAAAGACCTGGATATCAATCCACACACTTATGAACACCTAATTTTTGACAAAGAAGCAAAAAATTTAAAATGAATAAAAGCATATTCAATAAATGGTGCTGGGATAACTGGATAACAACATGTAAAAGATTGAAAATAGATCCATATCTATGACCATGCACAAAACTCAAGTCCAAATCAATCAAAGATCTCAACATAAAACTAACCACACTGAACCTCATAGAAGAGAAAGTGGGAAGTAGCCTTGAACGCCTTGGCACAGGAGACCACTTCCTAAATATAGCCACAGTAGCACAGACACTGAGAGAAACAATTAATAAATAGGACCTCCTGAAACTGAGAAGCCTCTGTAAAGCAAAGGACGTGGTTAACAAGACAAAAAAGGCAACCTACAAAGCAAACAAACAACAAAACAAAAGAAAGTCAAATTTTTAAATAATTTTTAAATGTTGTACATCTCCAAGGAACAGCGCCACACTGTGGTCCTTAATAAAAGTACAGTCCCTAAGGTCTCTCCCTCCTGTAGGGAGAGATGTGGGACTTGCAGCCTCCATGGAGCCACTGCTGAGTATCCACACAGGGGAGGCCAGGCACTAGCTAACTCAGGCAGAACACGCACCCTCATGCTTCTAGCTCAGTCAGAAGCAGGAGGGACCTTGCCACTCCAGAGCTGGGCATACCAAGCAGAAGCATTGACCCTCAAGTAAGGGCTCGGCCCCATTTTGAGGACAAAGTACAGTTAATAGCTTTGAAAATGCGCAGCTGGAATAAAAATTGTTACGAAAGTGGGTTCTTCAAATTTCAGATAAAAGCAATTGCTGTGAAAGCTTCAGTCAATCGAGTAACAGCGAAAGCAGCCAGATGACTTAATGCAGCTACGATGGAGTCAGTGCTGATGCAGGGAAAGGTCAAGGGGAAAGGTGGGGGTCTGGAAACCAACAGCACCCTCTGTGTTTGCAGTCAGAAGAGAGAGCGGGGGTGGGTGAAGGTAGATGTGCTCTCCTGCCTTAAGAGCGAGGCAGTCTGCTGCAAATGGAGTTGGCTAGCAAGCCCTGGACATGCTCCCACAGAGAAGCAATGTGCTCATTCCCCAGTGGCCATGCTGGCCTGCTGCGAGTGGTTTGTGTCCTTTGGCACCTGCTTGAACCCTGCTACAGGAATCTTGTCATCCTAACTTTCATAAGGGATAACCAGAGTAAGGCACTGTTTTGCTTCAAGAAGCACACAGACTCAGTGTGTGGGTGCACCCCTCGCCGTCCTGAGTTCCTTGCTCGTGCTCACTCTCCTTCTGCTCCTCCTTTGGATCGTGAGACTTCAGTCCAGTGCTCCAATGTTGGTCTCTGTCTCTGTCTTCTTTCATCGCCTGATGAAGGTTAATATTCAGGGGGGTGCTTATATGTTTTTCTTTGGGTTCACCTTCTTATTTAGCTTCTCTAGAGTCACGAATTATAGTCTCAATGTCCTTTATTTATGGCTAGAAACCAAATATGAGTGAGTACATCCCATGTTCCTCTTTTTGGGTCTGGCTTACCTCACTCAGGATAGTGTTTTCAATTTCCGTCCATTTGTATGCAAAATTCAAGAAGTCATTGTTTTTTACTGCTGAGTAGTACTCTAATATGTATATATTCCATACTTTCTTCATCCATTCTTCCATTGAAGGACATCTAGGTTGTTTCCAGGTTCTGGCAATTACAAACAATGCTGCTATGAACATAGTTGAGCATATACTTTTGTTGTATGTTTGGGCATCTCTTGGGTATATTCCCAATAGTGGTATTGAGGCAATGGGGATGATCTATCGGGAACTCACCAAGGCCAGCTGGCCGGGGACTGAAAAAGCATGGGACAAAACCGGTCTCGCTGAACATAATGGACAATGAGGACTACTGAGAACTGAAGAACAATGGCAATGGGTTCTTGATCCTATTGCATGTAATGGCTTTGTGGGAGCCCAGGTAGTTTGGATGCTCACCTTAATAGACCTGGATGGAGGTGGGTGGTCCTTGGACCTCCCACAGGGCAGAGAAACCTGCTTACTCTTTGGGCTGAGGAGGAAGGAAGACTTGATTGGGGGAGGGGGAGGGAATGGGAGGTGGTGGCGGGGAAGAGGCAGAAATCTTTAATAATTAAATTAATTAATTAATAAAAATCAGAAAGAAAAAAAAACACCCATTCTGTGATAGAAACAACAAGGGTTAGAAATGACATAGGACCAGTGTGAATATAAACTACTGGGTAGAATTGAAATCATTTCAGTATTTTCATAAAATGTGAATATAAAAGAAAAAGTTGCAAAAAAAAAAAAAAAAAAAAAAAAAGAAGCACACAGACCAGAAAGTCAACACTCCAACACAATCTGGAAAGTGTGACTATGAAGACCCGTTCCTGGTGCTAGGGGAGTCTGGAGAGACCAAAGCTGGTCAGGTAGGTCGGTGATTGGCTGAGCAATGGGCTGGTGTGCAGTGCAAGAAGAGGGGAAAACACGAGCAAAGGAGGGGCCTCTAAGACATTCTGGAATTGTGCCTGGATCTCCTTTGGTGGAGTGGAGGATGTCAGGCATGATGAAGAGTGTGAAGGGGCTGGCAAGAGATACCCACAAAACTCAGTTTTCATCACTGGAAAAGAATCAATTGGACGCTGTTCCCACAAGGGAAAAAGGACTCAGAATGTATCTGTGCCCACTTCAGCTTCTTTGTCCACGTTTTATTCCTAAGAGGGTAGGAAAAAAATATATATTTCCTTTCGATTTCCTGTGCTGTTCTCAAGTAGCTTACACATTCCTGATGGGAAGGGCATGGATTGCTGTGAAGGACAGTCCAGGATGGGACTGTCACCAAGTTCCAATAGCTGTGTGGCTCAGCACCAACTCTGCCCTGACCCTTGAACTGGAATAGATTTTGATAGGCCAGTTTGTCCATTATACTGTGAGCAACGTAACGATTTCTACCTCACACAATGCTTAGCCTATTGTCAGGGGTCAGATGAATAAAAGCAAGGGAAGGACTAATTAATGAAGGAAAAAAATCAATGAGGTCCAGTGGTCCAGGAGGTGAGAGAACAGCCAATCATAATAGGAGTGCCAAATGTAAAATTAACCTGAAATGCCATCTGATAAACAATGATGCTTTTGCTCACAAGGTATGAAAATACTTCATTGAAGAATGTAACACAAGAAACTAATTCAGAGAGGCCTTATGGGGAAAAATGCCCTGTGAATGACACCTTATGAAGAAACGGACTCTTGTGTGTGTGATATTTCCTTGGGGTGGATAGACACAGACACACCTAGTGAACGGCTCTTTTATGTCAAGAATAAAGGGAAGGATTTTACATGTGTAAGGATTTCTGTCATCGGTATGATATTTTTACCTTTTTTGCATATGAGAAAACTGAGACAAGGCAGAGAAGTAAATTAAACAAAGAAACACGTGTCGGGTGCCCACACAGCTGTCAGACTCTGGAGCCTGTGATCCTGGCGACTTGGCTCTGCTGCTGAGGCTACGGATAAGTGAGCGCATGGGCACATGCAAGGAAACAGCGTGACCTGCCCCAGATGTTAGCTGTTTCCAGGGCAGTGACTCTGGAAGGCATAGAAACAAAGCAGAGGCGTAGTACATGCAGGTAGCTCTCTTCCCCTTGGGGGATATGTCCCAAGACCCCCAGCAGCTGTCTAAATGCAGTGCTTTCAACCCCAACATCCACATCTACTGTAGTTTCCTTGTCCATAAAGATGTATGATTAAGATCAATTCATAAATTAAACACCGTGAGGGATTATTGTCAACAACTTATAATGAAATAGAACAATGGAAAAAATGTCCAGTGATAAAATTGCTCTTGTGGTTTAGGACCATTCTTTGTGTGCCTGAAGTGGGGAGATGTGTGTGTGTGTGGATAGCAAGCATAGAGAAGCCGGAGGTAAGCCTTGAGTGTCTTTCCCCTGGAGCCACCTACCTGCTATTTTTCCTTTTGGTGTTTTCAGTATGTTAAATATTGCAGACCTCGGCTAACTGTAAGAAACTAAAGCCATAGAGAGAGAATGAAGAGATAAGGGGAAGGGCTGTGGAGCTTCACGGGGATGGAAATGGACGTGTGGATGGATCTTAGGGAGAAAGGTGTCAGGATCCCAACACCAGAGCCATCAGTCATGCTCCATCAAGGTCAGTCCTCACTTGGGGTAAGTTCACAGGGACAGTTTACATCCTAAGTCAAGCTCAATCAAGATCTAATTGTGAGAGGAGTCCCAGTGCAGCCAGGGCCTGGGGCTGGACCACATGAAGAGTTCCTCCAGCCTGGACCAAGGCAACCACTCATCCTTTGCTTCTGTAATTTGAAGCTCTAGGAAGAGCAAGCCCTCCAGGGAAGGCAGCAAGAGTTGGGGGAATCTGTCCGCTCCATAGACCTCAGACACAAAGGCAGCTGCCAGGGCCTCTGCTCTGAGCCTCCCCAGGCAACCTTCCGTTCAGCATCCTTGTCCATATGATTAGTGGCTGCTTCCATCACACCAGCCTGCTCCTGCATGCCCTGCTTCCTGGATCTACTTCCCACTCTTTCAGGAAGTAACATTGCTCTGCTAGGAGACTGTACAATGCAGGAATGGTGAGCTCACCCTAGCTACCCGTCTCCCCAACACCTGGGTCCTGCCCATCTGCCAGTCATGTGGATATTACATATGACAGCACCTGCATGCGCCACGTGGCTCATTTCCAGTGCCATCCCACAAGACACAGGCTTCCCTCACCACATTTATGTTCCCATAAAACACGTTTTGGAACTCAAAGTGTTTTATGGGAAGGTGAGGGTACTGCGCTGCATACAGGGTAATGCCTCACTCTCATAGGGCGCACTGTGTTTTTCAACATTTCTGTCACCCATTTCTTCCTTCTCCCTATCTCCCACCTTCCCTCTCCACTCTCTCTCTCCTTCTCTCTCTCTCTCTCTCTCTCTCTCTCTCTCTCTCTCTCTCTCTCTCTCTCTCTCTCCTTTCTGCTATATAAAAACTTATCTATGTTTAATGCATACAATTTGATGATTTGGAAGATAATACACACTCACATCTATGTCGTGGGTGTCTTCTTCAACTCCAAAACTTTCTTTCCAATGCCTTGCTCTATAATTAGTTTGTGTAAGAACACATAACAGAAATCTATTCTTTTAGCATGTTTGTCTGTTATACAGTATAGTATCATAAGGTATGGGCAATTTGTTTTTTACAGATCCTTAAGATTTCACTTCACCCTCTAACTAATACTTTCTTGTTTCTTTATCTCTCAGACTTAAAACCACCCTATCTATACTCCTGTGAACTTGACTAGTTTAGACATGTCTGGATCATGACAGTGATTTATCCCATTAATCAACATGGCAGGATCTTCTTTTTAAGCCTGAGTAATATTTCAATATATGTATGTATATACCTCATTTTCTTTATGAATTTATCTGCTTACACTGCTGGGCTGTTTCTATATCTGTCAACTATAAATGATGGTGCCCTGGACATGGTAGTGCAAATAGTTTGAGGCATTGATTTGATTTTGTTTAACCTTTTACGGTCTAATTTCTTGAGTTCTTTATATATTTTGGAGATCAGACCTTTGTCAGTTGCGGGGTTGGTGAAGATCTTCTCCCAGTCAGTGGGTTGCCTTTCTGTCTTAGTGACAGTGTCCTTTGCTTTACAGAAGCTTCTCAGTCTCAGGAGGTCCCATTTATTCAATGATGTCCTTAGTGTTTGTGCTGCTGGGGTTATACGTAGGAAGTGGTCTCCTGTGCCCATGTGTTGTAGAGTACTTCCCACTTTCTCTTCTATCAGGTTCAGTGTGTTTGGACTGATATTGAGGTCTTTAATCCATTTGGACTTGAGTTTTGTGCATGGTGATAGATATGGATCTATTTCCTTTAGTTATATAGTGGGGTTTCCAGTTTATATGGTAATTCTATTTTTAATACTTAAAAAAAATCCACACTGCTTTTCAAAGTGTTTCTAGCCACTTATCCTCCTTCCAAGTTGTTTTTCTGTGTTATTTATAATTATTTTCTTTTGCTTTTAATTACATACTATTTATATGTGTAAGGGTTTATGTCCATGAACATAGCACCCAAAGTGGCCAGAAAATGTCATAGGATCCCCTTGTAAGCTGCCAGACATGAGAATTAGGAACCAAATTCAGGTCCCCTTCAAGATCAGCAAGTGCCCTTGATAACTAAGCCATTTTTCCAACCCCAGTTCATTCTTTTTAAAATGGTAATGGAGTCTTCCCAGATAGTCCTAACAAAATGAGAAGTAATCATACAAAAAGTTGTCCCCTTAAACCATGCAGAGTTTTCCTTCTGGCCAATATCTACACTGAGCTAACTGATATACTTGAGCTGCCAGGGTGCTGATCTTCCAGAATGGCAGGTAGATACCAACCACATGCTACTTAGGGGACTGGGGAGATAGGTCAGCGGGTAACACCGACTGTTTGCTGAACAAGCATAAGGAACTGAGTTTAAATCCCCAGGACTCATTTATGGTATGGCTGTGCCTTCCTGTAACCATAGCATTTTCTGAGAAACAGAAACAGGAGGATTTCTGGGACTTGCTAGCTTCTGGCCTAGGTTCAGTGATTGACTCTGTCTCAAGGGAATGGGTAAAAAGTGATAGAACAGGACACTCAACTTCCTCCTCTTACCTCTGCATACATGAGTAGGAATGCATCCATACATGCACACCACACACACGTATACACACACACACACGTACACAGACAACATACACACATTCATGGATCCACCCATACACACCACATACACACATATACCAAACACAAAATCTTACCAGCTAAGCTTCAAGCAAAATCTTCATATATTTGGCAGATGAGAGTAAAATAATTAATAGCATAACTTACTAAGATCACGCAACTGCACATATTTGCATGCATATCTTTGTCAATAAAGCTAAAATGTAAGATAAACTCTACCTCAAAATAGATGAGTTAGATGAATAGATTGATATGAAGCAAAAGGATACACTAAGAATTAAGAAATATCTTGAAGTACTTTCAATTACTTATATCTTTGATCCATTAATAAAGTATTTTAGGTGCTATTTCATCTTTAAAATATGTTTATTTCTTTCATATACATTTTGTACCACTAACAAATATTATATATGATCACAGGTCATGTGATAATGCTTGTGAAAGAAATCCACAGTATTGGTCTAAAGATGAACTACTGCCTATATTATTTGAACATATATAAAAATGATATTAATACGTAATATCCAATACAGATAATCTGAAAAATAGTTTATACATACTTAAACTAACTACTTTCCTTGTTACTGTGACAGAATACCTGGTAGGAAGCAGCCGAAATGAAGAACACTTTATTTTGGCTCATGGTGTGTGGTACACTACATCATGGCGTAGAAGGCATTGTGGCAGGAGTGGGATGCACTGGCCACACTGAGCTATAGTCCGGAAAGACAGGGAGGTGAGAAGTGGTACTCACTCTCCTTCTCCTCCTTCACGCAGGCCAAGAACCCCAGTGCATGGGATAAGGGGTGGGTCTTCTTTTCTCAGTTAAATCTCTCTGGAAATGGCCTCAAATATCTACTCATATGTGTGGTTCCCAAGTGATCCAAAATCTTTCCAAGCTGACAGTCAAGATTAGCTATCGCAAGATTTTATACAGGTTATGTGGTATATTGTGTATATAGTGACTTTGGTGGGACAAGGACCTGTATTTCATGCCCTGTCCTCACTCGTCTCCTATGACTTCTTCCTCAAAGGTCCTTCCAGAGTAGCACACAACAATGCATGGGTCTCACTTTACCCAAGAGGATCCAAAAGTCACTTTTGAGAACAGCTGAATGATTTAGAGAAAGAGAAAAAGAAATCACATCCACAAAAAAAAAAAAAAAAAAAAGGAATCCTTCTCTTTCATCACTAAATGTGTGCAGTAGTAACATGCCAGATCAAGACAGAGTACACTAGAACCCTGGGCCATGAAATCCATGGATATATAGTCATCAGAAAGTAAAGAACACTTCACGTCTAGGCCACCTGCTGCAGAAGAAGTGGCAGTTCAGAGAGGATGAAACCTTCAAGATTGGTGCTGGGAAAGCTGTTAGGGAGATGCATCAAAGGCAGGGGATTCATGGGATGCTAAAAACAAACAAACAAACAGGGAAGTGGGAAGCCTGGTTACAAAAGACAACATCCCCCTGGGTCTTCCCTGCCATTCTGGAGTTACAATAAGAAAAGAGTCTCCATGGCTGTGTGGAGATGAATGGATTTCCAAGCATGAGGACGACTGGGATTTCTGCTCATAGAAGCAGCTAATGCTTAAGACTGCTGCTATGGAGTACGTTTATGCTCATTCAGCTTCTAAATACAGCTATGTGCTACGATTTCTTCTCAGTATTTCAGATATCCCCAGGAGTGCTTGGAACGGGGGTAAAGATGTGCCAAATGGCAACACTCCATAAAACTAATTACCTGGGAAATTATGTGGGGAAAATACATTGTGATACAGGTGTTCCATGCAGTGAATAAGCCAGGACAAGCCCTGCATTTATGAGCTATAAATGAAAATATTGAATATGCAGTGTCTATTAGCCTTGCGGCTCCGCATTCTGAATCACTGGTTAAATGCATCCTTAATGCCTCAGTGCCACCAGTCATGGTGATTAGACCACCAACCCCACTCTGGTCCATCCCAAGCCAGCAGCCTCCTCACTGATTGCATTTAGGTTTCTACTATAACCCCCTCCCCTATTCAGCAAAGACCTAAGTTGTCCATCTGCTCCTCACCTAAGTGCTCCAGCCTGGCTTCTGAGGATGCTCAGACAAAAACTCCAGACTGTCCACTCCCTCAAGGGGCTCTCTAGTGCCAAGTCTGTGGTTTATGTTTTCTCCTTCCCTGAAGATGACAGCAGGCAACTAATAAAAGAGATAGAAAGTCATTACAATAAATAAAAAGGAATGAGCCATATGATAAGAAATATGAAGATATATTAAAATAAGACCTCGAGTCCTCCTCCCCATCTGACTTTCAGCTACTTGTCACCTGTCTCCATCTCAATGATGTTACTGAAGAGAAAGAAGTGCAAGAAGCCCCAGCTCTGCCATAAAACACACAGACAGCTACTGACGTGCCATCTCTGTTTCCTTTCCTGTCATTGTCCTTGGTTTGTCTGTGCCTTGCACTCAGCAGAATGTCTTCACCTATTCCTCTCTCACATATGATTGCCACAGTTTTCCTCTCAACTGTACTTCAGTTTCCTCTAATGACTTCTTCCCCGTGTGTGTGTGTGTGTATGTGTGTTTATGTGTTATAGCATATATGCAATATACCCTAAGATCACCCAAGAGCCATCTTGCCATACTCAAACCAAATCTATGGTTTGATTGATGATAAAGGTGATAGTATCCAACTTCCCAGATAGCATTATGTTAGACGGTTAACATCTTTAACTGCAAAATCCAAACTCTGAAGTGCTTCAAACTGCTTTCAAACTTTTTGAGACTAACATGACACCATAATGGAAAATTCCACACCTGACCTCTAAGAGTGAACCATATTCAAACTGCGGGTGCACTAAACTATTGCATCAGCTGACTGTGGATAGGAAGCATATATGACATATATGCAAACTTTTAGTTTTATTTCATAAGGCGTCTCCATCTTCCTATGTTCAAAACCAACTCCAGATTTCTGCATGTCTGTGTCCTCCTCAAATTCAACATGACCGAAATCAAAGCTCCAGATTCCTACTAACCAAGCCCCTAGTATCTGTCTTTCATCTTCCTCAGTGACAGCCCTTCCCTTTTCATTACTCAGTCCCAAAGCTGTAGAGTCAGTCTTGTGTGCTCTTCAGTTCACATTCCATAGCTCCTCTGCCAGATCCTTCTCCCGTCTCTAAACTAGACCTAAAATCTGACCATCTTGCACAGTCTCTACAGTTAAGCCCTCTCTCCAAGCCAACACAAAGTCCTCTAACTACCTCAATAGCTTCCTGGCTGGTTTCTCAGTTTGACACTGGCCTTTTCATAGCATACCAGACAGAGTGAACTAGCAAAACACAATGCCATCTATAAAGACCTCTCCCTGGAGTGACTTACTATATTCCACATGTGGTCAGGATCCTTGCAGGGTCTGCTCTAGCTAAGTTCAAACAGACATGGACTTCTACCCCTTCTTTTGGCACTTGATTGTGTAGTCCCTTAGAGTTGTTGATGTTTTAGAGCATGTCAGAAATACATTCATCTTAGGGCATGCACACAATCTATTGCTACCTATGTCTCTGATTTCTTTCCCGTGGTTATACAATGATGCCACCCATACAATGATGCCACCCCTCAATTCACACCTTGATTCCAGGATCACCTGGTTTTCAGTTAACCCTACAGCAGGTAACTTGCAGCATCCACCAACATTGCTGCTTTATTTCCTTTTATGTTTCTCCCTTGAATTCATCACTATTTAGCATGCTACGTACAGTTGGCCCACCACAGCCATGGGTTAAGTGCCTGTAGATTCAACCAACCACACATCAAAACCATTTGGCAAGTGGGCTGGACAAAGGGCTCATTGGTAACAGTACTGAGTTTGAATCCTGGTGCCTCTGTTAAAAAACTGGTGGGTGTGGCCACATATGTGCCAGCACCATGGCACTAAATACAAGATCACTTGTGGCTTGTTGGCTGACAGCCTAACTCCAAGCTCAAGGAGACAGCATGTCTCAGAGGAATAAGATGAATGTAGCAGAATAGGACACCAGATGATCTGCTCTGGCCTCCACATGCAAACAACACACACACACACACACACACACCTCAAAAGAAACAAGAAAAGAAAATTTTTGGTAAATACAGTAAATGTGAACAGACATTTTTATTGTTGTCTTTATTCCATAAACTAAGCAATATAAGAACTCTGCACACAACATTTGCATTTTATCAGGTACTTAAGTAATCCAGAGGTGACTTAAAGTATGTGGAAGGTTTATGTAGATTAGGTGCAAACTCAACACCGCTGAATGTAAGGGTTTGGACACCTGTGGATTTCAGCATCTCTAAGGATTCTTGGAATTGACTATACAAACACTAAGAATGCTTGTATGCCATCTGTTTGCTTTTGCATAGTGTTAGCTTCTGACACTAGAATATAAACTTGGGAAAACAGAGAGTTTTGCCTTTTTATTAACCATTACACCTATAGTTTCTAGAACCTATGGTCAGGAGTACCTGGATTTCCTATGGTCAGATGTATTTATTAAGTGAATCACTGAGTGAGTATGTAGTCTTCAAACATAGCCTGCAGTGTAAGACAGCAAAATGATCAACTCTCAAATAGAAATGCATCTTCTAAAGAAGGCCCAGTACAGGTAGCAGGAAAAAAATGAGAAAATATATGTTATGTGTGCAACAGAAACATGAGGGCACTTTGCCAGTTTGGAATCTAACACATGGAAACTGCAGGAAGCACCATAACAGCCTCGCTTCATGCCACATTTGATTGAGTACTGTGGAAAATGGATCAGCGTTTTCACAGATAAGCTAGATAACAATCTTCAAACAGAAGAGGGGGAAGCCAGGTATCAGGGAAGGGAGTAACCCAATTATTTTATGCATAAGAACAACAGAAAGTCATATTTCACATACTCTCTGTTTATTAAGTATATCTGAATTCTCATCCTAAAAAAAAAAAAGAAAAGAAAAAAATTACTTAAAACATTCTCCAGGCCACTGGATTCAATAATGGGAAAATGGTAGGGAGATGGGAGAACTCAAAAACCCTATGGTAAGCATTGAAACCAAACGAAAATAGATCTAAATAAATTGTGTAGAGGGCGGTTGATTAAACAAGATGAATAGAATAAAGGAGACATGATGGATGCAAAATACTTTTCCAAGATGCAGAGACCCACAGAGCTCTGGGAAGCCTGTGGAAGATGGGGAGGAAGCACTGTGGGAGCCAGAAGGGTCAAGGACACCACAAGAAACCTCAGGGAATCAATGAACCTGGGTTCATAGGGACTAACAGAGACTAAACCGCCTACCAGAGAGCTTGCGTGGGACTGACGAAGGCTCTCTGCGTGCATGTTACAGTTGTATATCTTGGTCTTCCTGTGGGACTCCTCACAGTGGGAGCAGGGCCTCTCTGACTCTGTTACCTGTTTTGGGGACCCTTCTGCCTACTAGGTTCCTGGTGTAGTAGGTCCTTCTGTTTATGTGTTGCTTTCATTGGTTAATCAATAAAGGAACTGCTTGGCCTGATAGGGCAGAATTTAGGTAGGTGAAGAAGACAGACTGAATTCTGGGAGGAAAAAGGCAGAGTCAGAGAGCTGCCATGGAGCTGCCAGGTCAGACATGCTGAATCTTTCCTGGTAAGCCACGACCTCGTGGTGATATACAGATTAATAGAAATGGGTTAAATCAAGATGTGAGAGTTAGCCAATAAGAGGCTAGAGCTAATGAGCCAAGCAGTAATTTAATTAATACAGTTTCTATGTGGTTATTTTGGATGTAAGCTAGCCGGGCGGCCAGGATGAAAAACAGGCCCTCTCTCCTCCAACAGGTTACCTTCTCTAGCTTTAATAGGAGAAAGGATGCCTAGTCTTATTGCAACTTGATTTGGAAAGGCTGGCTGATGTACAGGAGGCCTGCACTTTTCTGAAGAGAAGAGAGGAGTGAATTGGGGGAAGGGAGGTGAGGAAGGTACTGAGAGGAGAGGAGGGAGGAAGGGAAAACTGATCAGGCTGGAAAAATTAAAATAATCAATTAAATTAAAAAGGCTGTTTAAGGAGGTCAAAGGCTTTATGATGGCCTGGATCTTAAATAATAATAAATATTAAAAAATGTGTCTAAAGCTTGAAGGTATCTAATACTCTTTATTAAAAATCTCTATTAATATTAACTCTAAAACTGGGAGGTTACCAAATCATGGAGCTATAGATGATCAAAGTAAACTATGAAACATGTGTTTCACAAAATGTGATTAAAAGGGCTGTGGGGCACAAAGTTTAATAACATCTATTAAAATCAAAAATTGTTGTATGCCATTGAAGTATCTAGTGTTCTTATTTGTCATTTAATTTACTTGCTGAAAGGCTGAAAATGGTTTATTGAAATGTCCCACCATTGTTGTGACCTTGTGGCACAGAATTTGTTTCTGATGTGCACTTACAGGTCATTTCTGTTGAAGAAGAGGAACATTCGACCCACCTCTCCCTTCTCAAGAACGGCGGCCAGTGAGGAAGGTAAAGAATGGAACTTCAGCAGAAAGAATAGAAAGGCTTCATCTGAGACAAGAAGATATTAGAGGTCAGAGGAGGAAAGACAGGGGTGAGGGGTGGAGGACTGTGACATATGCCCAAGCTAGCTAGGGGTGTAGAAAATGGAGGAGTAAGATCAGTCCTGATGGGAGGTCACGGTAAGGTGTCTTCAGGAGCTCAAAGGTAAGCTTTCAGCCAGAGCAGAAGTAAGGCTAGCCTGATAAGGGAAGAAGCATACCTTGCCCAGTAGAAGGCCCGAAGAGAATGGCAGTGATGACAATAACAAACCAGCCTTCCCAAACAAGAGCGCATTATCAAACAGCTGCGTCCAGGCTCCATCCGCACCATCGGTTCTCCTGGGTTATATCCAGAAGTGTGCTGTCCTTATAGTACAAATGCTCGCTAGCCTCCCCAATAGTTAGGTAATTCCTTATATTAATATATATGGAAATATGCAAACATATATAAACTATATAACACATATGTGTGTGTCTTAATTATGTTCATATTGCTATGATAAAAATGCATGGCCAAAAGCAACTTGGGAAGCAAAGGGCTTATCTCACAGTTCCACACCATAGTCTATCAGCAAAGGAAGTTGAAATAGGAACTCAGGGCAGGAACCTGGAGGAATGAACTGGTGCAAAGGCCATGGAGAAACACTATTTATTGGCTTTCTCCCCATGGTTTTCTCAGCCTGCTGTCTTATAGCACCAGGACCGCTAGCCCAGGAGGCTCCCACATCAACCATCAAGAAAATGACCTACAGACTAGCCAATCCTACATTTTCTTGAATAAGATTCTTTATTCCCAGATGACACTAGCTTGTGTTAAACTAACACAAATTAGCTAGCAATATGTGTGTGTGAGTGCACGTGTGTGTGTGTGCGTGTGTGTGTTACTATTACACACCAGTATGTTGCAGGCAGACCTCTGCTGTAGGTCTCTGAATTTGTAGCTGGATGACACTGATGCTTTCTTTTCTCTTCATTAGTCTAAAAAGTTCCTTAAGCATCGTGAATGCTAATCAGTAGAGGCAAAGTGTCTAGTTGGTACTGATATCTCCGTGTTCAGTGGTGTAAGTGGAGTCTTCGGGAATAGGGCCTTACCATCAGATTATAGAGAGTAACCAATAGGTTTGGCAATAGACTGATGTTTGCAGGGCAAAGGGGGCTATTATCTATGAACTTGAGCACAGGAAAGAGAGTAAAGTTTCCTGAGTCCCAACCACGTGTGGAGGCTATGAGTCCCTGGTAGAGAGTAGTTCTGTGGGTCAGTATGAATCACAAAGAATGGAGGTAGGCTAGAAGGAAAGGCTGGAGGGGGAGGCCCCGAGAGGCTATTTCCTGCACATGTAGAGATGAACCCTAAGCTTCAGTAGAGATATCAGGATGGTCTAGATGCCAGGACCATGAGATGTCCACTGAGAAAAGATACAGGCAGAGTGAACCGACTCAGAAAGTATGCATCCTGAATGCACACAGAACTGGAGTAGCTGAGCTACCCAAGTCCTTTAAAGTCCAGATAATTTCATCGTAAGCCCCAAATACCAGATACAGAGCTGCAAACATTTATATTTCCATGATGAGGGTTTTTTTTTTTCTTGCATTGCTTTGCCCTTTTTCTTGCTATGCCTTCTTTCCTCCTTATTGAAATGGGAGAGCTTATTCTGTGCCACGGTATGCTGGAAGTATGTAATTTGTTCTGTGATGTTTAGGGGCTCGCAGTTAATAAATCACTTTGAATTTCAGAAGATACTTGGATGTTGGCATTTAAACAATGTCAAACTGTTGAAGACTACAGAGTCTGAATGGATTGGATGCATTCGGCACGAAGACATTTATGAGCAGAAGTAAGAGGAGAAGTGATTGATATATTGATACGTCAAGTTGACAAGGAGTAGGCTTGGGATGGTTTCTATCTATTATCAACTTAACAGGACCTAGAATCACCTTTAAGATGAGTCTCTAGGCGTACCTGTGAGATTTTCTAGTTTAGGTTAACTGAGTTGTTCATGTGTATTACTACATTCTAAGGACTGTACTCCTTGCCTAATTTAAAAGAAGGAAAGCTAGCTGAACGAAAAGCATCTATCTCTCCCCTTTTCCTGGATGTGGATGTGATGCTGTGACTGCCTGCACCGTACTCCAGCTAGTGTGACTTTCCTGCCACCGTGGACTGTATCCTGGAACTGTGAGGCAGATTAAGTCCTCTCTCTTTAAGATGGTTTTTCTAAGTGAAGAGAAAGTAACTAATTCAAGGGGGATGGGCAGAGCTTTCGTGGGTTCTCTCTGCCCATTACTGCAGCTCTCTGTGCGTCTCTAATCATTTCAAATAAATAAATAAATAAATAAATAAATAAATAAATAAATAAATGAAAAACATGGTTGTGAAAGATTATTTCAAACAGAAGGAACCTAGAGAGCCAAGAGAGCTATGTGTTCCTGGTGTATCCAGACAGGCTCCTCTTATTATAAAGGACATTACTGGGACCGTTAGTAAAGCTTCATTCAGAGACTTTCTGAGTAAAAACAAGATGAAAGTTGTTTGTATTGTGTGGCATTATTTTCCTGTAAGTTAAAAAGTACTTCAAAATAAAAAGTTAGCAAAAACCATCTCTCAGTGGCTTACTAACACAGATTTAGAAGCAAAAACCAATGCCTACCACGAGCCAAATTATATATACATATTTGATCTTGTGGACACAGAGCCAACCCGTACTACAAAAACAAACGTAAAGTATGTCAACCCACTTAAGTACTGATGGGGCTTGTCACACTCATCCCAGACAGTGAGTACAGCTAGCTCCAGTTCCAGCTGGCCTCCAGGGTTGGAGGAAGAGGATCTAACGCAGCCACTACCAGCCAGCTCTCAACTCTTCTGCTTTGGCACAGAAAGCAACCCCAGAAAATGGTTGAACAAACAAGAGTGGCCACATTTGGCCCAGAGTGGACACAGCCTACGCTTTGTTGCCTTTGAATGAGGGCTGTGAATGAGTCACTTCCCCATTATTTTAGGAGAATGGCCAACAGACACAACTGGAGGGATCAAAGGCTATTTCGTAACTTCAGAGGCTTCCCATCCATCACAGATCCAAAGACCTGAAAGAGTGGTTCAATCCGTGGCAGCAGGATGTGAGAGACTGTTCACATCATAGCAGACCAAGGAAGCAGAGAGAGTGGCAGAGACATTTAAAGGCTCACCCCATAATGACCGACTTCAGATCCACCTCCTAAAGGCACCCCAGCCTCCCAAAATAGCACTACCATTTGAGGATACAAATTCAAAACACGCACCTGTGGGGGGCATTTTAGGTTTTTTAAACTGTAAGTGACTGTTTCTTTATTGCCCAATTAGTGTGCCTCCAACCTTCGAAGATCTTGGCAGCTTATTTTCCTTCTAGGTCCAGAAATCTCTCCTCGTGTTTTGATCCTCAAACAAATCATTCCTGGCTAATTTTACAGCTCCCACCTGAAGAAACAGGTACCCATGCTACTATTTATTCACATCGCTCTTTCTCTAAAATGCGTTTGCACTGAAACACTGGATGGCTTCTTGCCTCTGCAGCTCCCTGGGATATACTGCTGTCTTTAATGCTGTTGACACCATCCCATATGATACTGCATTGTTTACATGCTGCCCTGCACAGTAGCTTCCAATAACTCTCGGAGCTCTTCCAAGTGCCTCGCTGAGGATGATCATAAATGCAGATCTTCCCTGAGTATACAGAAAAATGTAAATGTTAGCTCATTTTCTGGCTGCGTTAGACGTATGGGTGGAATTTTATAGCATAAATGGAAATCGGCATCTGCAAACTGTATCTCCTCTTGAACTTTGGAGTCATAATTACTGAGTTTCTGGTACATGAGTGGCTCTTCGGGAGTGTTTCCTGTGTGCTCACCTTCCTATGCTGCTACCTGGGTGGAAGGCAGGCAGGGGCCGTGGGCAGGGTGAGACAGGAGTTTTTCTTCACAGCAGGATTCGTTAGACAAGCTTTAAAACCAAATGGCAGAGCACAATGTCGGCATAGAACACAGAGCAAAAGAACATCACCAGAGAGGCTACTAGAAGAGGGAAGTGCAGTTTCTAACAACTGCCCTCCCTTTGGCCTTCCTGACACATGGAACAGAACAGGTACCAGTGTGGCCTGGGTATCAACATCAGTACAAAAGACACCTGCCATGATGCCTATTGTCTAAAGATACCGTGGGCTGGAGGCAGTACCACAGGCAGAATATGTCTAGACTGGAGTTTCCTTGAGGCTTGTCCCCAAGTGCTGGAAATGAACCACAGATAAACTAGAACTCTAGACTCACTCTTGGTCTGACTTGAACAGGAGACATCTAAAGACAATAAGTCAGTACTGTTGCTTCTCTGATCCAATCTCAACCCTAGAAATACCACAGTGGGCAGGGGGAGAAAGGTGTCCACTCAGATGATCTCTCTGGTACTAGGAAACCCTGTAAGGGTGAGAGTCCTAGATCTACTATTCATGGTATCTCTCCACCTCCACCCTTGTGTATGAGGAAAGGGGTCAGGTTACCCCAAAGAGGAGATAAAACTTGGGTCTATTAGAGTCCTGACCCAGGCTTACAGCAGCCAGCCTGAGCTGAATTGCCAGCCCCAGCAGAGAAGAAGGGGCCAGCTTTCCCAACCTATATATCAGTCTTTGCCATGTCTCAAGGAAATTATCATAAAATATAAGACAAACTGAATCATAGCAGACAGACAAACACCATGGGGGGCAGGGAGTGAAGTGATTAACTCCTGCCTATAGAAAGGAGATTAGCTCATGAAAACTGAGTCTTTAAGCAGAGGTGACATGCAAACAGATGGATCCAGTCAGCAGAGGACGCACATGCTGGAGGGACTGGCAATAACTTCCCTTTGAGAAAAGGAAGGGTGAAGAGTGACCCTAAATGGTCATTTGGGGATCAGAAGTGAATAAGCCCACTCATGCTAGGAAATCCTAGGAAGGATTAAACATTGCATTAAGAAGGTAGCTGAAAAACACTGAAGGAAAAAATACAGGATGGTAGAGGCAGAATGAGATGTCAGTCATGCATCATTTAGTGAAGAAAACACAGTCTAAACAATGCACCATTAGGTGACTTTGTCATTATGCAAACATCATAGACTGTACTTATCTATGTTACATAGCCAACTGCACAACTAGGCGATGTGCTGTGTGTGTGTGTATGAATGTGTGCTTGCACAAATACACTTGTATATGTTTGTGCACATGTGTGTATGCATATCTCATATTGTTTTCTTAACATGGCCCTAGGTATATAAAAATGGGGAACAAAATGAGATTAAGTAAAACATAAGAGAAAATGAGGCAAGCAATAAAAGTAATAAGAGGCTGGGAGATGCATCTGTGGGTAAAGGGGCTTGCTGTCAAGGCTGATGACCCAAGTTTCATTTCCAGAAGCCACCTGGTGGAATGAAAGAACTGGTTCCCATAAGTTATCCTCTGACTTCCATATAGTCTCTGTGGCATGCATACACAATAAAATGTAATAAAAATATTGTTTTGAAAAAGAAGGTATGCAGTCAACATAAAATGTTCAAGGTTGTTGCCAGTATAGCGTGGCATATTGTTTTAGAGTATACTGTTCTCTAAGAAGTTCTCTAACACACATTAATACTAAAAATTATTGTATAGAAAGCATATAAGCAGTAACACAATTGTCTTTCTCCATACCATGCACTGCACACAGTTGTATGTGCCACACTTATGCCTAACTAGCAGTGAGTGGTTTGTTCACACCAGTCACCATGATACATGTGAGTGATGGTTCCCAGGGTGATGATGTTAGGAAGATTGTGATGTCAACAGGCTCCATTGCAATTCTAGTCTGTTCTTTCTTCTGATACCTTTGGGTCACCTGACAAAGGCTGGTACAACCTTTGTGGCCCTGCATGGCATGTAGTGACTCCTCTCTAGGACCAGGAGTATAACAAACTTTTTCTTCTCAAGCTATTTCCCCTTCCTTCCTGTGGCCACATCAACTTTACCATGCTTTATCCCATGTATGAATTCCCAGAGCAACAACTATTTTAACCCATAGTTGTTGTAATAAGAGCGGCGGGGCTGCGTCCCTGGCACCCAGCCGCCCACATGGCTAGCTTATGCCCCGAAATAATTACACGGAAACTGTATTCTTTTGATCGCTGCCTGGCCCATTAGTTCCAGCCTCTTATTGGCTAGCTCTTACATATTGATCTAACCCATTTCTAATATTCTGTGTAGTACCACGAGCTGGCTTACCAGGGAAGATCTTAACCTGCGTCTGTCTGGAGTGGGAGAATCATGGCGACTCCTGACTCGGCTTCTTTCTCCCAGCATTCTCTTCTGTCTACTCCACCCACCTAAGGGTTGGCCAATCAAATGGGCCAAGGCAGTTTCTTTATTAGTTAACCAATGACCTTCCTCTATCACATAGTTTAAAAAATACATAGTCCCAAATGTAATGAGCCATTCCTTGCAGTGCTTAGACTGGCTTAATAGAAAAATAGTCTCCTATCATTAAACTAGAGACTTAGCAAAGAAGACTGGAGTTGAAGGTCAAGGCAGTATGGCCAATGGGTGGGATGTTGAGTTTGGGGCCAGCTTGTAGGTGATGTATCACTTTATAGAAAGGAAGCGAGAGATATAGTTGCCTGTGGTGACTCTGGACATTCCGGACATAGGTTCTCTGAGTGTGAGTCCCTGCTCTTTCCCTGCAAACTGCTTCTCTCAAAGCAAGTGAGTCTCTTTAAGCCTAATATCCCTTACAGGTGAAAAGGATCTGTGATGATATCTAAGCCCCCAAAGAGTATAAGCATTAGTTATAACAATCTGCAGAATACTCAGTATAACAACTCACAAACACCCACTAACTAGTGGACTTTGTACTCCTTAAGGAAAGAATATTTGCTGGTAGTTACATCTACACCACAGAGAGCAGAAGCATTCATTGCAGCAGCCTAGAAGACACTCAGCATGGTACCTTGTGAAGCCATGATGTAATCAGTCTCTGTTTCAAAGTTGTCAGAAGTAGACATTTCTCCACACAACACAGAGTTCTGTTTGCAAATCCTAACCAGCAATTTCCGTCTGTGAGTGAGGGGGCGGAAAAGCTGATACTGTCCAGGGCCCTGACATAGCCTTAGCTCCAGGAATTCCCACGTTAAGTTCCAGAAGCACTGAGCGCTTCCAGTCCAAACTAGATTCTGTGGAACGTTTTTCTTCCCAGTCGAAGTGGCTACAGCTGAACCACCATTCTGCACCCTCCGCATTGGATTTGATTCCATAGATTGGTTGCCCTAAAAGGTTGAAATTACAGTGTTCATATTGTGATAAAAGTCCTTGCCTTAGTTCTCCTGTTATTTGTTAAAATGTGTAATAGCCGTCTCTAAGAACCTGGCATTAGAGACGGAGGGGGACGTACCAGGACTTGGCTGCCAACAGTAATTGATGAATCTCTAAGCTAGGAGAGGCAGCTGTGGTGTCTGAGTATAGGGTCCCAGAAATGGGCAAAATAGACCGAAGTGAGACATTCTGAGGACAGTGCCTGGCCAGGAGCTTTCCAGTGAGCACATGGTCACCATTGGCAGAGGTATGATTGCTGAGTCCCAGGGTGATTGACATAGAGACCTGCCCCGTAGGTCAGAATATGATCATTTGGTGAATAAGTAGATGGATAAAGGGAGAGAAGAAAGTAACTGCTATTTCTGTGAGTAACCCTGCACCAGGACGGACCCTGAGAGATGACAGAGTCTGACACCAGCACACCAGGAAAAGATCCGCCCTCTTCCTGTTCCTTAGGCCCAGAATGTTCTATGTATGGAGCCAGAGGGAAATGAAGTGATCTACAGCACAAGTAACTTAACTAACTGGTGTTTCTTGGGCATTCAGTCTTCACTTTGATATAAGTTCCACACCTACTAGTTTATTTATTTTATTTGGTTAGGAACCAAGACAATGGTAGCTGCACTGAAAATGTGTGTGTTTTTTTTTCCTCCTTTTCTTCTTGAAGAATGCTGGGCAACTGACCTGCTTTTTTATTCTCTTTGAACTCAACCAAGGCAGCTCTTCTTCAAAGCCGGCTGGAACACTAAGGTTCTTTGCTTTATGTGGACCAGGGTGACTCACCCAGTTCATAAAAAAGATGAGCCATGAACACCATCTTTTAAAGTTGCCTTCATGCCCAGAGCTCTTTTGGGTTTGGGTTTTTTTCTTTTCGGTTCTCCCCCGCCCTCCAACCTCTCTAGTGCTTAAGCTATGACAGTGAGCAAGAAAAACAGGATGAAGGAAATGTTGACTTTTTTTTTTAATTCAATGAGTTTCGAGGAGAAGCCGGGCTAAGCAAAGCATTGCTGGGTGTGTCCCATGTTGCATTGCTGTGTGTGTCCCATGTTGCATTGTTGGGTATGTCACATGTTGCATTTCTGGGTGTGTCCCATGTTGGGGGGAAACAAGAGTGTCCTATCGTTACACACTTAGGAGGCGCACCCATCCATGATTCTGGAGATCACTACAGCTTGATCTCAGATGATCTGAAAAAAGCAGGCTATTTTCCCACATTAACCTAGGATCAGAGAGTTATTACAGGACCCAGGATCTAAGCTATTCTTCCTCCAGCTCAAATCTCTTTCTGTGTGACTCTAGGTCCATTACTGGAGTTGCCAACTGATGGCTTCCACATCAAACTACATGTGTTGCCTCTCTGGCGTAGTTCTTTCACCTACTTGCCTCCAATACAATTTCCCCATTGGTCATTTCTCATTAAATGGTGAGTTCCTTGAAGAAAGTGGTAACATCTTATTAATGCTTTGAATAAAACTGTCGTTCATGAACCAGAAACCAAAATATTGAATGCAAGTGACCCCTGTTGGGCCCTCTAAGAATGGGGAAATAGGAAAGTGCTCTTTTAACCCCCAGTTCTCCCATTCCAACCACAGAGTACATTCATTGAAACAGTGGGTATACAGCTACTCCTCAGTATGCTGCACCAGTAACGAAAACTACTTGACCATGAAGAATCCTCTTCCTCACTAGCATGTTTCTGTGATCCTCTGAGCTCTTGCATCAAACCAGGTTCTGGCTGAAACCAGCATGTTCCAGGAAGAACTCAGTAAAGTGTCTACAATTTAGGTGTTGATAGGAAGACCGAATTGTCATGGGACATTAGCTTAGGGGAAAGACCAGTGTCACCTGAATTAGGTGGGTTCAGGGAAAAGTAGCCCCTCCTAGGAACTATATGTAGGGCAAGGTGGAAAGGGCTTATCCCCAGCCCCACAGAATGCAGTCATATAGGTGATTCTACCCAGGGGAAGTCAGTCTCTAGGATAGGGATGCAGAAAAAGTATAGCAAGGGTGTCCTTCCTTCTAAGGACCCTGAGATGGACACAGATGATATACCAAACTAGCTGTCTAGAGAAATAAGGGTATGCCCTTCTACAGCAAGCCCCTGTTCATGCTATCAGTGATTCTGTCCCAAAGTCACCACTACTCTAATGAATAGAACTGAAGCTTTATGCAAGTCCTGTGTTTGAGGCACAGTTAGGAAGTTCCATGTAATAGAAAAAGCATTGGACTTGGGTCAAGCCATCTGTTATGGTTGGAATACGTTTTCTCCCAAAGTACCAAGTATTAAAGGCTTGGTCTGTAGCTTAGTGAAAGTGAAAGAAGCAGAAAACTTTAGTGGTGAGCCTAATGGGAGATTTTATATCATTGCTGTCCAAGGAGATTGTGTGACTCCATCTCTTCCTGCCTGCTTCCTGTCCACTGATAAGCCAGCAGCTTTCTCTTCCATGTATTTTTCCCATGATGTGCCAACAATCATAAGCACAAAGAGACAAGGTCAAATGACAATGGACTAAATCCTCTGAAGCTGTGAACTAACACCAACCTTTCCTTTCCTTAAGTTGATGATCTCAGGCATGTTGCTATAGTAACAGAAAGCTGACTAGTATACCACTGAGAAACTTTTCCTGTTTTTGTTGTTTCCCTGATGTATAACCTGACAGTGCATACCTTTCTAAAAAGAAGAGGTAGATTCCAGTGGCCTCTAGAACTGGCCCTCTGCTTATGTGAGCCTCTGAATGGCACAGAACATGAGTGGTTTCTGTGTCCCATAAAGCAATAGGCCTGCCTGCTGCCGTCAGAGATGACTCAGTGAGGGAATGTGTGCTGTTCTGAGCCCAGAAGAGGTGGTAATATGGAGGGTGTTGCAGACAGAAGGACTGGAACCAGTCAAGTCACAAGGGCCAGATGAGTCTCCTCTGTGAGCCGGGGGCGGGGTTGGGGGAAGGAAAAGTCCACAGCTCCAAGGGAGACACAAATCAAAACTTCAGGTAACAAGAGCATCTGTGGGGCTGGCTGAAGGAAGGGAGTTGTCAGAGGCAGAAGATGCTGTGTGCCACTCAGAGTCAAAACTTGTTTTCCCTCTCTTAGCTAAACTGGAAAAGTGAGACCCTCCAAAATGAGATAAGAGCCAACTCCAGGTAGTCAACTCTGAAAATCAAGTGCCCTCGAGCTGTGTTTCTGAAACACAGAACAAGTTAAGTTACTCTCTCGCTTATGAGACTTCCAAGGTTCCCTCTGCCTGCGGGAACACATCTAAACCCCTTAGTGTGATATGCAATCACATCCAGTCTCTCACAGTGATCTTGGTCAGTGCTGTGCTGAGCCAGCCGCTGGCTGGTTACACTCACTGTTTCCCAGATGAGCCTCTGTCTATGCCACCTTTGCTCATCCACCCAAACACCCAGTTTTTATACAGTACCGACTATATGTTATTTCTCGTGTCCCAGTTTGAATATGCAATGTCCCCTCACAGTCTTATATGTTAATGACTGCATCCCCAGCTGGGGATGCTATTTTGGGAGGTGGGGCTGATTTCTCAAAGTCTCACTTTTTCCAGTTTAGCTGACTGGGGGAAAACAAGTTTGACAGGTGCACACTGGTGTCTGCATGTGACTCCCAGCCCCACTATGGCCAGCGCCTGTAGCTAAAGGAAGTAGGTCCCAGGAGGACAAGCCTTTGAAAGTAATAACTAGTTCGCAGTCTTCTTTCCCTCTGCTTCCTGTCTGCCATGAACCAAAGAATTTTCTCTCCCATGTACTCCTGCCCTCATGATGTTCTGGCCAAGTGAATGGAGCCAAGCAATCATGGACTAAACCCTTTGAGCCATAAGCCAAGTAAGCAATTTCTCTTTTAAGAAGGAAGAAGAGGAATGGAGTAGATGGCCCACTCAGTAAAGTCCTTGCTATGCGATCAAGGAGGATCTAAGTTTGCATCTTCAGCACCCACACAAACAGCCACCATAGTGGTGTTCATCTATAATCCTGACTCTGGGAAGACAGAGGCAAGAAGATCCTTGGAGCTTGCTGGCCAGCTAGTATTGCCCAGTCAGTAAGCTCCAGGATTAGTGAGAGTCACTGTCTTCAAAAACAATGTAGAGTGAGCCAGAGATACAGACACTTACAGCTAAGCCTGAGTTAGATTCCAAGATCCACATGGAAGGACAGAGCTGATTCCCACAGGTTGACCTTTGACCTTCCCCATGAGCATTATGTCACTTTCAAACACATCAGCAAAACTGGATAAATAAATAATGTAATAATAATAAATAAAGTGAAGAGAAGTTAGAGGAAGATAACTGTCATCAACCTCTGGCCATTACACACATGCACATGCATGTGCTTACTCTTGAGCACACACACATACAAGTGTGCACACATTCAGGAATGCATACAAAAAATGGAAGAATAAGAACACCCCACAGTTGTCCTTTCAGCTATCCTGATACAGTTACAAAAAAGAAACCCATGCACCCTGACTTCAAAAGTGATCAAAGCAGACACCAGCCCTGCCTTTTCCAGAAATTGTCTAAGTCCATTTTGAGTTGTTACAACAGATTATTAGAAGCTAGGTGATTCTAATAAGCTAAGAAGTTCATGAGCTTGGGTCCAGACCTGGCAATGGACTTTCTACTATATTGCAACATGACAGAGGGACTCACATCACAAGCAGATGTGTTAGCTGTGATCTGTGTTCCTCCAAAGTCACTAACGCCATCACAGGAACCCCATTCTCATGTCTTCACCTGTCCCTAATTACCTTTCAATATCCCAGTTCCAAATACCACTGACAAATCAAGGGTTATGTGTCCAACCTATGCAGCCTTGGGAGACACTGAAACCAAGGCAGAAAGATCCAAGAGTTAAACAGTAATTGCAGCTGTGTTCCTTGCTGGAGGAAAAAAAGTTCAAGCTACTGTGTGAAGATATGATGGAAGGCTCGTCCAACTGTGGCAGGCAAAACAGTTTAAAAGTCTCATGACTCTGTTGGGCAATGGCAAAGAGAGCTGGGGAAGTAAGGAAGACGTTTTAGTCTGAAGGACGGCAGATGGATTCCCTCTTTGAAGTTGGATCTGGCTCAGTGAAGCCGCTGCCTTCCCTAGGGAAGACACAGCCATGGGACTCTTCTTGGTTAGAAAAAAAATGTTTTCATTGTTCTGAGGGTAGCACAGCTCCACTGAGACTGTAAAGGTGAAAATGGCATGACTGTATTTTGACCTGGTTAATTGACTAGCGAATGGAATGAGAGGGGCCGGTCTTTGGTACTGACTTCCAATCCCTCTGTCCCTGAATTAGGTGATCTGTTTCCCTTTCCAGAGTCCACATGTTTTGAGAAGTTCCTCTGATTACCCCAGAAACAGCAGACTTCTATCTTAACATGTGTTAATCAGGCTGTTGGGAGAGTTGTTGCTCTTGCCTCTGCCAGTCCATGACAACTTAGCTGGACACCCGCCGTACTCCATTGCAGTGCGTGTTTGTTTTGTTTCATCCTTGTGCCCTTCAGACAAGTCGAAGACCCTAGAACCTTGCAGATGGCCAATAATATTTTATTAGCAACCAACTAAATGAGTGAAATATTAAAATTGAGGGACTCAGAGACCCTCTGGTCAAACCAATTCTCTGCTTTTACTTTTTGGTTGCTCTTCAGAAAAAAAAAAATATGTAGAATGTTGTGGGTGCCCAATATTCTGGGTTAATGAGGGACTGGACAAAATAATCCAAGATCTAATCAGGATTCATTCAAATATACAAACTCACACATGACATGTTTTAGCGTTTGAATTCTGTAAGGCTTGCTTTTATAGACTATAGATGTAAGGGCGTGTTACTTGGTGGAATCCTTCAACTGTAATGTGAATAGGTCACAAAAATAAAACTTCAGCCTTACTTCTCATTTATAGCTAATAATTGTAACTAATAAACCTGTTTCTTATAACTTCACATAACTTATGAGTGTGGTTATTTTGTCTCATTGGCCCCAAATAAGCTTGTAACCAGCCTAGAGTGACTTTGTTTCACACAAAACGTGAAGGGTCTGCTCCTCCACTGATAGATGGCCTGCCTTTGGGATTGTGTCCTCACACATATTGAACAGTCTATGAAATAATCCAAGCATGGGTAGACAAACACCACCCTACTGCACTTATACATGGAATCTTAAAAGGCCAACCTTTGAAACAGAACATAGGATGTGTACAGGGGTCTGAAAGCCTAGAAGACTCAGGATATGTGAATCCAAATTTAGAAAATTTTATTTAAACGAGGCAAATGAATTTAATAAATCTGTTATACAATGTGGTGACTTATAGATTATAATGATCTATATACTTGAAAATTGCTAGTAGAGTAATGTTGCCATCACAGAAAACAGTTAAGTATTCTAATAAGGATATTTGTTAGCGTAATTTAGCATTCTACACTGTAGTCACAATACAAAACTTCATGTGACACACCACAAATACATAACATTTCTATTTGCCAATTTGAAGAAAAGAAGAAAAAAGAAACATCAAAAATTTTCTCTCAGAGACTAAGAGAGATATTTTCATCCTTGCATGATTCCCCACACAAGCAAGAGCCCAGTGACTCAATAAGAGAGCCTGGTTTCCAAAAGATAGAGGGCTCATGGGGGTTGGGAGGGTAGACCAGTTGTTTCCTTTGTAACTCAAATAAAAAGAAAATAATTTACAGTGTTTCTCATATTCAGTGGTGAATCACATTGAGGTTAAAGGGGCGTGTAGGAGTTGGGCTCTTTCTAAGTACCTGTGATAAGAAAAGCAAAACAGTAGATTGCTTAATTGTTTCCCTGGGACCCAAGTTCAGGGCCAGTATCATTTGACATTGAGGTCTTTTCTTCTCCATGCATAGGACCAAAGAAACCAATAATATGATTGTCGCAGGTTCACCTACACAGGCAAAGAGGAAACACCCACTGCATTTACATTCCCGGGTGCACACAGTGTTTTCCAGTCACAGGGTGTGATGTTGATGAAAGACAGTTAATTCAATTTCTACGAAGAAATTGATTAATGGACTGGATTAAAAGAAGTCCCTTGTGTCTGCAGCCTTCACTAAGCATACCAATTCCGCGTTATCTGGCCTGGTTTTCTCCTTCCCTCCCCACTTGACACTTTGACAATACAACTCTGGCACAGTGGGAAGAGGAAGGGAGGGGAGAATAAAGATGAGAAGCCACAGATTAAGGCTAGAATATACCGCTATATTTAATTAGTTCTATTAATATTAAAATAATAACAAAAAGAATTCTTCGTGGAACATGCTAATCTTGGGATTGGTCTAGGGATTGACAGCTGTTCTCTAAGAATTCTGCCAGAATTCCCCAAGGACCCAAAACTTCCTCTAGTGAGAAAAAGAGTCCTTTCTTACTTGTCAAGGGAATGAATAAGGGGTCACAGCCACCTTGAAATGCCACTTGAAAGGCCAGGGTTGGCTGGCAACTTCTTCGTCCTTTTGACACACACAGCTTTTCCCCCAGAAAATTTTATTCATGTGGGCTTGGGAGGGGTGTTCATGTGTGTTAAAGAGTATTGATATGTGTCCATTTGTGTGTTGTGGAGGCCAGATGGAAACCTCAGGAGTCATTTGTTAGGAGACATTTACCTTAGTTTTTGAGATAGGGTCTCTCTCTCGGAACCAGCAACTCATTGGGACTACTGTCTCGTCTACTAAGTTAAACTAATTAGCCAGAAAGGCCCAGAGATTTGCCTGACTCCTTGTAATGGTAATAAAAGCACAGCCCACTATGCCTAGTTTTTAATGTAGGTGCGGAG